>NC_133903.1:43144914-43756827 GCF_964199755.1 Larus michahellis | reverse complement strand
ATTGACTAAAGGCAGCCAAATGGGTACAGAATTACAACATGAAGCTTCCTAGAAATTCTTGAAGGGAATGCTTGCAAATGTGTAGGTTTATAGGAAGAACATCCTCAGGTTATTTTGTAGTCAATATTTAAAAAGCAGTAAAAAGATGTTTCAGTGATACACCTGCTCTATAATGACCTTGCTATTATTCTGTTCCTCTTCCCTCATTTCTAAGGGGAATACTTCTACAAAGTAATGCATAAAACTATATATAAGAATGAAGCAAACTACACACAGAAGGATCCTAACCATCTCCCATGTGTCTTATAGTGACATCATAGAAAAAAAGGTATCAAGAAAGTACCAGAAACACAAGATTTGCAAATGAAGATAGAAGGGGAATTACTGTCCCCCGTTTTTTTCTGTTATAACCAAGTTAGGCACTGTTTCTGGTAATCAAATCATTTTAGAGTGACAGTATGTGATTAAGATGAAAGTGTATCTCTAAGTAGGAACACTTGCAAATCAATAAACTGATGCAATGAAAGGTTTCAGTAGCCACTTCTAATATGTATCCTTTGTTGGCATGATCTGTTAGTGAATCATTTGAACAGTAAGCAGCATCTTCATTTTTATATTTATGCAAACATTGATAAGAACAAATGTAAGACAGTAAAGAATCTTTTTTTGTTGTTGTACTGCATATCCTGGTGTATTGCAAATATTCTGGCTTAGACTGGAAACTTCTGGGTTTAGTCACTTTTTTCCACTTGAAGTTTTGTCTGCGTGTTTGATAGCTGGATGACGGATGCTTGAGCTCTCTCCTCCTCTGCTGACACCGTTTAGCCACCATGACTCGTTCAAATTCAGCTGTTTCAGAAGTTTTGGTGATATTTTTCCTCATCAAGGAATTGCTTTGCAGGTCTGCTGGTATCTCAGAAACAAGCTGTTTATTTGGTACCAACAGTCCATTCAGCCATCTGATGGCCAAATTCCTTGGCTAAAATAATGCCTCTCGCTGGACTTCTTGGACTCTTCTTGTGACAGGATCAAGAACTACATTAAACCAGAAAATCTGTCTTTGCTCTTCCTCGGGGAAAGAACTACAATGCAAATACGAACGTCACAAATTAGAGCAAAACTCTGCCCCCCCGCCCCCAAACTTCAGCAGGGGAAGTGTGTATTTCCCCCTTGTTATGTCTACAGGAACTGTTACCCCATTTGCCAGGAGGCATGTCTCATTATCAAGAAGCAAAGAATTGCACTTCCTTGTTGATACGCGTGTTTAGAAAGCAAAACACCGTTATCCACAGCTGTACTTCAAGTAAGAGCAAACAGTCCCTTTTTTAGATGTCAGCAGGTGGAAAGCTCAGCAGAAGGATGCGTGTTTGTTGTTGTGATTCCTGATGACCTTTCTTGTTTTTATTCCACTCTGATAGTGACTGCTTACTGGCATGTTGGTGTTTTTAACCTCCTAAACTGATTTGGGGCTTGTTACAAAACACCATTAATTTATATTTAACTACCTAGGAATTTCCTCCTCTAACTGCATTGGCCAGTGTCCCAATTCAGGCAGTATTTACGCCAGAATTTGTGACTGCATTACAAACTACTTCATGGTGAGGCATGAAGGTCAGAGTGGCAGTAATCTGAATGACAAAGCCATGGATGAGCTGTTCCACACATTCTGCTGAACCATACTTTTTTTTTTTAATCGGAGGAGTGTTTTAACATATTTTAAAATGCGTATTTTGAATATGCCCGGATACTGGGAGTATGTATTTCCACCCTCCTCAAGAATCAAGCAAACCCAGGATCCCAAGACCAGGTTTTGAGGAGACATATTGCAACTTCCATTACTGACTTCATGTACCTACAGTGTCTAACTGCACACCTATATGATCACGCATGTGTTCTTATAAAACATTTATTTTCTAGCTTGAGCGGGAACTTATAGTTTTGTCTTAACGCTATTAAGCCAGGACCTAAATCAGAAATGATGCCTGATTTTGAAAGGGAACATAACAATTCCATAAAGCTTTTAAGAAAGCCTTATTTGTTGAATTCATGTGAGCCTTCAAATGCTTAAGAATAGGTGACATCCTTTATTGTGCACTTATTGCCATTTCACCGTGTCCTTCATAACCTTCCACATTACCGACCTCATTTTCTGCCTACATTTTCCAGGCATGAGGTGTAATTAATTTCTAAAGCAAAACCAGCCTTGATCAGCCTTAACTGTTTCATGACGTGATATTGCAAGTTGTCCTTCACTTATGTGATTTAAAATCACAGTCTCTTTGAAAATCTGTTGTAAAACCAAGTTAAAACCTCCAGACATGTAAATTATTCCTCATTTTCTAATAATGAGAATACTAAATAATGCCACTAAAAATACAAGAAGAATTAGTAACACTGGTGTTCTTTAGGAGTGACTCAGATGTTCAAGACTGTGATTTTTCACCCCCATGTTTCTGCTATCTGTCCGTTGCTAGCTTCAGAAAAGAACAAGACTCTTGAGCAAGAGTCTTGCCCCTGTCCAACTCACCTCTCAGTATTATTTATTGGGCTATTGAAACTCATAATTTGCATTCATTTCATTTTCTTTTCCTCAGCTGTCCTAGATTTAGAATGATGTGTATGCATGAAAAAATGTACAGTATTTTGTAGAGGCCACTTACTCTAAATCTCCTTTCTTACCTTCATCTGAATATCTGATTTTTTATTTGCATACCTCATTCATCTTGTAAAGTTAGAATCATAGAAAATCATAGAATGTGTTGGGTTGGAAGGGACCTTTAAAGGTCATCGAGTCCAACCCCCCTGCAGTAAGCAGGGACATCTTTAACTAGATCAGGTTGCTCAGAGCCTCATCCAGCCTGGCCTTGAATGTCTCCAGGGATGGGGCCTCCACCACCTCTCTGGGCAACCTGTTCCAGTGTCTCACTACCCTCATTGTAAAGAACTTCTTCCTAATGTCTGATCTAAACCTGCCCTGCGCTAGTTTGAAACTGTTACCCCTCATCCTATCATTACACTCCCTGATAAAGAGTCCCTCCCCATCCTTCCACGGCTTTCTTATAGGCCCTCTTTAGGTACCGGAAGGGGCTATAAGGTCTCCTCGGAGCCTTTTCTTCTCCAGGCTGAACAACCCCAACTCTCTCAGCCTGTCCTCATAGCAGAGGGGCTCCAGCCCTCTGATCATCTTCGTGGCCCTCCTCTGGATCCACTCCAACAGGTCCACGGCCTTCTTGGATGGCAGAAGTTGCTCCATGGGGGTGGCAGGGATTGTACTAATTCCAGAGGAGAAGGAAGTCCTGAAGGTCTGCTAATTTAGAAGAAGTGGAAGCCAGTAACTCTAACCTTTCATGGCAATGGGTGCTGTAGGATTCGCTGTCGATGTCTGTGGCCTCAGAAGACTTTCTTTGTCTCAAACAATTACGGGCCGAACAATGTGGCATTTAATTGAAGGATTTTCACTGACAGTTTTATTTGACTGAGGTCTCCCAAGTCTGATCCTATTTTATTAATTTCCATCTATAGTTATTTTGATGTACTACTTTTGTCCCCTCAAATATAAAGACTTTTATATCACTGATATTTCATTAAATGTGATTAGTTGGAAAGATGACATTTACTGTTGTCACGTGCAAAGAAAAAGAAAAGGTTCCCAATATTTTGCAGCAAGAACTATGAATAATGTAATGAAAGTATACAGTAACTGTCATTGAAGGCTGCACAAGAAATTTAAGGTGAGAAAAGAGGAAGAGATATTGTTGTTATTTGCATTCTACGATCTTTGGTGGTGCTACTGAAATGTCTACGTGCTTCTTTACAGCGAGGTTGGTCTTTAGTGAAAAATTAGTGCAAAATTGAGTATGCTTCTGGATCACCTCATTCCACAGAAGCCGCTATTTCAGTTATTCTCATATCAGGAGCACACAGTGAGTACAGGGCTGGGCTGCAGACGCATCAGCCCTGCTTATGGCCATGCTGAGGATGCAGTTACATTGCAGTACAAAACCAGGATGTGGCACTTTGTGTTCTTCAAGCTGTACCAGTGGTAGCAGCACTCTTCTGTGCCTGTTGTCCGAGAAGAGAGATGGAAGTTTATATATTTACTTTCCTAACACTGTTGCTCTCGTATCACCATCTCTACAGCAATTGAAACGTCACTTCCCTCCCTTTGGCAGACCAGTGCTTTTCCCAGGAAGCCCACATTTTCCTTCCTCACTCTAACCACGTTTTTACAAGCACACTGAAACATCTGTCCTGAGCTTTTTCTGTTCTTCTCTTTGGCTTGATCTACCTGATAACGGCGTTTTAGCTTCTACCCCACAGACTGCAGGGTCTTGAAGTACCAACTTCATTGCTTCTTTTCAAACAGATTTGTCCCCCATTTCAGGAGAGATGGATGAAGAAATCTGGCTAGGAAAGAAGGGCACGGTGCAAGCTGTTTGTAGTTTGAGATCTCCATCTCCATTTATTTCTGTGCAGGGAAACATAAAATAAACTCTTTTCCTCTGAAGTTTAATGGGCAATAATGTATTTTGAGATTTTTTTATATTTTATTGTTGTCTTAAAAAAAGATACTCTCGGAATTTATAGGTCCCAATCAGACCAAATTGACCATTTTTGCTTGTTGTAGGAAAAGATGCCAAAATCTGACAAGCATTTTCAGGAAGAAGGCCATTGCATGGTGCTTTTAACTGTTTATGTATGTGATTTGAGACACTATTTGAAAGAATGGATTCTGCTGGCTTGTATTACCTCACTGGCGGATTAGGGAGAGGCAAATTGTACCCTTAGTATTCAAGACATAAACGTAAGCAAAGACTGTAACATGCTTGAGAATTTTAATTTTTAAATTTTTAATTTTTAGCCTTGTGGAGCTAGGAGTAGTACAACTCAAGGCTGTGTCTCAGTGGAAAAAAATACAGGTTCTCCATCACTCTTACCCGTGACAAATTCTGTAGTATTTTACAGTTCGATTTTATATTTTGACCTTGATTTTATGTTTTGGTTTATTTCTTTAGAAAGAGTTTTTAATAAAAAAAAAAAAAAATCCCATTCAGGCTTGTTTGGCAGTCCTGGACATTGATGGATGAGAGAACTTAAAAGTTATAGATAACTTCAAGTTGTAGCAGCCTGAGTACGTGATGGGAAACGAAGAACCTTTGGATCTCCAGCGTTATCCATGGTACCATTAACTACTCGTCGGGCCATGTCCTCGTCATATTGCTCCAGTGGAGCAATGGTTCAAGGAGCACCATTAGCTCCACATGATCTGGTAGGCGCAAGGGGCATGTGCACAGCTGCATCCCATGGGGGCTACCCCTTCCTGAGCTCCCTGTGCGCTGGTGAAGTGGGTGGTTGCACAGAAGCACACGGAAAATGAAAGGACCAGGCCGTGGCTGGGGACAGACCTGGTCTCTTGGTTGTCCCATGAGCTGCTGCTGCCGTGGCCGCAGCACCGTGGGCAGCATCCTGCCTGGCTGGGGTGGCCTTGTCACCTGGCGCTGTGATGCGACAAGGCAGCCTGTCCCTCCTTGCCGGGGACACCGGCAGGGCAAGGCAGGCGGCTCCGCGCCGGTGTGCGAGGGACCTCTCCTGCTGCCCGGGACACAGCCGGGCGCCCCGGGGGCTGTCCGCATTGCCCCGCAGCCCCCTCCAGAAGGGCTCGGTGCGTGTGTGCGGGCAGGTGCCGCGTCCCCGGGCTCACCCGGAGCCCCCCGGTCAGCGCGGGGGGCAGCAGCAACGCCCCGCGGCGGGAGACGGGACCGGGCAGCGCGACCGTCCCGCCGCTGGCGGGTGGCCGGGCCGGGGGCGGCGGGCGGGGAGGGCGGGCGGGAGGCCGGGAGGGAAGGCGGAGGGAGGGCGGGCGCCGGGCGGCGCCGGGCGGGCGGGGGTGGGGGGGGGTTGGCGGCGGTCGGCGGGGCACCGCGCTGCGCCGCCGCGCCTCTCCCCGGCGCCGCGGAGCGAAGCGGAGGTGAGTGGCGGCGGCGGGCCGGGCCCGGGGCGGGGGAGGAGCGGGGTGCGGCGGCGGGAGCCGCGCCGGGGGTGTCAAGGCCGGGGGGCCGCGGCGCGGAGCCGGGCGGCTCGGGGCCGGTACCGGCAGCGGCCGGTGGCACTTGTGCCCGGCGTGGCGGGCTCGCCCCGCCCCCGCCGGCAGCGGAGCGCACTTAAGGCGCTGCCGGTGGCCGAGGGGCGCTGCGGGGCGGCGTGCGGGACCGCCGCTCCCACGGGTGCCCGGCGCTCCACCCGCCGCGCCGCCCTCCCCGGTGCGCCCCGACGGTGCGCCGCTCCCCTCGGTGCGCTCCTGCCGGTGCGGCGGGAAGGGAAGGTGCTCCGGCCGGGGAGTTTGGCGACTGCGCTGCCGTTCGGCCGTCCTGAACGCTGGAAATGCCTTCGGCACGGCCGGTGTCTGATGTAGCCCGGTAGCTGGGAGACCTGACCGCCTCTTCGTATTATGCGTTATTAAATCCTGCGCTTTTTTTTCCGCATGGGAAGTTTTTTGCCAACAGGAATGTCCTGAGAGCAGAGATGGGAGATAAAGTGCAAAGCAACTTGCAGAATTGGCTTCTGAGTAAGGGGGCGGCTAAAATACAAGTTTGTGCTTCAGTGGGGGAACTGGGGTTGGAGACATCAGTGTTGGTCACGTTGAAGCTTTAAAGCATTGAATTGTGAGAGGAGAATTACTTGGAAGATGTTAGGACATTGTTTTGAAAATAAATGCTTAACAGTGAGAAGAAAAATGGAGTGTGATTATCATCTCAAAACATTCCAGTTCGAGTATTTCACTTTTGACTGTGGTTGGGCTGGTAAATACTTTCATTGTAGGAGTATGTTGCACAAACATTTGTTTATATAGGTAGTTTAACCATCAGGATGTTTTGTATGGTTTCTCTGATTACGTGTATGTGAGCATTATATATTTTATACATTGTTTTGTATATCTTAGATGTGCAGAGACTATAAAGATACTCTGCGCTACATCTGCATTGTATAATGCATGCAGATAATTGTTTTATTCTGTGACTGATGTGCTTAAAACATGATGCCATATCATATCACTCAGAAAACTGGAAAATTAGATTTGTACCACAGACTAATGTTATGGAATTCTGCTTCAAATGTCATTTGAACAGTGGTATGCCTTTTACAGTGTGCGTATATTTGTTTTTAATATTGCAGATGCCTTTTGATTGCAAGACTGCTGAAATGTTCTGAGGGCTTCCTCTCCTTTCCTAACCATGAACGGTTCGAAATCACCAGGGCTGGCTGGATTTGGAGTCTTAAAAAACACGACCTGCCACACGGAGAAGAAGATTTCCGTTTTCTTTTCAATCATCTTCATGACGGTGGGAATTTTGTCCAACAGTCTTGCCATAGCAATTCTCATGAAGGCGTATCAGAGGTTTAGGCAGAAATCGAAAGCCTCCTTTTTGCTTCTCGCTAGTGGTTTGGTCGTCACAGATCTCTTCGGCCACCTCATCAATGGAGCCATCGCAGTGTTTGTGTACGCATCAGATAAAGACTGGATTCGATTTAACCAGTCCAACATTCTTTGCAGTGTTTTTGGCATCTGCATGGTTTTCTTTGGTTTGTGCCCGCTCTTCCTGGGCAGCGTGATGGCTGTTGAACGGTGCATTGGAGTCACTAAGCCAATATTTCACTCTACAAAAATGACTTCTAAACATGTGAAAATGATGTTGACTATGGTATGTCTGTTTGCTGTTCTTATAGCTTTGCTGCCTATTCTCAGGTTTAGAGCCTATCAAATTCAAGCATCGAGGACCTGGTGCTTCTATAAAACAGAACATGTTGAGGACTGGGAAGACAGATTTTATCTCTTACTTTTTTCTTGCCTTGGGTTACTGGCCCTTGCTATTTCATTCTTGTGCAATGCTGTCACAGGAATTACCCTCTTAAGAGTCAAATTTAAAAGTCAACAAAGACAAGGCAGATCTCATCATTTTGAAATGATCATTCAGCTCTTGGCTATAATGTGTGTTTCTTGCATTTGCTGGAGTCCATTCCTGGTAAGAGCCTAACGTGTTTGCCAATTTTTAATGCACATCACTGTATAAAAGTTATACTTTTCTATCTCCAGGTTTTAAGGCGCTTTAGCTGTGATAACAGCTCCGTTCACTCTTCAATGTATTAATTTTACAGCACATTGCCCCTAATGTACGTACCTATGCATCTATAACAAAAATGGTAATTGCTCTCCACCTCCTATCATAGGGAAAATAGACCGAGCGAGCAAAATGTGTAAGGACAGCGAGGACTTCATTTCCAGTGCTGTGGTAGCAGAATGGTGGCTAGAATAAATCAGAGCAAATGTTGAGCTTGTCGAAAAATTCAGTGAAATCCTGGAGTGGCAAGTCTGTTTAGTCTGTACTGTGGCTCCTATCATTTTTTATTTATGGTAGTCTGTGCATTGTTATTATTATGATTTACTGCTACTTGTGAACTGTGTTATGGAAGTTAACAGTTAAGAACGTAAAAATCCTCCGCTCCATTAGCAGGGTATTAAGAGCTTTGCTTTAGAGTCATGTTAAAAACCAGTGGCTGGCAGTGGGTTAAAAATAAAAATTTAGTTTAGACCTGACAAGCTGGGTTTGTGATCTGACCAGATGACTAGCAAAGCTGCTCTGGGCAGCGGGTGCGCTTTCCCTGCTGTCCCGGCTGTAACTCGGGACTGACTGATGGCTGGTAACTGCTGTGGCTCGTCAAAGCGGTAAGTGTTGGTCACGTCGGCGTGTGCTCTGCCAGTGAGCAGGGTCCAGGGGCACGGGATTGTTACAGGAAAGAATTTGACGGCTTCTGTTATATGGTGGCATTATAAAGCTGATATTAACTGTGACTCTTTTTAATGCAGTAAATTAACATAGTAGGTTTTTTTACTAGGGTGAGAGAGGTTAAGTGACAAGTAATACGAAATCTGAATTTGCTTCCTAGAGACAAGGTCCCATAGTTTTCTGCTGATATGAATGAGGTGCGATTTTGCTTTGAGCTTAGAAAACTAGAAATTTAAATCCAAGATCTGAATCCGATCCAGCTGTATCTCATCTCCTCACTGCCTATGGTATAGTATGGAGTTACCTGAACTAGTTCTAAATGAGATACTGATATTAGCCTAGCTGCAGCAGTTGGGTCAATCTGGCAGGTAGCGTTTAATTAATCCAGTACCGCAGACTTCAAGGAGAGAGCCTGCATATAAATCTCTGCACTGCTGAAACACACAAAATCTCTTTCACTTTTGTTCAACACACACAGAATTTTTCCCCTCCTCCTTTCTCTATTGATTTTTCTAGACGTGCTCTGCACCATAAGTGTAAATTCACATTGTCTTCTGTCAGTGTCCTGCCCGTAGTGTATAGAGCATAAACAGAGTCATCAGACCAGTATAGCAAGCTTCTGTAGTGAACTTACTTCCAGTTACTTCCAGACACCTCCTGAAGTTTGTCTGGGGCAAACCACAGAGTGGTTTTCAAGAAAAGCAACTCAACGAGGACTTTGCTTTTCATGAAAAAAAGCAGTATATTATCCTCTGTTGACATTTCTTTTCAGATAAAATAACTGTCCTTAAAGGTTGTAGTTAATTTGATTTTTAAAAAAGCCCTTGGGTATCAAAGAGCTCTAGGCTTTTTTTAATTCAAAAGAGATACTTCATTTATTCAACATATGAAATTGCAACTAAATTGCAACTAGTGTGGTTGTTTTTTTGGTGTTGGTAATTTTGTTATGCCTTTCAATTTTTATTAGTTGTAGATTTTTTAATTTATTATTATTTATTACTATTATTAATTATAGAATTTTATTATTAATTATAGATTTTTTTTATTAATTATAGAAATTTTTAAAATCTTGACAATCTTTATTGAAATCGCAGCACTACTTTTGTTAAAGCATTTAACTTCATCTAAGTTGTAGTTGTCAATGAATTATTATTCCAGCTGCAAAATCTTTTTTTCAGAGCCTTTTCAGAGTTTGGTGTTTTCATCAGGGAGTGATAAAGACCCCTGAATGGCTTCTTGCTTTATTTTGTACTTGTTAGTTTTCGGGACTGTGTTGCAGGGGGAGGTGATACCCAAACAATTCTGGTGCATTGGGTGGCAAATGTGCCGGGGCTCTCTGCGTGTTCCGGCCTCGTGATGCTTCACTTCTGGATCTATTTTGAGATGAGACGAGCCAAACTGCCACCAAAATTAGCCTGGCAGCATGGAAAATAGTTAGGCAATATGGACAAATTTATGTTAGAAATGAGAAGTTAAAAACAAAAAAAAAGTTGTGTAAGGCAGGATTTAGTTCTCGAAACAAAGTTTGAAGGAAATGAACAATTAGTGTTTTAGCCTGAGAGTTCGATAGCTCGAAATGCAACGAGACGGGGTCCTTGGTGGTGTTACCTCTCTTAGCTGTTACGATTGTAGAGTTGACATCAAAGTTCATTCTCTGAATCACCAAGTCTTTGATAGTTCACTGAATACAAACAGAATTATAAGCACAGCGTTAATTTAGCAAGCTTTATTGGACTGCAGTGGAGCATACGGATGCAGTGGAATAAAGCTTTGCCAGGAGCGTGCTGCTAAAGCGCTACAATAAAGACATCCAGGGTTTATCAAGGCGTATGATTCACGAAGAATTGCTGATCCAAATCTACTTGTCCGATTTATCTGAAACCTCTCAGGGCTTTTAATTTGTGAAATGAATTGTTTAGGTTCTATAATCTAATCAGCATATACCAAAATAAGTATTTCTTGAAATAAATATGAGCAGGTGTTCATAAGTGAAATTATTTGTCAAAGTAGCTAAATACGTGCTCGTTTTACATTCATTTGCTTGTTTAATTTTTTTCTCAAAGCAAAATCTAGAAGTCAGTGTCACTCTTTGAACTGTGAATTTTACCCATGTTCTGTATCCCAAGGAGCACACAGAACAAAATTTTATGTGAGCGTGGATTGCCTTGGTATAAACCAAAGTGATTAGAAACCAAACAAACCTTTGGAAGAGGAGGCGGAGGAAGGCGATGCAGTTTATGCCACATGTGGTTTGCAGATACAAGGGTTTGGATTTATTTGGTGTGATTCTCCATCTGAGGAGGGGGGTTGCTTTCTTTAGTTTTCTTCTGTTTTTAATCTAGTCTGGTGTTACGTCAATTGTCATATATGCATGGCTACCAAAATCATGTCTATCAAATACTGTTATCCAACTGCAGATTTACTTCACTATTTATTTTTTTTTTCAAGTAGAGTTGTATATTCAGTCACTCTCCTGTGCTAAAATCACCTTTAGATGACATTAGAGACACACGTCCTTGGACTTTGTGGTGTCTGGCGTGGAACTGAACTTGATTTCTGCATGTGCTCAGTGGTGGTGAATTTGTTTTGGTGCCTTAAGGTATCTGTGTATATGTGTATATATACCTAGCATTTAATATTAGAATATTAGAATCAATCACCACCTCTATTTTAAGACTCCTGGAGTTTTCCAGAAGCGGAGCCCATGGCATGGCTCCCGTGGAGCGCTGCCTGGGGCTGTTGGGCAGGGACTTCCTTCTGATTTCTTGTCTTCCTTCTGATTCCTTTCCTGAAGCACCATCTCATTTGTGCCTAAAAAATGGGCACCTTTTCCAAGTTTTCTGCCACTGTGTGGGAATCTTTCCTTAATGGAGTACTAGAATGTAGGGTACTCCCTGCTTCTTCCCTTATGGGGGAACATTTATCTCCTTTTGAGGAGGTGAGAGCGGGAGGGAAATCACAGAAAAGGCAACAAGTGGAATTCATGAGTTTTCCGATAATCTGTTTAGTCAATGATTTGCGGAGGCACATTTGTTCTGACAGTCCAAATAATTTTGCTTTGTGATGGGTAAATCAGGAAAATATGTTCCAAAGATAGTAACATCAACTCCTCTGTGTAGTAAGTCATCTTTTTTCATCCTTGCTAGAGTCTTAGCCCACTGCTAAGGATATGTGAGTTTGGTTGGATAAATTTGGTCCCTAGGGGTTGGATTCCCAAAGCAAATAGTTGGGCTGGAGCATTTTGTGACAAGCATCTCTGATGAAATAGGTTGTTATATAAAGCTGGTTTTTGGCTGTGACTTGATGTCTGGACTGTCATGAAACAGCTTGGTTTTTGGAGCTGTGTTCGTATGAGCCGATTCTGACTTTAGTACGTCAAATTCTGTGGGGCTCCAGGGATAAACGTATTTTAAATTTTGTTTTTGGACTAGCAGAGTGAACTCCCTGTAACTGTGAACGGGAGGGGTTTATTTCAGAGTGAATTTATCTACGGGAACAAATTATGATTTGGAGGAATGTCTGATCTTTTTCACGGGTGGAACACAGTCTTAGCCTGAGAAAAATACTTTTACATTCAAATTATTCTTGTTAAGATCTTTCTCCATGCAGTTACTGGATTACTTTCATCCAGTTTTACCTCCCCTCTACTGCAGAAAATAGCCGCTCCTTCTGTTTTTTTTTTTTTTTTTTGAAAGGTCTCAGCTATTTATTTCATATGATTAAATCAGCTCTTATTCAGCTGCTTTTTTTACTGCCTAGATTAATTCCTAGCAGTTTCTTCTCATGCCATCTCTTCCCTTTCCAATTTGCTATGCTAATTGCCACTCTCTGAACTCGCTCTGATGCTGGCGTTGTCCTCAGGTTGTCTGGTGCAGCGAGGCTTGAGGGTTGGTTCTTCGTGCTCCTAGGGCTGCATTTCGCTTACCGTTTGCCGAATTACTCCAAGCTAGGAGCTGCCGGAGGAGGCAAGAAGGGCAGTGCAGCGCTCATGGGGATGCTCTTGGGGGAATACCTGTCGGACCTGTTGGAACGGGTCCAGCGCAGGGCCACGAAGATGATCAGAGGGCTGGAGCACCTCTGCTATGAGGACAGGCTGAGAAAGTTAGGGTTGTTCAGCCTGGAGAAGAGAAGGCTCGGGGGAGACCTTATAGCCCCTTCCAGTACCTAAATGGGCTACAGGAAGGATGGGGAGGGACTCTTTATCAGGGAGTGTAATGATGGGATGAGGGGTAACAGTTTCAAACTGAAGGAGGGTAGATTTAAATTGGATACTAGGAAGATATTCTTTACTGTGAGGGTGGTGAGGCACTGGAACGGGTTGCCCAGGGAGGCTGTGGATGCCCCATCCCTGGAAGTGTTCAAGGCCAGGCTGGATGGGGCTTTGAGCAGCCTGGTCTAGTGGGAGGTGTCCCTGCCCATGGCAGGGGGGTTGGAACTGGATGATCTTTAAGGTCCCTTCCAACCCAAACCATTCTATGATTCTATGATTCTATGAATATCCCTGCCCCAGCCCACCCCTCTTTGGTGGCTCCACCAGGTATTTTGGGTGCTGAGACTGGCTCGTGGTGGGTACGTGCTGAAGGAGGTCGGTGGGTTGCAGGTTTTACACTAAATTCTAGGCTGTGTAGTTGCATACAGTAGAAGGTACTTTGTTGTACAAGTTGTGCATCTCATTTTAGTATTTTTGTATGTGTAGTCATGTATATACTTGCACAGTGACACTTTTGCCAGGAGTTCATACCCCTGTTGCTCTTGAAGTGTCTCCCTCCATTCCTGTTTTCTGCACTCTTCAACAAGCTGGCAGTTTAAATTTCTGTTGTACTACCTTATGCTTATATGCGCAGTGGGCATCATTTATATGAGCTCATTGCTGTACCAGCGTTGTTTGCATGCCTTCAGATATTGCTCTTTGTATTGTCCCTACAACAAAAGAGTTACTTAAAAATTTGCCCTTTCTGTTGTGCTCTCTGGCTGGTGGTTTTCATGATCAGAAAATGCAGCTGAGGAGAAACGTACACAAGATGTCCCAAGGTGCAGGTCCACGCTTCACCAGTGAGGCCCTTGTCACCATGCACGCTGCCGCAACCCCACGTCTCCAGCATGTGCTCTTCCAGAGCCGCTGGCAAAACACGTTGTTAGTCAGAGGTGCAGCCTCCGTGGGCTCGTGGTGCCAGCATAGGCACTGTCAACAAGGAGAGTGATCTTTTATTCTGAAAAAGAATAAATTAGGCTTTCAATTTCCAGTCATCTGTTTTTGAAGGCTGGAGGTACTCTTAAACATGCTTAGCTAACCTTGCAGCTTTGCGTGCTGTTGTTAAAGTTACTTTCACAGGGGAAAAACACACTTTGTCTGTCTTTTTCAAGATGCGCAATTCTAAGAAGATAATCAATGATTATTACTGTGTTTGTGCTGCCTTATGTCGTTGAATTCTTGTCATGTTTTGCTGGAAGGGTTGTCTGTTGACACCGTACAAAGATGGGATGTGCTGTCAGAGTAAAGAAGACGTGGTTTGAGGTGGGTCTGGGCTCTGCTTGACACCTTGCCTGCGGCAGGCTGACGGGCGCAGGAGAGGTGACCACCTGCTGCAGGACCTCCATGGTCCCTGTTGGACCTTGTCCTTGCAGCTCTTGGGCCAGGAGCAAGCCCATCGCAGGAGCCCACGTTCCACAATGCTTTTAATAAATGAACCAGTTTCATAGGGAAGGGAAAAAAGCTTTTTGCTGTCAGAAGGCCCGCTAGGTATGACTCTTTATCTCTAGTCTGAAGCATCAATACTGTAGTGGTTGTTGTCAACGGTAAGGTGTTACTTCTCTTCCAGGCCTTGCTGTGTCAGAAGAGGTCAGATCAGGAGCGGCTTTTTGGCTGAATAAAATGCTCCCCGAGTTCCTCTGGAAAGAAAAAGAGCCTTATATCAGTTTGCTTGTCATTCAAGCTACACTAGAAAAAGGGCTGTCAGTCTCCCTCATATTGCGGCCTTTTAATTGCTTGACGAGTTTCTCAATGCATCCTTTAACACTGTGAGATTCAATTACTCTTCTTGCTTGAGTTCCTCCAACTGAACTTCTGATCCTCGAGGTTAAATCACTGAAATGTTAGTGTCATTCCTAATATTATGACCCAAAAGATATTTTGGAATAAATAGGTGATTTTAGGGGTGCAGAGAACACTCATTTTGATTGAAGTTTTTGTTAGTCTCCAGACAGAAGTGTCTTTTTAGTTTAGTTTCCTGTCGAGTAAGGTTTAAGCAGCAACTTGGACAATTTGGGTGTGCTTTTGTATGTCACCATGAAAATACTCCATGGATAAAAATTACAGGTGCTTTCAGAGAGTGAATAACGAAGTTTAATACAATGCATTTAAAAATTCAATCCACCTGTTCAGATGTGTTTCTATGATACTAGAAACCCTTTGATAAGATGTCCGTGCCTTTTTTTACTGTTGGTTGTAGAGATCTTTCTTTTATTTTTGGTTCTTAAGAGGCACAGCTGGCAAATTTCCACCAGGTTATATGAGAATCGTTTTAGAGTATACCCACCTAAAATGATACTGAATTTCAAAGGTACTGTTTCAGTGTTTGGAATTGGTCTGTTCCTATTTTCATCTTTTACAGTTTGTAGAGATCTTACAGGCCTTAGCCTTTCTGAGAAATATGAATCATTTAAAAAAAATGTTTTGAAGTGTGGGCCAGGGTGTAGTTTATCATAGAGTGCTTAGAAACTCTATATTAATTGTGGCTATATTTGTAATTCAAGTCTTAACCTTCTTCTCACGGAAGTCAGGGAGTTGAGCAGCTGAGGTACTCTCAACAGGAAAGAAGTTCTGGAGAAGAAATGGACAGTGGTCAGAGTATTGTCCTGGAGTAGCGATATGAACCGGGGAAGGAAGAAGAGCTGACTGAGGTTGACAGACTGTCCTTTACCAAAGGCTTTTGAGGAAGCATAATTATAGTTTTTGTTACCTATATGCTGTTTGGAAAAACTTAAGTAAAGCCTTTTCCGGAAAACGCAGTGCCATCAGAATGCGATGAGATTGGTTTGTTTTGGAGAGAAAAAGTAGGGAAGGCAGGTTTCCAGTCGTGTGAGAACATTGCATTTTCAAAACAACACGGTCCTATTTTTCTTTTTAAACTGCTTGCTGCTTGATTTTTAAATTTATATTATATATGCGGAATTAAACCGTGAAGATCTATAAATTGAAAACCCACATATGTTGTTCCAAATAGATGTCAGTGACTTTCACAGAAAATTTTGATTTTTTTTTTTCAATTTTGAAGTTGCCATCTCAAAAAATAAAATTCTGAAAACTTCATCCAAATAAATTTGCCACTGATAACCTCCCCTTATTTATTCAGTTGGTAAAGTTTTTGGATTCTGTGCTTGATATTAAAAAGTAAATCAATTTGACATACATTCCAATTTTGTTGATATAAGAGAATTCTTCCTATTTCCTAGATATTACACTTATTCAGGCCTTTCTTGCTTGAAAATATCATACACTGCATAACCATTTTTGGAAAATGTCATAAATGGCATAACCATTTTTGGGTGGTTATTTTAGGAACGCTCTTTTTCCTGACTATCTAAAGGCTTTAAATGGTAAACTTGTTGCTGAAAAGTCTCTGGGACAAATACACTTACATGGAACAACTCCAGAAGGTCCTTCAGCCTCACCAGGTTTGACATGACAGACGCCAGGCGTGATATACATTCGTATATTCTGTGAGATATTTATTATGGTGTTAATTCATCTTCTTAAATTTTGCATGGTGCTTAGAAAAGCTTTCTAGCAGAAGTTACTTGTCTCAATAGTGGTGTAGAACCAGTTCATGTCTGAGGGCGCGCATTCTTTGGATCTTCTGGAAAATACGCTGTTTAGATTGAAAACAGAGTGATAATTCTTATTGCGCATGTTTCTAAGACTTAAATTTTACATTAAAACGGTCAGAAATTGCTGAATTGCCATTTGGGTCACGAGCTCCCCAAGGAAGGAGGGAAGATGACTGTTGACCGTGTGCCAGCGTAGTGCCTGGCAGAGCAGGAGCACGAGCCTGTCGTGGGGTCTGTGGACGTGCTCCTAGAAATGGTCATGGTTCAGGTCGCAGAACGCTGCAGAAAGGATTCACACCAGGAGTTACAGTGAAGTTTTAGTAATTCTGACTCATTCTTTCAGATTTGTTCTCATATTGGATGAGGCGAAATAGCTGAGCGGCTGAACAATCCTGAGCCACGCTGTAGGTGATACGCTGTCTCTTGCTGAAGGATTGCCTCCAGGGAGAGGAGAGCAGCTGATAAGCTCTTTCTTAACAACTCTTTTTAATGAACCATGTGAAGCCCTTGTTCAGAGACGCATGCCGAAGCATGGGTGTGATTGGCGCTGGAGTTGTGTTTCTGCATGATTTCCTGAAGGAGGCTGAAGGCCTTTGTGTCAGGGATCCCCTGAACTGAGGTTTTTTAAGACAATTAGGCCTCAATACTAAACTCCCAGACACCGAAGATGACTTTGTCATTGGAGAAGTGGAAGTTCATGACTGATGCGCAGCTGTTCCCCCACTTGCTGTCCCAGACCTGTGTGCTGCCCGCTGCTGCAGGGGGCTTGAGCCCTGGTGAGCTGGCTATGCGTGGCCGCATGGACACCCAGAGTTATGGGAGGGAGAGAGGGAGGGAGAGAGGGAGGGAGGGAGGGAGGATGTCAAGGATGTCATGAGTCCGCCCGTCAGCAACCCTGTCACCCATGTAATGACCAACATCAGGATACGAGGATGTGGGGAGGAAGACTCTTGTGCTGGGGGGATGCGGCCAGCTGCGTTCCCCTCTGCCTCGCTGCATGGGAAGGTGTTGAAACAGAAGGTGAAGTAGGAAGGAGCTGAGGATCCATGTGAGTGACAGCAATATTGTGGTAGGATTTACAGTTCATTAACGAGTTGGAAATAAAATCGAATCCGCTCTTCACCAGGAGCATGCATTTGTAGAAGCAGCGGGACATAAATCACTCTTAAATGGAGATTTGATTTTTCTCTTCCCTCCTCCACCTAAAAGGTGGTCCAGCTGTGCAGCAATCTCTTTTAATTTATTTGCCAACATTAAAGAAAAAAATAATTGCATTTTATGCATTCCAACTTGGTAAATATATTGCTAATTCATTAGCCCTGATATTTCAGTTCACAGCTTCTTAGTATACTTCTCCAGAATGATATATAGAATAAGCCACTTTAATATTTATTAAAGGTGGTTTTCTAAAAAAACAACATGAAAGGAACACATCACATCCTACTTTGCCTCCAGCCAGATTTGCAAATACTGCAAATCAGATAGCACAGAGTCATGAGGTGACTATGACTCCAGTCCACCTTTAAAAAGATTTCATTTTCCTCCACTGTGTATGTTGCATACATGGTAAACATAAACGTACATAAAAAACAATTACAAATTGATATTTTTTTTCCTCCTCCTTATTTTTCCCCAACACCCATATAATAAACACGGTAATTTCTCAGACAATTAAACTGAAGGTCTGACTCCATTGGTAGACAACAGAGAAGGTTCTTTACTTTTTTAGACCTGTTGTTACTTGAGGTCTTGTGGGCTCGGTCCCACATCAAAGCCATCTGCATTCATGAATTCTAGAAGAGGGGAAAAGGCCACTGTGTAGCATGATGTCTCACCGTGAAATTCTTCTTCCTTCTTTTCACACTTGTACGGGTATCTCTGGGTTCGTTGGTATGTGTCCTGGAAGCCTCCGTGTATGTGCCATTCCTCTGAAATCAGTGACCTGGCCAAGGAACCCTTAGCTTAATTCTTGGCTTCTTAGACAAGAGTAACAAATTTGAGAGAATTAAAAAAAAATGGTCAGGTAAGAACTGGGAGAACCTGCATTCCCTGTAGAAGAACATTTTCTGGCTCTCAAAGACATAACTGGAAGATTTGCGTCTGGTGCTGAATCTATGTTGTATCTCTCCTCAGACACGTAAATACGGCAGAGGATGACTTTTTAGTAATAAAGTGGTGTGAATGTGGTGGTGTTTGAAAGGCAGTTCACTTCTAAGTTATTGATTTGATCCTGTGCGTAACAGTAATTACGTGCTGAATTCATTCTATAATTATGGACTGTACAGCTCTTTTTTCCTCCAGGTTGTCTGTATATTCTCTCTTTTTTCTGTATTCAGATAGTTCTTCTGTTCCTCCCCAGTATTGTGTGTTATTTGTGATTCTTTGTTTGGGCATTTGTAGGGTATGAGTGAGAGAAGTCCTATTGCTCCTAAATCAATGAGAATATTTGTTTAACCAATAAAAATGTGATTGTTTTCCAAATGAGTGTGAAAACCTGAAAAAGCAGAGCAATAAAAGAGAAGTAATAGCGCATTTCCAGGGTTTGAAGCTTTACCCAACTGACCATAAAGGAAGAATGAACGGATCCTGAATACATATAGTCCTTAAATACTTATACATGTAGTCTGAAAATACTTATTTGATTTGATTGTTTTTCTCAGGGTGATTCTTATTATGCAGTATTAGAAATACTGTATTGTATTCTGGTCCCAAGAGGTCTAGCCGTTGTCCTGTAAAGTTTCTCGCAGCGTTGCTGGGTAAAGAATATTTTAATTTTATCGTGAAGTTAATTTTTTTGTGTGCAAGAGATTTTTGTTCTAGGCTGTGTTGTTAGGCAGCAGTCCATTCCTCGCTTTATGGAAGCAGGCTTTCTTATAACTTTAAAACATGTAGCACAGGAAACATGTTTATTTGACTTTGATATGGACACTGTGTCTTTTCATAATGAAGTGTCATCTACTGTTTTCAGTACTAAACTCTTCTCTGCCCATGTCCATTCTGCTTTCCTTTCAAATGAGTTAATCAATTAAGCTGCGAGAGTAAATTAGATTGCTAGTTGAACCAAAGTATTTCTAATTTTGAGAGGGTGGAAAGGAAAGAAGGAAAAAATGACTGCCAATCCAAGATAGAAATACCTGAATTCTTTCAGAGAAACAGAGAGAAGTGACCTGGAACCTTTAAAGGCCAGCCTGAATTTGTGTTACTGCAAACCAGATGCAAATAGGTAGTGTCTAAGGGGAAAGCTGACAGAAAAGCTTCACTTTCAGTTAATGTTCCTAAGTTTATGCACACAATGAAATCCTTCTCTTTATGAGGCATACTTCATAATTGCATTCCTGCCTTATATAGAGCATGATAATGCCAAAGGCAGTTAATAAAATATAAATAGTGAGTATGAAGTCATTGGCACTACATTTTTTTCAGTAATTTTGATAAATTCCTCTATGCATAAAAAGTCTCATTTCAAATGATGTTTCCAAATGTTTGTTCAGAAAATGCACTGCCATACATAGATATTTTGCATAAAGCTGTAAAAGCACAGATGGCGTTACTCTCTAGTGGCACTGTAATGGAGTGCAGTAGGCTGCGAGTCCTCTGCAGACCTGGGCCTGCATGGAGAGAGCAGGAAGCTGGGAAGAACAGAGCAGCCTGAGCCAGGAGGCGTCGGATGGTGAGGTTGGACGGAGTGGAGCTGCTGGGTGGGAGACACCCGCAGAGCCTGAATTTAAGGTCGCGGCGGCAGTGTTGTGTACGTGCTGCTGTACCGCAGTCCGTCCTTTGGCCTTCCGTTGATGCGAGATGTGCCCGGCCAGTTCAGAGGTGCTTGGGCATAACCATTCCAAGGCTTTGGTCTTGCCAGCATGAGAAAGGGCATGTGACGGGGATGGTGCCGTGTTCACGAAGCAGCAGCATCAGCTGGTCAGAAATTGCCTGGTCGCAGAATCAACTGCGTCTGAGAAAGGAATATTAGAAACTATTTTCATGGGCTTCATGGAAAATGTTGTATTTTCCTGTTTTCTTTATAGTTTTCTTACTTTTATTGCAGCAGTAGTGCTGCACCTCTGAGCTCTGAGTGCCTTTAGCTTTACAGTACTTCCAAAAGGTTTACACAGTTCCTTTTTGAGGCGGGTAAATTTGGAGCACATGGAGGCTAAATACACTTCTACAAAATGTTTCTGCAACCTCAACTACCTTTGGTCTTCCCAGTCTTTTCCATTTTTCATTCAGGTTCTGTGTTTCCTCAGAGACTGTAACCCTGATAGGGGAAAAGTCTTTCTCAGCCTTTAAGAGGATAATAAGTAAACTTGCGTGCTTAAGGATGTGTATCCTGGCAGGTAGTAGTTACCGTCCTTCATTTACCGGTTTTGGACTAGAACTGGGTTTTAGGAGGTAGACACAGATTTTTTCCCCAACTGAATAGTGATCCAGTGGATCCGGCGTCAATTTTTAGTGGCATTATTATTTTTTCGCAGAAGTGTACATGAGAGAAAAGGGGACTCCCTTATTTTGCGGCTTCTTGTCAAGAGCTGATCCCGCAAAACTTTACACACGGAAGTATTATGTATCCCCTTAGAAGTGAAGGAAAACTTGCGTATTTTGTCTTCTCCAATTGCTTTTCAAGTACACATTTTTCTATAAAATCACTGTGCTCGGTTAAAATTTACTTGCTAGGCCAAATGATCATCTGGTATATAAAAACTGAAGATATGGTTCATGTTTTTCCTTTAAAAAGGGAAAGGAAAACATTAAGGGAAAAGCATATTGCAGATCTATAACATAAAAAGCGTCATGTGGCATAAGTAGTACAGCGTGTGTACTAACATTTTGATTGCAGAAGTGGCGTGCTACATATTTTTCTTGGAAGCCCTTGCTTTTAAACTGACTTATATAGAATCAAATAAAAAATAAAATGAAGCATGCCTCAGCTTTGTCGCAACAAATGCTTGGTTTATATACTGCAGTGTCTATATAGCAATGATATAGGCAGTTTGCTGTCAGTGTTTCTTTTCTAATGGCTGTTCTTAGAAGATATAAAATGCTATATAAAATGTGAAGATAGATGCATTTTGATTTCTGTCTCCCCCTCTTTTGCATATTTTTTTTCTTAAAATCTGTGTTTAGGGAATACTACAAAGCATCATCTTCTAATCAGCTCTTGCCTATAGCAGACCGCAACTTCTTTGTAGCACACAGGATTAATGGGAGTTCCAAAACCTTCTGGAAATTAAAAATATTTATATATATTTTTTGTTTCCCTGGAGTGGGACGTAGTCAGTAGAACCACCTTGGGTCCTGTGTGGTTTCGGTGAAGGGGATATGTACCTCTGGGTTCAGCGTAGGCACCAGTGACAAAATTTAAGTGCTCTGCAAATACTGAAAAAAACCCCTGGACTTTCTTCTATTAATGGAAATTCTCAGAACTCTTTGTAATGAAATCCAAAGGAAGAGGAAGAGGTTTGGGAGGGTCTGCAAGGTTCCCACAGGGAAATGGAGCCTGAAGGCTGAGCTACAGAGGAAGATAGTTTCTGGTATTTGTTTGCACGTAACAAAATCGGCCTGTCTGCTCTGCTTTCTGTGTCAATCTCTTGGTGCCTGGTTTTTATCCAGTTTCCTGAAGTCAAGGATGAACCTGGATTTAGAACCTATGTGCTGAAAAGCATCAAAGAAGTATTACAGTTTGCCTTATTTCCTAACTAGCTGTAAAGTCTGTTTCTTATTTTGACTGTCTGTCCTTGAGTACTAACAGGAATGTGACTAAGCAGCACTGCCATTTAGCTTATTAGTTGTTCTCATATAATTGAGATCCAATTGGAAGGGAAATTAAAGACATGCTGTTTATATTTGGAGAGTGGTGTGAAGCTTTGGAGCAATTTTTTTCAGTTGGTTGCACTGAGCTTTGTCCCTAGGGGAAATGGCAATTCTCTGATGCTATCTGCTAGATGCAAAGTTGTAGAAGTCAACAATTTCATAATGTTTTAAAAACTTTTCCATCAGACTTTCTGGATCTTGCTAAGTGAGCTTTGGTTTTAGTGAAGCCTAAAATTGGACAAAGAGGATGAAGTTTAATGTATTGTGTCAAATCCTTGCGTGACAGGTCTTCCTTTAAACCAACCAGGAGTAATATGAATCAGAGTAACTTTGTATCTTGCAAGCAGGCATCCTTGGTTTAAAAAGTCACTTTAACAGTTATGCTTTTATAGTTACTGTCCTACAGAAAGTTTGAATTGTATTGGTTGCATCATGTGATACTTTCGTTTTTTTGCGCACCAGGGAGACATACTACAGCTGTGCTAATATAAACATTATGTAACTCGGTGAAATGCTACTTGGATTTTTACGTTTCTAAATATGTTAGAAAATGTCATGAGTTACGTTTGTTATTTTCCAGCTGGGGATTAATTTTTTTGAGTCATATTGCTGAATTTGCACGAATATTAAATTCAATTGTGGAGATCAAACGCAACCAGATATGATGCAACCGCGTTGCCTCTTCCCACTTCCCCACTTGTGTACTGCTGGCTACAGAGGGCAGAATTCCTTCATCATGCTAACCTGATGGACTGACAGGGAAGGAAAAAAAAAAAATCAGTCTTTGAACTGGTTTCTTGACTTTGAACTAATTACTGAACACTATTAGTCAAATAATAAGAAGAGAAGTGTCCTTTCTGTGCCTGCAGAGGAGGTCCTGCTCTCAGAAGCCGGCTCAGCACTGCAGCAAGCTCTGGGTGCAGGATCTGAGCCGGTGGCTTGTGCCAGTTCAGCGCCACGACTTCCTCACACCTGGGGAGCAAATACAGCCTCTCTGCGTGTTTTGCTTCAATGAAACCCTTTGTTAAACAGCTGGTAGCGTTTTAGGCCTTTTTACCATTTATGATTTCAAAATTACTTTGGAATAGTATTTTAAGAATATAAATTTAAATAAAGAAAGTTAAAATGAAAATCTGATAGAAATAATAATTTCTATTGGCCTTACTCCATTCTGCCCCTGTTCAGCTGGAGTTTAGGGTCTTGTTCTGGAAATCATCAGATGACTTTCTAGGAAGGCTCCGGTAGCCAGGACATGGTCTCTTCGTTGCCCTCGGTTGGCATGCAGTTGTCTTCATTTGCCTGCAGTCTTCTTACATGTTTTCTCAGAAGATGTGGAAGGGCTCCCAGTACGGTGCAAGCTCTTTGGAGGTGTGAGAAGCTACCTCACTTCATACCCAGAGACAATGTGATGGTAACGTATCTGCTTCTACCACTGCTCTGCCACAAGTGTTTTAGGATAAAAATGCTTAGGAATCTCTCACGCGTGGGATTGGACTGAGATTCTCTATTTTAGTCCAGGCCTATAAAGGAACCTCAGCCTGTCAGAACTTGGGATATCAGTCTTGAACTCCCATAACTTGGGATGGGATGGGATATTGTAACTTGAACTCTCAGTCAGGATGTCATTTTATGTTGGTTTTAGTGATGCAAGAAAGGAAACATTTTTTTATTTCCGCATAACACTGCCAAATAATATAAGTAATATGGCTAGAAATTCCTATTTTATCAAAGGAAATTTGTAGAGAATGTAGGTTTTATCTTATTATTTCCAATACAGGGATTCACAGCTGAGTTTCTTAAGCATTTAGCTACGTATATAAGCTGTACTTGTTACTTGTGAGTTCAGATATATTATTTTTTTGTATGCCCAGTATTCAAAAGAGGTAACTTAAATGTTCTGGATGAAGCTTCTCCGAGTATCAGAATCCGTAAAATTATGTATCAAATTTCCTTGTCCTGATTTACTTTATGTAAATCTATAATTGAAAAAGAGGTACTTTATTTTGAGCTATCAAGTTGAACGGCAACCAAATGGGTTCACTTAGAGGTGATTACTACTAAATGGAAAGGAATCTCACAAATTTGCTAGATAACATGTGAGAAAATAACAGTTTTGCAAAATCTAGGTGGAGCTACTTTTCCTAGATGGCAACATCTGCTGCCTCCTCTTCCAGGCATAAAATTCTGTCGGATTTGGCATTTACTAACTGTGCAGGATGCGAGAGAAGAACAACACAGTTTTGAAATATATCAAGCAGCAGATTAGGAAGCTGTATGTCTGTATTAAGTCAAGCAAAGGATATATCAGATAAGGACGCTGGTCTGTGAGCTCTGTTGCACTGTGATTTGCTGCCCAGTCCTACTTGCATGAGTAAGGAGTGCTCCCTCAGAGTTTGGCTTGTGGTATTGGACCTCTAATAAATAAAATGTAGGACTATCCTGAGAAAACATCCCGTGCAGAAGCCAAAGGAGTTGTCCAAGTTTGGGTGGGCTGCTGATGTCAGAGAGGAATGCGCCCAACGGTTGTGGGGTGAAGAGCAGATTCAGGGAACTGACTTGTGTTTGTGTTGGCTCCGTGCTCAGACATTCCTCCTCCTCCTCACACCAGTTCCCAGCTGTGCTCCTGCCAGTCTTACCAGCTTCCTCAGGAACGTTCCTATGGGCTCTCCTCGCTGCTCCCATAGATGTCCATGCAGAAGCACTTGATCAAATGCTGAATCAAGCAAGTACAGTCTCCTTTGATGCGTTCACTCCGTTCCACTCAACTCTATACTCAGATGTGGTGACCCGCAAGCTATAGATAGGGCCTAGGATTACAGACAAGTGTTTAAAAAGGAGTAACTGGTTTGCTGGAATCTTGAGCAGTAGTTTTCTCTCTTCATTAATTTTTTTTTTATTTTTACAATGTATCTTTGTGAAAATATGACCCTCTGCACTTGGACAGACTGACCCTACCTCTCATCGCCCAATAAATCAGAGTACTCGTAGCATCGCTTGTAAAATATCCCATTTCTTAGTTAAATAACTGTATCACTTTAAAGGTTTTGGAACTGAAAGCCTCACAGTGTTTCATCTTTCTACCAAAAAAGTCTTCATGTGCTTTTAACGTTAGTAATAGAGAGAGATAATTTACCGTGCTCTGGCAGATTCCTGGCTTTGCGGAGTCGGGCTTTCTTCACGCAAGAACTCAGGTTACAAAGCCTTGGTGGCAGCAAGCCTATGAAGGAGGGCTCTGCAGGGCAGGAGCCCCGGCGACGTGGTTTCAGGAGGGATGGTGTTTTAAAGCCTAGGTTGCAGCTCCGCAAAGCGGGGAGGACAGCCACAGCTGACTGGGCTGGGGGGTAGCTCTGGGGCATCCTCTGCCAGGAGATGTCCTGCCGAGCTCTACTGGCAGGCTGATGCCTCCACCCATGTAAAGCTGTTGTCTCCGGTAGCGTTGTTGTTGTTGGAGGTCTGTCCATGTGCAGCACCTCCCCAGGTGAATGAAATCCTCTGTGTCTCCATTGGCAAGAGGAGGGGTGGCGATGGCCTTTGTCACCGTGGCTTAAATTTTCCTAGAAACCTCTAAACGCTCTGCTGTCAATAAATTGCGTTCTGTTGCAGCTTAAAACATGTGAATCTTCTTGATGAAATCAAGGTGCTGTATTCCTTATGCAGACTTTAATTTGGAAAATGTGAAAAAATAAATACCTTTCGTAAAAATGTTCTGATCTACCAGTGGCCTCTATCCTTGAAAAAATCCATCCCTGGAGCAGTCTTGGCATACTTTGTTAGCTCCAGTTCTGGATAAGTTTTTATTCCTTGCTCAAATCCCTGATTTTGGGGGGTAATCTCTGGCTGGTTGCTATCCTCTGCTCAAGGTTCAGCAGACGGAGTTTGGCTGAGACACACGTACATCCTATGTAAAATATTAGAGGATTTCTAGGATGATAAATGTCATATGCCTGAAAGTATTTACTTTGCAATTGGGATGCATTGATGCTGTGAAGGTGTGAAGATGAGAGATAACGTTGAAATGACTTCACTCATTCACATGCTCTCTTGGTGCATTTTTTTTGATGTATAATTTTAAAATGTTCCATTTTCAGGTGACGATGGCCAGAATTGGGATAAATGAGAGTCGTTCAAAGGAGACCTGTGAAACAATACTTTTTGCTCTCCGAATGGCAACGTGGAATCAGATTTTAGATCCCTGGGTGTACATTCTTCTGCGTAAAGCTGTACTTAAAAACCTGTACAAGATCACAAGGGGATGTTGTGGCGTGCACATCATAAACTTACACATGTGGGAACTCAGCTCCATCAAGAATTCTTTGAAGGTTGCAGCAATATCTGAGTCACCAGTAAGTTCCAAACAAATAAACCTACAGCCACTCAGCTCTATGGGACAATTAAGTTAAACACAGTGTATGAAGAGATGATGGAGATGGTGCTCACACACGGGCAATACCTTAAAATGAATTCCAAGGCTCAGTGGTTTGCCGTTTGTTTTAAATTGTGAGTGGTTTGCTCTTGTTGCTTACCGGGTTGATACTGCTACTCCAAAAGATGCACTTGAATATTTTAATTCCCTTCAGAATACATCCCTTCCAAAACTGGTAGTAGAATGAGAAATCATCCTGTATTTCTCCCTTCCAGGTACTAAAGTGAACAGGATTCCTTGTAGTACTACTCCCCACCAAATCCTTTGCCTTAGCAGGCTTCTTAAGAACGCATGCAAGTGTGAAAGAGATCTCCAAGGTGATTTTTGAAAGGGGTAGATTTTATCTACCAGTGATACCCCCAAATCCTTTGCAGAGTCACTACTTCCTAGGGTAAAGTCCACCATCCTTTCCATAATGGTATTCCTTGCTTCTAGGCATTGAATTTTCCAATTGGATATATAAAAGACATTTTGCTTGTGCCCTGCTTATTAAAAGATCCAGTTTGCTTGGTTCATTGACTTGACCTCTTAATTTTTTACTGTTCCGTGAATTTTTGGGAGAGTCGCAGACTTCCTCAGTGTAAGCGTTCCTTTCAAATCACTGGCAAAACATGAGGTTCCCCGTGGGAACACAGAAGGAGATCAGCTCAGCTTGCTTTCAGTTGCATTTTCAGATCTATTGGTGAGTTTTTAGTCCTTTCAACAAATTTTGTTGAAAGTAAGAGGCATAAAGCTGTGGTTAGTCTGTTAAGAGGGTAGGGTTTTTTCCCCCCCAAACTGCGGGAAGTTTCTTGGAGCGTTCCCCTAGTGCACATACTGAGATGCTCGCGAGGTACATCTGCTTTGTTTGTAAAAGGTCACACGTGTCTGATGAAAAATGTGTGTGAGCAAACAGAGGGAACTGCCCTGGGGTCGTGGTTGTGTTTGTGAAAGCAAACTTCACGCTCAGTTTTTGCAGGGTCTGTGTCTGAAGAGCTGAGGGCACTCACTGTATTTGAAGATGCCAGAAAGTTTCCGGGACTTTACGCAGGAGGCCCTTCACCTTTAATGCTGCTAAGAGAAGCTTTGTTTTTTGTGACTGTACTTTGTTCAGAAGCAAAAACGAGAGTATCGGAGACTTTGTAACAGAGGGATTGTTTTAAGATAGAGGTGTTATTTTTACCTACTTCAGATAGCTACATTCGTGAATTGTTGGTGTATTTGGACAAAGTAGTTTAAAACTGATTCACCAAGAAGACAGTCTGAGGGACCAAAACTATTCACAAACTACAAATTCATGTTGTATGTGAGAATAGTTCAAGTCAGAAAATAAAATACCAAGAGGTTTAAATATTTCAATTTTTTTGTTTTAAAAGCTATTTCCTTTTTGTTTTAAAAAGGTTGAAAAATAAATGGGTTAAATAACCCTATAATGAAATGAAATGGCTTTGTTTACCCTGAAGAATTTCTGTGTGTGATTTATTTCCTCGGTCACAGAGCTGACAAACCGTGGACAGATTTGATGCTGGTATGAGCTCTGCACCGTCGCTTTCGGGTGGCTTCTGCTGAAGTCTGGAAGTGCTCAGTCAGCGCTCGGTTCGGCTTATTCATTTTGTAGAATGTGATGCCGGTGTATCTGTTGTTATAAATTATTTGTTCTTTATGGAAGATAGTTGTTTTAGCAGCTGCAAAAAAACGTTGGTCTGTAAATTGTTGAGATATTTGATCGGTGAATGAAGCTCATCAATGTTCCATTTTGTTATGTGAATACGTGTGGCTTGTGTAGTTCATACTGCCTGACTTGTAAAACAAACAGAAGTTTATATGTATATGTGATTTCTTA
Source organism: Larus michahellis (assembly GCF_964199755.1). Classification (NCBI taxonomy): domain Eukaryota; kingdom Metazoa; phylum Chordata; class Aves; order Charadriiformes; family Laridae; genus Larus; species Larus michahellis. Next base: position 43,728,164 of record NC_133903.1, on the reverse strand, counting down.
TATTTTGTGTACTGATACATATTGAATGTAAATTGCAAAGCCTCATTAAAGTTATCAAACTGTATCTTGAGAGTTGTGATATTTTCGCATAACAAAAGAGATCTGAAGGTGTTAAAAATAATCCTTATGACAAAAAACCCTGACACTGGATTCAAGCCAGCCACCGCTATTCACACGAGTGACAGCAGTTGTGGAGGCAGAGAGGAAGACTGCGAGAATTCAGATGCCAGTGTTAGCGCACTTCGTTTTCACGTGAACATCCCAGTGCAGTTGGGGGTCTAAGGCGGACAAGGTCAAATTCTGATGATCCATGCCTAGAAAATGCAAATAAAAGTGGAGCTGAGGCAGTTCGGTGTTTGGAATGCAAGGGCTTTTGTCCAAACATCTGCTAACGTGTTACACAGACTCTGATTAGTTTCACATACACTATGAATCCTGAAAAAAATATGAGTTTTGCTGTTAATATTTTATTTTGTCGAGTGACGCGGTAGCCTGCCGAGGCAGCTCAGGATAGATAGAACCACCCAAGGATCTGTTACCGCTGAAAACGATTTGATTATCATTGCATTTCATCTCACCGGAGAGCCAGCAATGTGCTGTGTTGTGTGATTAGCAAATTATATGTTTTACGGATTATGAGATTATAAGAAAAACCCCCAGCAATGGGATAGCTTCACGCTAGGATGTGAGTATTGCCCAGGCAGGGAGGAAAGGGCAGTCTGCTCAGCAACGTGCTGATGATCTCTTTAGATGCTGGCTAACGATGTGAGCAGTCACGAGCTGCCTGTTTACTGGGAGGCAGTAATTAGTGCCTCCAGAGCAGGCTGGGGCAGTAAGTGTTCTGACGGGAAGGAAGTGAATCTCATTTCTGACTAACGACTGAGGAAATCCTCAGGTGGGAGAATATTTTAATCTAATTGGGGTCTTAGGCAATGGCAGGCTATATAAGGAAGCACGTTATCCTAAACCAAGGTCCTAGCCTGGGCTGAATCAACCTGCTGAAGCAAAGAAAGTGTCAGTAACAAGTGGCTCATCGCGGGGATTAGGCAAATGTCTGTAGTTTGTTACCTAGATACGACGATGGAGAGCAAGGTTCGAGGTCTTTTTGATTAGGGGACTGAAACATCTCTCTTATGAAGAAAGCCTGAGGGACTTGAGTCTTTTCAGTCTGGAAAAAAGCAGACTGGGGGGGATCTTATCAATGCTTATAAATACTTAACGGGTGGGTGTCAGGAGGATGGGGCCAGGCTCTTTTCAGTGGTGCCTGGGGACAGGACAAGAGGTAATGGGCACAGACCTGAGCATAGGAAGTTCCACCTAAACATGAGGAGGAACTTCTTTACTTTGAGGGTGGCAGAGCACTGGAACAGGCTGCCCAGAGAGGTGGTGGAGTCTCCATCTCTGGAGACTTTCAAAACCCGCCTGGACGCATTCCTGTGCAACCTGCTCTGGGTGACCCTGCTGTGGCAGGGGGGTTGGACTAGATGTTCTCCAGAGGTCCCTTCCAACATCTATCATTCTGTGATTCTTGAGGCAAAGCATCCACCTTGTGTCTTTGCGTATAAGTATTGTATTATATATGAGAGATTTGTATATAGGTTATTTTTATTAGTTTAGTCTGATGTGTTATGAATTATTTCAGGAGCAGGAATACGTACTAGTTCTGTAGCCATGGTGATCCTGTAGGACAAAGTGTTGGGACCTTTTAGGTGTGCCTCGCCTACCGATAGGCTCCTCCAGGATTTTACTGGTAATGCAGCACCCCTGTGACTAACCGCATAGATTGACATGAAATTTAATGCTCAACACCTGGGTCCTGGGAAAAGTGCTCAAATCCCAAGGGGATTTACAAAACCTGTTGTTACTTTTATTGCTTTCTTAAAAATCCAGATGCTTCTGTGATCTGCCAAAATTAAAAATGGCAGAACTGTTTCTTGATTTCAGAAAAACAATGACTTTCAATTCAGTCTTGCTGCATTATATTGAGGAAAGTATTTACTCCTTGAACAGACAGTGTTTTCCTGCTGAATGTGAGTTAATTTTAATACTTACTAGGAAATCTTAAATACTAACAGTGTAATGCTGTTCCGAAGATGAGATAAAAGAGGGGCTATTTAATATGAGTAGTTGCATTTTGTGTTCTTGAGATAACCCTGAGTTTACTACTTTGTGATGAGGAATAGCTGCGAGGAAGAAAACCAATTATGAGTTACAATACTCCAATGGCCATCAGATAATATGAGTGTGTACCTCAGATGGAAAATATTGCACATTAGTGCTATTTTGATTGGTTCAGTAACAACAAGATTTTTATTCTCATAAATTACTTTTCAAAGGTGGGTTGCTCCTTATCAGTGGATGCACCACCAGGGGACCGGTGGTGACATGTATTGTGTGTCTCATGGCTTCTCATCTCTGGCACTGGAGCTGGGTAAACGATAGGGAAAAATATCATATCTGATTCTCTACATGGAACAACCACTATCACAGATCACTTTCCTGCGACCATTAGTACATCCAGTTAGACGCTTTGGAAGGAGACCTTTTCCTGTTGTAAACGCAACAATTCAAATTGTCAAGTAAGTGATCCCCTCTACAACAAAACATTTGCCAGGCTGCTGTTGCCTCTGTTTCTTGGGCTGCTGGGGTGCTTTTGGAGCAAACTGGCTGAACGGTGGCTGGGGGATGAGGTGTCTGGCCATGTGCTCCTGTGGCTGCTGCTGCCTTTGCACTGGTTTTGGCATTTGGTTGTGCTGTGAGTTGACTGACCTGGAAAAAAATGGCCAAAAAAAAGAGCGGTAAAAGGAGGAGTAACTGTTTACAGGCATAATGAGTCCAATTGCTTTGTCTCAGTGCTAGAAATTTTGCAAAGGCAAAGCAAAGGGAGCGTGGGGGGAGTGCATCAGCAGAGGGAATGGCCGAGACTTCCCTTGCTGAAGAGCTGTTAATTTTAATCAGCTGTTTTGTGAACCAGTGCCTTGATGGGAGGAGATCAGGCTGCTGAGCAGGACCTACACTTGATTATCATTATAGCATTCTTAAATGATACTCATGGATTTGTTAAGTCATTCTTTCTTCAGGCTTTTCCAAGTTTTCCTGGTTATTTAAACTAATTAGGTCACAATTAATTTCTTTTTGTGAGGACTGAAAAAGGTAATGACTACTGCAGGTTTTCCTCTATCATCTGTTATTTGTTCTTCCCTGATAACTAGTAATCCATATTTTTTTCTCATTTTATTTCACTTTAATAGTGTCTCGCAAATCAAAACGGATTTGCGGTTTGACCCTTAGTGTAGTTGGTGCTCTGCTTTTATGCAGATAGATACAATAGACATCTACAACCCGCAGTCCCTGGCTCAAGTAGCTTAAATGCTATAGCTGAGTACAAATTCTTTATTAGCAGCCTTCCCTTGCTGAGTTCTGAGCTAGGGAGCGAGCAGAAAGGATCCAACCCTAGGAGGGCGGCAGAGCATAATGTCAGTATTTTCAGCTCTGTTCTCCATGCTCCTTCCAGTACCAAAAGAAAAGTCTTCCACTTCCTATCTAATTCTCTGCCACCCCAGGAGAGAAATACCATAGGAAAATAATCCCATCCGGCTCTTGAGAAATGTAGTAGTCTGATGGTTTTTTAGGGGTTCCATGTTTAGAAGGGGTAGGCAGTGCAGTCGAGGAATGTATCTGTTGGTGGAAACCTGGGGATTCGATCAGAGAGCCTGAAAATCGTGCAAAACCTAAAACATTAGGTTTTAGTCAGTACAATTTCTTCATAAGAAAGAAGAAAACAAACAAAAATAATGTTTACAAGAAGTTACAAGTGGAATTAATAACACAAAAATACCAAACATCTAATCAATCAATCACAACTGTTTGCCGTAAAAGATCTGCTTCTCCTCGTGTGTGGGGGGAAAAAGGCTTCCTGTGAACATTTCAGCAACTCCAAATGATGATGCTTTAAGAACAAAGCAATGTCCCTTTTCTGTACTGCCTCCTGTAAGCAAGATGACGTCTGAAGTGACTGGACAATCATTAAATATTAAAAATATAATTTCAAATGCAATTTAAAAAAAATTGTTTATAATTAGCATAAGTTAAAGAGTGACATAGATATCCTAAGGACTTTGCTTCTTAGCAACGCATTCATGGAGTCTTTAAAAAAAAAAAAAAGTCCTGTGGTTGCAGGAATATAAACATGTATCTATCTAGCTGTTTAATTTCGGCACCATGGTTGCAAAATAAATAGTTGTTACAGAAATTTGCAAAGATAAACCCATTTCACTTTTTAAAAAAAAGTCAACTGCCAGCAGTAGTGGGTTGACAAGTTAAAACACTTACGGGAAAAAAAATTGTTATCAGTAAAACGTCACTACCAAGTAGCTACCATTCCCGGCAAAAGTCTGTGTGTGTGTGTGTATTTACTTTCTTCTGAAGCCAGCATAGGAAAAATGCTTTAAGTTCCATTATCAACTATAAATTCAGCTATTTGTAATCTGAAACAACTTTTTCATTGGATTACGTGATTCAGGCCTATTTTTTGCTTCAGACACACTGAAGGTCTAGCTGCATGCAAGTGAGGGCTCCAGCAGGAGAACTTACGATAGTCCATGCCAAAGCAGCCTGGTAGCCTAGAGCGATACTTTTGCAATGTCACTTGGACAAGTGATAAAGTCTAAATTACATTTCAGGATTCAAACTTTTGATTTTTATAATCCCTGACGAGCACTGACTTCTAGTAATTTCTAGGGTGCCTTAATTTTCATCCATTAAGTTCTCCGGGTGCCTGGAATACCATGTGCTATTTGCTGCTCCTTCTGTTCTACATAACACTGTCACCAGAGGAAGATGAGGAAGGCAGAACTTTAATCCATGATTGCCTGAAGCAATTAAATCCTCCCTTCCTAAAACAGCAATTTGACATCCGCCATCTGTGGTGAAGATGTACTGGTTTGCGAAAACCAGTGTGACTGACCCCTCAGCAGGGAAGGATCCCGACTCTGCAATGCGTGTTTGGACTGCTCACCCCTCAACCGAAAACTCTGCTGAGCCCCGCGGCCCAATTATTGCTTAACTCATGACAACCAAGTCCCTTTGTGCGTATGAGACCTTGAACTTGATGCATTCATCTGGTGTGTGGGTGATGTCACCTTCTCTGTTGTTTTCCCTCTTCTTTCTCTGGTATTTTTCCACTGCAGTGGAGGCAATATCTGAGGCCCTTGGCTGTTCCATCTTGGCTGTTACCAGCCCCTCTGTGGCAGGCAAGATTTCTCTTTCCATGGTGATAAACCCCAGGAACCTGTACTACCACGTTGCAAAAGCACAAGGTGATACCCACCTTCAAAGCTTGCCTTGCTCTGAACAGGGGGTTGGACATGATGACCTGCAGGATTACTTCTAACCTAAATTACTTCATGTTTCTTGCACAAATTCTTGTCCATATATCTCAAGTCAGACTTGTCATCAGTACAGCTTATTCTCTCATCTGTATTTGTGGCTGTTGAAACAGGATTTCTAGTGGCTGGACTTGCTCTGTCAAGAGGTTTGTGCCTTCTGGCAAAATCTGTGGTGCACTCAATACTTCTGATGTCTGAAGTTCCTTGTAGTTACCCTTCTTCCAGCCCATGTTGCCTGCTGCTGTGGGAGACCAGCAGTGTTCCCCTTTAATTTCAGCTTTAAACAATCCAAACCAAATACCCTCTTTGATAGCACATCCTGGCTCTTAAAATTTAACAGAGCACTCTAAAATTTCTTATTTATGGTTGTATGTCTTCTCCCAGAAGAGAAGGGGTGATTTTTAAGAGAATATGGTGGCAATGTAAAATTTTATATGATGTAAAATCAAGTATCTCCTTCTGATTTATCTCCTCCAAATGCACCTGCATGTTATATGATTCTCTGCAAATACGTTTAACCAGGAGATAATTTTTACTCCCATACTACAGTCCATAGAATGAGAAACTCACAGACTAATAGCACATGGAAGAACAATGGTAAAATTTTTTTTTTTGAAAAAGCTGGAATAACAAAAAAACACATTTTCTTCTTACTGAGAACTTTAGAAAATAACCATAAAAAAATTCCTCTGCCACTTTAGTTAAGAAGTCCAAGACGTCTGAATTTGACAAGATGTAATTAGCACCTTGCTATTTCAGTGATCCTCTGCCTCCCACTTTTACATAACCATTTGCATTGTGCAAATGGCAAGGAGTCTTGGTAAATGTAGAAAATTCCACAAGAAAGAATTGCACTCGCTTTTAAAGTAAAATTATTTAATTAAAAAAAATTTTCTAAATTAAACTGTATAAGAGAAATCACCACTTTTCATTATCTACTGCTGTCTGTTTGAAGATGGCCAAATCAAAGCATTACAGCTGTAGCTCAGGGGTACGCTTCGCGTGTCCCCCCAACATCTACTCTGCACCTACTCTTTGCGTGAGCCTTCTGTTGTGTGTGAGCAGGAACTAATGGCCAGAAGGAGGGATAGTGGTTTTGGATGATTTATCTTTCAAAGCCGAATAAACCATTCTCATGTATGTAAGGAGTGCTTTATACTTTATATACAGAAATACAGTCTTTGTACATATCTCTTCAATAATCTTCTCCTCCAAGAAGCCATTTATCCACTTTAGTGAGAGACTATCATTCTTAGGCTGTGGTGTTTTATTGGTTCAGTACAGCAGAACCAGCAAAGTGATTTTTAAAGTGTTCGCAATGTTTAATATTACATTCTATTTGGTATGCTTACTGTGAGCATGTTCCTCTTGAATTCACTGTCAGAGTTCACATTGACTTTGATGGAAGAGTTTTCAGTTCTGGAAGATTTGACAGAGCTATAGTAAATCATTCAACGCTTGAAGAAATACTGCTATATTTTTAAATTACTTCCTTTACCAAATAATTTGCAACTTGACACCAGTGAATCCCACAAAAATATCACTCCCTGCTTCATTTCACTCCCAAATAAAGGTTCGCATTTCACCATGTTTGGCTGGTGTATTTCTGCTCACTTCAGTTTCTTCTTGGGAAATAGTTTATTTCCCAAGAAATAGTTTATATGCTTTCAGTGATCTGAAAGGAATGCACTAGATGATTTGCAAATACATATAGGAGAAACAGGTTTCTCCCCTGAAGAATTGTAAACTTTACTTCAAATATTTCTGTTTTGAAACAAAGGAAAAGCATTTGTGAAGTGAAAGTTAGCATTATTTGTATGTAAAAATTACTTTCCTTTTTAACGCACTTCAGGTCGTCAAGCAGGAACTATGCTTTTTGCTGCAGTTAAGCAGGGATGATTCTTCCAACTCGCATACCTCTCACTGTAACTAATTTAAGAGGATGGTATTTTGATAAAAGGAAATGAATTATTGTCATACATATACCTACTACTATGTCAATAAACTATACGCTCATTTTTGGTTAGCGGATTGTGCTGTTAATAGTCCTGCTAGTGCTAAAATGTCAGTAGTTCATGAAAATGGGCTGAGTTTAGGGTGGTAACGTGTAGAAAAATAACATTCTGAGTCAAAGCCTTGTTAAGGTTATACGTGAGTGCCGGTGGCTCCTGCCAGTGCAGTAATTAGTGTTGAACAATCATAGATACTGCCACGTTTTGCTTAGTTCATTTCACTTCCTCAGCTATGAAAATTAGAAACGTCGCTTTAATTTAGAGCTGTGGAGTCAATAACAGGGGACTCAGCCCAGGGTGTGTGCGTCTGTGCACTGCCTAATTTCCATAGAAATACAGAATTACAGTCATTTTGCAGTGTAAATGTTCAGCAGTGAAATATAATAAAGCATTAATTTTAAATAGATTATTAAGAGTTGGTGATGCTATTTGGAGTTGTTACTTCCAATGCATTTTATTTTCTTCCATAGAAAAGGCTCAGATGTAAGTAAGATAAAATCAAGATGACGTTAGGCTATTGTAAGTACGTGTCTCTGTCTGATCTCAGTGCTAGTGTGAGTCTTGGATCTTGGATATGTTAATTGTAAGTGAGATCATAAAACATCTGGAAAAATCCTGGATGACAAAACCAAGCCAGTATAACTTCGTAAAAGGTAAAAATATCAAGTGTGATGTTGTCTGGTATACTTATTTTCAGGGAAATTATGCAAAGAACAGATGGGGAAAGTTACAGATGTCGCTTTCTTGGATTTCAAAATAGCTTTTGACAGAGTCCAGTACCATGGCCTGAATGGCTTAGTCCATATCTCCATATCTTAATCCATATCTCCAAACAAGGAAAAAACTTGGCTGGAGACAAGGAAAAGTATATAAAGTGGGTTAAATGATAGTCTCATACACACGTCAGCAGGGTCCCAGCCAGAAGAGTCACTCTTCATGATCGTGCTCTCACCAGGAGACAAGACGATGTGGCAATGCTTCCCTGTCTGTTTTATGCTGTAGTTTCGTTCCAGAGAGACCCCAGATGAGTCCCACTTGTCCGGTCTCCTCACGTTCTTCCGGGTGCTGCTCCTGTGGTTGGGTTGTGATGCTTCCGTAGTGTCAGCGACTGGCTGGTGGAAGCCCTGTGGAGCGGAGGGACATTGTTGAGCCCAGCTGCTGTGACGTGCAGGCGTCCTCGGGAGGCTGGGTGGAGCGGCCAAAAGCCCTGCAAGCCTCCAGCATCAGCAGATCCACTATGTAATTTCCAAGGTAGGTGAAATCTCTTATTTGTGCTCTGGCCGGTACAAGAAAGGTTAGTCTGAAGCCAGGATGATGACATGAATGTGGATTCTTTTCACTGTGAAAAAGGAGAAAAAATCAGTCCTGTAGTAGATTATTTTTGCAATAATAAAACATTTCATCTGAAATACAGTTCTGTGAGAACGTGCTACCCAGAGGGCAGCTCCAATAAAGCACTCTTCTGGGGACCCTTATTTCTCAGGGAGATTTAGGTCACCTGAGAGCAATAACTAATTATAAATTTTCCCACCTACCTTGGGCCTTATTGACTACATGCAGTCTCTCAAACAAGGTTGCATGGAAAGTAGACACAGCTCATAGGAGCAGAGCAGGAATTCCTCATTTGCTTGAAACACTCAGGTTTCCTGCCCTGGGCAACTTCATGAAATCAACCTACAACGTGGTCAGTAATTCCATGCCAAGGGTTTTACCTCGTGCGTAGCAGTCTCAGAGAGAGGCTAAGACAAAAAAGTAAGAAGTCTAAATAAATTCAAGGAACATTAGCATTTTCTGTGGAAAGCAGTATTGCTACTTTTGTGAATTGGAAGAGAAATCAAAGCAGGGCTGGGTGATTTTTGCTAGTATTTCTGATGTTATGTTCTGCTAGCCAATATGGGAGAAACTTTGCTTTTCATTTCATTTGGTATGAAAGTGGGACTTATTTCTGAGGAGACCCCGGGTTTTGGTTCTATAAATCCCAATATAGTAACAGTGCTCCTTCAAATTCAGATTTATTAAATTAAAAAGGTGCCCACATTGAGACTGAATCAATTATTTTTATTCACATGATGTCATGGTTTAACCCCAGCCAGCAACTAAGCACCACGCAGTTGCTTGATCACCCCCCCACCTCCCCTAACCCAGTGGGATGGTGGAGAGAACTGGAAGAGTAAAAGTGAAAAACCTCGTGGGTTGAGATAAAGATGATTTAATAGGTAAAGCAAAAGACTCACACACCAGCAAAGATAAGCAAGGAATTAATTCACTTCCTCCCACCAGCAGGTGGGTGTTCAGCCATGTCCAGGAAAGCAGGGCTCCATCATCCATAACACTTACTTGGGAAGACAAACTCTATAACTCCGAACGTACCCCCTTCTTTCCCCCTCCCCCCCCGAGCTTTATATGCTGAGTGTGACATCATATGGCATAGAATGTCCCTTTGGCCAGTTGGGGTTAGCTGTCCCGGCTGTGTCCCCTCCCAACGTCTTGTGCCCCTCAGCCTACTCGCCGGCGGGGCGGTGTGAGGAGCAGAAAAGGCCTTGACTCTGTGTAAGCACTGCCCAGCAATAACAAAAACATCCCTGTATTATCTGCGCTGTTTTCAGCACAAATCCAAAACATAGGCCCATACCAGCTGCTATGAAGAAAATTCACTCCATCCCAACCAAAACCAGAACACGTAGAAAAACAGCTTAATCTGTGATCGTAGCCTACTACAGAAGAAGCTATTAGGAAAACAAACAAATACAGAGAGGAAAAGCTTCCCCTAGCACTTTTATCAGCACCCTTACTGCCAAACTTTCTTGTAATTTCCATTTTTCATCTTTCCTCTAGTTTTTTGCCTCTTTCTTCTCCGTTCTGATTGTTTTGTATTTTCTGTGTTGGTGGTGGGAATTTGTGGTAGAAATAATCAGATCTTACACTGTTACAATTCTGGTGCACTTTCGTGTCACAGTTCCTTCCCCCAGCTGTCCATCTCTCCTGCCTATCTTCAAGACTACAAATACTCATCACCCCCACTGTTTTGTACATTAGCAGTTAGCAGAAAAATCAGTTTGATGTCTTTCAAAATTACAAGTGATGCAAAAAGACTGAGTTCCAACAGAATGAAGAAGCGGAGAACAGCTATCAGTGAAAAGCACGCGGCAGAGGACTGAGGGTCATGCAATACGCTGTGTTCTTAGTGCTGCGAATTCAGAGCTGCCGCCCTCTGAGCCCGTATGTTGTGCAAATCAACAAGTATAGGGGCAGGCATTGTAACTGTCACCTCTTTGAGGAAATTTCTGATCATCGGGCACATGCTGAACAGAATTAACTCTCTGCTGGGGGGACACAAACAGCACCTGCAGCCCTCATCCCCTTAACACAAGGGCCTGCTTGGCCAAGGGAATCAGACCAGCTTTGCTGTGTCTTACCTGCCTTCTCTGCAAGTAACAACGGTGAGAACGGGCAGGGAATTTAGGACTGTGCTACTGATTTAATGGCATTTATATGCTGTACTTTCTAATTTTTTTTTCTCTATCCCTCACCCAGTATTAACAAACATTTCTTACTGCTTAAAAAAAAAATGAGAAATGGTAGTGGTCACTCTCTAAAAGTTGATTCTCCAGCGTCTTTTCAAAGTGCCATAATCTCTGCTACTACTTTAGAGTGCCTTGTTCTGATTTGGGGATGAGTTATTCTTACTGTGAGCTGAGGTGAATGATTCCACTGCTACTAAGCAGCGATGATTCACGTTGCAGTTTTCAAGAGTGCCATGTGTCTGCTAGTCCTACTCTAATGCCTCAAGTAAACACGACAGTCCACAACCACCCGGCCTGCCTAAGATAAAAATAGACGTGTGAGTAGGGTTAAAACAACGCCGCTCAGTAAAGTCACGCATGCTGGAGACAGTATGTTCAAGTTCTGCCTTTCCTCCTTCAAGAGGAAAGGAGGCTTGGGGTGAATTCTTCAACTTGCATGAGAGGGACTCATCCTTACTAGGTGGGACTCCGGTTATGAGGAAAGTTTCTACTTATCTGGGGAAGATGAGTAAATAGCTCCCTCCCCCATTGCCTCAGATATATAAATTTGAGCAAAACATTTTCACTGTTAGCTAATAACTCTGTATGTGTGAGGCAATATGCGTGAGGCAACATGCCACTATTTAACAAACTATTTACCAAACCAATGTGGGGGTTGCAAGAAAAATCTTGTCGCAGTGCACAAGCTCCACACTTTTCTGGCTGTTTCTCTGTGTGCCATTACAAAAGTACATTTGCCGTTTGAAGCTCTGCCTCTTTGTTTGACTCTGCCCATTTTTTTTTGGCTGGATAGAGCTCAACTTATTTATATTTAACATAATTTTTATATTTAAAAGTTCCCTATAGGCCCAAAGACCTGACAAATATTTATCAAAATCTTTGCAGTTACTCTGAATGTATTAATATGTAAACAAAATCCCTGATGCATTAAAGGACTAACCTGACAAATGTCTGCTTGAGACATCATGACAAAACATAAAAATAGCTACTTGGTTCTTTAAAAATATCCCAAGGCTGTAAATTGGCCCATCAGAAGGCTTTATTGGCTTTCACCCTACAAAGAAACACAGATACCGCCTTCAGTGTCAAAACTAGATGTTGTTGTTATGCCAACACCCAAAGCCTCCAGCCAGCTTCATTTCTCTGGACTGCGTATCTTTCCTATTTATTCAAAATTCCATGCGTGATAAACATAACTAGCTTTTGTTTAGCTAGTTAAAAGTGTTATAGCACTCTAAGCAGAAGGAAAAAGCTGGGATTGTGGAGAGGCTAGAAGAAGCAAGACGGAAAGAAGATTTTTTTAGGCAACCTTAAGAGAATTTAAAAAATAATGAAAATGAAGATTTTTATTGAAAACCAAAGTCTGGTTATTTTTGAAATGTTAGTAATGGGCATAAATTGCTATTTAGTCACAAATGAGTAGTGCATAACAAATTTCTGTGTTCATTAGAAGCTGAAAAAGTTTCATTTATTACTGTTCTTAATGACACATATAACCTGTTCAGTGCATCACTGTAACACTCAGGGTAAAATGCCGAGCGCGGGACGTTCCCTAACTATTCACTTTGTTTTTTCCCTTGTGGGATCTTGGGATTCTCTGTAGGTGTCAAATGAGGCACAGATTTCAGAAGGCACTAGTGAGAATTCCTTTGAAATATTTCATTTTACTAACACCTAGTTCTCATTTATTTGTGTTATATTTTAAAAGAAAAAAGTTTCCTGAAATGACCTGAAAGGTGTGATAAAGATTTGTGTAAATTGCAACTTCCCGTTACACTTCATAAGTCAAAGATGGCTGAAATACAGTTTATTTTATTTTCCCACTTATTATTTGGTATGGAAATTCAAGTGCTGTCCTCTGCATTGATTGTGTTGATGACATGCCTTTTTTTTTTGCCTTTTTTTTTAAACGCATGAAGAAATGGGACTCGATTCTCTTGAACATTCAGGAATATATTTGGGCACTGAAGCCATGGAGACCTTTTCTAATGATGATCACCTCAGCTTAAATGTCATTATTCTTGGTGAGAAGATAAAGGGATCTGCTTTCAGTTATACGTCAGTAAACCCACTTATGCCAATCTACAGAAGTTTAATGGTACAGCAATAAAAATAGACAGAGGTTCACATGGTTTTCATTTTTTAAATATGATTCAAGCTCAGCCACAAAAAGCCCTATGAACTTTTAGAGCTGAAATGCAAATACTTCAGAGAATGGAGGGCTGTATTTTTAAGGCTCTGAAGGGCAGATAACTCCTTTGACATCCATCAAAGCAAGCTCCCCTCCTTATTACCATTGCAAGCTGTAGCAATTGCGTGCTGCGCAGTAAGTTTCTCTGGTGAATAGAGCCATGTTTATTTCTTGTGCCTTGGAGGTAAAACTGTTGAATATATTTCAGACCTGTATCTCCATTGCTTAAGTTGTGGTTTCTTGGGAGGGAGGGCCCAGTTTGTGTAACAGCAGTTTATAAAAGCTCAGACTCCAAATTGTGAAAACCATAAGGAGCTAGAAGAGGTTGCCTTATCTGGTTGTCATTAGCAAAATGCTGTCTAATTGCTGCCAGCAGTGCACATACACCTCAGCCAGAGCTGTGTTTTTTAAAGCAATGACTTATCCTTTTTTTTATCTGCTTCGAATAAATTTGTCAAAGGCAAGAAATTACCTCATTTGAGCTGGTGCAATAAAGATAGGTATGTAGATAGGTATTAATATGCTTTTAAATTGCAATTAAAACAAAGGAAGTGTGATTAAATCTGCAGAAAGATCCAGTCTTGGATTTGATTCTGTTCTCACAGTGATGGAGATGAAAAGCATTTAATGGAAGTAGAAAACCACCCCAAACGGTTTAAGGGTATGTCAACACTTCATGCTCCGGTGTGCAGTGGAGTGATACCTTATCTAACGTCAAATACTGCAGCAGGAGTACCAGAGACAGTGTCAGTGCAGCGCGGAGCTTTGCGAGGCAGGCATGCGTGTTGTAATGGAATTCCAGAGACAGCCTTGCGTTCATTCAGGAAATTGGCTCATAATAAATGCACATGGTTCAAATGAACACGAAAGACATAAGTATACAGTGAAATTGGCCAATTTGGTTCTATATTCTAGTGGAATTAAAATGCTAGAGTTATATGTAATCACACATCAAAGTCGTATCATATAAATGATACAAAATCGTATTACTTAGGAGTAGATTTAATAATTGCAAAGAGATAAGATTTGCTTGCAAGTCCTTTTCAGGTAATCTAATACAGACCTCTTGTTAGACTCTGTTACGTGGGGCAGGAATTTAGATCATGTTCCTAGCTCAAATGGCTGAGGAAACCTGCCTGTCTTTGGTTATTAGTTTTCTATGAATATGAAATGGTAGTATAATGTTGAACGCCCAAGCTGGAAGGAAAAAGCAAGCAGAAGTACAGATTATAAAAAGAAGTACAGTGGCAGCCAGGCTTGCTGACCAGATACGTGTATTTCGTCTTGAGATCAGGAAGGAAATAGAACACCATGGGACAGGTCAGCATGACTGAATCTGGGTTCATTAGCATCTGAAGCAAATCTCAAAACAGCCAGGTAGGGTAATAATCACTCAAGCTGGTGCCAAGAGCAGCTGCACGGATCAGATTCATGCAATGCGCTCTTAGTCCTGAAATAACTTTGTGGCCCAAGTGTAATGTTCATAGTCTCCTACCCCATCCCTTTCCTGCTCCCTGTATGGCAGAGGAGGGTAGGTGAGTTGTGCAATGGCTGGACCCTTTTCTCTTCTAATGAGTTCTGCGTCCTTGAATCCTCATGAAAGGTATTCATTGTCTGTATGCATGTTTGCAGAGATGCGGTGGCCCCGTCTATGGGACCACCTATGAGAGTCCATGAGAACTCAAAGTACGACCAGTTGCATTTGCTGAAGTTTGAAACATTAACCTTTTGCTTGAAAAAGTCATGTTGGATGGCTTCCTGAAGGGAGTCTTTTTGGGAAAAATTCAAACGAGGCAGTTCAGCTGTCCGTGGAGATGGGACTGGGGAATGATATGTTATTTGGCTCACAGCTGGTGGGAAAAATAGCTAAGGACCGTTTTGTGGTGCATATGTACATGCAGCGTAAACTTTGGCTGCAAAGGGAATGCTAATTTAGGCATTTCCTAACTTTTGAGTGCTTAACTTCGAAACCTTTGTGTCTTTAATGAAGTTTTTTATTAGTTGTATATGAGATAGAGAAGCTTGCCTTTATAAAAAGCTTGGTTAATATGAAATCTCATCAGAAATAAATTGAGAAGGTGTTCACCATCCAGAAAGTAGATAGCCTTTCTTTGGTCTGTACACATTCTGAATTTCTCTGGAATGGCAACACATTCGTGCCTTTGGTGATGGGAACGGTATATGAAGCTCCTGTGAAAGGGACAGGTTGTGGGAGAAAGCCGTAACTTTCCTTACTTTCACATAAGATACTGCTAATCTTGTGACTGCTGGCAATAAACTAATCCTATCTGTTTAACTATTTGTAGATGTTCATATTTTCATTACAGAAATATATGCTTGCTTGGGATCATACACCAAATATTAAGAATGAATATGCAATGTGAAAACATAACAGCCATATTGAAGTAGCGGAGTCAAATGATTTAAACATTATTTTTCTGCTAGGAGTATGTCTGTACATAAACAGATGTGCACACACATATTTATGTATAACAGCATAAAGGTTTTCATTTACAAGAATTGAAGAAAGCTCCAAACCTTGTACTTCCCTTTATAATTATTAAAATGGATTGTATATTAAGAGGAGGAACAAATTCTATGTGCAACAATTAATTATGAGAAAATATTCTGTGTAAATAAAATACATCTATTCAATATAAAAGTCGCACTGGTAATTTTATTGGTGCAGAGGGAAGAACAAAGCATTTCCATCCTCTGTAAAAAAGATCATTATTTTCATAATTTTAACCTGACATATTATTATCCTCATCTGAAATACTGTTATTATTTATGTTTTAAGTTCATCTTGGAAGGCTGTTTTAACTCTGCACTGATTTCAATTTACCTAATTCATCATTTAATTGTGTGCAATATTGACCATCATATTACTCAGCTATAATTAGGAAATCACATGGGAAAACGTGACACTTTACACTTGTTACACTCCCATAGTCTTGCAAGGCATTAAAGTGTTCTAAGTCATTTCAAAAACACAGGAAAACATAACAACATGTTTATTCTTCCCTGCACTCCGATCTTTGTTATTGTTATTTCTAAAGAAAGTTGTTTCTTTTCCATTTTGCTGTTTGCTATCAGAAAAAAAACAAACAAACCAACCAACCACCTTAAAATGCTGCAGCTGAAAACACCAAGCCTTTGTCCTGTTGGAATTTTGATTCATTTTGAATCATTGCATCTAATTGTGTAATTCCTTCGGATAAAGGTTCTTTTACAGGTAAGTCCATATATAAATAACTTGCACCAGGAGCTGTGTTTGAATGTGTGTTGCCTATTTGTGACATAGGAGGCATCATGATTTCAACTGTTTTTTCCCTGAATAAGATGTTATTAAAATTATTCATTTTTTTCTTTCATTTTTTTCTTTCTGAATTTGATAAATTTCTAGCTACCTCTAATCAGATGACACTGATTTGCCACTAAAGTTGTGAGAGGTGGCTTCAGACAATAGGACCAACTAGCAGGGCAGTGGTGTGTCCAGCTCTCTGCTGCGGGATCCTGAAGGACCTTGGAGGGAGTTCATCTGCTAAGGTCAGAGCTTTATTCCTCCACCTTCCTGAAGAGCGCCCATATCACCAGGAAAGACGTTTGGGTCTGCTCAGGTGGAGAAAGGAATGAAGATGAGTTTCCCTCACAGTAGGTGAAGGCTCCACTATGGAGGAGTTTGTGTAATGGAATATGGGCTAAGTGAAGAAGCAGCTCTTCCTTCAAGTTGTATCAAGACAGCTGGGGCAGCCACTGATACTAGCATGGTGATTGATCCTGTACCTCTGTACTGAGCGTGCTATGAAACTGCATAGGGGATCAGAGAGTAACAGGGGTAGAAAAATGGCTGAGCTTTGAAACTTCATCCACCAGCTGGAGGCCAAAGAGATCTTTCTACCAAAGCTGAGATGCTGCTGGGTGTCCTTGGAGTAATGAGGTGCCTGTGAAGTGAAGGGTTTTTCAGGATTGCAACACAAGATTTGTATAACTGAAGTCCGTTTTTGGATCTCTACGTAGTCTTTTGGGAGACTCCTGAAAGTCTTTGCCTCTTTGTAAGGGCAAATATGACAATTTCTGAGAGCAGACAGATGCAGTTCTTGGCCAGGATTGCACCCTGCTAGCAACAGAAAGCAGATGCGTATAAAACTACTGGCAAATACCACTCTATTTCCTAGCTGTGCCATTAAGTTCATGGGCCGCACTGATGCTACACAAGCCAGTATTTAGTCTCTGCCCATAGGGCACAGTAAAATGCTTCTTAAAATTATGCAAGTAGTCTGCAGAGAGCCTATGCGCTGGGTTTCCTTCCTGTCCCGCTCCAATAAAATGATCCCTGCTCCCACGCCGTTTACCCTGTGGACAAAAGATTTAAACCTAAGCTGCTGTTCTTCTTTCCCTCTGTTGGTACGCGGGGCTTTGGGGGCTTGATGTATAATCAGGATCACCAGGCAGGACAGTTTGCATAAGACACTTTTGCTTATATGATGGGCTATGTAAGTTTTATTAGTGTAACACTGAAAAATGTGTTACAAAGTGCATTCCTGAAATGCTACTTCATGTTGTGACTGAAATCGTTTTATGCTCATAAGATTGTAGAATTATTAATGATTTTCAATGGTACTTTTATTAGAGTTTCTAAAATTATAAGACTCAATCGGTTATTTAAGGGATTTAGTCAGATTTATTAACACATTTTAAAGTTCTTCCAGCTGAGTGAGAAAGTGGGGGTGGAATTCCTATGGGCTAGACATAAACTGAGCTGTCTTAGTAATGGACTTGTCATATTAATAATTACTTTTCTTTCATCAATGTCAGAACTTTGTTTATGAAATCTAAAGGATTTTGGCTAAAGACATAGAAAGAACAGAAAAAAAATTACTTAGTGCATACATTTACGAGAGATGGTATCTTTCGGTTGATCTATTTTACTTACTATATATTTGTTATAGCTTTCATCCACTAATGGCTTACACTATTTTCCCTTTCAAATTCTACATTGCAAGACTATCACAAGTGGATTATCTCCTTAGAGTTATTTGACCTAGATGGCAATAATTTTGCTGTCTGTTGGCTTCGGGTTTTTGTCTTTTGAGTTTTTTTGATGTTTTGTATTTCAGCTTCCAAGAGATTGTACAGATGAAAAAAAGCACCCCAAAATCAAAACAATTGAGTGTAATTTTCTTTCCCATCTGCATTTACAAGCCTGGCAGGAAGAAGCTCATAGCTGAACAGATGGAGTCGGTACAAACTAATCACTACATCTGTTAGATTTTGAAATTATGACAGGGTGCATAAAGCCCAGCGCTGTGCAAGGAAGACACAAGGGCTTATGAAGCCAGAACCAATGGATGACTGTAGAGAGGGGATGGAAACTTGTTACCCATGAAGAAGGATGGAATCACGAATCGCGGCTCTTGTGGGGCCATCAGTTCATCTTGTTCGTTTTGCTTCAGTGGTAAAATTCCTCATGTCGAGAGGAGCAGCTGAAGTCGGCCCGGGCGATGCCAGGAACAGCTGGAGATGTGCTCTGTGTCTCAGATATTTAAAAAGTGAAAATCAGCTTCTTTTTCCAAAGTCCTGAAAGGGTCTAGAGCAGAACAAGAAAACAAGCCGTTGGTCATACTTTCCGTCTGATACACAGGTTTAATGTGTAATACAGGAAAATCCCCCTCCATGAAATTATCCTCAAGTGTGCCTTAAGCACATCATATCATTTTTTTGGATTACTGAAAAGTTCTGAATTAAATAAAACCAACTGACCACATGTTTATGTAAAAGAAAACAGAAAAAAATATTTAGGCCTGGTTAATGATCCAGAATATTTTACTGGACACTGTGTCAACAAATCAAATGAAGGGAGGTTTGGAAACTTGACATAATATGTAAACAGAGCTGTACCAGGCAGCTGAAGGAAATATTTTCTTCTTTTTTCAAAGAGAATGGGAAAATCTAATGTGAAATTGCTTTGACCTGATTTTATTTTGGAATTCTTTTGCATAGTCTGGAAACTATGTGTACAATATAATGTTGTCTTTGTATAGTATCTATATAATAATCTTCCTGACAAATACAAAATAGGTAGGGTGCAGGTAGTCATGTATTATCTAAAACATTGCTGACTGCGTACTTCTAGAAGTTTGACATCTTAGAGGATAATTCCAGTTGCAAATATTACTGAGTAAATCTGGGAAACATCACATGCCTTTTCGTATTTTTGTCTCTCTCTAGTTTCTTGAATGTGTATATTCTCTGTGGCATGTGAAGTACAGGTGTGTTGATCCAAAAGCTAGGCATTTGGAAATGCACTGCAGCTGAATTTCAACGTAATCTCTATAATAATTTGTGAAATGAAGTATAAAAGGTTCCTCTTTGAAGCATATTCAGGTACCCCCTAACAATTGTAGATCCAACAATACGTGGAAATTTTATCATCTGGGAGACACCTGCTTGATTTTGTTCACAAACCAGGTGAACTTACATTTTAAAAAGTGAGTTTAAAGGTCAAGCAATTTATTAGCAGGTGTATTAGAAAATATTGGGCCAAGGTGGTCTGTTACATTGATCTGTCAGTGTACGTATAATGCTTTTAATTTCCTAACTTATTAAGTATCTATAAATGAGCAACTTTAATTGTTGATGTTCTTAAAAGAAACAGTTTTATCATGAATTCTTGAAATAAGATTGTAAGGGAGGAGAAGAGGCAGAATAAGTTTGAATTTTCTACTAGCAAAGACAAGACAATAAAAACTGTGATTAAAATTAATTTCTACCTTAAACCCAATACCTTCTAATGTTCAAGTTTCACATATAGTAGCTTTAATTCACTTAAGGACAATGAAGAACCAGAATGAAAAGTAAATATGAAACAAAGCAAAGAATCATGATCTCTGTGGATTCCTGTTTAATTCATGTGGTATGTGGTCTGACATTTCTGCATATTGGCAATATGAGTTAAGAAAGGCCATGTAGTGTTGCTGACTTTCAAGACTTCTTTTTCCTCTTTTAAGGATAACGAGGTCCATAAGCAGGTAAAATGTGCGATACATGTTTCTAGAGCAAATTGTTCACCACAAGATAAGGACGTAAAATTTTCTAGTTTGAAGAATATGAAACATATGCCAAAATATTTCACTTGGAACTCCTGAGTGTACTTTTGCCCTTCTAAACCATGTGTGACTGTAAAGAAGCTCCATGGCATTTGAAGGAATAGTTTCAGACTTCCGGGTCTTTTTTTCAAGTGGTATTTATTTTACTTTAAGATGTTATGAGTAAAAATTCTTCATAGAAGTAAATGTTTTAAAAAATTAGTTTATTTTCCTCTCTTGCACCTTTTCTAATGGGTGATGCTGGTGGATGGTGTTCAGTAGTAACTCAGAATCTGTACGCACTTGCACTGTGTTTCAGTGCTTTTGCTCGTGCGCATGTTCTCCCACCATGGCCAGCCCTACACTTCCTCACCAGCAGTTCTTTAAAGGAGCAGTTCCTCACATCTTTGTTTTCTAGGCATGCATAATACTAGCTATAGTTAAAGGCACCATTTCAAATTCTTACCAGCACTCCATTGCCTAAATTACCAGTTAATGTACTGTTATGGTCTGTGATGCCTTGCCTCCTGGGAGGAACTGTGGTGTTCCTAGAACAGCCTCAGAGCTGTCAGGAGAAGATAAATCCGCTAGTTTTTCTGCTCAATTGTTGAAGTATGCTGTATGTTTGTTCTCATTTGAGATCACCACCTCCAAATCAGCACCCGTTCCTTCCTTTTCTTCTCACTTCTGGGAATAAAACTAACATAGAGCTGCTTGTGTCTATCTGGACCTTATGCTACCATCTGCGTTGACAGTGTTTGCTGCTGTATATCCAATACAATATTATTAGCTTAAAGTGCGGACCCCTATCTTCTGGATTTTATTTTTGCATTCCTTTTCCTCTGTATTTGCATTTTCTCAGAAAAGCGATCAGACGTCTCAAACAGTGCATTCCTGTTTTAAGTTTTCAGTTAAATAAGGCTTTAGCCAATGACATTGTTTGCTTTAGGACAAAGCTTTGTAGTTTTTGCAGTTAGTAAAGCTGCGTGCTTTAGCACGTTAATAAAGATGGTTCAACTAATTCTGTCAAAGAACTGTCAAAGAACTGCAGTAACATGTCTCAAACCATACTTAGCTGAAAACTGCTTAATTTCATGCCACTACATGTGGCATGTGCCACTACGGGGTGTGCTATCAGATCTGGCAGGTACTTTGTTGTAATGTCTTCCAGGTTTTAATCTGTTTTTAACTGAGGCTTTAAAGTCGTTTAAAAAAGCCTTCTGCTAGAATGCATCAGTGGACAACTTAATTGTTTATATTTATTGTGCAAGAACAATATTATGAATTCCAGATAACCAGAGGTGGTAGAAATTTGCAAAGGTCAGCCATAATATGGAATTTTTCGGCACTTTGTAATATTCCTTTGGATTGGGCATCTGAGTCCACTTAATGGGAAGCCAAGAATGTATGCCTTTAAATTTAAATTTTGTGCTGCCTTTCAGATGTAGTCCATTTATCTTCTGCTGTAATATTATTCACTAGTTCTCTGAAAAAATCTTTGGAGCTGTTATTACTCTTGTTATCCTTTCTGTTTATGCTGTGAAAACTCTGTTGATATTCCAAAATTCTTGCAAAGTGATAGAATCCTTTGAAGTTTTTGCATCTTTCCCAAATACAGGGTTTTGTTTAGTGATATTTTACCCTTCTGTTTTGTTTTACAGTCTTGAAGATTGAAGTTCACTTTTCTATCTTTATCTTTCACATTATTTTGAATTTCTTCTTGTCCTTGGTGTCAGGATACCATTCAGCCTTCAAACTCGACTAACTTTTGCTTGCCAACAAGTAACTCCTAAGTTTTCTAGTCCTTCTGAACATCCTACTGTAGACCCAAACCGTAATACACTCTGACAGAGCTCAGCTCAACACAGACTGACTCTTTACTTTTAAAACAGTAGCAGACTCTACTTCTTTTTTATACTTTGTCTAAAATTCTCTCTTGTGTAATACTGAGTGTGGTAGATGTCATATGTCAGTATACAGTTACTTGTCTGGCTAAGCAGACCAAGATCTACTGAAAACTGTTTCAGAACTAGCAATATCCAGAAATAAAACTACCTTCTGCTTGTCTTCCTTCTCGTTCACTCCCATTAGTTGCTGCTACAATCTCTGCTTTTGCTCTCCCCATATTTCCTGGTATGTTGATGCTGCTGGGCATTATTAGCTTGCTTTTGCCTACTGCCATATGCTTTTGCATAGTTTCGCACAGGTCTGATGGAAATTTGCTTCAGAGGGTCTTCAAGTACCTGTACCACTTGAGCAACAGAGTCTTCTTCATGCCTGGTCCCAGCTGCCTCATGCTGCTTTCTCTTATGAATTTTTATTTAGTAAGTTTTCTGAACAAAGAAGCTGAACATCTGGCTCACCCCTGTTGCAAGATGACATATGCTATTCTCAAATCTACTGAATGGTGCCTAATGTAGCGTCAGTCTTCTGATTATATTAGTTTGCCAGTATTTATCTAAATAAGTTATTATGGTCATTCCGCAGGAAAAGATAGCTTTCAATTTCCCTTATCACAGAAGTTTTATGTAAAAGAATTAAATAAAATATTGCATTCTAGTTGCAATCTGTGATAACCAATGCACACTGTATGGCAATTTGATCAGATGGATCACAAGCTGTCCTTTGTTTGTATGAGTAAATAAGCAGTTTAAACTGTAAGAAACTGGGTAATGCTCTTTTGCCGTGTTTTCTCAGGTCATGACAAGATGAGATGCAATTGCCTGGTGATCTAGCAGGGACATAAGGTGGAGTTTAGTCCTATCTCTGTTTCCAAATCACTGTCACATCTAAGAAGTGAACTTACAACATCCCTCTCACTTTATTGACCTTCTGCTACTCTATGAATTGCCCTTTATTATTGCTGTCTCAGTCTTCTGCTGCTTTCTTCTTCTGTTTTGTTTTCTGCCTGTGGTTTTGTTGTTGTCCAGCATGCAGAGAAGATGGGCTGATGTGGATTAACAGAAGAGGAGAGAAGTTGGCCTTTAAGATACTAATTTATACCAACATCAATGTCTGTGGGTGCTCCATGTGAAAAGGACCAAACGTTCACCATAAGTAAGCCATCCTCAGCACAGATAATCTGCTGTTGAGAAAAGGCATATAATGGAACTAGAGGAGGTCATCAGACACATCTGTGACAGTGTTTACATGACAAAATAAATTAGTAAAAACATAACAAGGCAAGCCCAACAGGAAATTACTGAGTTTGTATTTACTTCTTGTCTCCTTCTGAGGTTAGAGCAGAAAGGTGGTCTCTAATAGCAATGGCAAAGGCACAAAACTCAAATTACAAATTTGTACCATATGTTTTCTAATGCATGCATATAACACTAACACATTTGGGCGTGGAGGTTTTACTGCTTAATACTGGAAGGCTGTCATGGAGATCATCAGGTTTCTAACAAAATTGAACCACAAGGGTGTGATCAGCGAACTGATGAGCATAACGCAGGTGTTTGGAACAATTACTCTTTGCTTGCTTTGTTATAGTGATAGGATTTATATTTTGTGCAAGTACTTTCATAGATCTCTCTTGAGAGCTTCACTATGCCAGTAGTTCCACTATGTGCCTTTTCTCAACACCAGATTTCTCATGCTTGGTGTGGCTGGTCCAGTAAGCATATTTGCTCCTCTTTGTAAACTAAATCTGGGTAATATTTCTTCCATTCAGCTGTAAAAATACTATCCTCCCTCTTCGTCTCCACAGCTAGCATCTCTCTTGTTTTCACTGGGGACCTGAATGAAATTAAACCACAGTGATAAAAACATCAAGACAAACTATTTTTTTCTCTCTGTTTAACTTCATCTCTTCTCTTATTATCTCCTTTCTTCTATTTCATACTGCTCTCTCTTTCCTACCTCTTCCCTGCTTCATTTTAATTTCCCCTTCTTCTTAGGCATTACAGTAGAAGGCATGAAGGTGTTGTCCTTCAGGACCAAAGGACAGCCACAGAAGAAGGAGGAAAAAGGTGCTATAACTGTTTTATATATAAAATTGTTGTATAAATAATTAAATCTATTTTTTTTTAATTTTTCAGTTTTCATATTCTTTTCCTCAGGATCAGAGCAGGACAAAACATTTTAAAAATATATATTGCATAGATATAGAAGACAGAGCGGGCTTTCAGTAGTTTGATACCACATGTTTGTGTTTGGTATGTGCACTCACTGGTCAGACACTGTCTTCCTCATTGTAAAGGTAGGAGGTTGGTAGTCAGTTCTCTCTCTCACTCTGATCCAGGTTCATGCATTTCCCTTGGTTTTTAGTGTGCAGTCTGTGTCTTAGTGTTCACAACAAGTTACTTTATTCTTTAGTGGTATGTGGCTTTCATTTCTTCATGCCATTTGGGCATAAGTCCTATGCATTATGTCTTGTAATTAATAGTATGTTGACTATAATTAATTAGTTACTGTGTATTTTTTATTTCCAATAGACATGATGGATAGTTACAATGTTCATGGTAATGCTGTAATCAATAATATGGGGCAATATGGTGCCGCACCAAAACGATGTCCTGAAACAATGCAAACACCTGTTCCTTCTAATTATGAAAAAAGCTTGAGTTGTTTCATTTTTTAATCTTTGATTTCGATGCTCTGGCCCAGCAGTGATTCAACATGTTACAGTAGGTACTTCTAAAACGCATGAAAGTTGCTTCAAAACATCTTCAAGAACATGGAGTGATCTTTTCTCTTTGCTATGAGTTAAAAAGAATTGGAAGAAATTCAGGACTACATAGGCCAAAAAAAAGGGTTTGGAGAAAATTTCCAGGGCTGCTAGCAGTCTACTTGAACTGCCAGTAAGGTAAGTAGGGAGCAAACATCAAAAACAGTCTAGGGCATTCTGGTGTCTAACTATTGTACTAATGA
The DNA here is from genome assembly GCF_964199755.1 of Larus michahellis. Classification (NCBI taxonomy): domain Eukaryota; kingdom Metazoa; phylum Chordata; class Aves; order Charadriiformes; family Laridae; genus Larus; species Larus michahellis. The sequence goes on along the minus strand of NC_133903.1, from coordinate 43,703,090 downwards.
AAAACAGAGTAAAATATGAGAAGAGGAGAAACCCATTAATTGCTGAGAATCAGATGACATCAAGGGACCCAGTATAAATATAATAGCATGCTTTCACCTTGCCCGCTAGTTCTGTCCTTACCAATTATGAGTTGAGGCAGGGGGAAGGAGCAGGGAAGAGAAGAAAGCTGTGTCAAGGCTGTGGTGGGAGGGCAAGGATTGAGAGAGCTCTGGCTTCTGCGATAGCCGTGTGCTGACTGATGTGGGGAGGTAAACAAAGCAAAAGCGTTAGAAGGAAGCACAGCGTTTATTTGGAATTAAAGAATGACTCTTCGTGGCCCTGGCTACCATACCCTTGTTTGGGTATCTCTTGCTGACTTAGAACCAAAGGAACAGCATATTTCTCATACACAAATCCCTGTACATATAATCTCAGAGCAGAAATTAAATGATCTCTCTTGTTCCTTAAAGTTTCTGACAAACAGTGTGTCTTAACACCATGAGTCATATCTGATGTCCACTTAAAAATAGTGAAGAGTGAATCATTTCAGAAAGGACATTCTGCTGGAGGATACCATTTTTCACTTTTTATATTCTCTTCCTCAGGACCAGAGCAGGAGAAAAAAATTAGTAGTTTTAAATAATTTTGAAAAAAAAATCCCATTAATTTATTAGTAAAGTAACAGTTTCTGTAGCTGACAGGGTTTTTTTTATTACATGTTGGGAAGCAAATTCGTATATCTTTGCATAACACTGATTTAGGATCATTTATGCAGGAGGAAAAATTTTCAAAAGCAGAGTTTCAAGAAGGATTCGAAAGACTCAGTAAAGAAACTAGGCTCATTTACTGAATTCAATGCTTTATTACTGGCTTGAGAAATGAAAGATAGGATTTATTATGGCTGGGATACATCCACTCTGTCAATGAATTGAGATAACGAGGTTCACACGTCTCATCTCAGAAAGAACTGGATGCAAATTAGATTAGGTTTTCTGGTGCTTCAGACTATATTTGTGAAGCCTGTGTTATACAGCCTTACATATATGCTGTAAATGGCTGTAAAACCCCACTTTTTTGTATTATTCTTTGACTGGAAATTCATCTCATGGAAGTGGTCTATTCAATTAAGCCATTAGGATAAACCAATTTAGCACATCAAAACCTAATGAGCAATAAGACCAAACCAATTACTCTGACATTAATTAGTAAGGATTAGACGAAGAGGCGATAAAGTGGGTTTCACCTGCTTATCACAAAGCCCTTTGCAAGTCGGCATCGCTGGTCCCCAGAGAGAGACTGAAGTGCTGAAGGTCAGTAACAGTAAATGAGAAATAGGACCTTGTTCTTCTGGGGCCTAGTCCTGTGCCCTGGGCAAAAATAGCCCAATTACACTGAGATGGCTGACCTTTTCTGGAAACGTTACTGAAACTAATGTCATGTATTGCTGTTGAAAAACATTTTGACTTAATAAAAGATTCCATTTTGAATTCTTTTTGTACAATCAATAACGTTTTATTTCCAATTACTGTAAAATTACTCTTCAGCCTTGGTCAGGATATTCAGCAGTGGGAAAATGATCTTTCATTTATTTCAGAACAGTTTCAAAATGTCATGATTTGACATGAGAAACCCAGATGTTTTTAATTCTGAAAATTGAGAAATAGATTTTGAACAGGAAAGCTATCTTGTTTGGTGTGCATCCTCAGGAAGGAGGATAACAGAACATTCCCCAGTTCTCTGCTACGCTGTCATTTATATAAAAAGATGGAGCAGAAAGGGTTTTCTGGGCATCTGTGCAGAGCCTTAGGAATATCTTGAAGGAATCAAAAGAAAATGAATAACCCCCATTAAACCTCTCAGGGTAAATCTGATAGTTTTTATTTTTCTTATCATTTCTTAAATACAGTTAAGGGTAACTGCAAACACAGCTTACCAAAATATGATCTCAAAAATTAGCACAATAGAGTCAGGAAATGCTAACGTTATTTTCTGCAAAGATGTCTTTTTACAAATTTATTCTTTTTTTTTTTTTTTTACCCAACTATGTGTGCTATGACATACTTGCATGTCACCCTCAGCAAGAAACATGGTGGGATTTCCACACAAATGTGGGGTAGAGTGCTAAACCTTCAGTTTTGGTGGTAGTTGGCGTAACGGTCCATACAGGATCTGAAGCAGAAAACTCCCTTGCAGGACAGGAAACATCTCTCAGTTCTCCTGAAGTCATCGCGAGCCACTGTGGACGCCGGGACACAGGGAGAGCTCTCCCTGCTCTGATGTCACTGCTCCTCTGAAAAAGCCTGTTTCAAAGGAATTGCACTGGTTTTTTTCTGACTACTCAAGCAAGGTATGTGACGTTTCTCTCATAGATTTGAGTGGGAATCTGCTGTTTACAAATACATTTGAATGCATGGGCAATTTTTAAGGAAAGACTGTTAAAATAATCTCACTTATGAGTCACACAGTATGGACGGGCACGGATCACTTTTCTCCTGATCTCTTGGTGACTTTTTTACATCCTTTGTTCAGTAACTGGGCCCAATGGCTACCACAATGTTTTTCAGTCTACAGATTGCATCTCTGTCTTTGTGTGAAATCCCTTAGGAATAAGGTGGAAAAAATAACCAGTATGATACTCGGATTGCCTATGTTACTGCTGAAGGGTTTGGGATATTCCATACAATGGAACGAGGGGAATGCCGTCATTCATACGTTGAGTTCTGGAGCTGATGGCAAGATGTGGCAAAAGGTGTAAGGGGCCAAGAGTAAACAAATGTATTTCCATGAGTTCTGGCCTTAGGATCCTAAAGGAACAGGTTTTGATCTATAGTTACTGTGGGGACATGCTCTCTTTTGGGTGATATTATCACCAATCTTGATCTTTAGAAATGGCATGTGTCATTTTCCTGCTTTCTAACATCTGAATGTCTAGTGAAGTCATAAGCCAATGCAGTCTCTTTTTTGACTTGGGTAGGGACTTCCCTTTTAACCTGAAAATGTTTTTAGAAACCTGCTTGAACTGCATGACTAAAAGTGGTGGCATTGTAGTGTCAGAGGATGGTTTCATTTCACAGGGATGGTTTTATCCTTGGTCAGGGGAAGGCCCTTTGGATTTTCTTCATTCTTCATTTCTGCTTCTTCATTCTGAAGGGCTCTGGAGTCCTGTCCAAGTCAAAATGGACGACTGTGACTTCCTGTGTTTAAGCAGGTATAAGGAATTTTTTTATATTCACTGAGCAAATAGTTGACGTGACTTAAGATGTTACTTTCCCTCTCCCCAAGCGAGTGGAGAGAAAGATTTGTTCATCTGACTCTGAAGTCAGGGGTGCGTGCGAGGGGGCTGCAGAAGCCCCTTCACATACATGAGTACGGATCTTCTATGAGACTCCTTCCTGCCATGTGGGGAAGATCCAAAGCCTGGATCTTGTCCTTGTTTCTGTGTGCTTCGTTTTCCATTCTGGACACAGCTGTCATTGTAACCAAAAGTCAAGGTCATGGCATTGCTCGTTCTCCCTTTTGGCTGTGATTGCTTCTGCTTCATATTGGGTATAGCTGAGGCTTTTACTGTTTCTTGTTCTGCTGCTCAGGTACGTTAGTGGTGGTGCTGGAGCCTGAGAGAGCAAGGTGCTGGACTTTGTTTTGGCAGCGTTATGTGTAGCCTCTAAACATAGCTGTGAGCATTTTCAAGCCACAGGATGCTCCAAACAGTTATTGAACCCATTAACCACCTGCTTTCTTTGATTGCAATAATAACGTTACCACAAATCCTTATTGTTGTACCTATTTATTTACAATGAATTATAACTAACATTTACAATTATAAAAAAAAAATTATGGACAGTATTACTTGGTTGTACTACTTTGGAACCATGCTGTTAAGAAGGGGTCTTTCAAGAATGGTAATTTATCTCAAAGAACACTTAGAGTGGGTTCCTCTGTTATATTTTTCCAACTTTCTAGTTCCTTATTTAATGGTTTATTTCATGGTTTGTTGCTCATTCTGCTCCAAATGGCTTTTCACTCAGAACTGACGATCCAACAAAGATTCTGTGACTGTTGTTAGGCTCAACCTGGTACTTCAGATATGTGGTACAGCACAGAAAAATAGTGAGCAGAAGTCAAGAAACATTCATATTTATTGTCTTTCAGTGACTGTAGTTTACATCTAAACCAAGCTGATTTATTTTCTTTGGCCTGTCCTTCAAAGTGAGTTCTTAAACCCAACATATATTCTTTTTTTCTTCTTTCTCAAATATTGGTGGTATGTGGCTAACAGGTGGTAAGATTTGGTCTTGGAAGTGGCATGAGTCCTGTTCATAATCCCATTCCCTCGTACTGCTGCTGATCCAAGAGCATTTGCAGGAAGGGGTGGTGGTAAAGGCCTGTTAGTTCAAATACATCAGGAGCTGTGACTCTGGATATACTAACCTGCCCTGGGAAAGACAACAGAAAGACAACTCTCTTATTCTCTGGTTTGACCATGCTAATAGAGATGTAAAAGAGCTGCGTTTAATGGACGTGACTTTGGTAGATGTTTGTAACATTCTCTTCACTGGTGCAATCATAGTGGTTTCCCAGGTATAAGTCAGGGGGTAGAGAAGGTGGTTCAGGCAGTTGGTACAGTGCTATCTCCAGCTCTTCACCTTTTTCACCATAATGTCTTCTTGTCTTGTATTATTCTATAGAAGCAAACTGATCTGCTGGGCTTAGTTTCACTTGGGATCAAAAGTTTGACTGAAAATATTTCTCTACAGTGAATTTCCATCCCAGTGTTCGGGAAACTGTGCGTATAGTTTGCAAATGAAAGAAAATTGTGCAGCATTTTTCCTCTAGTAGCCTCATATACTCAAGGCTGACTCCAACTTTCATACATCTCAAGTATTTTAGCCTTCATGTTGTAATGAGATTCTGCATCAGGGTCAGTGTCTGAACACCAAATTTCAGTGACACAGAATGGAGCATGAAAAAATCAGCCAGTTAAAACCTCCTAATGATCCAGGAAACCACTTTGACACAGAAGAGCAAAAGTAGCTTGTCAGAAAAGGAAAGGTGAAAGTAAGGTTCTTCTCTCTTTCATCTTATATTCTCAGTTCAAGCTTTTTGTTCCAAAAAAGCTGGATTTCTCTAGAAAAATCCACTTCTCAGCCTGTCTCTGTAATCAGAACTTCCACAATACAATTTAATTTCCCAATTACTGCCAATTGTTTTATTTCAGTTCACCTCTAAGTCTTCAATAGAATTTTTTTTTAAGTAAAAATTCTCATTGGTGATTCCTGAAAAACACCTGAGTTCAAAGGGTTGGTGACGTACCCTCTAAATGTTTTGCTGTTTGCTTAAAATTAAAAAAAAATAAAGAAAAAGAAGTTAACCCACTCAGGTGATCTGAGCAGTTCTTTCCCCCATATCTGTGGAAAGGGATAAAGGGAAGCAAAACGTTCAAACAGCTGTTTTAAATTCTGGATAAGACAGGGGATTTATGTCTATAAAGCCTGTGCTATCGTGTGCCTTGAAAGGCTTACTTGACCATTTTAAGTAACTCTTGAGTAACTCTTCAAGAAAATATTTGTCAGCTGTTATTTCTGTCTCTTCACTTTAAAATCTTGTTTCTAACAATATTATTCAACAATTCTGTTGTAGACTCTGTGAAAACCTCTCAAGTTCTGCTTCTGCAGTTTTTCATTTTACCTACTGATTTTTTTTTTTCTGGGGAATCACAGAATAATTTAGGTAGGAAGAGACCGCAGAGGGTCATTTGATCCAAACCGCCAATCTAAGTAGGTCTAACTTTAGATCAGGTTGCTCAGGGCCTTGCATGGTCAAACTGTGATTATCTTCAAGGATGGAAATTTCAATGTAGCTGGTAAAAATCTGTTTGATTTCCGTGGTGTAGGACTTGGGCCTAATGTATTTTAGCCTAGACACTTTAATACTCAATATTCAGGTCACCGAAATTGCAGTTTTTGTGATGAATTTGTGGCTTGGGACAGCCCTCAGCAAAGAGTTGGATTTTCATATCTGTGTAGCCTCAAATGGCACGATGAGAAAGAAGTGCTCAGGACTACAATAAAGGATGTTTTCCTGTAAAGAAATGACCAGTATTGAATCAGTTCATCACTAATAAATAGTTCGCCAGTATTGCTGCTGGGTAGTCCACTAATACAGATAATTGTGACAAGCCAGTTTTGAAGTATTTAGCAATACAAACATACATTCTATTTCATGTTTGAACTTTGGCGACTTCAGTTTCCATGGAATCTTGTTATAATTTTGATTCATTGAAGAGCCTCCTATATCTCCGTCTTGTTCAACGACAGACATTAACCTCATAAAAAGGGTTAAATGGATTGAATAGTGGGACACTGCCATATAACACTTTAAGAGTAAAACCACTAGGATGTGATTTTTATTTTTTTTTTTAACCTGGTTGTGCATGTCTGTAAGGATTTCAATGCAGTTACTTTAGTTCTTGAAAAAAAGAGTCTAGCCCAGCTGAACAGTCTATGCAGAGCTTATTTCTGCTGGCTAAATTTGCACATTTGAAATTGTTTTAATGGCATTTTAGCTATATAAGTACTATTGTATATGGAAGCTGCATATAGCATATTTGGATCAAATATGTCTATTTCTACTATGTTACTGTAGATTTACATTAAAGCATACAGTTCTCTTAAAATAAGCTATGATAATATACCTCTTATAGAAGAACTAAGGCAAATGATTACACCTTAGAAAAGTTGATACACCACTTCTATGTTGCCATAAAGGAAAAGATGACAGCACAACTTGGGACACAGAACTTAATTTTTAAAAAATTTTGAATAATACATATTTTTTTTGTGACATCCCTATTCTCCCAAACTCATAGGCTATATCTGAGAAAAAAAAGGTGTGAATTTCAAAGGCGAAACACAGACATTTTATTTTCTCTTGTCTGTTTTGGAGTTCCTTGTTTTTAAATGCTCATTTCAGCAGAGGGCAGGGTTCTGTGGAAACAATCTTCTTTCTCCACATCTTCCCTCCTGGGGAGGGCTTTGCATCATCAGGGTGCAGTGAGGAATGGGACTGAGCATGTAACATCAGGAAATTCATTCAATTTTATTGTGACCGGTATTGTGGGAAATGTGTAGTCATCTTGCTTTCCTAATTTCTCTCGCATGCTGGCTCTTTCCCAAACAAGATTTAGGAAGAGCAGATTCATCAGGAAATGTACTTTTTTTTGTTGTTCTTGCTTTTTGCCAAATTTTCAATTAAAAGTGTTCAGCAAGCCAAGAAAACTGTCTCTCCCCTCTGTTCCCCCCCCCCTTTTTTTAAAAAATATTTTTTTGCTATCTATCTGGAATATTTTTGTACTTGTATAGCCTCACTTAATGTGTACACACAGAAATATTTGAGAATATTTTCCACGGAAAGGCTTGGTAGGAATAGTCCATAATTTTTAGAGAGCAGAGGGAGAAGCCAAAGTTCCCCTAATGGGGACAGCCATGTAGTTTCTGAAAGAACGAGATTCCAGTTAAAAAGAGCAGAGCAGGCCCTTAAATGTGGATCTATTCCACTCTATATGAACAATGTACCACATGGATTATATAAATCTGTCTCATAAGGAATCTCTCTCTTTTTAGGAAAAGGGATTTTACATCAATAAATGTTCAAAACCTTAAAATCCATACTGAATGATATTCTTGTCGCTGGCTAGCTGGACTTTTCTCCCTTTCCCCCCATAATAGTTTGGCCCTTACTAGGAAAATAGGAAAGCTTTTTGAGATAGTTCAGTTGTACAGTATGAAGAGCACTGCTCTAAACCTGTAATTACAGCCTCAGTAACAACCTGGGACTGGTGACTTTCCCTATTAAATGAACAAAGAAAAATGGTATTTTTCACACACAAAAGAAAGCTGCATAAGTCAGACCCTGCCTGGTAAAAGACTCAGTCTGATCACTGAAAAGCTATTCAGGTATTCTGTGATCAGTTACTTGTTAGTTTTCAAGGAAGAATTAAGTCATATGAGCAATTGTGCTTCCTGTAAGAAGAAGAGCACTTCCAAAGAAAAAGACCTTAATGCGAATGTGACCTATGGCCCTTCTTAAAATGTTTAAATGAGAAAAAAGAAGCAATAAACTACCCTGTCATCCTGAAAATGTTTGTGACTGAGATGTGCTCACGAGGCACTTCCTCTCTGCACCTTGAGGAGAAAGGGTGAAGAGACTTTTTGTATCATCTCTGAGTGAGAAAATAATAAAATTTAATATAGTGCTAAAATGTATCCTGAGCAGGGAGGAGGGCTGTTTCCCTCCACGTGTGATGGGTGGCACGTTGGTCGACACCAGGGAACTCACCACAAAAGGATACAACTGGAAAAGGAAGGTAGTGCTTCAGGTAGAAGCTTTCTGGGACTGGCATCGTAACACTCAGTGCACAAAGGAAACCTAATACCAAAAACACCCCATGCAAGTGGGGAATTGCTGGTCTATTCGAACCCTTTTCCAAAAGACAGCTTACGTGAGGGGTTAGGGCAAAAGCAAGGGGCTTCATCAAAAGTTTCAACTTACTGTTTTATGTAGAAATACTTCAAAAAGGGAATCAAACTAAACCCACCCATAATTAGACAAAGTCCTTTGGTGAGTTTCATTTTAAGCCCTGAGTTTTTTATGCCATAAATAAAACTGTTGAATTGCCCATGCGGCAAGAAGAAAAGATAGCTTCTGCAAAACAGGTTGGTACCTCTTACACAGTTCCAGTGCCAGGTGGTAAACGCAATGCTGGCAACTGGAAGCAAGGTGCCAGATGGATTGCTCTGGTGTCCAACGTTGCTCGGGGTAAACGTGCAGGTCACACAGTTTAGTTTAAAGGCTTAAGACCTCTGTGTTTAAATAGGTCTATACAGTTGTGTCTTGATCTAGGTAATAGACAATGGAATGGGTCTCTTGACCAAAGTCCCCGTGAGCTCTCAGTGAAGAAATGCCCTAAAAACTCTACTTCTGTTCTGAAGATGGCTGCTTTCTGTCACGAGACAATCCACAAACCCTTGAGGAGGTGATGAGGACCTGGGTCCAAGGCTGCAGTCTGGCTAGACTACCCTTTATCAAAAAGATTTGCTATTAGGTAGTTTGGGAAGTTCAGGAAGGAATCTATGGAATTAGCATTTAGTGATATAAAAGAAAGTCTCTGAGAAGGGACTTTGAGAACTTATAATGCTCTGAAATTCTTCATTCCATAAGATTCCTGGAAAGTACATGTTTTTGAAAGCAGTGATTAAATAGACGTAATGATGATCCTTCTTGTGGCAGCTGTTTAGCAGAAAGGAATGGTACAGCATATACTCGAAAAGTCAGCCAGGAGCAGAGGAATGTGCTTCTCCAAATAATGACCCCAAAACATTTCTCCTAACAACTCTGTTCTCTAACTATCAGGAAGTCAGAGCTGGAAATAGCAACTGCATATTTCATGCTATTGGGTCTTCAAAATGCTTTTTGTTTTTCTGGCATAATCAAGTCATATTTTTTGAGCAAGTGAGAAGCTTCCTTTCTAAAGAGGAATCATACAATAAAGTGCTGTGCATTTTACTATGAATACTGGATCCCAGAAAAGTAAAACATGGCAGTACCGGGGTTTCCGCTGAGCTTTCCTCATACAGTTAATGATATTATATCCCCTTTTTTTGATTTTTAGTATGCTGTGACTCTCTGATGTCCTGTTGAAGTTCAGTTTCTTTCAGTCTTCTTGACTGTGAAGTCAGTCAACAGAATAAAAAGCTGCCTGAAACTGGACCTCGCGTTTGGCAAGGGGAAAAATTTTTCCATTAATCTTTCCCTGATTCCCATCAATTAATCTTTGCCTTCAGACTTCAGAGATGAGAAAATAGTGCCCTTTTATATAGACGGGTCTCAGGGACCTCACAGAGCCACATCAGCGGATGTAACGCTAGAAATGAGTTTCAAGCATCACGGCCGCAGCCTTGCTCTTTTAGCCGCACCAATTCAGACTAAGCAAGAAGTCACCCCGACCCCTCTTTTGGCATATTTTTTTTCACTGCTGAAGTCAGGCCGGTTCGTTGTCTCATTTCTCAATACTGGCAATGAAAATTGCATGGTGATATGCAGGGATACTCTGATTCGCTCAACCACAATGAAGAAATGCTTCGTGTCCCCTGGGGAGACCTGCTGTGATGAAGCAGAGTGTGTTGTCCTTGGACTCTGAGCTCTGCAGGGTTTTACTCTCACCTTTCCCGAAATGCTTGGCAAAGGAGATTGCCCAAGAAGTTTGCTGAATAAAACATTCACAAAAAAATGGTACCTTTTATCTAATCGCTCTCTGAGGGGAGGCTAAATAAGTTAATGTGAAAACCCTGAGGGTTAGTCTGGGAAGAGAGTAAGGACATTTATTGCAATTTAAGAAGGATATCTTTGAAATATTGAAACCAGAGGGTTCCCTACCTCCCATGTTTGATCTACATTAAAGACTAATTTCAATCTCAAGTGTATTTCAGGGATCTATTCAAATCATGTGCCAGGAACTAAAACCAAACATCTTCAGCACATAAATGAAAAGAATTTTTTTTTTCCTGTAACTGACAGCCTAGCAAATACATTTTTGGCCCTGGAAGTCAAATCATGTTCTTTACTTCTATTTCATTACTGGTAATAAGCAGTCAGCAGGTCAAATTATGCTCTCAGAAAAGTGCGTAATCTGTTCTGATGGCCTCGTAGCATCAAAGCAAGAGCAAAACTGGTCTGTCACCAGGCAGCATCTCTGATAGCACTGCAGAATAACAGATTCGCTGGAGCAGCAAAAGGCCCATGCTCAGTGAAACAGAAAACGGTGTTAGGGTTACAGTGAAGTTATATGGCTACGCTTTCAAGGCAGACATTAGGGAAATAACGAATAAGTATTGATTCTGCTGGAATGTTGAAAAAGAAGCTATTTTTCATAGAGAGATGTAGATATCTCTAAGGTTTTCGTTTTGACTCTTCCCACTTGGTGCAGTCTTTTTCACTGATAATATGTGATAGTCAAGACCTCTTGTCTGGCAGGTCCAAGAGATGCCTGTCTCAAAAGGACCTTTCTGCTGGGAGTGCACTGGAGGGTGCGCTGTGTGCTCTGGACCCATCCCTTTCTACCATGGCATGTTTCCCCCTGCCCTCCCCTGAATACCACCTTTCTGGGGCTTAGTGGAGCAAATTGTTCCAACAAACATCAAAATCCCTACCCAGTTTTCTTCAACACCCTCAAATCTGAATCTACGGTACCCCAGCAGTGCCTAAGCTTCGCTTCGCTTGTGCTAGAGGTGCTGAGGAGGTTTGCATGGCCCCTGTGCAGGGAGAATGTAGATCATGTAACTGCTACTGTCAGCTACTTCCCACATGTGTGACTCATACAGGGACAGTAATCGAGAGCTGCCACTGGTTTATTTGTTCAAAGCACCAAAAAGGATTTCTATGATGGATGTTGCAGGAAAAAATGCAACCGTTCATCTTCCATGGGCACAAGCCACAAAGGACCATGATACAAAGCCAGAGTAGGATGATGTGCATATAAATATTTATATGCACACGTGCATGTGAGTATACGTATAATATATATACGAAGTTTCTCCAGAGAAGTGAATATGGGTACAACAGTGCAAAAAATTTTCAAGGACAATTCCCTGAATATCTATCCGTTTTACAAGATCTGTCCTTAAAGATGTCCACAAAGAAGGATTGTTTCAAACTGGCTGATTATACAAGTAAAATTATGACGATGTGGCTTTTTAAAAGGCAAACTGTAATTTTAACACATTTCAGTGTTTATGAAAAGCTGTGATAGTTTTCTCAGGAAAACACAGCAATCACAGCAGAACAAGGAAAAACTAATTGAAGTTACATAATATTTTGACAAGCTCAACTTCACGGAAGATTCAGTCAAGTTACTCAATTTTCATTCTTGTTCTGGTTTGAGGTAGAACAGAACCAATTTTTTTTTCAGTAACGTTACTTTTCAGTTAAGTCTCTTCTAACTAACGGCGCACTCTGAAATTACCAGCATATTTTTCAGACAGTGTCTGCTTCTAGCAGATAAGGTCTGATGTTTATAGTGAATACCAAGGAATGGTATGCAGAGAGGCTCTGCTGTAACAGCCGAGGTCAGCTAACTTTGTTATGGGACCCGTCTGGAGGAAGAGCGTAGCAGGGTCGCACCTGCGGGGAGGAGCGGACAGGACAGGTGACCCAAAACTGCCCAACAGGCTATTCCATCCCACCTGCATCACGCTCAGTATAACAGCTGAGGGATCAAAGGGTCAGACCTCTTTCTTCAATGGCCGGCGTCCAAAGAGGATTGTCTTTGATCCCGATCACACGTTCCTGAATCCAGATCCAGAATCCAGTTCCCGTCCAACACTGAGTCCAGTCTTGGACTTTTCCCAGTGCCTGCCGGTGACATGATCATCACCCTGGGAGCTTGATATGGTTTTGTGTGTATTTCATTATTTTCTTATTAATAATATTATATTTCCTTTTAATTATTAATATTTTATTAAAATAGTTTTAGTTTTCCTTTTAACCTATAAGTCTCTCTCCCTTATACTCTCTCCCAAAGAGAGGGAGGTTAAAGAGAGCACCTGTTGTTCATTTAGTGGCCAGCCCAGTCTAAACCACAACAGTTCTGATTTTCGTCAATTTATGCTAGTTTTTATGTATTTTTATTAATTTTAGTGGCATTACCCTCAATTTGTACTATCATAAGAGCAAGGAGAGGGAGGCTGTTAAGAATAATGGATTAGTCAAAAAGTGTTTTCATTTGATATTGATCAAGGATGAGAGAATACTCTGCTATGCCCTGGTTTCTCCCTGTTGACAGGTACTCTGGTGCAGGGCGTACATTCAGGGTATTCTCCAGCTTCATTGCTCTCTGATTCTCCCTGGTACTGCGGTTCTCTGTTCACATAGAGAGATTCTCTGTTGATATCTATTGTTCTGTCAGTAGAAGACCTGTGATAAAAACACCGGCATTAGGAGAAATAATCTGCAAAATATTGATGTGTGCAATGTGATGCAGTGTCTTGTATCACCCAAATCATCGTGAAAAGGAATTAGTTTCAGTAGCTTCAAGGAAATGTTAGCTCTAGCTGCCAGTATTAGGCAATCATTTTGGATAACTCATGGTCTTACTGCAGCACGAGAAGAGAGCTGCAGGAGCTGGGGTGGTGAAAGCTGCTAGCAATGGCAGAGGCTGTCCTAAAGATTTTTGGGATTTTTTTAAAAATCGGAGTTCCTGGGAAAGGAATTTAATTTATGGTTGAAACTCATGTCTTAAACAAGTTGAAATTCCTGTAATATGGTCCCTAAGCAGGTTGTTCTTTCAGGTCTTCCCACTTTCACATTGAAAACTGAATCTCACTTTATAAAAACCTGAAATTTCAAAATATCTTTCTGTCTTAAAGAAAAAATCATGCATTTTTAAGAACAGGTCTTTGCTTATTTCTTGTTACTGGTCTTTTATGGATACTAGTTTCAAAAAAAGCCTGAAAGGATTTAATCACATCTTTTATTTCTAAAGCCATTTAAAACTTATTTGGCACCAGTTTTTATTGTCCCTCAATGTAACATTTTTCTCTGGCCTCCTCCAGTTTATTTTCCAGTTTGGGCAGTATAGTGCACAGAGATAGTCAGACAGACTCCTGCTTATATTAATTTCGGTTAAGTACTTCTATATAAAATTATCTTCCCACCCTTATTGCTTAATTTTGCATGCAGAGACTGAGCCTGTTCATTTTGCCTCTTAGCAGATGGCTGGGAAATAACGAAGAGCAGACAAAGCCAAAGTTCTGTCTTTAACACACCTGCCTCTACAGCCAAGCAGCAGAGGCAGCGCAGTGGCATAAATTGGTCTCGATGTGTTTCACAGTAACTTATTGCACATAAGAGCAGTGGGGAAGGGTACAGCAGGCAGAAGTTTTTGTGGTGACATCCAGGCTCCTCTTCTGCATTATGGAGACTGAAATGTTGCTCCATTGACATCAAAAGAACACCCTCCCTCTGCCCCCCCTACCACCCGCCATTTCTGCATCCAGTGTATCAATGGTTTGAAGCATGGAAATCTCTTCCCATGAAGACTTCCATGCTTTTCAGTCTCATTTCTTTGGTCCCGTTCTGGGCAGAATATATACAACCTGATTCAAGGTTCTTTTTTTTGTCTTTCATGGAAAACTTGTCAACCAAATTTTTCAGCGTGATGAAGGGTTCCCTGGAAAGGCTTAAAATTATTTATTTCTCTCAGGAGAAAGAAAAATTACTAACAGTCTTAAAGCTGCAGACACCCTTTACATTCTATCTCCTCCTATCCCACCTGGGTTGCCAGAGACAGTAAGGCCACTTCTGCCGTCTCCTTTATAACCTGTTGGCTCCTTGATGCGTTACTGTGCAAGGGCTCTTCTGGCTGTTCATACCTAAAGCTTTTTCCTCTGTGACAGCTGTTTTCAAGCTTACATGGAGTCTAACACCAAAGAGTTTGTTTAACAGTTCTAGAGAAATTACGTAGAGAGCAATGTTAAAAATACTGTTCTATATATCCATAACTTCAAATTACATAAAGCCCATAGAACTTCACAGTAAAGAAAACTTCATCCTGCTCAAGACGGTCCACCTCTGGGGTGAAGGAAGAGAGAGCGGGGAGAAAATTTTAGAGAAAAATTAATTTAGGGAGGAGGAACAGAACAGTTCAGATATAGAAAAAAAGAGTATTACAGGGGGCAGTGAGAAAGTGGCATCAATAAATTTCCTTTGCAATAGTGAAAAAGCCCAGTTCAGATCTAGATCCAGAGATATTTTGCTGACACTGGAATGAACCAATGAAGCACAGCTTCTGTAGGGATCTGCTGATTTGCTTTTTGCTTTGAATTTTTCCCCCTCTGCGGTTTCCATTCAGATGGACCTAAAAGCTCAAGCCTCAGACTCTGCCAAACTGAAGACATGAAGCCAGGTTACTGATTGTAAGCATATGAGGGTGCTGCATTTCAGCGTACTCTGAGTTCACGCAAACACTCACACAGCTTGACTCATCGTGGCTTACAAATCCATGCAAGAAGTTCAAGAACTTTTTTTTTTTTTTTAAAGAAAAACAATGAAAACCTCAAGGATAATTTTCAGATTTGTCATGAAATCCAGGGAAATTTCTTTTAGATCAAGATTTCCTAGGAGATTTTGTACTTCGTAAATCACTGGCCATCCTCCGCTTAGGGCTGTGTGAGTCTGCTACTGGGGCCTGTGGGTTAAGTAACTGTGCTAAGAGAAATACACAGCCTTCAACTTTGAGTTCACTAGGTCCAGTAACAGCGATAATACCGCTGGGAGAGAACTGCAGGAGAGAGGATGCTTCCTCCCTTCTTCCACCCTTTGCTGGGGAGTCACTACTCAGGGGAGAATACGGAGCTGAGCTGACTTTGATCTGATATTTGGTTGCTGCTTAATTCTTGTGATTCTTTTGGTATTCCAAACTCCTTTATAGGTCAGAAACTTAAGATCTGATATGCCATGAAAATATCATGGTTTCGTCCCTCAAAGCTGTACAAATAATTTTTTTCTTAGGGAAGAAGGGAATTAGATTTTATTCCTTATGGTGAATTCTTAAGTTACATTATTGGCATCAGTCAACATCTTCAGCAGTTTAAAGGGGATATAAAAGCACACTGATTGCATTAAATGATAACTGTGCTATTTAGCTATAACTGGTTGTGGCAGGTTATCTATCTACAAGGAATTATTTCTGGTTTTATAGATCCAAAATTTATTGCTCTTTAATGGAATACATTGCTTTCCTTTTGTATTCAAATTATGTGTTGGGATGATAATCAAGAAATAATTGCTTCAGTGTGTCTTCAGTGCTTTTGCTAAGTTTTCTGGAACTGCTTGAGGATGCATCTTTCACCCTTTAAAGTACTGTCTTTTTATTTGGCCTTTTCTAATACCTCACATAAGCCTTTGATTGTACTGAATGGTATATGATTAGTAATCAGCTACACAGATATTGCTTACAAATCTATTGCTTAAGATTAGCATTACCTAAACCCTGCATTTTATCTTGCAAGCACAGATCAGGGGTGAGAGACAGACTGGAGCTGGAGAGGATGAGGCTGGCAAGTTTGGCATCCCCAAAACCTCAGTGCTCAAGTTCATTTCCTCTGTTAAGCCCTACACATCTAGGAAGATGGAAAGGCCTTCAACTTCTTGTCTTACCAAAGGAAGAAGAGAAGGCCTAAAGTTTGCCCCCACAGTGTGAAATTAGAAACAACGAAACATTCTAAACTGAACTTTGTAATGTTTGGGGGGGGGGTGTGGGGTGTGTGTGTGCTTCTTCTTCTTCTTTCTTTTTTTCTTAATTGTGCTCATTGT
Source organism: Larus michahellis (assembly GCF_964199755.1). Lineage (NCBI taxonomy): Eukaryota > Metazoa > Chordata > Aves > Charadriiformes > Laridae > Larus > Larus michahellis. The sequence goes on along the minus strand of NC_133903.1, from coordinate 43,686,745 downwards.
CAGCATTTTGGAGCACTGGAAGTCTATGGGAAACAGACATACCTGTCTAGTGTTTGAAGCATAATTTTTTGCTGTTCTTTTATTCAAGAGACATGTTTGCAGCGTCATTGGTACCCAGTCCTGTTTTCTGGGATAATTGCATGCTTTACCGAGTCAGCATCATATCATGATGAAATGATCCCATGTTTTCCTGATTTCAGAAAGCCTCTCAGCTGGCCTGAGGTGGGGTTGTCCTTCCTCCTGCTGGCACTCCTTGTTGTAGCACTTCCATTTTAAAATTTTGAACACGTTCAAGCAGGAAACTAGAAGATTTCTCTGTAGAAGGCTATATAGGTCTTTAATTCCTTGGTCTGCTTTGAATCATCTTGAGTTAAACTTTCAGGAAGTGCTCTTATGAAATTCCCCAATTCTAGACTGGCATCGGCCTTAAAAGAGAGACGCTGGAGCTCTGTCACTGCAGCTAAAGCCAGAGACTGAAAGAAACAATTTCGTCTCCCTGCTTGATGTCACTGTGCCTGATCATACGGCTACTGGGGAGAAAACACAGGAAATGAAACAATGCCAGGTCAAAAATGCCTGCAGAAGGAATACCAAGAATCCTTGACAAAACAATGACAAGCAGGAGAAGCAAAACATCCCGATGGGAGAGCGAGGAGGAGCTCTGCTTGCCTGGCCTCTGACCTGGCGGCAGCCAGCCCTTGTGATGGGGAAAGGACCTTTCTCCAGATACACACAACTGACTTTCACAGTGGCCAGAGGCGTGCAGAATCATGGATTCATAGAATTATGCAGGTTGGAAGGGACCTTTCAGATCATCTGGTCCAACCATCAGCCTAACTCTGACAAAAACCATCACTAAACCGTATCTCTAAGCGCTATGTCTACCCATCTTTTAAATATCTCCAGGGGTGGTGGCTCCACCACTTCCCTGGGCAGCCTGTTCCAATGCTTAATAACCCTTTCAGTGTAAATTTTTTTTCCTAATATCCAATCTAAACCTCCACTGGCGCAACTTGAGGCCATTTCCTCTTGTCCTATCGCCTGTTACTTGGGAGAAGAGGCTGACCCCCCCTGGCTACACCCTCCTTTCAGGGAGTTGTAGAGAGCGAGAAGGTCCCCCCTCAGCCTCCTTTTCTCCAGGCTAAACAACCCCAGCTCCCTCAGCCGCTCCTCATAAGACTTATTCTCCAGACCCCTCACCAGCTTCGCTGCCCTTCCCTGGGCCCGCTCCAGCACCTCAATGTCTTTTTTGTGGTGAGGGGCCCAAAACTGGACACAGTACTCGAGGTGGGGCCTCACCAGTGCCAAGTACAGGGGAAGAAGTTATACTGTGGGATGTGTGCAGTGGGGATGTTGCAGTGGGCAGTGACAACGTGCACTGGTGGCTGTGCTGGGGCAGCCCCTGAGGTCCTGTGCCCTGGGGACAGCATAGCCACAAACTCAGCCTGGGACAACAGGACTCCCCCAAGCTCTATGAATTAATCTGACAGATTCAGGATTTTTGCTTTGCCTTCTGCTGACAAAAGGTAACAGTGGAGAAACAGACTTTATATATGTTAAAAAAAAAAAAAGGTGAAGCCAGAAATTTACAGGCTATGCATCAGAAACAGGCAAGGACGTGGTATACCATAGCACAGACAATATACTATGAGGGCCATCTTGTGGTCAGAGAAAGTTTATTCTCTGTGAGCACAGAAAAAAAAAATATTCCCAGAAATATATTCTACACTTGAAGACACTGTCGGCTGGATAATAATTGTTAGAAATTGGTTCTGATCTGTTGTACAGGATGGAGCTGCTCTGTTGCTGTTCCTTAATTGGGTCATTAATCCTCATGTGATTGACGGCAGGGTTAGCTGTGATGCCGTGCCAATGAACAAAATAATGTGTTCCATGGGTTGGGAAGGCTGTTGCAGACTAATAACTGGAGTCAGAGTTTTCCCTTGATGAATATTTTATGCCTATTTGCTTTGGAAATTTCTTTCATCCTCTATATTGTAGAAAAGCTCTTTGAAATCCATGGATTAAATACCATCAGAGTGTTAGAGTTAAGAACGCTATTAGCTATTGTCAAATAACAGCTCAAACCAAGAATCAACATCCTTTTCATGGATATCACCCGACGAACCCACTCTGTGCGAGACAAGTTTCTCAGCTGCACAGCTCTTCAGCTTTATATGCCTGTGTTCTGGGTGAAAGACTAAAAATATTGAATTAGAAGTGAAGCCTACCCCTTCAAATCAAATGTATTCTCCATCACAGACATGGAAAGTTGGATTTGGCGTTTTCTGTATCACCTGATCAACAGTCAGAATTACTCCGTTTCCCTTTTCTTGTTTGCTTCCCAGTGAATCCAGATGCCTCCCGAAGAACCCAGGAACTTTTCTGTAATGCTTCCCGAGTGGGAACCGTCAGCCAACAGTGCTGGGCAGGCACAGCTTTGCTTAGTTTATAGGACCATGATCCATGGTCAATTAACCGGGCTTTTTTGGTTCTAGAAGAGGTGTGTTTACAAAAAAGCGGCCCCACCATCTGGTGCCATTGGCTGTAGGTCTGCTGTAGATCAGTCACAGTGAACAAATATTTTTCTCATTTGTCAGCCAGCCTTTGTCCACACACAACTGACTTTTCTAATAACATTAAGTGTTCCTTACTGTGCCATTTTACTGCTACTTATGGATTATTTAATTCTTTTAATGGCTCTGCAATGGTTCATTTGCTTTCTAAAATTCTTCTTTAAAGTACTTGTGCAGAGAGAGAAAGACAGGGTTGATTCCTCCTGCAAGGAGCTGTTGATAGATTCAGAGATGCTGGCTGCTGAGCACCGCTGTAAATATTCACTATCTCAACTCTGCAGGCTTAGCCTCTTTGTGGGGTGTTTGGGAATATCTGATAGTGCAGAATATAAAAGCAGAGCAGGGGAGAGCTGCCGTCAGCTTCCAAATGAAAATGGCAGATTATAAAACCCGTGTTTTAATGGCGTTGTCTCTCCCAGGGACCTTTTGAAAGTTAAGCCAGCAATGTCCCAACCAGACTTTATGGACCAGGGATATCCATAGGTTGCCTGTAGTACAGGCATGTGTCATTCACTGGGATTGTGTGTGCTGATGCCCAAACTCCTAGTTTTATAGCTCTCCATCCCTCGTCTCAGCACTGCTACCAGCTGCAGGGTCTGAAGACATGGGCTGCCTACAGTAGTGATGAACCAGCCCATGAGGTTTTGTTTGGAAGGAGATCTCATCGAGAGCAGCTATTCAGTAAAGACTCAGTTGGCCTTGTTGTCAGGAGCACGGTGTGATAAAACAGCCTGCCTCCTCTTTGCCTGCTGAGAGGGGAAACCACTGTCACCTTTCCAGGAGGGGAAATGAGAGAAGCATCAGGAGAGAAGGCACACATGTCCCCAGGGGTGGTTGTCCCCTCTCCCTTTCCAGCTCTTTCTGTGTAGGACTGTAGCATATGGTGCTTGCTTTCACAGTGCCCTCTGCTGCGGGATCATGATTTAAATCACAGCAGAGCTCTCTGTCTGCTGTACATCAGTTGGGAAGGTAGCTATTTTTCATAGGTCCCCAACACTGAAGTATGTCTATGCCCAAAGAAATCCATGACACAGTAAAGGGATTGTGAGCTGGGTGAGTTGTATAATTAAAGTGTATTTACGAATTTGTATTTTTTTCCAAACAAAAAGATTTCTTATCTCCAGCTGTCAGACTACACAAGTATTAGAATCCTTATTAGAAATACAGGTGAGTTTTCTTGCGACACTGAAACACTCTGAGGTGCTCTGTTAGAGACGGAATGGTCTGGTAGAAAGCGTACCAGATATGCATATATAATTGGTGTACATAGCACAGTTTCTTATGTTCTTGGATAGTCTGATAAGAAATAAAAATTAAAAAAAAAAACACCTCAAGAAATTAAAATTAGAATTGGTTCAAATAAATAAGACTTATTTCAAATGAAAGCTAACACACATACACACACATATATATATGCATGCATATATGCAAAGTGCTATTCATTTCTTGCTTTCCACAAGAAACAATCAAGACCCTTGAACTGCAAAACACCTGGCTTGGGACTCTGTCAGCGTAGTGGGCATTTTGACACACTTCTCCAGCTTTTGGAGGGGTAAAGATATTTGAGCCCAAGCTCAATTTGCAGGACTTGGCTTCATGCTGACTTTTCTCTGTCTAGTTGGACTTTTCCTCCAGCAGACGGAAGAAACCCGATTTCAGTTTTCTCGGAGAACCTGTGCAGAGGAATGGAGGAATCAGTGGCCCGGCGCAGGGCAGAGGCCACCTCTGAGACCCTTTGGGTACGGAGGGACCCTGGTGTGAATGGGCTGAGTTTTCTGTCTTGGCTGGGAGAGAGGTAAGAGGCCGAGTTCCCTTTCTGACTGCGCCAACAGGATTATTTACTCCCATCTTCTTTTTCATTTCACTGGAAGGATGGCAGGATTTAAGTATTTCTCCCACTTGTTCATTTCCATTTCTGACAGCATTTGTAGTAAGTGGCGAGCACACAAAATTATAGCTCTCTAGTGGGTGAGAAAGCTGCTTGCTGCAATCGAAATGAGACAATTAGACACTTGACAACAGACTTTCGTGCTTGCACAGAAGAAGAGAATAAATGAGATATGTCAGGAATGATTCTGATGCCATACCCAAAGCTTTGGATGCATCTTGCCAGACCTCAGGCCAGATGTTTAAGCCTCCCATCTTCTTACGGCGTTGCCGCTTGTTAATAAAATGCCACCATTTAAAGGAAAACTAAATTTTTTCCTTCTGTGACTGTGCTAAATGCTGTGTCCCGTGCTGAGACATTTCAGAGGATTTAGCCTGTTCTTTGGAGGGATTGTAGCTGTGTTGCCTTCCTCCTCGTAGGGAATAATTGCCCCTTCACAAAAAAATACAGTCAACCATCTATCTACTACCCTCTCTAACTAAAACCTCAGCATATTTTCATATTAATAACAAAGAACGTCAAGCTTTGACGTGTTCCTTGGTCTTAGAATGTCAGCAACATTAGGAAAAAGTAGCTGTCCAATTCATGCACCAGGCCTCATCAAAGTCATTGTTAAAATTTGGTTAATACTAATTGATATTTTTGACTGTGCTACAGCTGGCTCATCATTTATATAAGGATATGATCACGTATAGTTCAGACATGGTTAATACAATTGATTAATTATTATTAGTTAGTTTGAGAAAAGCAGACAATTATGTTATTTATTGCAAATAACATACGGACCAGCAAATTGGTATCAAAGATATGTATCTGTATCAAATATTTTCTATTGATTTACTTTTAACTCTCTGGAACTTAAAAGCATCTATGCGTAAAGAATGCTCTTAACATTTTAATTAATTGGCTTATCTAAACCAGTAGACATAAAGTGGGGCCCTGTGGCACTGGTGCTGTCTGGTTTATTATCACCCTGCTACCTTTTTGGCAAACAATGCACAAATTTCACTCTGTAAGAACTCCCCTTGGATTTACTAAGGATCAGGAAAAGAGAAAGGATGTAGACTAAGAATGCTATGTTTGCAACTTGTTCTCGCTTTTTGTCCCCTGTGACAGTATAGGTTTGATGTAATATTTAAATACAAGCAAAGCAAAGTCATTGATACAATTTCTTTCTTGTGCCATGATCTATTTAGGCTGAATTCTGTTGACAGCTGTATAACACTGTTACCTGCCAGTATGATTACAGCAGTGTCCGCCTTCATTTTCAAATCCAATTTGCATTTAATAAAATGAAAGATGAAAGCAACCTGGCTGAAAGTGCATCATCAGCATCAGCTTGCTGAATAATGGATTTGAAAGACTGGAAAGAAGTCACCAAACTAGTTACAGTGTTTGAGTGAATCTAGGGCAGGGAAACTTCAGCATGACTTATTGCAAACCGATGACATAAATCATCCAGGAGAGGCCAGTGAAGACCAGCTACAGAGCTTATTTATTGTAGAAGAGATTGGCATTAACGAGCTGGAGGAGCAGAACACATTCATCTGGGATCAAAATATTGGCGTGTCCTTCAAAGTAACGGTGACTATCCAGAAAACTCTATAGCCAACGTATCCAGAAAACTCTATAGCCAACGTATCCAGAAAGACTCCTTGCTCCAAAACCCAGCAGTGTTTCCTTACCAACACAGTACATTGCACCTCCGTGCAGCTCCAGGAAAGGCAAGAGCTGGAATTGGTCCAGCCGTGATAGCACGGGATTATCCATTGCTCTGGCAAGGTCAAGAGGCCTGTTTGGGGAGCGCAAGTCGGGGGATGAGCGCTGTAGGTGTTGCTGCTTTCTACAGCTTGGTTTTCCTGGGTTTGGCTGACATTACCTATTTTATCCTAACTCTGACTGCATTCCATAGTGCTGCGGCGGGTGGGAGCGTTGTGGGGGAAGCTTGCGGCAGTATTACTTGCAGATCGTAGTAAAACAAAGATCAACCCCCAGTGAAAAACGCTGGGTAGCTCTCAGTGTGATCCTTCTTTTTGGGCACAGGCAGAGAAAATATTTCAGCTTTGGTTCTTGCGGGTTGAATTATTGCCGTTTGCTGCCTTTGAGCAGAGAGGACTGAAAGTTTGTGGGTTTGGGACTAGTCTTGATCAAGGCCTTTTTTCTCCTCTGGGGGATAAATATTCAGTACTTAGTTGAACTGGGATATTTTCCAGTGCATTTCTGTTTTCAGCTCTGATTTCCATTTAGCTTCCATTTCTAAATCAAAAACCTTTACAGTGATGATTCTGGATGCAAAAAAAAGGAAGTAGTTGGGTTGGTTTGTGGGGGATTGGATGCAAGGCACCTTCCCTGACTACATACATATGTTACTTTCTTTCCTTTATCTGCCGTACTTGTTAGGCCTGTTACCTAACTGTCATTTTCCTGGCTGGATTTCCTGTTTTGTGTTCTTGTCCCAGGGTATTTATTTCGCTTCTGTCTACACCTGGTGCTCGTAAGTGTCTTAATTTTGTTTTTTCTTGACATGCTCCTGTGATGCTTTATTTCATAAAAGAGAACACCTGGCAGGGAAGCCTGGTTTAGCCCATTGGTTCTCAAGAGTGTTTATTGAATCAAAGAACTTCCTGATGTTTCTGAAGGCATAAATGAGTTCGGCTACATCTAACATTCAGAGTTGTAAGTTATTTTAGTGGTCGTCTTTTGCAGGAAACGATAATTACACAACAGTCATTTCTTTCAAGTTTTAGTATCACAGGGATTGCAAGGCATGGGGGGAACTCTTTGGTTTCAAAAATACATGTATCTTAAAAGGGATGTGACTTTATTTGGGTATTACTGCCAGCATGGTCCCTATAAAGCTTGTCATTTTAACAAGCTGAAGTAAATATATAAAAGTTAAGCTATATTAAACATGCTTCTGAAGTAAGGAAGGAGGACTTGAGTATACCTAACCAGTAAAGGGGAGCAGAAAAGCTGTATAAATCTTACCCCGGGAGCTGGTGTAACTGGAACCAGGATGTCAAAACTTTCAAGGGCCTGACAGCCATCAGCAGGACCTTAAGCGAGTGGAAGCTTTTGTTCAGTGGAGCCGATGAACAGCTCGCTGATGTTAATAGGATATTTTCCACGTACTTCGAATTTTTGGACTTTGAATCAGGTCTAACATTTTCACTGAATGTGTGATATTGCACTCCCTCTGTTGTCATAAGAATGACACCTTCTTCAGAGGAGATTATTTTCTTTTGGAAAGGGAGGGACCCACGAAGGAAATAATTGATAGTCTGAAATCCTGTACTTTGGAAATTCAAGTTCTTTTTTATAATCCTCACAGAATAGGAAAAATGACTAGCAACTTCACAATACTTAAAGCACACCTGATAATGGGGTAATTATTTTACACAAGAGCACATTCTTATTGCAAAGATGAGCATTTAATTCTATCTATACACAGCTTTGTAACAAAGGTAATAATTTCCACCAGAACGTGTGTGATTAACTGAGAAAGTCAGCATGGAGTTGTCAATCCTGAATGTTCTGGTAGCAAGGAAAAGAACAAGGACACCTTGTCTCTGATTATTGTTACTGGGGTGGGGGTGGGCAGAAAGATCTTATGAATAGCATCTCAACTCACCTTAGGTGTATCCTTTATATCCACAAAATACAGAATATAACCGAGAAAGGGAGGTAAACAGAATAAAGAAGCTAAAATGACGGCCTGCTTGCTGCTGAACAAAGCTGTCCCTAGGAAAAATCAACCCTGAAGCAGAAGCAAAAGGTGGGGGAAATGCATGATCTCTACCTGAAGAAAAAAATAGGGAAATAAAGAGAGAAGAATTAGCACAATGTAAAGTTTAGGAGAATAACATTATCTAAACTAAAATTATAGTGCATTGAAGACAAGAAAGATATTTTAAACCATAATTTTCACTATTTTGCATCTGTTTTTTTTTTTTTCTTTAAAGTATTAAGAATCATAAAAGTGAAGTTCTAAGTCATTTTGTTAAAAGATGCAGGAAGCGATGTTATTTTTTCTAATGGTACGTATGAGAGGATTAGTGTAACTTTAAAAAAAATTGGTTCTATTTTTCGCTGCTGCTTAAAGCGATATTTGTATCGGTAGTTCATAATCTATTAATGGCAATGTTACTTTCATGTATTTTGGGTAAAAGTCACGCTCCAAAAAAGAAAAAAAGCATAAGAGATGTGCAGTACAATCTTCAATGTGCTGGGAAAATGCTTAAATGGAGCGTAGTGGAAGTTAAAGCAAATTTTTAGGAACAAGCATTTATAATTTACAATTTATATCGATGGTGTGTCCTTGGAGAGCTGTGTATCACAGCAGCAGGAGCTATGCCTGTTCAAACCACTACGCTGGTGACATCTTTGGAAGGTGACCGCTGCACTGCACTTTAGGGTAAGCAGCTTTCTTGGGCCGAGTACCGCGCCGAGCACCACAGAACAGAAAATAAATAAAGCTCGTTTTCTCGTCCCTGAGGTTTTACATCGCACGGCATGAATTCTGATAAGCTTTTGCTTCCATGTTGCGTAAGCAGTGGAACTATCTGCAGTGTTTCAGTTTGTTGATGTCACGTGGCATTGAATTTCACAGACTACGTTTGCATGAAGTAGGTTTATTTGTTTCTTTACTTCTGACTTTCCTGTTATTTCTCACTTTGAACACTACTTTGGGAAGACAAAGGATTGTGATCTCTGTTCGCTGAGCCCTGTTACAGTAAGAGTTGCTGGTTTACGGGGACAAAGCACCGGCAGAGGACAAGGACAAGGATGTATTTGTTGGTGAGAACACAACTGTAGCAAATTGTCAGGACCTGTCAGCAGTTTGAATGTCGCATCAGTGTTTAATTTGCCCATTTGCTGATTTGCTATTGTTCAGGTGCTGTCGTCCCCTTTGGTGGGAGTGGTGGGGACTGAATGGATGGGGTTTCTCTCTCCATCCTCCTGGGGGCCTCTTGACTTTTGAGGTATTAGTGCTTTGCTACCTATGCTTACACTGGTGCTTACTTGTAAATGAGGTGTTAACACATCAAGGAAATATCTGCATTCTGTATATAATGAGTAATATTGCTAAGAAGAAACCAGATGTTTCTTAGTACCAGGTGTTCTTAGTGATGTAATTTAATGTTTTCTTATACAACCCGAGAAGATTTGCTATAGTACGTGGTTTATTATATAATGGCTGCACAAACAATATTCATTTCTATTTAAAGGACCCAAGCTACACAATAGCACTGTGTCAGTAAAAGAATCAGTACAACCGTTCAGTCAGTCACCTGTGTTTGTGAAGCCTACCCGTACTTGCGAAGGTAGATTCTTATTAGGTTTGAGCTACTGAAACAAGATTTGCCCTCGACAACGTTTATCACGTTACCCAACTGGACTGGGCTGGGTGTAAACAAACACATTCTCACCCAACTACAAAAGGTTAACCTGAACCAGGTTAATGCATCTTTGTTCTTTCTTTGCAACTGGTAACAGAGAAAGCCAACTCATTTTGAGAATCTGTTACTAATTCTGTTATTTTCTGTCCCTTAGGACTGCTGGTGGTTTCATTTCTCTATTGAAAGGAAACTTGCAGACCATAAGGAAGTCCGTGCCAGAGCCCACCACTCACTAACTTACTCCTGCTCATTCAAAGGTAGACTTAAGTGTTAGAACGCTGTGGATTTGGGGTTTAAGGAAATCTAAGCCCCCACAGTGGAAAAACCACCCTGTGACACAAATATAAACCCACAATTACTTCACAGTCCAAAGTTGCAGACCAGACTGGGAATTAAGTATCCTTAGACGCGTACTTTTTTTTTTTTTTTTGATGCAGAGGTGGGAGAAAGCAAGTGTCATCCAGAGAAACTTCACAAACCGCTTTCTAAAGAAGATATACTAAATCTCAGCAAACCTGATATCCCTAAAAGCAGAAAGGATGAGCCATGGCTATATAGATGCTATATAGCTGCATAAAGGGTTGGGTTTAAATTTCATAGTGGTTAAATCCTGTCATAAATCCACATGAATGAGCTCTGAACCCTTGACTTCTGTCACTCAAAATCTACTTATATTTTTTAGTGTGTATATATGCATATAATTACTGATAGACCCTTTCAGCCACCTCAGGGAGGGCTTTTCTACATCCCATTCTCTGATCAGCTAAAACCTTACAGAAATCCCATCCTTTCTCCAGCGATAATTTTAAGAAGGGATGGGACAAAATGAAGCTGATTTTTTTCAGCTCCAGGTTTGTTCAGAGTAGAAAAATACACTTCTTCAGATGCAAATGTTGCACAGAGAAGCATAATTTCCCAAAGAAATACCCCTTAAAAGGAACACTTTCAAGAAACACACGATGAGGCCTATCAATGAGTGGTTGAACCCAATGCTTGTATTTATGAAATCATGTTTGTGGAAGGTATTTACAGCACCTATGATGAGCCTGATGTTTTTCTGAGCAGAGTTACTGCCTTTTCCTTCATTCAAAATCCCATTTCTATAGGACTGTAGCACTGCTACCAAATGCATAAGCACACGGAAAGTCGGTCATTCTGCACTGCAGCTCTTTATGAGAAACTATTCTTTTGCTTTCTGTATTCTTTTTCTTAGTGTTTTTTTTGTTTTGCTGGTCAGCTGATCATCTACAGCGACGTTGTTAAAACTCTGTATAAATCTGTTTAGTGAGGAGGACTGAATGACAAACCTGCCTGAAGTTCTATAAAAATAATTTCCTTGGCTTTTCAGTGAGCAGTTTATAATCTCCTCGTTTTCAGATAGTGTGCTGTATCCAAATGGAATTGTCGGTCCCTCTCGTTAAGCGCAGGGCAGGACTGCACCGGTGATCGCGGTCTGGTGGTTGTGACAAAGCATCCCTAAGAGATGAATATTTTCATTTCTTTTGTTAAAATCTCAGCAAGGTGGTAAAAATGCTATAAAATTACTCAGGAAGCTACTCAAATTAAGCGAAGGCAATGAGACTTTGAATACATCCCTAACTGAGCATTTCAGTGTCATGCCAAAGGCACTGAGGGGTGGTTAGTGGTAACGTGACCAGGGGGCCAAGTGAAGATGCAATCAGCTTGTTATTTGCAGGATGAGTTTCTGCTCCCAGTAGGAGAACTTCCGATGGAGAACTTCAGTGGAGCCTATGTCCTCAGTTCAGAGCAGGGCTTTCCAATTTTTTTTTTCTCTGAGTGCGACATAAAGAAAACTTCAAGAAGCAGGGCATGCTACTTATCTCTTGGATATGTCTGTAAATGCATTGAGTTCAATTTTTTTTTTTCTTTCTTACAGAATAATCATTCTCTGTAAAAGTGCTCTTGCGGTAAAGATACACACACCAATACTTTATAGCTCATTGTCTCCCTGTACACAAATACACTTTTATCACTTAATTCTTAGGAAAAAATAATTTGAAGGTTTAGTATATGAATACTTTCTAATTGTGCGCCCAAAATCCCTTTCCTTTCTTCTGATTGATGGATCAATATTTGTGGTCAAAATTAGAAGTGATGAGAAAATGGGAAGTAAAATTAAGTTCTTTTTTTAACTACCCCGTGTCTCAGCCACCTGACTCGGGCTTTAGAAATGACAAGTGTCAGAGATACTGAGCAGACTTTCAGTGTTGTGAAAACAGTGATAGCAGTCACTAACCAGAAGAATATAACTTCTTTTCTGAATTCCTTCATTCAATGGCATCAACACTCAGAAGTTCCTATCAGGCAAAAAGTTCCTGGTGTGACGCTGTTCTAGTCAACATGCACAAACATTCAAAAGCGTATTCCCAAGTTACAACTGTGTGGCTGAGACTAGAACGTGCCTTCGGAAATGCGTGTTCAGTTATGCATTTGCCACACTATTAGTCTGCGTCCTGCTTTATCTGGGAGAACCGCAGTGCTGGGCTTCAGATAAAGTTCAGGCACGTAACTCTGTGGGGAACGCCAGCGAGCGTTAACCACAGCCCTCTCTCTCCATCTGCAGGCTAGGTGATGAACTTTCAAGTGACTGTAACGCAAGAAATTAAAACATTTCCTTGACAGCAGAGATAATAATAATTCAGCCTTTGTTTCCAGGTGAAAACCCAGACACTCGCTTGCCGTTGCAACAGAAGTAATTGCAAAACAACAAGTGTTAGGGAGCACTCCATGGAGTACGGTGGGCTGCGGGTTTATTGCCTTTTATATCTTTTGTATCATTTTTAATCTGCCTGGATTCGTATTACCCAGGAAATCTTGGAAAGATTCTTTTAAACTATCTGTGACTGAGGGGAGATAATGTTATACGTATTTGAGGCAAAGCGTATGCATTGTGCCACATGAAGATTTATTTTTTATCGTCATTATCAGAATTTTGGCTTATTTACAGGTAGATGACCCAATGATTCAAAGACACCTCAAACCAGGACATTTGGTAATAGAAAGTAAGACATGTGAAAACAGTCTGGCACGCCAGTGAGGACTTTGCAGTCTGGGCTAGGCATACCTAACCAAAAAAGGACACTAACCTTGTTTGCAGGCTGTTTTCGCATCTGGCTGAGCAGGAAAGATTTATTCTGGCAAAGCTGTCGGTATGGAGAAAGGGAAAGGACACAAGCAGGGTGTGATAGAAAAATAATTCATACAAGAAAACCAACAGCTGGTTTGAGTTGGGTCTACCCAAATACCAGTTTATGACATCCATGCAAAAAGAGGGGACGGCAAGTTGGCTAGGAAAATGCCCAGATAAAATTGATGTGCTCTTTAAGGGATGTAATTTGCTGGAATTCCAGAACTCCAGAGGTTTCTGTAGCCAATAAAAATGCCAGCAAAACACTATGCTCTATGATCAGTCTTTATAGAAACTGTTATTTGAAATATGTCTATAAAAATTTTATAAGTAATGCAGAAGATTAGTGACGACATGAATATAGTTTTCCTTGCGTAGGTCTGACTAGTCCAATGCTTTTTGATGGCCTTTACTATGCTTAACAAATACAGAAAAACAGTCACTCCAAAGATGGCAAAGTCCATGAGACTGTACTGATTTATGCTAGTTAAAGATTTGTCTTCTCGTGCTTCTTTTCCTTTATCTGAAAAAAATGGAGGTAAACCCAATTTTCTTCTACTCTTGTTTGTCTTTTTGTTCCGACTCTGGGCATTGATGTCAAGGACCATCATTTCTGTTCGGGCAGCTCTGACCTCTGTAGCCCTGACCTCAGACTGGTATTTGCAAGCACCACAGTTAAAACTATAGGAATATTAATGTTACCACTAATACACATGGCATCTGACGAGGGAATATACCTGTAAATATTTTTTTTTGTGCTTTCCCTTTCAAGAGAAAAGTATCTCCAAATTACTGGGATGTAATTTTTTATCTCCTCTTCATAAGAGCAGTGTCCATGGTTACCTTGCTGCTGCCAGTCATGCCAAGTGTTATCAAGGTCTGACTGTTGCAGTCATACAGAATAAAAGTGATTGTGTTTATGGAGGTTTTATTAGTCAAAATTATATTTCAGCTGAAAGGTTTACTAAAGACAAAATGGAATTTCATTTTGCATTGAACAGGAAAGAGTATGAAGGAAAAAATCCTATTAGAATAAGAGACAATGCACTGTATGTGGGTTTATAAATTTGACCCTAATTTTGGAAATGGATCTCTGATCTTGCTGTGCAAGCAACACATGCTGCACAATAATAGCACAGCCATAGCGTCAGATTTTAAAACCTGCACATTCAGTGTGGCAGACCTCCTTGGAAATGATCTAACTTTTGTAGACTGTGAGTCAAAGGCAGGTTAATGTCAAAAAAAGACATGTTTATTGAGGAAACTGTGGGGACTTACTTTTAATGTTGCACTACTATATCGCCTGGTTATTTGAAAGTGTCTGACATTTCCACTGAGACAAATTGCATGGTGGTTAACCTTTGCAACAGCTACTCATGGCTATTGTTGGGCAAGTGGCTTATCTTGACAACTAGCTAGAGTAGACTCATGCTCTCGAAGGAGGTTGTCTAGTTGTCTTTGATACTTGATTCTAAGGTACTTCGCCATCCCTAGGAAGTCTGAGTGCCTTGCAGGTTTAAACACACCTATGCTTAAACTGCGTCAGTTAGATAGGAAATTGCACAGATTAAAACTGAGGGCTAATTCTCTAAGGAGACACAAGACGTTTTATACTTGGAGTTGAGGTATCTAACTCTTGGGTGTCCTGATACCCCATAGGATCAGTAGGTGTCAAGGGTGGGATTCGTGAAAGCTGCTGTGATCAGAGCCCCTTCAATAGGGCAGGGGGAAATGTCCTTTCCGTCCGATAGGCGCCTAACTCCAGGCTGTAGGCAGAGGGCTTTGTACACCAAAGGCTCCATCCAGGGAGGAGTAATGAGGCAGTGCCTCTCGCATGCTCCCTCATCTTAGGGTACCGATGTGGAAATGCGTCTGTCCAGGAAATCTTATCACCGCTGTAGGGAGGGGGGAATGTGTTAATAAAGACAAGGGCAGATGAATTATAACATCTTACTATTCCTTCCATCTTTACTCTAAACCTCTCAAGGATATTTATTCTCAAATCCTTTGGGGTATTCATTCCTGGGCAGGGGATTCTCAATTTTGCTTTCCTTTTTCTGCAACCTAATTAATTACTACTTGAAACAGGGGGATGATGTCCTAATTAAATGGATGACTGCTGTAATCATGGAACATCTTTAAAATTAAACGGGAAGGATTCCTGCTCCAGGTGCAGGCAGTGCCATGGATACCAAGGATACGTACAGTCCCAATTTAGAAATGCATAATAATAATGAAGCAGCAGTAGTTACATTAATGTGACTATTACATGTAACACCTCTCTGACCCAGGGAATGGTAAGGTACTTTGTACCAAACAGCTTCAATAAAAGAGATGAAAGTGTGTCTGCACAGTGCCATGGAGGGGCAGTGCAGAGACACATACCTTGTGGCATTCGAGCTGCTGCAGAACTGAAATAATATAGTTGCATCAGCACGTTGCAAATAAGGTCTGCCAAGAGGACTGGCACCATTACCTAACCGAGTGATTATGGAGCTTGGCCAAGAGTGATGTATTCTTGGTCCCAGTCTCTATGTCCTTGATTATTTCTGGCTTGTATTTGTTTTTTAATCCAGATGCCATCTAATGTTAGGTGTTTGAACATCCCAGGGAGCAGAAACTGGGTCCCGGGTCTCTTCCACTTGGATCTGGGTTTGTGCTTCTTTGTAGGCTCTGCCTGGCCCATCCCTCCTGCGTTTTCCCGCAGGAGGTGGAAACTGTAGTTTCAGCCCTCCTCAGCAGGGAAAAGCCTGGAATCCAGGTCTACCACTTCCTAAGCAAATACTCTACTCTGGTATTATGCAAAATGCCATGGTTGTGAATAAAAACTTGGCATGCATTAAGATTGCTCAAAGCATACCAAATAAATCAGACTCTTCAGGAGGGACAGCTAGTTTGTAAATCCCAAACAGCCTTTGTTGACTGAGAAGTGCTTAGATTGTCAGCTCAGCTTGGATTTTTCAGAAATCTAGTGCAAAATCCCTTTGTGTCTTCAGTTTTCATTACCCCCTGAGCTGTGAGGCAGAGTGTTCGTGTTCGGCATTCAGGATGAGGTGCATTTCGGCTCGTTGCCTGTCCTGTGCACCTATAGCAGCTGGGCCCCAGAGCCCAGCTTCTGTCAAAGGTTTTGTGGCCAGGGAGCGGAGTGAGAGCAGGAGCGGTGCTAGCGCCCTGTGAGGACACGAGCCTGGCAGCGTGCGGGACCCAGTGAATCAGGATTCAGCACAGGAGGCCGGTGAACATTTCAACAGGGAAAGAGACCCCCACAGTCTGCTTGCCTGTTCAAAAGCTGTTTCTGAAAGAACAGGAGAAAAAAATGCGGTGGATAAAACCAAGAAGTTAATTTTAAAAGAACTGTGTGAGCACAAATGGGTGGTTTGAATTCAGGTCTGAAAGGAAATAGCCCTTTAATACATACTTGAGCAGTTAATGTCTGAACCTTACTTGTTTCCCAAAAAGCGATGCTTGTTGCTTGCTAACTGAGTACTCAGAGCGACTGTCCAGAGGCTGTGGCCCATACCTAAGCAGCCACAAAACGCAATAACAAGCAGCAGAGAGTTCTTTCGTGCAGCTATGTTGCACTTGGATAACTGCTCAGGATGTTCTGGAAAATGATGTCTAATGTCAATAGCGTAGGTGAGGCATTTGTGTCTTGGTTCCTGTTTCAGAAATGTGAAATTAGAAAGCTTGACATGACTGTCCTGGGTACTGTTCACCTCACGCTACTCAGAAAGTTCTTACTACACTGGCATATCTTTTCCTGGACAGTATTAATTCTCCAGTTGAGCTCCACAATGGCTTACATATGCTAAATCTATTTATGTGTTCGCAGCATAAAGCTTGCCAGGCCTTATTTGCATTTGTGGTTTATAAAACCTGAACATGATTTCCTGAATGCATGACGGTGCCATATATCGTCTCCTGATATGCTCTGAAAACCAACCTCCTGATGACTTTTAGCCTATTCCTAAGGCTGCTTACATTATCGTAATGTCATTGAGTTACCTCTAACAGAGCCAGCAGCTCACTACAGAGACTTCATTCCCTTGTGAGATGGCAAAGCAACTCTTTTTCTCAGCTGCATTAGTTGTCTCACTGCAGATAACTCGGCCCAGATTTGCATAGGTGTTGAATGTCACAGCTGCGTGTCCCAGTGCCTGCAAAAGGCACTGGGGAGTGCTCAGAGCTTTCTGAAAAATGAGACTATTCAGATTTCAAATTTACCACTGCAAATTAGAGGAGCGGAAAGTATGAGGCAATGAAGGATGGGATTTATTTGCATTCTTCTGATTCCAGTATACTGGTGTGACTACTAAATATATTTTGAGATCTCCTGAGTCTTTCAGAGTGTGTAATATTTTTGTCTTAACAAGGGCAAGAAGAAAATGATGGATGAAATCGGATCATACAAATTTTATTTAAACACGCTGTCATTGCTTTGCGTTTTATTTCTTGGTCCAACTGGAGCAGGAAAATCCTGCATTTTCAGCTCTGCAAGTTCTATGATTACACGAGAACCCCCTAAAGAGCTGATAAAACAAGTGTGACAACTCAAGATAAATAATTGCTTCTGGCTAATTGTTTCCAAACTACAGATGCAGTCATATAGTCAAAAATCATCATGGCCGGTTCATGGAACAGCTGTTTCATATAGAAATGTTGTGATTCATTTTATATTCCTGTCCATTATGTGCTGTTTTTGAATTTAGTGCAATTATGTGTAGAAAAAGGTTATTGCTTTTTTTTTGAGGAAGGCATTGGAAGCTGCCATTTTTCAACAGCGTATTTCTGTGCTGTGTTATTCCCCCCAACAAAAAGCAGCCAGAAAAATGTGTCAGAAAGACAGATTATTTTCGAAAATGCATGAAAGGTAGCAGTCTGGTTTCAACACAGTTCTGTGTAATTTATAATTGTTTTCTGTCACGTTAGCTGTTAACTGTCCTATTTGGTAAAGATGCATGTTGATAGGAAAAAAATCCAAATGAGAAGTGACAGGGTATTCTGAAGAAAATTGCTTGCGAGAAATTTTGCTGGGCTGTTCCTTCTATAGCAACAAATACAAACTACCACACAAATAGAAGAGATTCTGCCCAAATTTGGCTCTCCACCCGTGGGAATGGATGTGGAACTGAAGCCGCAGTGATCCTGGCTGTTAATTTTCCTGGGTGTTTGCTCTGTTATCTCACTTTCCTCCCTGTAAAATGGGATATTAATCCTTCCTTCTTTCAGAGCATTAGTTAGGTTTTGTACAGTCCTTTGGCACTATTAATGAAGGATTTCCTCTGCAATTTAACTTGCCTCTCCCCCTTTGCATGGATACTCCTGACTACACCAGGAACCTTTCTCTGCAGACTCAGATTCGCTGTTTTGCATTAGGAGCTGATGAATGTAAAGCTGAGATTTTCCCCGAGAATCTGGAAGAGAAGCTGAAATCGCTTCAGTGAAAAGTGAGCTAGCGTGGTGAGTTTTATATCCCTAAATTAGCACCGAAGAGAAGGGGAAAACTCAAGAAGTAATTTCACAGTAAAGCCTCAGTATGCTGGTGAGTAGGAAAATAAAGTATTCTTCATCCATGAATCATGCTCACTCCTGGGGAGGAGAGATAGATACTTATTGCTCTTGCCATTTACCCTCTAGCCAGCTGTCTGAAGAAGAGTCATGCACCTATAGCCACATGTTGAAAATATCTTCTCTGCTCTCTCGAGTTGTTATAATGGTTAGAACAGAGAGAAATTGTGAAGGACTTCGTTATTCTCACCATTTAATTTTGCAGGATGCCCTTTGGTGCTTCTTCTCTGCAGTACAGCAGAGTCCTTCTGATTGATGTATACATCTGGTGGACACCAAAATAAGGCTACCACTACTAAGAAATACTGACTTTGATGTCATGAATTACAAAAAAAAAAAAAAAAAAAAGGCTCTAAGACCATTTTGGCAATATGAAGTAGTAGTGCTTATTTATTTAGCAGCTATAGCACAGGAGGAGGACACCAAAAAGCAAATAAAAAACCCCTAAAGTATGGGAGTCTAGTGCTAGCAAGCACCAGTTCGGTCTTATCTCCTATGGATACAGTTGGACACAGCAGCAGGAGTGTTATTTTCTCCCTGCATGGTACGAGTCACTTCCACAGGAGACAATATGCAATCCTAAGAGCTGAGCACTAGGTGTTTCATATTTGCTGAATCTCTTGCTTTGAGTCATTGATTTCTTCACATCGAGTCTCATCTCTTGCCCAGTTTGTGAGCCATTAAGTGAGGAGTCTACTGTGTTGATGAAATAATAATTCTGTTTACAGAGCGACTTCTCACCAAGGCACTGTAGGTGCAGCGCAGTATCTGTTTAATTCACACTCTTTTAATAATTAAAGCTTTTCTACCTAATGCCTTTGTGAAAAAATGAATTCTTGTGCTGTCTTCAACCAGAAGCAATTGTAGAGAGGCTGCTTGGGGAGCACTTCCTAGAAGGTTGCCCATTTGTTTGGCACTGGAGCATCCTTTCCTCTACAATAAGGAAAACATTTCCTTCTTTTGAGGAAGGTGCTCAGTCCATGTACACACACACATCAGCTGAGAAGCAGGGCGCAGTGGTACCCCAGTTCTGCCATACTTTTGTTCCACTAGGGACCACCATACTCTGAAAACATAGTTCATATGACGCTTCAAAATCTTTTTTCTCCTTCTAAAAATTTAAGATATGCTGAAATTATACATATCCCTTAAAGAACAAATTGACTGATGATAGCAGAGAAAGATACCAGAAACTTAGGAAAAGCAAGGGCTAGGATGACTTGCTGCATCCAGCCCAATCCAGAATGGTAGGACTTTACCCACCCAGCTGAGAATTCCCCAGGAGGGGAGAAAATCTTGCTCATACACATTCAGACAACCACCTTCTACAGCACTCACTCTTTTTTTAATTTTTTTTTTTAATTCTCATGTCTAAGTAGGGAAAGAAGGAGAAAGGAGGAGCTGAGGTGTGCTGGCTAAGCAGCCAACGTGCTGTCTCATCCCTTAATACTCGCACACTGCTGACTTAGCTATGAACAGTACCTCCGTGCCCCACTTAAGAATCCAAAGGGGCACTTGCGAAACCTGTCCGAAGGTTTACTTCCCTGTCCCACCAAAGCACACTGTTATATGCTTAGTGAATCCAATTTAGGAGAGAAGGTTCGATACAAAGGCAAAAAAAATTTCCTTTAACCATAAAGGCTTGATTCTCTTCCCCCTGTCCTTTTTGTAAAAAGGCGAATTAGGGCTCTGTACGTACCTTGTGTAGGTGTGAAAATCACACACACACACACACACACACACACACACAAAGGATGTAAAGGATCAGATGTTATAATCCTAAAGTGCTATCATTAGTGATTTACATCTGTAGATCTCCTCTTGGGCTAATATAGTGTAATTAATTAGTTATATTGACTGGATACAGCTCTGAAGTGACCATCTGCAGTGGGATGTGAAAAATGAACCTGAGAAACCGGCTATGAAATGTGATGACTCCCACACCTGGCTGACGTGACTTCCCTTTACCTGTGGGAAGAGCTCCTGGAAGCTAGTGCTCTTGTAGCAGAGTTTAGGCTTTAGGTCACATAACTGCTTGTGTTTGAAATATGCTTTGAGCAGGAAAAAAGACTAGGAGGGAAAAGGTGATAGTCTGTGTTGGCAGGAATGGATTAATTTGCCTCTTGCAGCCATGTGAACGCTGGCTTCAGGAAGCGGTGTCCATTCCCACTGTCATGGCATGTCCCTTGATGGCTGTGTCAGGGGACTGCCAGCATACTCAATATATTGCACTGGTTAAGCCGAAACATCTTGAAAGTATCCAGCATTCTCTTAATGTGCTTGTATTTCTGTGCCCTCCCTTCCTATGTTTAACGGAAGGGTCAAGGGTTTGACTGGCTAAGGAAGGGTATGGAGATAGACAGTCATTTCAGTTCACATTGCATCATCCCAAACACTTCTTTCTGAAGGGAAAAGGCTGTAGTAGTGGATGAATAGCTCTGGTGGCATTAGCCCACTTCTGAGCAGTCTCTTTCCTGAAAACCATCATGTATCATGGTGTTTGGGTGCTGACAGAGGGCTCATGGAGGAAGGGTCACCAGACCCCCAGGAGAGGTGGTGGCTGAGAGCAAACCGTCACTGGCCAAGCTGCACCTGAGCAGCACTATTGCTGGTGTGAAGGCATGGGAGCAACTGAAACTTACAACAAAGCCTTTGAAAATATTTTCCTAAGATTTTTACTTTGCTTCTGTCACGAAAAGCAAGACTGGAAAATAGTTTGAGAGCTCTTTAAGATAAACCCTTTTGTGTCTTTCCTACAGATGCAGGTAATTGCAGAGAGATTTGGGATCTGTCTAAGTCAGATCCTGCCCATTAAAAAATATATCTCAGGGTTGGATTTGACATGCAGTGTTGACATCCTTCTTTCTATAGTAAGGCAGATGATATGTTTAGCAGACAGCTACTTTGACAACTTCCCTTCTGAGGAGCTGAAGGAAAATGCTGAAAATTTCCTGCTGAAAGTTTCCTGATATTTTATGTGCTTGCTGGGCTAATCTTTACAAAATCCTGACGCTGGGAGGTCACACTTACTGCTACCAGAGGCAGATGCAACTCCAGAGACATCAGTGGAATTGCATCTCATTGCAGTTATGAAGGTGGACTTCCCTTTGAAGAAAAGTATTGCCTTGCTACTATTAAGGGGAGAACAGGCTCGCCAGCTTCTGGGCTTTGATACCAATTCTGCAGGCTCATATGACTGCAGATCTTTCCAAACCTATCATTTCTTTCCATTAGGAAAATCACTTGCAACAAACCTTTCAAGAAATTATCAAAAAAATATTATTTCCTCCTCGCAGCTTAAATTACATCTTGAGTTATTCCCTACGCATTGTGCGTGTTCCTTACTTTCTTCCTTTCGCTTTGTTGCACTAGAAACTGCCTTCTGTATCCTAGCGTTGAATAGCTAAATGCCCATATTATGTGATAATGACTAACTCCGGAAACAGACCCTGAAGCCATTATAAAGAGCTATTGAACGAGACTTGAACTGCCAATGTGCTCATTCGAATGAGATGAAAGCCAGGCAAGTGCCTTGCAGAGGGAGTCAGTCTAGATGTTTCATTATATCACCTCTTCCTTCAATAGGAGGTTCCCAGAGTAGGATCTCAACAGTTTCCTGGAAACGTTTTGACTGGTTACTCTGAATATATTTTTCAAAAGAATTCTTTTCCGCAAGGTGAAATGTATCTAGTTTGTTTTCATTTGTATTGGTTTGAATCATATCAGGATGTGTACCACATTCTCACTGAATATTTGAGAAGAGTGTTTGACCTGCATATTTAAAAAATTTTTGGGCCTTGTAGCGAAGTGGCAATGTGTTTTGGCACAGTTGCAACTGTGAATACTTTTAATGCGTCTGATACTAGTGTGTCTGGTAAAAGATACCATTACTGCATCTTCTCTGAGGGTGCAGTTAGACAAAGAGGTTTCTTCTCACACAATAAGCCATAATTAAGATTGATTATATCTTAATGTAGAGAGATTTCTTTTGTACGAATGGCTTGGTCACGTTTGCCCTCTAGTGGCAGCGAGTTTGCAAATGATGGACCCCCAGGAGCCAGGCGAGACGGGCCCTCTGCAGAGACCATAGCTAATGGATTTTATTTAGCTCTGTTTGATTTATGGTTCGGTCTATTTATCAGCCTCTACTGTGAGCGTATAACTGTACAGGGAAGGCTTCTTCTCACCTAGAGGTCGGGGTGAAGTTTGAGTAAGCCTGCTTTCCCGCTGCTCCATTGCCTCAAAGGCAAGGCCATAGAGGAGATCACCAAGTCTCTTATCTAGAAGATAAGCACAGCAGCAGCTGGTAGGAGCAGAGGGGGCTGCACTGAGATTTCCTGGGGGTTTGCTATAGGAATCTGTTCAGCTTGTTGAGACACACTTGATTACATAGCGCTTTCATTACGACCCTGCTTTCTGCCTAACAAGGGAAAAATAAGCCCTACAAGTAGCATAACGAAGAATTCAGGCAAAGAGAAGAACTCAAAGTGGGAAAGGTCTTTTCATATGAAGGAAATCTTTTGGGGAGGGAAGGGGGTAATGAAACCCAGTAGCTGTGAAATTGCTGCGTGATTACGAAGTAAGCAACCTCTCGGTCTGTCATTCAGAAAAATTATTGCGGTTTTCAGGCTTGAGTCATTGGAATAGTTTGGCAGACTAGATGTATTTTATTTCTCATACACTGTTTTAAAAGATCTACCAACATTTTTGCAGCAGAAGAAACGTTTTTTTTCCTAGAGTGCATGTTGATGTGGAGGAAAACGGTGAGGTTCAATGATTTCAGTGCAACTATTGAGGAAAAGATTGAAATTCAAGGATGATGTAATGTAGAAATGATCATGTATCTTCGTGGGGGGGCTGACCTTCGGTGATTCCACTTCATCTGTATTCCAAACACCCACTGACTTGAGGTCGCTGGTTTTAAAAAAGTACTATTTTTTTTACCATATTGATTGCCTTAGGATGAAGTGCTTGTAGAACAGTGGAAATGTAATGAGAGCCTTATTGGATGAAGGAGTTCCCGAGCTAAAATATGAGTTTTGGCAGCTTGGTTAAACAAATACATTTACAGATAGCAGTGGTGAAAATCTCACATTTTCTTAATCACAGAGGTTATTGGACGTTATGCAAGTGTAAGCTCTGATGGGAGTGCAATGCTTGTCTCATGCTTCACACGGAGCTGCAGTTAAAAGGGGACTTGATGACTGGAACAACGGTGAAGGGGTGGACACAATTACAGAAAATATTTATATTGCCATTGTATAGGGGCCAGTTCAGGCATGCAGTCCTGATCACCTGATCTCAAAACAAATCAGTTGCATATATAAATCATTGAAAAAAACCCTTTAAAACGAGACTTTTATGGAAGGAATGTTGTCCAAAAGGATAAGGCAAGAGTTCAAGAGGAGCAAAACATACATTTCAACCACTCTTCAGTGCCATGCTGAAAACGTGCAGCATGTGAGTGAAGGTGACATTCAAATGTTTGTACCATGAAGGACTTAGCCTTGGAATTGCTGGTTGAAGCTTTGAAAGAAATAAGAAATCCTTCTTAATTATATTTATATAGACATGATATAAATCAATACTGTAGTTTGAGCTATGATTCTGCCTTGGCCAGGTCAAGATTCTCTCTGTAGGTGTTTGTTCATGTAAAGCTGCAGATTTGGTAGAACTGAGTAGCACACGAAACACACAGCTTTGCCTGTGCCGGTAACCTAAACCTTGACCTTTAATTCAGCTGGTCTGTGCCTACCCACCAAGAGAAAGCTGGAACAGGATGCCGAACGACGTACAAAAAAATTAGCACTTTGGGATCCTTTAAAAAATATAAAAGAAATAACTTAATCACACCACACCTGAAAAGCTTCTCTGTCCCCTGCACGAGAGAAGAAGGTGAGGCAGAGAACAGCCCGTGCGGGCTGCAAAAAAGGAGCTGCACCTCCGGGGAGCTTCAGGCTGCCACATTGCGTCTCACTCTGCGCAGGAGGGAGATGTCGGCATCCCAGCATTTCTCATGAGTGGAGCAATCCATTTTGTCGATCCACCAGCTGGCCAAAAGGTGGGGGGAGTGCCAGGTTCCCTGTCTGCCTGGTGCTAACCAGCTGGCCCTGGGCATGCTCAGGAGCCCGCAGAGCCAAGCCGAAGGCAGGAGGCAGCGCGGGGGAGCTGGCTGGTTGCTGGACTCGGAGCTGGCAGCCTCACCCGGCCCAGGAAGCTGTGTAATCCGTTCGGCTGCAGCTGGGGATCTGAGGACTTGGCAAAGGGGGCAACCTGCCTGCCAGATTTATTTTGGTCTGTCAGGGAAGGTCACCAATTAATTCCTCTGGAGCATTTCAGTTTGGCTGCATCAGGATTTTCCAATGTGAAGCTGTAGCATTGTAGAGACTGATGCCCAGCTTCACAGAGGAAAGTAAAAGACTTAGGTACGATGTTGGTGCTTATACTCAAGGCTGAAATCCTTAATACTCCCTTCTATACCTTTTAACAGCAAAGTCTACCAATTTTCACAATCTGTGCAGATCTCCAGCATCCTAAAGAACAGCCCTGCCTCTGCTCAGAAGTGCTGGAAAAGCCACGGGGCTCAGACCCTTCTCACACATAAGACAGGAAAAGCCTCACACAAGATGTTCTTCCCTCTACACCCCTTAATCTCTGTCAGTGAGCCCCGCAAAAGCCCAGTATCTGTGATTATGCTAATTCAATGATGCAACGGTGGTTCCCACCTATTTTCATACAATGATTTAATAGATTGAACAGTCACCTAAGACGTGAGGCTTCTGCCCCTCCCCACCATCCCCCAGCTGTGTTTCAGAAGGGGCAATATAGCTGCCAGAACCCAGAAAGTGATTTCAGGTATGGAAACCTGTTCCAAGGGAGCCCAGGGCCCTGGGAAATGGGATGTGTATGATGACCTCTTCAGCATTTCCTATTGAATAGTCTACGGGGGGAAGATACCTTAGATCCCACCTATAGTGATTAACTCTCCTTAATGTATGAAATTTAGTACATCACGCTGGAGAGAAGACTGTACTCTGGCTTCAGACACATGAAGTCAGGTCTTGTAACACAGCGAATCGTAACATCAGAGATGAGCACCGTGACTCATGGTGTAAAGATGCCCAAGTTAGTATCAACTGGAAGTGGTCTAGCCACATTTCACAAAGATGAAACACCATTCAGTGATACCAGTGTATCGGCATTGAGTCTGAAGTAATGCAGACGGGTTAGTGTCACGGTGAGATACACATTTGACTGCCATCTCTCATCCCAGCCTGAGCCTGCGTCAATCTCTTACGCCCATAGTGAAGCTAATCTGTATATCATCCCACAAGTCTCACAGACATGAGCAGATCTTGAATATTAATAGTTTTGTTTTGACCACATAAGCAGGAATCTAAGTAGAATTCTAGCGTATTAGCTTATTCAGCCTGAATTCTTGGCTGTATTTCCTTTGCTATAATTATCTTTTTATCAGCTGGCAAGAAAACAAAGCATCAAAGCTGCTCTAGCTAGAGTAAATTCTCAACCACATGAGAGACAGATATGACCACTGTTAAACAAGGCACTTAAATATTGTTTCATGTAATGTCTATAAAGAATGTTGAGTTACTTCTACTTGCAAAGGTTAGGATGATGCATGGGGAACTAATGTAAAAAAATAATGGAGATAGGTTCGAGGGGAGCTAGTCACAACATTTCATGCGTTTGTCACCAAGGAGAAGATTATGAGAGTCATGAAAGTGCCCTGAATCTTCAGAACAAAAAGTGACTGTGATCCATTTTCCCAGTGAGACAAAACAAAGATGCGGCAAAAGCTGGAGGATTGTTATTTCAGCACCGTAGTTTAGCACTATATTTGATGTGGTGACCCTTGCAGAGTTCATGCAGGACTCAGGGTTTAATGGTTCAAGTCTCCGATTAGTATTTTTCTCCAAAGCACTCACAATTTACCTAAAGGCAAAATGCATCAAAGATGATGGAGGACGGGGCTACCCAGTAACAGGACCCAAGATTACTTGGACTAACAGTATGCACAACCTGATGAATCCCGGTTAGCTGCTACTGTAAAGATACTGATTTAATTTGGCCTCTCTTATGCAGATGGCAATTGGAGTACTCCAGGATAATCCACAGAGGTCTTGGATGTTCAGACTCCTTCTGTGTCCTGAACCCCAATCTTGCCTAACACCAACAACCAGCCTTTACAACAACTACCGTGTCACACGTCCCTGGCCCTTAGCCTGTTCGTAATCAGAGGTGAGTGAAAGATACTGCAGAAAGAGAGGAGGGAGAGCAAGTTTGTAAAGCTCCAAAAGCTTCAGGGGGCTGAGGTTTTAACATGGGGTGCCATGTGAATTTTGAAGCTGCCTGGCTAGTTTCTAGATGGGGCAGGGCGCCCAGCTGCAGGGCTGCCTGCTACCCCCAGGAGCTGGGGGAAGGTGTGTGGAGGTCCCCAGGCTTGTGCTGCTGAGAGAAGCTGAACAGGCCAGTGGACATAGATAAATAGGGAAGAGGAACTGACACATCAGGAAGAAAACGGCTATAGACAATGAAGTGCTTTGATCAGATCTATCTGTATATAATTCTTGCTTCCCAAAACCCATCTGAAAGTAAACTTAATAATATTAGGACATACAAGCGTTCACTGTGAATTACAGCTAAGTGAACCACAAGGGGAAAACCAGATTATTTTTTTGTACATTAAAGCATTTTCAGGTATGAAAATAACAACCTTCTCACACTGATTGAGGAAGAGCCGTAAGTGCTATTTTTGAACAGCTTTGGGTTTTCTTAGTAAACTGTTCTCCCAGCCCTGCTTGCAATGTAATTACTGCCTATCCAGCAATAACAGAAATGAGAATGTCTTAGGCAATGTCGTTTTCCTCCAGAGACAATGTGAAATGGTGTTCAGAAAGGTACAGAATTGTAATGTACTTACAGGAAAAAAACCACATAGTAATCAAGTGTAGAGGTTAGAGGGAAAAAAAAAAACACCCCAAACCTTGATTAGAATTTATATAAAACTGCCTGGGATGTATCAGACCTATAAATAAACCTGGAGGAAAAAGATTTAAACCAGTGTTAGTAAACAAAAAGCCAGTAGGTGGCATGAGAGACCTTGAGATTCAACATAAAGCTCAGATGGCTACTAATAGCTACTCTGCTCCGCAACCTTCCGTGCTGTCTCTGGTTTTAGCCCTAACTACTGTATTTGCTAGATTCCCGAGGTTTCTTATTCATCAGCTCCACTTAGATCCACACAGTACATTTATTTTTAGGGACAACTAAAGTTCGTTTAATAACTCATTCAAACATGCTGAGTAAAAGCCTGGCTCTGTTGAGTTTAACCATTGACTTCGGTGGGGTTAGAATTGTACATGTTATTTTTTTTAATGCTCATGCTGCGAAGCAAGCACTTCGTTTCCAGGAGGGGTCTGATATTAACGGTTTTGTCGTTTCCTATCACACTGTAGCTGCTTTCTCTGGAACAGAATGGCCGTGCTTTCCTGAGAGTCACTACGTCATTTAAAATTAGTGAATCAAAAGAGCCAGGTCTGATGGACAAAAGGTTTGTTGTCTTTGTCTAGCGTACAAAAGACCGTGTCTCCAATAGCCTTTTGCCTATCCCACTGTAATAGCAGGATCCAATTCTAGGCTTTTATGAATAATCCACTAAGGTTTAACCAAAGCTGACCGTGAACAAATTAAGTACGTTGTTTTGATTTTTTCCAAATGTATAGTTATTTTACAGTTGGATGACTCTGTAAATGAAAACCTTCAACTTAGCAATAAAATATACTCATGTGGTTAGGAGATCTAGTGGAAAAATTTACTTTTCATCTCTAGAATCACTGAAGAACTTGCAAAAGACATACGGGACTATAAATTCATAAGCATTTCTGACTCCATCAAGTGGGTAAGTAGTCATATCCTTCTGACGCAGAAAACAAGGCACAGAAATCCCCAGCCTCATGCAAAACCGCATTACAGAGCTGCAAAGGCAGGATTGGGACTCCAGCCCGGCCTATGCTTAGGCCTGCATCTTTTTTCTGACACTCATATCTCTAAACAATACTGGATACTGTAATTGCAAGGTCATATTCCTTGATTACTACAGTAAAGTCCAAAGTTCATTAATTCATGTCGTTGAGAAGCACTAGGAATGAAAAGTGGAGTGCATAAAAGCTCAGACTGTGAAGTACACATTTTAATACTCGGTAGGCTATATAACTTTGGTTTGCTTTATAAAATAGGACAGGCGTGATTTCCAAATGAGGTTTAAATCTGGACTGCAGATATCCTCCCAGATGGG
The DNA here is from genome assembly GCF_964199755.1 of Larus michahellis. Classification (NCBI taxonomy): domain Eukaryota; kingdom Metazoa; phylum Chordata; class Aves; order Charadriiformes; family Laridae; genus Larus; species Larus michahellis. Next base: position 43,657,851 of record NC_133903.1, on the reverse strand, counting down.
TTGGAAATGTCTATGTGGTGCATTAGGAACTCCAGAAGGGCTTTTTCACACTTGTACTGATAATGCTCTTAATTCCATTGGCAAAATGAGCTGGTTCTAAGTGTTTTGCTTTGCCGTGCCCACTGCCAACCTCAGGCTTTACTCACTTTCATTATATTTGGATTTTACAGCTGCAACACCAGTGGAGTCTTTCAGTCAGTCAAAGGCATTCAGCTGTCTCAGCAAGAGGGCACTAACGAACAGGAACTGGATGGAAATGAAAGCTGCCCCTTTGAAAAGGAAATAATAAGAGCTGTGTCTCACCCGTGCCCTGCGCAGGCGGGTGAAAGGAGAGTGCCTGGGCTTTGCTGGCCACTGCCTTCCCCGGGGCTGAGCCTGCACCACTGGTAGGGTGATGCTGAGTGAATTCCCTGGCCGTGCTCTGACACCGTGGGGCGTTTTCACCGTTCTTTCCTTGTGCCTGGGACAGTGCGTGAGCTGGGAGTGTCTTTAGGACTTTTGGGCTCAAGCTGTTGCACGCAGCATCTTGCTGTTGGGAGCTTTACTGCCCGTGAAAACCACCGCCAGTGGAAAGTGCCAGCAGAGGAGCTTCTCCTGGGGAAAAGCCCATGTGTGTGGGTTTAGCATGGGCAGAAGACCTTTTTCCAGGCATGGCAATTTAGCAGAAAGAGACGTATAGCTGTTCTGGTGGCTCCCTTTAATTGGGGTGCCGGAGGTGCCCTCTCGTCGGTGCAGGATCCAGAGCGGGGCTTCAGCAGGGACAGGCCTGACTGGCAAACTTGTTTATTAGCGCTGGACAGTATGTAGTATTATTATGTATCGTCATTCTAGAATAAACTAATTTAGGACTGCTGGTCACTCTCTGCCTTCAAGTTTTTTCCAATGACTTGATAACAGTCTGTAAATTGTTTCTGGGAGAAGGCATTTGCCTTTATGAGCTGCTTGTATTTTTTTGTACTGTACATCCCAGCTTGATCATTGTTAATTAGTGTCATGGTTCTGTGTAGATGACTGTTTTACTGCGAGCAGAATTACTTTTCTTACTAATGGCTTTTTGCAGTTACTAAATTCCTGTTCTAGTAGTTGAGCATGAAAGTTCATTTTTCTTCTCTCACTACATCTCTTCAACTACCTTTGTCTTATCTGAAGTGGTTGACTGGCAAAAGTTTCTCTTTTGTAAACAAGCGGATTAAAGAGAAAGGTGTTGGATTAAAGATGACAGTCTGATCCCATGAAAGTCAATGGCAAATCTCCCATAAGCCACAGTGAAAACAACACCAGGAAGAAAAGGGCTGTCAAGGTGTAATATTAGTGTGATTTTTAAAGGGAAGAGGAATGCAATATTTTTCATCTCCCCTCGTATTTGGGGCTACCCTTTTTGCAGTGTAGCCCTTCTGACGAGTTAGCAAAACACAGCTTTTGTACAGGGAATTTATGAATGCTTTGTTACGAGTAAAAACATGGTGCAAGAACTCATGTTACCTGTCTTAGTATGAACATACCTGCATGAAAAAAAATTAATATGCTCTCTGCATATAGACCCAGTGCACATGAAGGGTCTCAAATACAACGCATATAGACTACATTAAGACTGGGGGAAGGGAAAGAGGCAGGTAACCCCCTTTTGGCTGTAGGTTGTCCTCAGGAGAGAGGCTTAGGGGCAGAGGTGAACAGGGTCTTTTCTAATTTCAAGTTGGTGGCAAGCTGCAACTTGAGAGAGAGCGAGAGGAGGACTACACACTACTCACGTTTCTGCTCTTGAAAGAAAAGCACTGAGAAACATTATTCTGTAATTGTTCAGCTGTTTAGTCTTCAATCGTCTTTCTGATGGCTCAGTTTTCAGTTAGAAAGAATTTTCTTTAATGGCAGTTTCCTGACAGCATTTGGGTTCAGCAGTACCTTGCCCATGCTAAGGCTTCTCTTGGAAGAGCATGCTGGCTGCTATTGACTGTTGTGGAAAACAGATCACGCCTCGCTGCACGGCTGCTTCGTGTACAAGGTGAGGAGATATTGTGCCATTGCTCGGGGTTTGAAGGTGCCACCTGTTCTTGGTCCCCTGGGGTGGGAGGGAATTGCCTTTCTGCATAGGCCTAGTGAAAGCTAGCAGATCGACACTGCACTGGTTAAACACAGTCTAACTGTCCTGCTTGTACTTTATTTTAGCTTTATGATGCTATTGATATTACATATTTTTCTATATATTACTTTTTCGGAGTATTTGGAATGCTCCTTGATGTATTATTTTTCCCTGAAGTTTTTGAAGGCATCGTTTTCATAGATATACAATAGGAGATGGTAAACCAAAAAAAAAAGTTCCTATTCATACTTTTAGCTCATGAAGCAACAGCACATCCATTGAAATTTAAATGAAAATGGGGACTGTGTCACACACTATAGCTCTCTGGAAAGCTACAGTGGGAGTCTAGCAGTCCAATTCATTCCTTTGTAGAATGCACTAAGGCTAATGGTCTTGCTGGGAGTAAAATGTATTTTTTTGCAGAATGGTTCCAAGAACAGACATTACCAGAAAACATAAAAGAAAACAAATGCTTACTGTGTCTTTAGTATGCTAAATATGAAATTCTTTGCACAATGGAATGTTAGCAGTAGCCGTAATCATGTTTTCCTTTCATCACCTAGTGAACATAATTTTAAGAGAGGACTGCTGTAATTATATTTCAGATAAAAGGAAGCAGAATTTCTGGATAATATTACAGTTGGTCTGATTGTTTTGTTGATAGGGAAAAATAAAGAGGGAGACCACATGAATACTTATTTAATGAACAACATATTTATTAAGCAGTGCAGACTGTACATAATGCATTTGACTTTGGATGCAATGCAGTAGGCTTATTTTCTTCAAGCACATTTCTTAATATTTTACTACAGCTATTACGTTCCCTTCTTATCTCTCCAGCTATTCAATTATTTGTATAGTATGTCTATAGCACAACACTAAAGCATTTAGCTTAACTACAGTCGCCAGTGCAGGTACAATCAATGTCAGCATCCACAGACTCCACGACGTCCTCAGATGCAGATTTCTTGTCGCTGCTTCTCTGCCATTCCAGCAGGCTTACAGCAGTATCTGTCAGAAAAGCGAAGCCATTGTTAACTAACATCAAGCAAATTAACACGTTTCAAGGAAATACTGTTTTGATGGCTGCCAACTCCCTCATCAAGTAAAGAATGAAATCCTGCCCGTACAACTGACATCTAACTGACTCATTGACTTGGAGCAGGATTTTCATCCATGATATAATTACTATAATGCTTCCCTAAAAACAAAATGAATAACATTTCACAAAGCACAAAGATGACAGACAGGAGGCTGTAAAAGTGCTGGAGGTAGCCACCGTCAATGTGACCACCATGTAACAATACACATCAGCAATTTCTTTTTATGTTAGTGCTGCATACCACTGCGTATTTCAGCTGACGATTTGTCGAAGTTCATTCTGAAGGATAAGCCCTTTGGAGAATTTTCAGAGGTTCATAAACTTCTAATTAAAGTTTCCCATATATTGTGAAATCTGGCAGAGCATTGTCAGTTGCAGTATTAACCTTACCACACTGCTTTATCAACAGCAGCTTGAATAAGCCATATCCCTTAATGCTGAAATAATCTAAATGGAATAATGATATTCATCCTCCCAATACATATTCTTAGCTAGTTGGAGGTTTATCATTGCATCTAGAAGAATATTAGGACATCCATTTAGATTAAGTTTGTATAATGAGAATGGGTAAAGCTTTCATAATTTTACTTCCATTTGTTTTATCCCTTAGTTGGACAATACATTTATAACATGCCATCTCTCATCACAGGGAAATCTGGAGACCGCTCTCTGGGTTCAGGTTTTATCAGTCACTTATGTCCTGAAATGCTAACGCTCTCCTTGGCTAAATTACTGTCCAACCTGAAGCACTGGTTTTGAATAATAAAGTGGATAAGAAATATTTCCCAGAAAGGTGCTGGAGATGCTTTTTAAAAATATATAATATTTTCTAGCTGTGAAATGAGAAATGCAATAAAATGTCTCAGTTCTCTTTTTTATATACATTTATATAGATTAATTCTTGTTATGTCTCTTACTCTTGGGCACACTGTGGGTCTGATCACATTCATACCCATGTAGGAAATAGTTCCCTTGGCAAACAGGATCATGGCTGGGTAACTACGATCCCTATGGGTAGGGCTTGTGGCATGTTTGAAATGTAAACCGATACGTGGGCTTAAACTCGGAGTGATGCCTGCCTCAGTCAAGATCCTAAGACTACAGTCTCACTGATTTGAGGACAACAGGGGAAATTCTGCATCCTTGTGCTTCATTTTATCCTTGCTGCGCTGCTGACAGGGATGGGGTCCCTCTCCTTGGAAACAGCAGTCTATCGGGTCTGAGTTCTCGTATGAAGAGCTGAGGAAAGGTCTTTGTCTACTGTATGCAAATACTTGTTCTCAGCTTAAGAAAGATGAGGAGTTTGTTTCTGCTGCTTCTCCAAGTCATTGAAAAAAGAAAGAAAAAGAACAGTTTTTAAGGGCCGGCCTTGTATTCCTGTTGATCCTTAGCCTGAGGAAAAACAATCATCTTGCTAAAAACCCACAAATGGCATCTTTTGCCTTCCTCCTCCTCCTCCCTCTCCCGCTCCTTTTCCCCCTCCTCCACCTCCTCCTCCTTCTCCTCAGGATAAATAGATAAATAAAAAAAGCCCTTGATTAGGAGTGTTGCTAGCAGACTTCCCAGTCTCTGGTTCAGTAAATGAACCAGAGAAGCCTGCAGTTGCTGTAAAAGCAGCCTTGGCTGCGACAACTAACATATCTTTTTTTCCGATTTTCCTCTTTTCTCACACGTTTTTGTGAGAGAATGAGACAGCTTTATTATAGCCTAATATTCTGAGGCAGCGAGTGGCCTGGGGTGGTGACATTTCAGAGATACAGACTTGGATACAGAAAAGAAATCTGTGAAATATGGATATGACAAGATTTTGGAAGGGTTTTTTTTTGTTTAGGGTGGGTTTTTCTTTTCATAAAAGGATGCATCTGTTCACATCTCAGGGAGCCGTCAGAAAACTATTAGCGCGCTCTCTGTGCTACTTGTTGAAGAGGCTGTTGTAGGTGGTTGGCTATTACAGAAAGATACTCCCTGCTTTTATGGGCTGATTCAGCACATTGCAGATATTAATAACATGAGGAAAGTGCAAAGTTCTACACAGACCTTGTTCAAAATCAGACATAAAATACTCTGTTCCACTCCAGTATTACTCAACAAGGGGGTCCATTGGCTTCAGTGAAACTGCACTGGATTATCCTGGCTAACAATGGATTTGGCCAACAATGGTTAACGCAGAGAACAGACCACTTCAGTAGATACTCCCTAATGGTAGGTTTCCCTCTAAGGTATATATGTACTCAGTAATTCATTAAAAGATATTGGAAGGAATACACCAGCAATATCCGTAGGTTCCAGGCTGGATTCTTGCGCCTATATAACTTCAGGGTGAACCTGTGTTAGGCAATGCATCACATCCGTGACAAATTGGTGTAAGTGAAAGGAGAAAAAGGCCCAGTATTTTTAAAAATCTGGGGCACGAGTGTGCGTGTGTACAAAATACCTTCAAAAACAAACCATTTTTTGGAACAATCTAGGGAGCATTTCAGCAATGTGTTTTTTTGCTGATGTATTGCACAGCGGCATAGCATGGCAGCCTAATCGCAGCAGTCATGTCACACTCCTTGACTGCCTTTCAATTGCCTTGCTTGCCCTGGTCTACACAAAATTGCAGGCTGTAATGTGCATAAAAGGACTCGGTGTGGCTTATCTCAACTTTATGGAGATCTTGAAAACGTGAAAAAATTTTTATCGATCACTGATGCCCCTTTTACCACCTCAAATGTTTTTCTCAGATGATGCTACCTGCCATCATCTAAACTAGCTTTTAGCTGGCCGGTACTGTCAGTGGTTATAGCAAATACTAATGGGATTAAAACCAGCAGCTCAGAGAGGAGCTGGAGCAATAGAGGTCTGTGCGTGGCTGTGCTGTGTTTTGTTCTTTCGCGTGCTCTAACAGAGCTCCTACAGTACGTGACGCAGAGAGAGAAAAATATCGTACCTTTTGGGAAACAGTGAAAGCCAACCTTAACTGAAGTTTTTTCGATTGGAGTACAGTCTTTCATACATTTCAGTACTGGGTCAACAGAGTAGCACGTAGATTCCTCTCCATCAATAGTAGGATTTCGATTCAGCTTCACATAACTGCGCTGCAGCTTGCACCCTAAGAGGAAAGGAAAGGTAGTTAAAATTGTAGAAATAAATCCCCATCGATCCTTGCAATAATAAAGGTCCATATTTTCTCCTCAGCTTTTATTAAAACACAGGTGCCTGACAAACCATTTTCGCAGCAGCGAGGTTATCGAGATAGGATGATAATAAGTTGGGGGATAGAGGAAAGAGTCTGAAAGGGGAGCTATTTTTAAAATCTAATTGCACAATATAACCCAAATGGAATCATGTATACCCAGTTTTTTAGAACCACATAATACACAGAAAATAACCTCTCATGTCTGAAAGCTATTAAGAATAGATACTGCAAGCACAATGGCTACTTCATTGCATTAGGAAAAATGTCAACTGTAGTGAATGGATAAAAAAAAGGCAGCATTTATGTAATAACATCAAGGATAATTTTTGTATTGGATGATTTTTATAATGCTGCAATTATCTCACTAGAAAGGTATAATGTCACTTAACAGGATCCCGGCTATGACTCCGTTTCCTGACACACAGATAAGTACAATTCTGCTGCCACCGAAGTCAAGGAGAAAACAACCATTAACTTCAATAAAGTTATCTCAGGTCCAAGGTAAATGGAGACCTACAGAACAAAACTGTATTGATGTTATGGGATACCATCATTATTTTTCCAGCTACGTGTAAGAGGAAGCTCTTTTACCTCAGGAGTATTTCTAAATATTTCCCTGAGATTGCACCCTCAGATGACGCAGAACAAAAATGAAATTTCGTGCACTCTGAAAATTTACATAAACTTCAGATCTGACACTGCATTCATAGCCTGCAACTTGTTTGATTGAATGAAGCCTGCAGACAACAGCTGAAACTGCTTCAATTCAGTGGTAAAAATGACACTTACTTCAGTGGGAGCAAGGCTAGGCCTGATTTTGCCTCTCCAAGAAAAAAGCTGCTCAGTGTAAGAATTTATAGCAGAATGGATTATCTAACATTGAATTGCATATGAGACAAAGACTTTTGCTGTAGTGTATATTCTCTATATTCACAGGCAGTGTTTTAAACAGTCAGTGGTTAATGAAATTAAAACGGATATATATTGCTATTGTCTTTTCTAAGGAAAAAATATCTGCTGCTTTTAAAAAGAAAATATTTTCTAGCTATTGGCAGAGGAAAAGTGAGCTCGTATTCTCCCCAAGCATAAATTGTTTTCAGATCTACTCACCACCAGAGCAGGTTTCTTCTAGCAACACCCATGAATGAACAAAAGCGGAACAGCTGTGTGCCAGCTTATGATTTGGCATGAGGAGTTCATTGTGCTTTTCTCTGTCATTATTTCCGCAAACTCCACAGGTCTTTCCTCTCATCCATGAAGCAACAGTAACCTATAAAATAGCACATCTTTGTAGGGAATACTGGAGTGTTGGTCTGTTACATTGCCAAGGTACTAAACAGAAAGAAAGTAGTAACCTTGAAAGTAAGCCCAATACCTTAAGGATCACACCATCAAAAGTCGCTCTCTTCAGTCCATGTGTTGGAGCTTCCACGATAACTGTTGTTCCATTTTTATAAATTTTAACATCGCCTGTAAAAAGATAGTGAATCATAAGGTGATCTGCTTAATTTCAAATTAATAGAGAAACTGAGTAGCACAAAATGCACCATAATGCGTTTTCCTTCACAACGATCATTCTGCTGCTAGTCAGATATTTTTTTTTTTTTTTTTTGTGGAGAGAGAAAGCAAAAATAGAAGAAATTATCTCTCTATTTGTGAAAATACTCTACTGCTGTTACCTATAGTTGGAACTGACTTTTGTGTCCAGTCTGCTAAGTCTCAAAATGATAATGATGTTGGTGGTGATCCAGGTAAATAGCTGAACCAAAGCATCTGACTGTGACTATAACAAGCCCTTTTTTTCTAAACTATCACCAACCTGGTGATATATATAAGAATGGGCTTTATTTACCTGTCAATTATGCTGGGGGAAAGTAAGAGTGTATATACTATAGGAAACAGGAATGTAAGTCAATACAAATCCAAAGAAAGTAAAGTGTCTAGTTTTTCCTCAGCTTAATCTCACTTGTATTTTCTTGACATAGAGATTTTTCCGTGGAATTTATAAAAGCATCTTGAAGATATTTAGTTCCCAGGTGGAAAAGCGGGTACCACAGCTTACCTTTTTCATACTCAGAAACTCCACTGTGCGACAGAACTGGTTCTTCATTGCATGCTACATGAAGAGATGAATCTGCGGTAGGACAGATTGTGATGTTTCTTCAGAAAAAGAAAAAAAAAAAAAGAAACTAGTGGTTAATTTAAAATGTAAAAAGTAGAGATATTTGTGACCAAAGCTTGCAGAGAACCAATTTGAATATCTGAATTGCGAATGAATGAATGAATGAGCTGTTTTCTTTCCAAAGTGCAGAATCCATTGGGATGTTGGGTTTTGAGATTCAAACTTTAAAGAAAAGACAGCGTGGAGACTTAATGAGGAGGTTATCAGATGATGGTGACTGTGAAACTGAAGAAAAGAGCAACTAAACCAAAGAGTCTCAGCTAATCATTCCTTCTGGAAATCGCATCTTTCCCCAAATATCTGATTGCAAACCAGTTTCACCTAGCAGCTAGACATCTCCCATCCCCAGACTAACTGCCTGAAACTTTATACCTAATTCTTGAGCCCTCAGGATAAACCACACTTACGCTGAGGTTGTATTTATGTGAACCTGTCTTGAGAAAGACTGAGGATCAACTTTTCTGGTAGTAATGATGAACTTTGGGTGTTCCGTACAGTCCTGGGCCACTATGAGGTTGCAGCTTTTATTGAAAGAATATGTATGGCTCATGTGATCGAATGTTTTGAAATCTCTCTCGCTGACTTCGCATGTGGCTGCAAAACAAAACCAGAAAAGAAATGGCAGATGTGACAATGGCATGAATGCTGCTGCAAAGTATTGAAGGCCACCTCTGTGAGATGGCAAACAGGAAAGAAACTTTGACGTCTCCTTGGCAGAAGCTTTCAATGCCACCAGAGTCTGTAAGCACTACAGAATTACTACTAGGTATAGATTATACTAGCATTGATTTTGATTACATGCTAATTACAAAACTGAAGCTAACCGGGACTAAACCGTACCAAATTCTTGAGAAACTAAAAGTAGTAACCATAGTAAAAAGTAGTTCGCATTTCCCACAGAAGAGCTAGGCACCAACCAGCTGGGACTCACACGACTGCTTTTTGAAAGCCTGCAGTCTGAAAGTTCTGCCCTTTGAAAGGGCAGAAAATACATGATCTGCCTTGTACTCATCATCTGATGCCTCTCAATGCAGAGGTGGCACCTTCTTAGAAGGGCAAAAGACAATCTCTAGGACTTGCAGACAGGAGTGATTCCTGAACTCTGAATATTTACATCAGTTTGAAGACTCTTCATTCACCTACCAACAAACATGCTTTTAAGCGAAGGAACGAGCTGTTGAGAAAACAGGGTTAAAGATGCTATAAGACCACTACAAGGAAATGCAGGGCCAAGTCATGGCAGGGGACAGATCTACAAACATTGCTTATTCATGAGACAAGCATATAAGCAATATTTACATTGATCTTCTTGTGCTATTTGCGAAGCTATTTCAGGAAATACATTCCAGGCAGTGATATCTCGAATCTCGTAAGTTGGAGATGGGCCTAAGGGCAGAGTGAATGGCATTCGGAGTGCCTGATAGTAAAGCGTTACCTGAAAAAGCATAAATGAAAATACATTAAGAGAAATTGAACTATATTGATATGACCGCAAACAAAAAAGACTCTTATCTTGAAAAAAAATCTTGAAGATGCATTTATACAATTGCAGTTGTGTTAGTCTCTCTAGGATGCAGCCAAACCTTAGCTTTTGTGAGCAATCATTGTCTTCTCTTCTAGCCACACTGCTTGACTTTTGAGAAATTATTAAGCACACTGGAAAGTAACCAACATAGATGAGGTTTAAGTGATAATTGAGTGACTTCTTAAAAATATAAGGTAACAAGTTAAGTAACTGAGTAACTCGATGGCTATGTCTGGAAAAGTGAACAGCATCCATTACAGGCTGAAAACTGGCATGATGAGCACTGGGGTAAGATCCCTCACTGTAGCTACAAATTACATTTACCAAGAGAATCAAATGAAGGCCTAGTGTGCCTACTTCTTCATTATCATCTATTAAAGATCCTGCGATACTGAAGCACCATGGAAGGTTAAAGACACACTAATTTCTCTATGTAAAAATAGCTAGCTGTTATTAATTTTTCAGAGATGCATAGGGGAAATTTTTCAAAGTGGTGCATAGGGATTTGGTGGACAAGGACCAATTAATCAGTGGGATTCTGCACAACCTGGCTGTGCAAGCTTCTCTGAGAATGTAAGCGCTCCGGTTTGGTTAAGGCAGAGTTGAATTTGTGGCTGTCATAACTTTCTCGGACCTGTCTCATCAAGCAGGGTTACTGCAGATGTGGGACTTGAGCGCCAACACAAATAGATGTTGCAACGGAGTGCAAGGTGTTCTCAAAGCCTCCATTATCTGCTCTGAGACCCCTATACATCCCACAGAACCAGTCACGCTGGGTAAAATGAATAAAGGTGTGAGTGCAGAGCAGTCATACTTGAGACAAATTGGGCCTAACTGCTGTTCTCAGCATGGAAATAAGGTATTTGACTACGGAGTCTGATTTTCAACTTACTGCTACATTGCACCAAAGCTGCACAAAATTATGAGTTCTCTTGTATGTATTTCAAGACCCATGTAATATAGTCAGGTATATAGCAGCTTCTCCAAAAGGAAATGTTTTGCTTTTCTGTCCTTACATTAAGTATCAAAATGTTATTAGTTGAAAATCCATTCAAGGTAAGGAAAAGGAAAATAAAAATAGACACGTACCCCAGGAGCTTTAATTACTGTATCAACTGTACGTGGAGATGTTGCAGCTGCCCTTACTATAAATTCATGAGATGGATTTCTCTGATGTGCTTCTGAGAAGCCCAACACGAGTGCTGCACCAGGAACGTACTGCATGAATCTAGAGACAAACAAGATGTGACAAACTCAGGTACATGAGCAAAAGCAGACATGGGAGAATGAGGACTACCTGCCATTCTGAAAAATCAGGGAACCGATGGAAGAATTAAAAAGCCAAAGAAATAATACTTTCAGTCAAATTAAATGGTTGGTTTTATCCAGAGAAAAACTGGTTCTATTTTGCTCATTTTAACTGGGTATTTTTTGAGGCTGAATAGAAGAACATTGCAAAACAAAAAGTCATTTTGAACTGAAATATCAAATGATTTAATATGGAAAATAAAATTAAGCATGTCAAGTTTTTAAATATTTGGGAGTATCTTTTAATATGAAACATGCGGAGGAAGTGAACACACTTGCAAAATACTTCTGTGCCACTGAACTTGTGTTTACTACCCAAAAAAGCCCCCAAACACATTTGAGTTGAAGAATTTCATTTCGTTCTTTCAGTGTTTTTATAAAGCCAACTGGTGTAAGAAATACAACATAACAACTTAGGAAAGAGCAAATTACATACGCTGTGCTTGTCTTTTTTATCCAGGATGGAAGGTTTCCCCATTGCACCTTCAGCTGCACGGCTGGCTTCTTTGCCAGTTGGCCTGTGGTAGCCATGGCTGCTATCCTGTAGTCCCGGCACTCCTTGCCCCACCTCAGTCTGGCCTTTACAGACAGGGAAAAAGTCACCCAAATTACAGAAAAGAATCACAGAACCACCCCTGACCATTTCAAAATGCAAGTTTTTCTTCTTTGATGCAACTTTATGTTGATTCCTTATGTTCCCAAGTCTCTGGATTCATAATCGATATGTATTTTTTTTTTCTAGAAGACTGCACTATAATTTCTATTAGCCTTCCCCCATACCTCTCGATTTGAACTGCACTCCACTTTTTGCAATGCTGAAATATCATGCTGAATTTGTTAATTGCAGCTGCGAAAAGCAGTTGTTTGTAAATTGTTACGCAAAGACCTCTTGCATTAAAAGGCACATGGGAAGCGCAGAACAGGGAGACGTGAAAAAAGAAAAGGAAAGACCTGTTCCTTCATTTATGATGCTCTCTCAAGCATCAACCCGTTACCCAACTTTACTTTTTCTGCCTTTTCATATAAATCCTAAAAAATACAACATTTCAAAGGCATTTGAGTTATAAGTCTTCTGAAATGAATTATATAGAGAAAATCAGACAGATTCTCAGACAAGAAAACTCATAGTAGAGCAAATAATAAATAGGTAGCAATGAAGCAGTCAATTTTTGAAACATTTTTTGTACTTCTACTGGTCATATTTTGATGTATCTTGAAAGTCAATATCTTTTTTTTTTGCCAGTGGCCGATTATTTTTACTTTTTATTTTTAATTCAAAAGAATGGTGAAAGATAGGAACGTTTTCTGAAATTTCACAAACTTCGTGAAACATTTCAAAACACGTATGCTTTCCCTGTTTGGTTCTCCTAATCAGCAGGTGCTCTGCGCTTATTTAAAAACCTCGGGGCTTTTCAGATGTCTCTCTGGGCGAAGCTGCCCGTGTGCTTACCTGTGCTTTCAGAGGCAGTATTACAGCGTCAGCACATGCTTTCCAATTGGTTTCAGCCAGCTGAACCACAACTAGTTGCACATCAACTTTGGCAGCATCAGAACGAACATATGCTGTAGCTTGATAACCTTGATTTCTGTTGTCACTCCTTACTGCCTGTGCCACAATCGTAATGCCAGGTGGAATTATGTCTCCCAGGAAGTTGCGCTGAAAAACAACCCCCAACCATCTGTGCTTAAGTATTTCTGTGTATTCGCTGGAGAGCCTATGGTCCAGTTTATGCGCACAGATAGCGGGAAGCAGCCCTCGTCCTTCATCAGTTTAGTTTGCTTTCCGTATTTCTGTATCACCAATATTTAAGAATAAATTTGGTTGGAATCGTGATTGTTTCATTACCACCATGAATTTTCAAAGACGTGGTTGTTTTGATGTGGATCCAAGATTCTTCCAAATGATCTTTATGCACTTAGTAAGATTTTGTGCATTATTTTAATATTTCAAATAGCTGCCTACGGTACGTACTAGGTATCTTCATAGCAGTGTACACATCCACAACATTACTATACTACAGCTCCTTCAAGCCATTTTTGATTATTTTGAAATCCTTAGTAGCAGAGTTCTCACAGACATTGCCTGCGTTTGCAGAGCTATTTGTTCTATTATTATGTAGATACCTTTACTCAGTACAATTATAGAATACTAAGCGTGTAATAAAGATAAAGATGATCTGTGCTTAATGGGACTCCACATTTACCGATCGGTAATGACCACGGAGAGCCTGATTTTATTTCTACTCTGCATGCACTCATGACCTCAGGTCCACATCTAAAAATAATTAGGCCGGCTTAAGTTAAAAAACCCCTTTAAATAAAACCTATTTATTTCCTCCCCATTTTTACCTTAATGAAATTTATTTTTCATTTTGGGCTTTCAGAGGAAAAATAAAATTCTTTCCCCTTTAACTTACAACCCCATTCCCTTCAATTTTTATAATTTCTATATTCAGGCTTTCACATACTGCAAACACCTTTAGAAATGAAGGCAACTACACCCAAGAAACCAGCAAAATAACTCAACTCTTAAAACCAAGGGAATTTGGAAGAAATGTTTTCATGGAGGGAAAACATCTCAGCGGACTTTGACTTTCCATTTACAGACGACTTGGGGCGTACTTCCCGAGCCTAGCCCCTCAGGTTGTTGGGTGCCACCACAGCTACAGCTCCTGCTCAGCAGCCAGCAAAGCCCGGCTGCTCGTTGGTGCCATACAGGCAGCAGCAATACCTCGCGCCTCTGGCTGGAGCCGTGGCTGTGGTGGGTGCCGACTCCTCTGCTCACGTGGCTCCTCCTTGAGCTGTGGCCAGGGTTTTCTCCATGACGGTGGTGGCTACTGCTGCTCCTGCTGCTGCTGACACTGCTGCTGCTGCTGCTGTTGCTGTGGCTGCTTCCCGACTCAGAGGAAGATGAGGATGAGCTGCTTGATATCTTCCGATCTGGATGCTATGAAACAAAAATAGGTTAAAAAGCCATGGCATGGCTTCTGGTTTTGCAGTGTAGGCATCAAAATCAGAGCTATCAGCTTCCCTCTATTGGTGACAGATAGACATATCTAGAGTTTTATTTGTATTATCGTATGCAGACATGAAATATGTTAGATAGATAGGAATGTGCCTCACATCCACCTGGAACTCTCTGCAATAGGAAGGCTGCATAGACAGTGACTGCAAATGGCAACATCATACTGCCCAGGTCTAGTGTTAGGGAAAATAAAAACTGACACTTCGTAAGTGGTCAAACATTTCCATATTTTTTAGAAATAAAAAAGAGATTACAATTGAATTAAAAACACTGTAAATCATCTTCCTCTTTCATAAGCAGGATATATAATAACATTACAGGTAACACCTACAAAAGCCACAACACTAGTATCATTCCAATATGTACTTAAAGCACCTCTGTGCCATAATGCATACTAAACCTGGTTTCTGATTCTATCCACATACATGGTAATTCTGCCATGATTGCCTAAAAACTGTGGACACAGCTATTCCTATTGGAAGATCCTGCTGTTTTATAATTCCCCCCATGGTCTTCGTTAACTTAGCTTTGGGTGTACTACACAGCATTTAGCCCAAAGGTGTCCTAACCAAAATTCGGGGATTGCAAGTGCTGCAACAAAAGAAAGCTGTAGTATAATAGTCGGTATTTTAGTAACAAATCTGCTTATTTTGGCCATCGTCAATGTTGATATTGGACAGTACGGAATGCTAGAGTGAAATGAACCAAAGCCCTTCAGTAATATGCTTGATCATATCAGCTGTAGCCACCACGGGAATGTGCACTTGAATTAAGGACCTACCCGATGGACGTGAGCAGACCTGAAGCGGAGCCGGTATACTTTTGGAAGGTGATATTCCTGCAAAATTCCAAAAGGAGTTACTACCTACAGCTCAGAAAGGATCACCTCCACGCAGAAGTCAAAGCATTAGAAAATTTTACCCATTCTGCAGAAACGTCGTAACCACTGTGACTGTTAAATTGGGAATTGACATGTTTCGGCTCAGCTCGTCTGTCGTATTTGCTGTGGCGATGGGAAGCACCAACGCTTTCACTGCTGCTGCTGGTGCCACTGCTGGTGCTTCTGCTGCTACTGCTGCTACTCTGTGTTTTACGTTTCTGCTCACGGACACTTCTCTTGCCTTCAGCAGCGCTGGCATGTGGAAATGATGTGGTCTTGGACTGCTTCTTAGCCTTATGCTTTACACCAGATGCTTTGCTACTGCTGCTGCTGCTACCTGTGCTGCTGCTGCCTTTGCTGCTGCTCCTACTCCTTCTGCTGCTGCCCTGACTGCTGCTACTCCTGCTTTCGCCACTACTACTGCTGCTACTGCTGCTGTCCTTGCTGCTGCTACTACTGCTGCTGCTGCTACTACTGCTGCTGCTGCTGTTCTTGCTGCTGCTGCTGCTTTTGCTACTGCTGCTTTTGCTGCTACTGCTGCTTTTGCTACTGCTGCTTTTGCTGCTGCTGCTGCTGCTACTACTACTGCTTTTGCCACTACTACTGCTGCTTTTGCCACTACTACTGCTGCTTTTGCTGCCACTGCCACCACTACTGCTGCTGCTGCTACTGCTGCTGCTACTACTGCCACTGTCCCCAAAGGGGTAGAATTTCTTTCCTTTGGCTTTGGACCGTTTTGCTTTCAGATTTATCTGGGTGCCTCCCTGTGATGCTCTGCTGTCGGAGTCGCTGCTGGAGGGGCTGCTCGTTGTACTCTCGGCACTTCCATTGCTGCTGCTGGCACTGGACGATGAGCTTCTGGATTTTCTTGTCCTCTAGTCAATGGTACCATTGGAAAAACAAAAATTATTTTTGTTCTGTGTTCCTGCAGAAGGCTATAAGTAAAATCAGATGCAGAGAGCTATGCATCTCTCTGCTGCCTTAGAAGACAAGTTGTAGGCCTGAGAGCGTTCTCGCAATACATCACAATAAGCCTAATTCATAACGTGCTAAAACCACACATAAGCAGAACAATACCCCAAACCCTTTTGTGATAATGAACATATGTCGAAATTGTTTCTCATACAATTACTTGTAACTGCTGTCGACAACGGCAGTGCTGTAGCTGTGACTATCTGAGGGCCAGTTGTGTAAGTAGGTGTCTGAGCTTTTTGCCACAGTTGCAGTAGCTGGAAAGAACAGGCTCCCTTTTGGGCATGCAATAGCTATTTTGCATCTTACAAGAGATTTTCTGAAAAAACTACTAAACCAACCTGTTCTTTCTAATGTCCTTCACCTGCGAAAGAGATGAATGCAAACAAAAGACCTGCAGAAAGACTTGTGTACCCAAAAGCCTGTCTTTATTTTCCATTTTTTTATACTATCTAAACAGAGGAGGCTACATGACAAAAGAAATATAAATAACTAAGTTTTGTGTAATGTCTCCCACAAATCTAGAGGTGGATTTTTACAGCAGTACCTGGTCATCAGCATCATCAAGTATTTTCTTCACTCTTTTAATTGCTTCTTTGCTGGAAGATACTTGTGCCGCTGGATCTTCAAACGTTACTAAACGTACCATTTTCGTAGGAGCTTGGTCTCCTGCTTGAATTGTGACTTGTATTTTTTCAATAGGTGCCTCTGCGTAAACTAAAATTGCACGACAATTAGTATTACTGTTAGTATTAGCAACTAAATAATAGAATAAGACATTTTTTTGCCATAATTTATTTAGCCATTCTTCCCCAAATGAAAATATAAATGCTCATTTATTATTTTTGGTATTGAGCAACTTTGTTAAAATATTTCTCTAATAGCTAAAGCACATACTAGGAATAACGAAATTTTAAAATATTAGCATGATAATAGATTCTTTTCAAGTCAATAAACTGAGTGATCAGCAGATTTAAGTCAAGTGAATCAGATTGCTTAACTAGATAACACTATGGGATGGCGAACTAGGCATCAGAAAGGAACTGAGGCTCAACTCTTGAATTGTACAGAATGGTCCAGTGGTTAGGCCATTAGTTTGATACTTAGGAGACCTAGATTCAGTGGCCTGCTGTGCTTTTACTTCTTATGATCATGGATTAAGACATTAAGGACTAGATCGTGGCAGGGTTAATCCATAATTCCCTTTAAGAGGCTGGGTTTTTAGAGTGTAGCTACAGGACACTACATCAGATCTGTTGCCCATGTCCAATTGCTCTGTGCCTGCATCCCAAATCCAATGATTCAGGATGCATCAGACACGCTCTGCAGGCACAGATCAGCTCTGCTTGACGCTGGCCATGCTGAGTGGCATTGCTGGGAGCTGGGAAATCGCTGCTCAGACCAGTGGGGGAGAAAGGGATTCCTGCTACAAGCGTAGAGTGTGGCCAATACTGGCAGGGCTGGTAGGTCTAACGGTAGTTTTAGTGGTACTTAAGATATGAAAGACACGTATGTACAAATATATATGTGTATATACACACGCCCCTGCCCACCCACCCATTACTTTCTTTATTGTGCACGGTTATATTTACCTGGCTTGAAGCTCATTCTAAGGGCGTGCTCTCCAATTAGGTAGTAAAGAGGAACATTTTTGATAAATGCTGCATGTACGCTTTTCCTCTCAATGCACACTTGAACCCCAAATGTACTTGCATTGGAGCACACAGACTGGAAAAATGGCTCTTTCCGGGAAGAAGAATATCCAAAGGAAAAGGAATTTCCCGCTGAAACATCTTCTGCAGACTGTCTGTGCTATTAGATAATACACACGTCAAGTTCAACTGGGCAACTGTAAGAAGAATACTGGCATGCTATGAGTCCTCTTTCAGTCATAGTTACACGTACTCTGCAGGAGGAATTAACCAGCTTATTTGCAATGGGAAGGCCATGACATAGAACAACTTGGTTTTCAATTGGACAAAATTATTAACAGAATGGCTTGATTAGATTATCTAGAGTTAAAAGAGCTTCAGGCTACAAGAATGGAACATTATATCACAAGTTAATGCTAAATATTTAATTTTGTTTTCCTGGACTATTAGACAGTGTTAACAGGTTCTTGATAAATCTGAGCATGCTCTAGAGTGACTGGAGTTACTTCCTTTGATTTACGATTGGGTCAAACAGCAGAACCTTCATCTATGTCCATGAAAATTCTGTCCCAGTTGAGGTCTGACAGGAATGTGAGACTATGTCAGCTAGATGGTCAAAGCATATCAGATGTTAGAAATTTCCACACAAAACTATGCCATTTACATGTGCTAAGCAATGCTTGCAGAAGAACAAAATTACAATTAATTAAGACTAGAATCAAATCCATGAAATTAAAACTATGATTTCCTGAAGCAATGAAGCAAATAGCTAAAGACACATAATCATAAGCTTTCGTTTCACATGTAATACAGGTTTGCAATTAATTTTTTACTCAGTTTATCATGTCTCACAAGATTCCAAACTTATATGAACCTCACTGGAAAACTGGAATTTTAATGCTAATCTTTTCTTTCCAAAGGAAATTCTAATGATACTGGGAATTGCTCCAGTTAGTGCCATTTTTCAGTTTCTGTTAATTTAAGAATAACTGCGGAGTGCTGAGTTTTCAGGAAGGGCAGCCCAGAGGCACAAAGCAGAAGAACTTTGCTTGTTCCAGGATATTGGAAACTCCTCTCTATTGACTTCTCCATAGGAAAGTCCTATACTCATCCTCTGTTCGTCTCTTATTTTATCTGAAAACCCTTCAGAGTTGCAGGACAACAATGAAACCAGAACAGGACAGTGTATTCCTCACCTCTGTCAGTCTTTCACTGAATGAATTGTCACGGTGACACCTTCACAATGCTGCCCATCATAGAAAGCCTGTACTGGCTTTTACGGAAAACTGTAGCTGAGGAAGTCATTTGACTTGACACACAAACTGCCAGCCATCCTTGAATCAGAATGCTTATAAGTGTTAAATTTGGCTCTACAAGTTGAGCAATGGAGCATCCCATGGAACATTTGTGGCTGCCCCAGGAATGTGATGCTTGCATAATGGTTGCAAAGTATTTTAAAGATTGTGGGCCTATCCTGTAGATGGCAGTGTAAAATTAATTACCAAACAAAATGCTTTTGCATTTGAAAAAGTGTTGCAAGTCTGATGTATTACACTCCAGATCTTAAAATAATGTCACTAAAGGGCTATTTGTGTTATTAGATTGAACCTGACTTATTTTGAGCTAAGCAACATCGGTCAGAGATGAATTGTACATTTTCCTACGGAGAAAAGAAATGGTCTCCCACTGATTAAGAGCCCAAAAAAGAATAGTCAGACACTACATCATTTACCCTGATGTTATCAGTCTCGCCTGATGCAGAATCTGAATCGAAGGACATCTTCATTATGTCAGGCACTGCTTCAGGTAGAAGAACCGGAGTCATCTTACTAGCAGCCAAATCCCCAATATTTCGTGTAACAGCGAATGTCTTAGACCTGCAGAATAAACATTAGAGGAAACCTGTATCGATAAAGCACTGCTGAGGAAAAGACCTGAATAATGCCTTGCAGCACGTACTCAGCAACAAGTATCATAGCTCGCAAATTGCTTTACAGATATTTACAGCATCTTTCCTGTTAGTTGTATTTTCAAGGACTGGTAAGAGTGAATAAAGACATGGACCGATCTCAGGGGCAGATAGCTCAGTGAGGCTTTTAGGATCACGTGTACAGCTTAAATGCATTGCAGCTGATGGGATGTCTGTATGCTTAACACCTTGAAGAACAGCCCACTTACTTAGAAGCCTGGCTGTGGTTTTACATTATTAAATTTTTGAGTCTTCTATTTTGATCTTCTGGACTTTTAAATTTTTAAACTCATCTTCTGTGTGCTCATTGCTAAACTTTGTTCTCATTTCCTTTGACATAATATTTGGGAAAATACTGCCATATTCAAAAAACAACCCGGGAATTGGTGGCTACTGTATGTGGATTCCTGTGCAACTTTAGTTAAAGCAGAATTAAAGAAAGGAGGCTGAAATCATCAAAGTAAGCATCTCCAGCTTGATATAAATTCAGCGGTACTCATGGCTTGGCCATGGCTTGGCCATACATCACAGAGAGATGTGTAGGAAGGTTGAGAGCTTATTTACGTAAATGTGTTCAGTACCTTGTATCCAGTGTTGTGGACTCTAAGAGTCTTACTCAGGATCCAGGATGAGTGATATAAGGTGCAGCATGAGATTGAGACTCTCACAGCTAAACATCCTGACCCCCTGGCTCCGTACCCCACATTCTTCATGGAGGTTGTTACAGTGCTGTGATAATTATGAGTTTTGTTTTGTGTCAGAGAAACATCTTGAACGCTGAATGCTTTTGGGAAATTAAAATCCATTTCCCCCACCTGTAAGTATTGTACTAACTCTACCTTATTAGCTGTTTATCAGTGCTAACATCCAGCTCAAAATTCCCCATGTGCTGTTTCTCAAGTATGAAGTTGATCTTCTTGCCCTGGGGCTTTTGTGGTCTGCCAATGAAGGTGGCCTTTGTGACAGTGAATGGAAAGATGGTCTGCAAAATGGTCTCTATTTTAATATCGCCCACACTGCACTAGCCTAAGCAATTCCAATCTACCCTATTTGAAAGATGATTCTGTATTCATTTGATAGCCATCTCTTCCTCTTGAAGGCTCCTACCGTGCTGTGTGCACTGTAAAGCACACAATTGCTCTTCATGTGGAACACCTCAATAAAATGTGCGTCACCTGTGGGCTTTGTTTTCTTTTCCATCTCTCTCTTTTTTTAGATAAGGACATGACAGCAATGCTCCACGCTGGGTGATAGGAGAACCTTGAAGAATGGAATCTGAAATAAAATATTCTCCCTAACAAGCTAAGGGGATGAAAGAAAATACAAATCAACTTGCATTTCAGATGGCTCATCTGGGTAAAGGGACAAAAAGGGAAATGGCTTTTATTTTAATCCCATTCAATAATTCAAATGACCACTGAACTGCAGTCTGGGTCTCCAAGCAGAAAGCCCTGGGGTTTCTTTTCCAATTTTTTTCAGTATTTTTTATGCCAATAGTCTACTCCTGCCACCTAATGAAAGTGGAGGATCGATTCCTCCCTGTTGAGCACAGAGAGCCGACAAATGTAGCTGCATCACAGGTGACACATGTCAATGTCTGCAGAATCACACGGCACAGTAAAAATAGGCTACAAGAGCCAGCTCTGGTGCTTTAACAAGAAAAACAGTCACAAAGAAGGCCTAAAGCTATGGTATGAAAGAATCTGTTCTCTCTGATCCACACAAGGGAGAAAAAATAAAAAGGAGATTTTCCAATATGTATTAGTGTATTTTTTGGATGAGAGAAGCAGCTGTGCTATAGTATAAGCCAAATTCACTGCAGGGGTAAGGGACAAGCAATTCAGCTGTGTTGGGTCCACTGATCTTTCACCGAGTGTGGCCTTACCTACATCCCTAACACGGGGACAGAAGAGCTCAATGTCTGTTTAAAACAAAACAAAAAAACCCAATGAAAAACTATTTTCCCAGGTTTTAAAGCCCAGCATGACATTGCATCTAAATAAATGAGAAGCAAGAGACAATCCTCCAACCAGATATTTAGCTCTCTTTCTGCTGTGGTGAAATGAAAATTTCTGCCTTTCCTACGCACCATCCTTCTGACCTCGGCACCAAGGTGTTACAAAACCAGAGACCTCGAGCGTCAGCAGTTTCCCTTCTCTGTCCCCAAATACACCGTGCTGCCTTCGAGCTCACAGCATATGCTGGCTCTCCTGTGTTTTCTGCCACGCATGCTGTATGCATGTCGTACACAGTGTTGTAATTTTGTAATTCATCTTATAAATAAGATGCCCATGTGAAGCAATTTCTGCTTATCCTACAGTTAAAACAAGCAAAAAAGCCCTATGATACCAGCTCTATTCAAGATTATGTATATACTTCAGTAGCCTGTCATTATGAATATGTGATATATTTGCAAAGTGCATTCTCTGGCAGCTCTCCATATTTATACTTTAATCACAGGGCTCTTATTTTCCCTGAAATTTATTTGATTTTTACTTCTTCCCGTAAATTTTGTTTAAAAGTATGTTTAAGTAGCCATCTGTAGTATACTAAATAATTATGTTAAAAGAGCCTTAAAAATAACTATTATTTTTAATTAAATTTAACTTTGATAGCGTTGAATTGAAACACATGCTATATACTCTCTCTATGGTATGGTTAATTATTTTGCTCTGATTTTTGCTATAGAGAAAGTTGAGTCCTTAATGTGCTGATTTGTCTTGGGAATGCAATCTCTCTATCACCGAAGTTTTCATTATTTTTTTCTTTAGAGTCTGCAATTGCTCGCCTGAGTTTCTCTTCGGCTCCTGAAAATTTATATAAATCCCACAGCTGTGACAGGTTATAACCTGTACAGTGTGTAGGATATAACTGAACTTAATGCTATTGAAGACTGTTTGCTTCCTGCGTCTGGATGTGAGAGATGAAGGGGAAAATAATATCACATCCTGACGAGCTTTAATGACATGGTACTATAGAAGGTAGCCCACTGACCATCAAAACCAAGTGTCCAATACTAAAATATTTTGAACACAGCTCAGAAACAAATGAAAGCGCAATAGCTTTCTAGAACCATTTCTTTAAATGGGGAATTTAAAGCTAACAAGGGAATGTGTCAGAATACATCTAAAATATTGAATTCAATAGGCTTTTTACTGTGGATCTATGCAAAAGGAAGAGAAAGACTATGTTAAACTAAGATTTTTGACTTATTCTATATAGAATATATACGCAACCTTTCTTTCTCTATCATGTCTACTTGTTTCTCTTCATACCTTTAAGATTTTACTTTGCTTGTTCTTTGACCTCCTCAGTGATGTGGTTCAATGTTACATTCTCTAGTTATTGCTTTGCCTTCACTTGCAGTCATTGCTGTTTCATTGCTCTGCGTGATTTCCACCGACCATTTGTTTTGTAACAGTGAACAGGAATGCTTTTTGGAGAAAAATTGATGGTGCTAAAAGTTAGCTGGTGAGTATTAGCTTTCTCATATACTTGGCATTATAGAGCCATTTCCGACTGACTACTTCACTTTATAAATGATAATGCTGCAGGGTCTAGAGCAGGGCTTGGGCTGGAACTCATGGACTCCCCTGCTGTAATCCCCTGCCTCTGATACCGACTTGCTTTATGCTTTCTGGCAATGCATTTAACCCTTTTTCTGTCTGATTTGATTTCCCCTTAAGTCAAAGGAGGAAAATATTTTTTATTTTGCTTTGCAGGGAGGATCCTTCCGGTAAAGTTTTTAGCTCTGCTTGAGGCTCCAAACTCCCTATCAGTGTCCAATATTCTCATTTCAGTTCAGCATCTTTATTGAGTTCATTAATATCTGCCTCACCCTCTCCAACAGTGAGAGCTAGTGAGAGCAGGTGCCTGCTGTCCCTGATGACCTTGGGAGCGGACTGACCTGGTCTTCACAAGAAATCGAACAAGACTTTTGTGCTGTGGTACCCCAGCAGCTTATACACAGCTAACGGATGCTCTATGAACTGCCGAAACGCTCCCTCCTCTGCATGGAGAACCTCATTGCAGTCATGTTTTATGGAGCAAAGGCATCATCTCAGGGAGGAGGATGTGATGTCAAATACCTGATAGGATGGTCTGTGACCATTGAAGGGCAAGGGAGAACGATGATTAGCCTCTGTGGTGGCTAAACTGAGGAGACCTGCAGAGCTGCTCTGGGCCAGCAGCCATGAATGCTAATTGCAGCTGGATCAAGCAACTGAGTTCTCTTGTTACGGCTGTATTCCTAGAGCAGAAACTTGTTAACATTTCTGTGGATTGTATAATAGCTGATTTCTTTTGTCAGTGATGCTTTTTCCTTTGTGATGAATTTTCAGCTTGTCTTTCTCGGTATTTTTTCATGTGTGTATGTGAAAGTTTTCTAAGCTTTGGTCTACTGCTTTGATTCCTTGGACGTACTCTTTCTGTTTCCTCCCTCTCTTTGTGCTTGTATTTCCATCTGTTTTCATTTGTTTGGCATCTGGCTACAATAGTTTTCCAGAGTGTATTGTAATTGCAAGCACTGATAATAAATCAACTAGACCTAACAGGCAAGAAAACCAAATGGCAGCCACAGGGAAACAAGGTAAAAACACAAGAAACACCAAGTTCTCTACGCTTCAAGGCACCAAATGGGTTATCTGTTATAACTGATAGGATTCAGCTGGCTTATAACTTACCTAGTGTCTCCAGTCCAAATATATGTATTGGGATAGAAATTTTATGCCATGTGTGTTTCAAACAGCTTATGGGTCTTAAGAACTGAAAAATGGTCCTAAAGGGGATTTTCAGGTGAAGACCACAGGAAGTAAAGCATATTTTCAAGCAAAGCTTTGGTACATGTCATTTCATTTAAATTAAATAAACTACACCAATCATTGCCAGTTACCCAAGCTGTCAGTCAAAGGCAAGATCCCTGAGCAAATGTTCTGTTTTATTTGGAAAGACTCTGCATTGCTACATAGAAAGATAATGAGTGCTATGTCTTACCTTACTGTAATTATGTTAGTCTCATCTTTACAGGGTGGAATTTCAATTTTGATATTTTTTTCCTTCATAAGGGCAGTGGCAACAACATTCACAGGGACATGAGCGTTCATTTTGGTGTGTGCTTCCAGCCCTGCCTGGATCATGCGTGTGTTGATCCCCATTACAAAGGTCATCTCCTTAGCCATGCTGAAAAGGTAGAATGAGGGTAAAATTATGTTCATACAGCAAACAGCTGTTGAATTTTTATGGCCTCTGTCACTTGGAAATATGGTTCTTTAATTTTATAATAAATATTTACCTTAGACTCGTTTTGGATCGCAGCCTAATGTTGGCATTCAGTAACTCAGTCAATCTGAAATCAGACTTTGGAGAAGGAGTAATCTGAGCTTGAACTATTAGAAAGAAAGCAAAAAAAAAAGTGTTAAAAAAACCCCCAGTCCTCACCTGCATGTTTGTATTGCTCGTCTTGAAATACGTTACCATTTCCTGCAACTTTAGTGACAGAAGAGTAATAGAAGCTGGTCTCCATTGGGAACCCCGTGCAGGTAGGCACAATATGACGGATCTCAGAGGACAGCAAAGCCTTGGTCCACTGCCTCCCTACACCACTTTGAAGGCTACTGATTATTCTCCTTATCGAAGGGATTTTTTCATCAGGTCCATACCATGCCTGTAATTACAGAATTCAACTTGTCTAAACAAGCACAACTTGAACATCGTGATCCATGTCATTAGCTATGCCTCAGGGGAAAGTCTGCCAGCAGCGATTATAGCTAATCCTGATCAAAGCTTGACCTTATTTGCCTTGATTAATACTAAAGACAAAAAACCCTCTTGAATTAAAAAGTTTAAAAAAGGGAGAGAATGCGTGAAAGAAACAGTATGTTAAAGCTTTTGATGCTTGGGTGGTGGCGTTTTCAAAACGATACCTGCAATGCATTTTGGATGGCGTTTTTATCAAGTCCACCAAAGAACAACTCTTGGCCAAACATCTTCAAGTAGCCTGATGCAAATGGTTTGTCACTGGAGAATGCCTTCCAGTCAGAGAGCTGTGCGAAAAGAAGAAGAAAGTCTGATGCTCAGTAACATTTGAGGAAGCAATACCTTAGAGATTTTCTTTTCCCTGAGGATTTACCGTTTTCAGGATTTCCTTGAAGTTATAGTCAGTCTCCCAGTCCCTGTCAGGGGAGTAACCTTTAGCAAACATCTCTTGCAGTCCTTCAACCGTTATTCCCACCTGTGGGAAGAAGTCACGTGTAAATGCCAATTGGACGATGGTCATAAGAATTGATGAGAGGGCAAACTGTGGGTATACCCATTTACCTCCACGGGATCAGCCACTTTTCCAAGGAAATGCGTCCGCAGCTGGGACATTGCCATTGTTGGAATTAAGCTGCCTGCATTATTCAATACCAAATATTTAGCTGCCAGTCCACTCATAAGGAACTCTGCAGAGAAACAGGCAGGAGAACACAGCACAGTTAGTTTTTAAAGCCACAGTGTGCAGATTGCATAATTCAACTGATACAGCACGATATGAGAAAGGCCAGAAAACCCGGCTATAAAGCTGATGTTATAAAACAGTCATAAACAGAATATTCTGCATTTTTGAACTATTAATGGGCAAAATTACAAGCCCCCTGCTCACTGCGTGTTGGTTATGCTATTTTTCCAGTTGCTTCTGCTATATCATTTACATCCGGTCAGATTCCGTAACGTCAGCTTATGAAATGCTTTTATGAGACATCATTTAGGGCAACTTGACAATGGGGATCAGAAACGGAAACAGATTTGCTATCCTTTGCTAATAGTTTGGGGAAAGCGACATAGATGTCCTATAAGGACAGATGGTGAGGTGTAGATTTATCTCTCAAATGACTCAGAGGCAATTTGATTCTTCTAGTTCCAAATGCCCTAACTCCTTCCATGAAATGCACTAATTCTTAAGTAATTGTTAACCATTGAGGGAACTTTGAGCAAACATAATTTGCATCTATTTATTTTCTCTACTTTAGGTTTATCATCCATAATGTTCTTAGATACAGATAATCAGTGTAGAGCACAGTCATATATTCTTCCCGATCTTGGCACAGGTCTATACAGTCCTGTTTTCTGAGTTAAAGTGATCTCAAGGCTTTTCTCATTTTCCTCAGGTTTCAAGAGGAACAAGACTGACATGTTGTGCCTGACATGTGACAGGCATCCCTGTTGTGCTTCCTTTCTTCCAACCCTCCTCCCCCCTCTCTTCCTTCACTAGTTGGAAGAGAGGGAAGTATTTTAGGAGTCCCTATGTTAAATTTCTGCTCTGCTGATGTTAATGGGCACCATATATTGACTACATCCAAGCACCACCAGAAATCAACTTTGTGAATCTAGGATAATTGCAGAGCCCTGGAAAATCCAGACCAATAATTTCAGGAACTGTACAGAAATGTTTGATGAATTGTAGGATATATATTTTCAAGCATTATGGGAGGGAGTGAGTCTTTGACCTCTTTCCAGAAAAGTAACGCCTAAATTCTCATAAATTATTTAGCCAAAACTTGAAGAAAAGATTATCACTTGGTTCACGAATGTGGGGCGTTATGAATGCTCATCTCCATATTACTCCCCTAGTACCAGCCTCTGTGTTTCAGATAGTATCTATCTCACCTGTGAGTCAACACCTTCCCATTCTCTTTTGAATCCATGCATGCAGACTGGGGTCTCAATGGTTGTTTACCCTCGCTTACTCCTCACACTAGATGTTTTGGATAAGATTACTGGGACTGACTTAGATTTCTAATTTCTCAGGACAGATTCCAACTTTTCATGTATTTAAGAAACAGTCTGTTGGAAAAGCAATCCACTTAGTCTGCTAAATCTGTATGAACTGGCATTTCACTACATCGCCTTCACTCTTTTGCTGTATGAAGCTCTGGTGCTACCCAAAGCGCAAGGCACTATCTACCTACAACCTACGTGGTTCAGTAACAGCTCCTACAATCAGAATACAGGTATTTATGCCACCCCACTGAGGGCAGAGGAATCAGTGGAGAACCTTCAACAGACAGCAAGGAGAGATGAGAAAAGCTCACATTTTAATGCTGTTCCTATAGAAAATAAAAAGCAAAGCAATGCCACGCTGGGACGTTACTAATCAGCTGACTTGAGACTTGGAAATGTGAAGACTACTTTTTCTCCAATGAGCTTAGCCAGAACAGTTCTAGGTGTCACATGGACTGAACACTACAATGAGACATGGTACTTTTAGTCATTTTCTTAAGGTTCTCTATTTTTTCGTGCTCTAACCCATGAAAACTTTAGTTAAAAAGTTAAAAAAGCCCAACCATGGTACTTACTGATACTTAATAAGAAGTGTTGCTTATAAATGATTAAATGATTATACAGAATTGATTGACTTGAAGACAGCAGGGATATTTTCCATACCTCAGGTATTACACAGCTCTAATGCTCTAAGAAAATATTTGCCAATGAAAAATCGTATTGACAGTTAGATGATGCACTGGAGCCACTTCACTGTGAAAGTGTGATGGCACCTGCATATATCTACCTAAATGTCTTGCCCCAAGGAAGAGGGAAAGAAAAACTGGTGATCAAAGAAAGCAGACTTTGGCACCTATGAACATTAGAACACTTATTTAGTTATATGAATCTCTGCATATTGAGAGTCAGGTTCTGTCAGTCCTCACATTGAGCAGAAGCTGGGTCATCCCTTTGATTTCAGTAGCAGTGCATAGAGCATGAAGCACTATTTTTGGTGGCCATGTGTGACATATTCCAGATTAGAGAGAGATTCGGCTGGCATTATTGACTATCATTAAAAATTCAGCATCTAGCACCACAAAGATCTGTGATGCTGAGGGCACATTTTTGTTTTTAGCAAGGAAATAGGTACTGCATTACAGCCGTCACTATGGTAACTCCTCCAGAATGGACTCATGGAAACACATTTCATCTGTGGCTAGTGGAGACAAATCAAATCAGAAAGCTGGAGGACGGATCCTCCTCCCACACCAGTGTAATAGAAGATTGACTTCATTTAGCCAACTGGGTTATCCAAGTCTAAGATTAGCATGTGTGAGAAAAGGATCTTGTTCCTTATTCTTCAGGATGAGAGGTTTAAAGATTACATATGCATAGTAACCAAATTTCTGACACTGGTGCTCACCATAAAGCAACAGCAATTCACTGATGTGCCGCATTTCCAGGCTACAGCCAGAAAAATGTAACCCATTTCACATAGCCCTCTGTCAGCTACTGTCATGCATACTGCACCCTTCTATCTCACTGTGTGGAAATTCAGATATCTTCATTTTAAAAGCAAAAATAAAAGGAGAAAACAAGTACCTAAAACTAGAAACACACATCTGCTTATTACTGGAAAATGTATCTCTCCCTGAATCCATTTTAAATGGTACAAAACTTCATGCAGTACGTATGAAGACTGTACTTCTTTGGGCGTTCTCTGTCTCCACCTCTGAGGCAGCAAGCATGTGTATCGTATATTTCTGTGGTTGTCGTGGTATGTATTATATTTACTTTCATTATAGACCAGATTAAATGGTCATGTAAAAACCATGAAACAGGGGTAGGTCAACAATAAGATCTACAAAAGTCTTTCAAACCACTCCCCCCCCCAGAAAAAAGAAGGCAAAAGTACTTGTACAGTCAGCACTGTAGATTTCAGACAGTCCAGAGTCTCTTTTTCTTTTGATTACTTTGAAAAGAATCTTTACGTGTACCAGTGAATAGCAAAAGTGCTAAAAACATCCGAGTCCTCCTAGATAAACAGCATGTGTAAGGAGACTGTGTTTGTAGATACAATCTCCCTAGTCTGCCAGCTACATATGCCAAATCACTGAGGCTGTCATGGTCATTTACATAGGGGAATTGCTTAAAAAAATCTCTACTAAGAAAAATAACATACATGGGAAAAAGAAACAGCTACAATTTGTCCAAGCAAGAGCTGTTTTTTAGTCTGGTCCTCCCCACTCTGACTACATTTTTATGTGCAATTCCCATTGATGTAACTGGTCAGCCTTCAGATCCCACATGTGGATCTGCTCATTCCAGTAAAGAATCCTGGTAGGAAGATGCAAGAACAATCTTTAGACAGTAAGCCTGAGTTAGCTGCTCATGGGTGCAATGAATTGTCACATCTGAATGCTTTCAGTTTGCTGTTTCACTGGGCACTACTGTTGGGGTGAAGCGTGTTTAGCATCACATTTGAATTCAGCAAGAGTTGTAGGTGATCAGCACCGGTAGAAATTAATCCACTTCAGCAGTAATTTAGGTCCCTTCTGTTTGTTTGGTGCTGAACAATGGTATGAAATTGTTAAGCACCGCTGAGACTACGGCATTTGATACAGGAGCATGTGCCTCACCGGCTGATGAAAATGGAGGGTTAGAGCCCCACAAGCCCTCCGGTAATTTCATGCTGGCAGTGTACAATGCAAAACGCCCAGGGACCTAAACACTCTCCAAATGGAGAGCCTGGGATTTTTATACGTTTTTTTCACTGAACATAGGAGAATCTGGAGGAACAACATGCAGCTAACCAGCTGGCTAGGAGAATTGGGTTCTCATACCATATGATTTTTTTCACACGTTGACCTGTATATATTTCTCTACAACATCGACTGAATCTTACCTTTAAACATACTGAAGCGGAAAACTTTGCTGAACTGATATCCAGACCTGTCGAATTTGGGGCTTAATACTCTGATAGCCATTCTGCAGGCAGAAGCCCTGAAAGAATGCAAGTGAGCACATTAACACCTCAATTAGTTCGTAACAAGTTTTTCATCTAGGGGAGGGATGCAGATTTTCCTTACATCACTTGAAGATCTGGAGCTGTGCTTCTACCCAGGGCCCTCAGGTGAGAGTAGATGAAACTTGCCACTTGCATGCTAGGTTCCTTCAGCACTGCATCAGCTAATGTCATCAGTATTGGAAGGCTTGGCTTGGTTTCAAGCAAAACCACTGCAGCTAGCATTCGGACCCGAGGATGGATTTTTTGATTCAGGAAAATCTCAAGGGTAATAGCCTGGACCTGAAAATAATAGATATATTCAAATTTACAGTATGTTTGAACATTTTGTTAATAACCATTCATCACCAATGAATGACGTCTTCATCCCTAGCACAGTAAAAATTTGTATTATTCAATTATTATGGCAATAGTGTTCCTGGTTTCATAGTCTGAGGCCTGGAAGGGGCATTATGGTAACGTATTTCCACACAATCAAAGCCAAGGATCTTTGCTGGATGACTCCTACATCAAGTCTATTATCCCTTTTTCAGCTATCGCAAAATAGATATGTAGCATACCCACTCTCGGTAAAAGAGATTTCATGGATCCATCACATACCTGAGAAGTGGTTTCAGTGATCACTTATCCCTACCCATAAAGGTATGCCTTATTTCCAGTCATTTGATCTCCTGGAGCCCTTTTTGCTAGAATAAAATCTGGTTTACTCTCAGAAATATCTATGTCATGTAGGCAGTTTAAAACTGAAAGTTTATGCAACAAATGTACTACTTGTGACCGATGTGTTTGACCCCGGCAATATTCAGTATCAAGACTAATTTTGTACTGGGACCTTTCCAGTTTCCATGAGCTGCACTGAAGCCTTTGACCCCAACTTCAAAATGGATGTGGATGGTGTAACACCGTTCTGGCAGCCCTTCTGCGTGGTCCTGTCCTGCCTGGGGCGGCGCACATCCACGCTCTCTAATGAAAAGTCTCATTCAGAAAACTTAACCAACTTTGGAAATGCCTGATTGGTTTTTCTAATTTGCAGATGTTGATTAGCAAATACCAAGGTAAAAGTGGTGACAAGGATGTGGTAGCCTCTTTCTAAATGAAACCTTTTCAAATTAAACAATAAAAAAGACAGACCGTGTATTAAGCATGTTTAATGCAAGTACGGGTGTGTAGCTAGCTGCAAACCAGGCATTATACTGGTTTTTTAACAATGAAAAATCTGGCCACAGTGATTAACTTACTCCAGATCAATTTTCTCCAAAGAAAATGCATAGAAAATGGAACTAAACAGTGGTTTGGGTCACATGCGAAAAGCTAGGCCAAAGGGCAATCAGAGGCACAGCACTGTTGTCAAACGCCAGATTGGCTTTTTTCTTCCCCAGCAAATATGCTAACTCCTACCCTTGCTATTCTCCCCTCCTCCCTGATTTCCCCCATCTAGCTCCTGCACTCTAGTAAATTGTTTCTTTATTCTTTTGCTTAAAAGCATACCCTGTCACACTATTGTCTGTGGATCAATATGTGCACTCAAACTGGAAGTCATATGCAAAAAATAAGTATAATGGAAAAACTGATACAGGTTAGTAGGAGAATAGTTAATGAAAGCTTTTATTTTACTTTTTATATTAGGAATAGTCTTACATAAAACAAAAAATTTCAATATGAGGAAAAAATATCTTGAAAATGCAAGGTTTCCTTTTAGAAGTGGATTGCTTTTAGGTGAAAAAGATTGTAAAGTGATGTCTGTGGTGGATGAGAGTACGCCTGTGTAACCATTGTATGTGATATCTAATCATTATCTTGTTCAGGGACAAAAGTCACATTTAGTAAATGTTCTGTTTATGACTTAAACCCACACAATGTCCGTAAATCTGTAATTAGGATGCAAACCTCCAGTATCTATTTACAATAAGATCTGGTCTTGAATTACGATTAGATGTGACACTCAGTATTAAATGTCAATTCTCTGAAAACCTTGTTTTGTGGTTCTCTCACATACCAAAGTTGAAGTAGCACTAAACACATTTTGGTCAATAATTTAGCTTTCTGTCTAATGTTCTTGGAAAATAAATGTTTGCAATGGAAATACTGTTTTGTCTTCAACAAAAGTGTAATGAATGTATCCTTTTAATGTGATTTTTGTTGCAGTCTGAAACACGATAGGTTAATGTCAAATGGAATAAGACATGCCAACTCAGGAATAGTTAAGTATTTAAAAAACCCCACATATTACAGCTATATTTGAAAAAAAGTTCTGCTTCGCCCTCATCACTCATCATCAATTAGAAGCCTAGTGCTGGGTTATCCTAAGTGCAAAGGAGGCAGTTTTGTTCCCTTACCATTTTTGGGTCTTTCATGCCTATGTTTTTCAGGGCCATCACGGCAGTCGCATGGACCTTGAGTGGCAGGTCTGAGGCACCAGCTGCATATCCCGGCAAAAATTTCTTGATGTGCTTGATGCTGGCTGGATGTCCTACATTCCCAAGGGCCTTCAAAGCCAGGGAAATTTCTTCTGTGTTAGACTTGCTCAGTGCCTCTCCTGCAAAGCCATGAAGTAACTGAAAAAAGAAAACAAATCTTCTGTTGAGTTCAATTCCAGCTCTTATCTATATCCCATCCCCCAGCCTATTCTGAGGTTTGACTTTGATAATTTCAGTTTGTTCAAGTCACTTATTTTAAATATTTTCAAATTCTTTTTAACCTCATGAATAGGACATTTTATTCATAGAACAAGCATAGCCAAGAAAGCTGCAATGAACAGCTGCTTCATCATTGTGCCTTAAATTTATCAAGTAAGATTTTTAAAGGAAAAAGTAACGTCTAGGACCCGGTTCCCACTGCCTTTCAGGGTGAGCAGGGAAAGCTGCAATAATGCTGTTTGAATATATCTCTCTAATGGTTGAAGATAGGTGCAAAAATGCAGATTACAGTTAAATGCTTCAGACCCTTAAATAAGATTCCTGAAGATATGGCTAGTGGTGGTGCTCTTAACTTCAGCTCGTTTTACCGTGGGTTAATAGTTGGCAATGAGATCACCAGGTTGTTTTACAGCCTTCATTGCAAGCAACATGGCAAGATTAGAAATAGTTGTCTGACGGCTGAATATGAGAAAAGAACTACATCCTAATAGAAAACTGTTTTTAATGCTAGACAATGGCTCTAAAAAAGAAACTCTGAGATGTTATAGAATAATTTCCATACAGTTCCCATGCTTTAAAATATCACATTTGAGATCCATTGATGGTGCAGAAAAAGTCCATTTGGCATTACTGTTTGAATGAATGGGCATTTGAAATGCATCGAATGAGCCTACACAATCATTTGCTTTGGGAAAGAATTTCCATTCCCTGGCACTGGGCTTCTCAGATTTAACTAGTTCAAGAGCATTGGTGGCAACTGTAGCACAGAAGGTGCATGTAGGAATGTCGGCCATGCGTGTGTACTACAGGAAAAAAGTCACGGCAGGCACACACTGTGTTGGGAACACCCTGCTCTTACAGGGGATGGTGGACTGACCAGTGTTGAAGACTGAAAACACCCATTACTCTTTCCCTCTTTATCACTGGCTGAGTGGCCGACCTCTGCAAACCACAACATGCATCTCTAGAAGGGGGAAATGTTATTTACTGCCTATTTAAATTGTTTTCAGGCCTGCTGATTAAAAGCAGTGCAGAACATTATTAAAAGCTTAAAGTCTTTGTGAATGACTGGGCCCTGCTTCTGGCTGAGAAATAGCTGGGGTAAATGACTTTGGGCAACAAACGGGGCTTTTGCGTCACTTAGTTTATTTATAAGTACATATAAGTACCTATATTTAAAGTATTTCAGAGCAGTGCCATGGGACTTCATTAATAATTGGCAATAAAGCACTCAGAGATACTCAGATAGAAAGTGCTATGAATTATATGCTTCTTCCTCTCACTCTCTTTCGTGTGTTAATCTAAAGATAAAATGCTGTATTTAACCAACTGGGGTTCCTTTCCCAAAGGAAACACTGTAGTGAAGTGAAATACAGGTTTCTGAATAATGAAGAAAGAACTCAAGGCTTAATTTTTCTTTTAAACGCTAAATAACAATGTGGTTACCTGGAGACATTCAGAGCAGGAGTCTGATGAAGAGCACTGTTTGTGGCACAGTGATGCGTAGCTGAGATGGCAAACCTTTCCAAGTACAGTACTTGAGCGTGGGCAATGTTTTTTCACGATGAGCTGGGGAGAAAGCAGTTGTTCGTTACCGCCACTAATAAGGAGCAACAATATTAAAAAATACGTTTCGGCCAAATGCAAGGCAAACCCAGGCTTTTGATTTTTTTGTATAGGTGGATTTATTGTTAATCAGTGGATATTACTGTATTTGACAATGCAATCATAAAGTAATTCCAAGTAACATCTGGAAGGCAGATCTGTTGCTTTTATAGTGTTTCAGATTTAAATTTGGCATAGGCTGTAATCCAAAGGGAGGAAATCACCCAGTTATGGAATGGAAAAAACACATTATTCAAGAAACATTCATCATTGTTTTATAATTGCCCCAGCTATAGGTACAAAAAACTTGAGATACACTGTGAGCGGACCTCAGTCCTTTGAGCAGACAGGAATATTTTGTATAAATGTACGAGCTGACAGGAGGCACCAGCCCACTGCTTCCTTGAGTGGGAAGCAGAGCATTACCGCACAGTAAGAGCTGGGCTGTCACAGCTTTTACAGAGGGCAAAACTCTACTCTGAGATTCGTGGTCACTACCTAGGGTAGGCAGAGATAAGTTCCTGCATCTGAGGGATGGAATTAGACCCTGCAGAATAGGAAAAAATTGTAAAAATCATTAGAGTTTCTCCTATGTGGGCTCCGCATTGGCGTAATTCCCTTGATTTCAAAAGATCTGCTGCAATTTATAGCCATCCTGCTAGGTCAGTCTGGATGAATGCACAGATATAACAAATATGTATTTCTTACTCCCTAGTCTTTTTAGACACCCAGTTAGAGATTTAATCTGATGTAACTATAAAGTACGTTTGGACAAAGGAAGGCTAGAAACCACTGTTTGCAGCAATTACCTCTGTCACTGCAGGGTATTTTACTCTTTCTTGCCTGTTTCATTCTGGATTTGTTTTTTCCCTTTTGATTTGCATTCTCCTCCCCTTAAGACGGTCACAAAATAAACTCCTTTCAACTTCACTAGAGGATAAAAAAACCTTTATATTTTCAACGCCTTTGCAATCTTGTCAAAGGAATAAATACGACAGATGCTAAAATCAGTAAAGAGTTATTTGAGAGTGTTTAGAGAATCCTACCGTTGCTTCCTCCATCACGTCCTGAGTTGGCGTGCTTGAGTGCAGAGCCACAAGCACCGTCTGAGCTGCTTCCCAGTTGGTGAGTTCTTGCCTTTCCATTTTATGCCTCAAGAACCTGAGTGCACGGTGACTGGCAACTGCAGGAATTATATCCAAAATGTAGCGCCTGTAATGGGAAAGGCAAGGACCATTTTCCAGATCTGCATTCGAACATAGTCATCCCAGATGGTCTCCAACAGAGTTTATCAGCAGAGGAACCACCGCTTGTATGGCCTTACCTGTACGCTGGCCGACTGGAGAACTGCTTCCACACTGACTCGTAATTCTCCTCGTTTGCTGCACGGAAGAGGTGCAAAAGCTTGAGGGCTTTTGCTGGTGCATCACTGGGAAGCTGTTCAGATGTGGTCTCTACTAG
The DNA here is from genome assembly GCF_964199755.1 of Larus michahellis. NCBI lineage: Eukaryota > Metazoa > Chordata > Aves > Charadriiformes > Laridae > Larus > Larus michahellis. The sequence goes on along the minus strand of NC_133903.1, from coordinate 43,621,511 downwards.
GTCTTGCAGACTTTCCTCTATCTGCAGGAAGATTAAAACGCACAAAGCTCACACACGTTGTTTCCCACATGCACCGATTCCGACCTCCAACAAAGAGTCTGTGCGGTGGCTGAACTTTACCTGGCTTTCCACATTTTTTATTCTGAATAAGTGGACAGGAAGCTGAAGCAATTCACTGCCAAACTGGTACTGAAGTGACCCACGATTCTGGAATTCTTTTGGTGGGACCTCAGCCATTTGCTTTTGCACGTCAGTCAAAGCAAGTTTCTGCCTGGAACAGAGGAACCCGGGGTGTTAACATCACAAGATGCAGGGTCCACACTAAAAAGAGAAGAGTGTTTCTGCCTTTCTGCATTGCAATGCAACTACAGTTGTTTCAAAAGGGTTTTGTTATCGATGGGCAAAGGTATTTACAAATAGATACATTTGGACGTGATGCTCAGAACCGTGCTCTGAGAAGGGAAGCTGAATGTCCCGGGGACTGCAGAAGATAAAAGATTCTTGTGAAGTTTCAAACTAGATTTCCCAAACAAAAAGGGCCAGATAAATTCAGGATTAGTCTTCAGAAAAGTACTCAAGTTTTTGGAAACTTTTCAAGGAGCACAAAACCTTTGTTATTGAGAATAATTCCAATGAGAGATTGTCTTCATAAACACTTTCTATCTTTGCTACATTTTCAGATAAAGGGATGCATCCTGTCCCACCAATTATGTTTAAAATAGGTTGTTTAGGACACTATAATAAAGTTAGGCATTTGTACTGAACAACTGAAAACATTCCAAAAGCAATATTGTTGTACTACACAGTATCTCAAAATCTCTGTAAAAGATTGGGAGTGTTTATTTTGGAATCTCTATGATGATCTTCTGTATCATTTCTATCCACTTCTTCCATATGGATTGCAGAGAACTGCTGCAGAAAATAGCATATAACTGCTTTGCAGACAAGCCACTGGAATTTGAATAGAAATCACTACTGAATCAGCAGAGATTTTTTCTCTCTTGAAATTTTATACAATATTATTGAAAGGGCATTTGGGTCAAAAAGTATAACATCAGGTACACTTGGACAGACTTAACTCCCCCTTCTAGCACATGAGGAATCTATTATGTCTCTACCATCATTGTTTTGGGAAGAGATATATCTGCCTAGAATAGATGGGAAAATATTATACGCCAAAGAGAAGAGCAAATGAATACTAAAGATAGGATTAAAACAGTGAAACAATAGTAAAATGTCTCTTGGCTTTGAAAGGTGCTGCAAGAGGCTTATGCCGAGCAGGTCTGAAAATTCTTCTCCAAATGTTTTAAGTCCTTGGTATTAGATTTTTTTTTCTTTTTTATTTATTTATTTTTTAAGACAGAATGTGCATTGTAGAAATAACTTCCAAGACTTGGGTGACATACCTGCATCTTCCCTGCCATCTTATATTTGGCCCCACCTGCTGGGCAATGCAAAAGATCTAGAGAAAACTGTGGAAAAATAAAGGCACTACGATTTCTGGGAGCTCAGTACCTGAGGGAGAACAGTAAGGAAGACAGTCTATCTGTCTTCCTAAACTGCAGGACAGTTTAAATCACCAAAAGTCCATTGGCTCCAGACTAACGCTCACTCACAAAAACCTATAATTTGATAAAAGCACTACAGTTGTATATATCTTTACCTTGATTGCATGAGATAGTGAAACCACTTTCACGTTTACTGTTCTTTTTGTTTTGTTTTGTTAGTCAAACTGAATATGAAGTTAAGTTAAATTGATAATGAAGTTAATCAGTGACTTATTGACATGAACTTTCTGACGTTGCAGTTTCCAGAGCTCTATATTATACCAATAGATCCTTGCAGAAGCTAGCGGAGCAATGCAAGATTACAGCAGCTGGAGTGGGATTGAGGTGTATCTTCTGCAATGACGTTTACGCAAAAAGCCTCCCTCTTCAGCAGGGCACCCCTGTCTGCAGAGTCCATTGCTAAAGCAGGTAACTAAAAATTTTTTCAATAGGTAATATTGAAACAGATGAAAAAAACTCTCAAACACTGAAATTTTGGGGGCTTGAGCTAAAAATGAGCACAGGTTCAATTTCTTAGACAACCATATTCTCATTTTCCCCCAAACTTTACAAAATTTTGCTGTGGAAAAGCAAACATATTTTACATGTTTTGTGCCCAATCTTTTTGCAACAAAACCCAATTTCCTATCAAGAAACTCTTCTGATGGGAGATTTGCAAGCAGACCACTGTACTTAGGAAACACATCGGAATCCAGAGTCCTATCTAGGTTTCTTGTGAACTAGACTCCAGGGTCTCTTACTCCATTATTATTTTCCAGGGAACTCTCTTTCAGTGAGTAACTGTCTTTCAAAGTATTTTACTGCAAATATATTAGTTCACAATTTTTCAGATGGAATTACATTTGTTTTGGCTTTTATGACATAAATCAAATATCCCTGAGAAATAAAATAGTCAAACCCTGCCAAGTTTAGCTAACAAAATTTGGATAGTGATGTGCATGTTTCAGATTTACAACTCGCGGTGAAGGTCGTTTTTATGAACTGTTTGGGATTTTATGTAATTAAATACTGGCAAACAATGGGCTGTGGAAGTAAAGGATTTATTTCAGTTATGGAGTATGACCAGATTACTGAGATGCTGAGTTAGTTGCTGAATTAAAGGCATATGTACAGTACCTTGCTTCTACTATAGCATTTCCTCCTGTTATCTCGTTGAAGGGAGCAAACTGGTGGATTTCCTCAACATCAGCTTGTGTAATTACAGCTTCATTACGTGTATATTTAATTTTGTAATTGTAAGTAGCAGTTGCCCGGGAATTCTTGTTTCTCTTTTATAATATAAAAAAAAGCAAAGAAACAAAGAAAATAGAAAGACATAGAACTTCTAAATTCTGTGACTAGAAGCTATTACGTCACCCGCTTCAACCCACTTATTTTCCAGGGCTGTTTTGTTCATTGGCCGTATGAGCAGTTTATGTGAATTCTGTGTGCACACTTCCATGGGAGAGGTCAGGCACACTGCCTGGCTCCGTTACGTTTACTGGTGAGAAGTGTCAGGTGGTTTTTCCCTTTCCCAAATATAAGTAATTGGTTATTCCCTTGAGAAGGAGACACGTTTTCTGGGGAAAGCAGCAGTACAAGCCACACAATTTCTTATTTCAAAGGCAGGTTTATAATAAGATGCAGCAGTACCTGTCTTATCTTGAATAGCAGAAACTGGACATCGTGACTGTCTTTTTTACTCGACAGAGTAAGTGAATTAACTCATGCTGATAATTAATGGTTTCCAAGCCAGCTAGTTTAAGCTAATTGAAGTGTGTCTGCAGTACATGACCGTCTGCAGCACAGACCTCTGCTGCTCTGTGGATCTGATTTTCATACAGAAATAAAATGTTGGTAACTGCATACAGAAGATCTAACTCTTCTCTCATTTTAAATGTAACAAAGCAAGAGATAATGTGGATGCCAAATGGCTCCCTGTATGTGAATATAAAATACGTATACCTAATACCACTCTAATTTACCTGCTGGCAGGTCTGGCACGGACGAGTGTATGCTGAACCTGTGGCCATTTGAACTTTCTCTTCACAACTGTTCAGGTCCTTGGATTTGGTCACATAGACTGAGTTTGCTCTCTTGTTTTCCTGGATTGCATACGTTGTATTGCAAATACCTCCGATCCCAGCCTGGCAAAAATGAGAATGTGGTCAGCGAAGTTCACCCCTACGCAAAGCTTCATCAGTTCCCTGCACGGGATTTCCTGTTTAATTCTGTATTTTCAAAATTCCTGATAGAAATAAATGCTTTTTAATTTACGGCACTCTCCGGAGCAAAATGGTTGTTACTTTCATCTCTTTTTTTACACGTACAGGTTTCCAATAAGCCAAATCAGAGTTTCACTGAGAACTAGAATTCTCAAGAGTTTCACCGAGACAAGATTTGGAGCCTCAGAGAAGGTGAGTAACAATTTCCAGTTAGAGCTGTTGATTATGAAATATGATTTAAGGAATATTAATAAAAAGTGCCAAAATAATTTGACCAGTCAGAATAAATTCTCAACAGCAAAGTATTTTAAGGTTGGAGATGACATTCTGCCCTTAAAATTTCGTTTTATAGACAGCTTATAAATGCCTATGGAACAGGCCCTGCAATATCAGATGATCTGTCACAATACGAACAGCAATAATTAAAAAGAATTTCAGGATGGCAGGGTTTTGATTGTGACATTTCTTGAGTTTGCAGTTTTAGCTCAGATCTTCTATAATATTTCAAGCATATATATTTATAAGAGCTCTTAAACGTCCTCAGTCAGCCAGGAGATTTTTGGAGAGGAAAAATATTTGATTGCATTTTAGGAGGAAGGGTTATTTTCATGATTTTTTTATTGTTATTGATAGCATACCCACTCCAGAGAGCAGCTCTGGGCTGTGTCGGAACAGCAAAATGGTCATGTGGTGGCTGGGAGGCAAGACATACCCACTTCATCTTCAGCTTAGCACTATTCCTGAAGACACCGTGGCTTTGGTAAGCGCTAGAAATAAGAATTGCCCAAGCTTTCTGAAAGACATGTACTCTGTAAATACGGGTGTGGGGCTCCTCTGCAGGGTGTGGTAGAGATACCAAGACTTCAAATGGGAATGTCCAGCCCACCGGGCTCAGTGGGACAAAGCAGCCTCCTGCCTAGCTGGACTTTCTAGTTGTGTGCAGTTCACAGCTAGCTCAGGCACCCTGACCCTACACCCTGCAGGACGTGATGTAGAGTTTCCCAGGTTAGTCCTTTAAACCTCTCTGCAGCTCAGATTTTGGGACTAATAACGCTTATCTCCCTTTACAGAGTGACATGAGATTGTCAAGCAAAGGGGCCGATGTTCATTAGTCAGCTGCTGTCTAAGGAAAGAAAACTCGGAAACAGCTTTAGGAGGTGGTCACATATATTGCTCAGCAGCGAAAGCAGGACATATTGCTGACTGAAATAGAAAGAATGAAGATGTAAAATCAGATAGGAGAAAAGAGTGGTGCAGAATATGCGACACCCCCCCAGCCCGGGGTTTTTATGTGCAACAAGCAGCGTGAAAATATTAAGTCATATAGTTCCTTTCCCAGAAACAACTCTACTTACATAAAAATAAATTTTTAAAAAATTAAAGTTACTCCAGTCTGCATTTTCAATAAAAATAACATGAAAGTATAATAATTTCAAGGTTTTTGCTGATCTCTGAATCGAATGTAGTCTAATCAATGTAAATATGGTTTCACAAAAACTAAACACATTGCAATTTCTGTGGTGAATAGTAATATCAGATGATTTACCTTGACTAAGATATTAAAAGCTGAAAAACAGTGGAAATTCCAATAGAGCATCAACTGCAACTGTCAAAGCTATAACAGTAATGTCATGGCATATATACTGTTTTTCTCCTAAAAGAGGAGCTAGGAGAGATTAAAGTATATATGATTGGTAAAAAAATCAAATTACTGTTATTTTAGCTTTAATCTTGTGCTGTATGTTTAGGCTTGTTTTAATATAGTATTCAAATTTTATGTAGACTTCAGTGTTCACAGGAGCTTACTTTCCCTAGAATCACAAACCAGATTTTCTAAGGATCTAACACTGCAAACGCATTTTCTGAAACACTTTGATCAGCCAGGTTAAAAATCTGCTATTCTGTTGTCCTGTTTAGCTACAGTCCCATCAAATGTTGCCCCATGAGAACAACTTAATCATGACTTCCCAAGCTTAAGTGTTTCTTGTTAGTGAAGTTTATGTCAAGGATGAATTCAGAAAATGCAGTAGAAGAATCTGAAGAGAAGGCTTATTTATTTACAAAGCAACCACAGTGGACAAAAGCAAGAAGCTCACCTCCTGCAAGCTGTATGAATGCTGCATCTTCTTTATGCTTAGCTCCAGCACGTTCAGAATCCCTCTGTAGATGTTCAGACCATCATCCGAGACAGAATCAGGAGCCATAACGTTTCCTACGTGGCCATTGCTATACTCAAACTTGATGGGAGTACTAAGTTGCCCGGTTAGTACCTGGGTCAGTTTGAGTAATCGAGAGAATGAGGTCGTGGGCCAGACGCCATTGTACTCTGCTGCCTCGATTGAGTGAATCTAGAACAAAGGGGGAAAAGAATTCCTCTTTAATTTTTTCAGTTAACTTTTTTTCTATGCACATAAGCATCTAGAGCTTTACTCATGTCAAAAACATGCTTTTAACACAAAGCCTCTTCAAAGAGAAAACTTAGAAGTTGTTGTTTAACACAGTTAGTATCGATACACGTTTCCATATATAAAAGGAAAGAGAGTAATGCAAATGAGTGTGATATTTCGGCAGTCGCTGCACTCTGTTCTATTTCATAGATAACCATATTGCCAAAGGTTGACTTGTATGAAGAAACGAGCCAGAGAAGAGCTGCATGAAGCAGGTTGCTACCCAAAAGTAGTATGGAAGGAAGCAGTAGGCAGGAAATCGCAGGAGAAAGTTAATGTTGCGTAAGGCATCATTAACTGCTGTTGTGAACTCTGTCGTCGCCCTCGCTGGGGTCGCAGAGCACAGACAACAGTCAGAAATGAGTAACAACAGTCAGAAATGAGTAACAACATGGCTGCTGGGCCAGCCAGATGGTCATAATTAGTTTGATCAGTGGAGAGCAGGTTACCAAAATTGTCCTTCCCTACACATTCTTCTGGGGAGCCGAAGGCTCAGGCGCTGCCCCAACCCCGCTCTGCACTTCACACTCAGCCTCAACCCGGGGCACATCCAAGCAAGTAGAAAGTTGTGCTAAACTATGCATAACTCGAATGGTTTCTGCCCCATGGGGACGGAGCACGTTTAGCTTAGTTTCTCAGAGGACCCTTCCCTTCTATATATTTTGACAATTTAAAGAGACTTTTCTCTGACACCTCAGGCTGGTGATGTGAGGCAAGACGTGGATTAATTTCTCAAAAAGCCGCACAAACTAAATCCTCCTACAGCAAATCGCTGGAGACTGCACTTTCGTATTTATTTTTGTTATTGTTGGTGGAGATCACTGCCAACCCCAGCAACTGAAGCTTACAGAGGAGGCTGTTACGGAGCAAATCCCTCATGCCGCCTCTTGGACATGCTTCTGGCGTATTGCATACGGGCAGGTTTGGGACTGCTCTGCAGGGTCAGGGCAAGGTAGTTTTCCCCAGCCCTCGGGGCCCCGTCAGGACTTATGCTGTCTGCGAGGTTTTGAACGCAGCTGGCAATTCTTACTTGTGGGTTTGCGATGAAAAAATTGTCAGCTGGAAACCGCCCAGGGAACACAGCTTTTTGCTAGGGCTGAAAGCGAACTAGTAGGCTACAGATGAAAGATTAATTCCCTGAACCATCCCTCCGAACTGTCTAATTTAAATATAACAGCAGCAAAATAAACTTTTCCCAGAGGAGAAGGGAAAAAAATGTATCATTACCTTTTGCTTAGAACTTGCCCCCAATTCTCACGATTTTTTTTTTCCTTTTCTCTTCTTTTTCTTGACTGAAATTCTTTCTGTATTTATATTTGAAAATGAAACTTTTTTCCCAAATGCACGAGGGCAGGTGAAGCAGTGTTGGAAGGTTTTAGGAAACAGGAGTCAATTTTTGGTGAAGGCTCACCCTGGCACACCAAGAGCTGTTTCGGCAGGAATGGGGTAGGTTGTGGGGCGAAGCCGAGACTGCTTCTGCCTCCCCTCTGCCAGGGAAGCCTTCTACTCACCAGTGTAGATGTGTGGCTCTTATTTCCTTGTTTTTTTTGCAAAAATATCCAGCCATTTGCAAAGGTCGTGGAAAAGCAATGTTTCCTGTCTAGATCTGTTATAGTTTGAACTTATAAAAATACCTAGTAAGAGAAGGCTAATTTAGGCTGGAAGGCCACAGCATTTACAAGCATTTATTAGACAGTCACCAGTCTTTTTAATCTGCAGTTTTCAATTTGCCGAATAAAAGCTTCTAAAAAGATCATTTTTCTTCTACATATACACAAGACTAAGTGGAGTTTGTGTAAAGCAATTGAGGAGTGCGTTTCAATACATTCATTAGAAGCACGTATAGGCTTCTGATAAAGCCAAAAGTGTTTTTCATATAATCAGAACTCTTAGTAATTACTCAGCATGCAGTAAAAATATACAATTGAGGATGACAAAGAATGTCATTCGGGACCCTGCAGAAAAAGAAGCCACCAGATGACATTAATTATGCTAAATATTGAATCACATCCAGCTACTGTCGCATGTTTTATTGCCGTTAGTTTGCTGGTTATGAAATCAGTTGATTAAATAATCCTAGGTTGTACAGTTTGGAAGAATTGGATTGATCCAGTAATAAATTATTGTGCATTTCAAATTACATTCCATTGTCTCCCTGACCACAAAGCAGAAGAAATCCTTCAAGCCCAAGGTTGGCTTGAGCTGAGAATTACCTGGCAAAGTGCAAATAGAATTTAGGGCACTGCATAAAAAATAATAGTGTTAGTTACATTCTCCCTGAGTAAGCACAACACATGATGAAACTTAATTACTTCCCAAAAGCTTAAAAAAGAAGTCAAGTATGAAGAGAATTTTACCTTTCAAACAGAATACATTTTCTTACCCTAATAAGACAAAGCTTTGGCCCAATACCACTAATTTCCACTTTACTTTTTATTCTTATTCCAGCTCTTGCAAGTCCTTTCTCTGGAAGTCCACTGAGAAGCACGCTTTCATAATTAAATGTATAAACCTTGTTTTCACTGAAGTCGGGTTCTGCAAAGAAATGGTTCCCATAAAACATTATAGAGATTGTACAGAACGTATTAAAGTACCTGTATTACAATGTATGGAACAAAAAAAGATGAATTTGCTCTTTTTTGTATTACACCTGAACAGAATTAGCTGTTGTAAAACTATATTAAACATTGATATACTTTTCAGATTCTATTTTGAAGTTCACTCATTATAATTATATTAGCTGATAGAAAAATTACTTACGGTAATTAAGATGCTGGCTCCCTGAAAGAGAAGGGAAAAAAAAAAAAGAGTAATGAAATGACAAAGCAAAAAAACCCACCCCAAAATGTTAATGTATTTTAGTGTGAGAGGCTATATCTCATCTTGTACATGCGACATAACTCTTTCCAATTAACTTTACTTCTAGTTCAGCACATAGCCAAAAGCCTTTTTTCCCCAAACAACAAAAAAAGTGTCATAAAAAGTTTTTTTTCTGTATAATGTTAAAGCTCATGTTTGTAATTGAACTATATTTAGATTCTCAAACCTCTTCCTGAATCTATTATTTTAAATCCATCAAAGCAGATAAGTTACTTACCCACCAGGGTTAACACCACGGCTAATATCAAGCCCCTCATGATGGGGATAAAGTAAAGGTGAACATGCCAGGTTCTCTTTTATAAAGGTATGAACTATCACATGTTTCTTTTGGAATGTTGGTTTGACAAATAAGCGTATTTTAGAATGCATATTGATCAATCAAAAAATAAACATTCCTGAGGTCACGAATGCTGACAACTTCCAATCACCTCATGATTTCAACTGACTGGCTTTCTATGTGAAATAGAGATTTCATTTTCAAAATGTCTTGCTTGCTATTTTTCCCCCCATTTCTCCACATTGTAGTTTTATAGTAAAAAATAATTAAATTTAAAATTAAATAAAAATAGTTCCTCAGTCATAACTGAAACAATTTAGCTTTTCTCCAACCCGTCTCCTTCGGTGTCCTGATAATTTGCTCTTGCTAAGGGTCACAGCTTTGGAGACACTTTGCTCTGTCACATTGAAACTCTACTTTTAGAGTTGTGACTGATTTCATGGATTTAGGATTGAGATACCTTAGAGGTCATAGACATGCATTGAGAAACTCTCTTTCCATGGTATCTACCACGGTTGTCTTTCCAAGCATATCTTGTTACCCACACCTGGGAAGACAGATCTTGTCAGTATGACCTTTACATTAGCTGCTGGCTAACGGTCAAAGTTTATACTATGAAAACTGGAGGGAAATTAATTTCTTTGTTTATGAAAAGAATCTAATAAAAAATGAGTTACATTTCCAGAAGGACCTCAGTGAGCTGGGAGCATCGGGTCCTTCTCAGTGGGTTCTCTTGGGACTTTAGCTGCTGCCACTCTTGGAAAAATATATCCAGCATTTCCCACTTGTAGTAATAACATTTAGACCAGTTCGTAGCAAAACTAAGTCAGGCGGGAGTTTGCTCCCTAACCTCAGTTATAGGCATTTTTTGCAAGTGTTTAACATTTACTTTGAATTTAAGCTTGGTTTTTTGGTCAAATGGTAAATTAAATATCACATAAAAAACCACCTGGGTACAAAGGTTACTGAAGGGGCAGGAAGGAGAGCTCAGGAATGTATATCTGGTATTTCCTTGAGGTTATGAAAGGTAAAACATAACTTGCAAGTAATGCACACAGTCAGGCAGCCAGGCTCTATCCTCCAGGAGGAGAACAAGGTTTTCTCGGCTGTTGCTATTCATCAGGGAGGAGAAGGGTGAAACCTGAGCAGGGGCCTGAGGCTGCCACCATCGGGCCTGAGCAGACATCCACTGCAGGCCCTATCGAACAGTCCCTTTGCACGATTACTTCACTCACTTGGAGTGATGCCACCCGAGTGAGGAATGATGAAGTTGATTACGGTGGTGCCAGTGCCCCTGGGCTGGAGTCCGGGATGCAGCGGCAGCTCCCCGCAGCCGCGCTGGCCGGGCACACAGGGGACAGCCGGAAGGCGAAGGAGGGCTGTCTGCTTTGGGCACCTTCACTACTGATACCTCCGGAGACCTCGAGAACTTTAATACCGCAGCTTGCTTCCGTAAAGGGAAAGATACGCAACTGGATGAGAAGTCAGATCTTCCTTGAAGTGAAATGTGTGTCTAGTAAAATATTTACAAATATATGGTAGACGTATGAACCTTTACAAGAGATTAATAATTGGGGTGTTGATTCACTGTGGATTCAGATGGCGAAAAATTAAGTGCAGCTGGATTTTCCCCTGACGTTTTCTTCTAGGGCGCTAACTAAGGTGCGAGACACGACAAGATGCACCACATTTGCAGGCTCCGTGAAATTCAGCAGCATGCCCTGCCTGGCAGATATGCACCGTCAAATGCAGTTAGACATGCCTTACAAACAGGCACGTTATTTGCAGCCAGAACGGAGGCAAAGGCACAGCAGCAGTGTAATACCGTAAGCGGTAACACGCAAAACTCTCCCGCTTGGGTCACCCTGCTTTTATGGCACCGCTCATCAGTGCCACAGCTTGATCTCTGCAGTAACGTTGCACTGTCGTGCTCAACTGGCCACACTTCCACAGGATGGAATATATAAGCATATATATATATATGTATGTCTCTTATCCACAGAACCGTACCAGTGAGATTATTAATTTAAACATTGTTATTAACAGCATACTGAAATAATGTCTAAGGGACACATACATATTAAAATGGAGCTATAACATTTTTCAAGTTTAATAAAAGGCTTCATAATTAAGGTGTAACATGAATAGATTTGTGCTAACTGGGTAGGGAAAACGCGGCATTTCCTTTTTTAATGGGGAATGCTGAGTCTAAGCTTGCAATCAGAATGTAGACAGCTGATTGCTAGGCAGTTAGCTAAAATAATTAAGAGTCTGCGGGCTGCCATGTTCTCCTCACCTGCAGCATGTCCTCTCTCCTTTTAATAGCTCCTCTCTACCCAGGCTTGTTTTCTTGGGGGTGAGGAGAAAGTGATCTCAGAACTGTTGTACCCATTATTACTTTAAAGGGACAACCTAATAAATTCACTAAGTGGAGAGGAGACACAGCTAGGGTTTGAGGGTCACAGCACTGGGCTCTAATCCTTTCTCCAAAGCAGGCACGTCCTTCCAGCTAGCTCTGAGGAAATAAACAGGCAATCTATCACCTTAAGGAAATGGATAAAAGGAGGAAAGGTGAGAGCCACACTCCTTAGAGCCAATACAATTTTTCTTAAACATTCAACCATGTCGTGTTACTGAGCAAGAAAATACATGAAAAATAAATAAAATGCAATTAAACAGGCCCTCCAGAAACAACTTCCAAGTGCCTAATTTGGTTGCAGAGGAAGGAACTTTAATGTGGGCATGGGCTTTATACATAACCTGTATCTTTTCCTCTTTTTTTCTTTTTCTTTGTCCATAAAAAACGAAGAAAAGAAATTCTTAAACAGCGATGGGAAATACCTTGGGATTTTTTTTTTGGTAAAGGAAGAAAATAGATGGTGTTGAGTGTTACAGAGAGCTCGATGGCTGTATAAGGAGTGCAATAAGATGAGGTAGACTGCTTTGAATTTACAGGGCACTTGCACCATAAATGAAACATGAATACAGCCTAATTAACCTGATTAGAGCTATTGCTTCTACACTGCAATTGTCTTTACATAACACATTCTGCTTGAGTAACAGAGTCTTATTATCTGCTGTTGTACTGCCGCCGCTAGCTCTGCACTCTCCTTGTTGCGTATTCATATTGCTGAATTATGGTGCAGTGATGCCATTTCCATCCTGCTAATATATAGCCTAAAGACAAAGCAGGGATTAGCAAAACAGCTCCCAAGCAACCATAGCAGGTTAAAACAGATATAATCAGTTGGCTAAGCTAAGTGATTTTTAGTCTTCAGTTTTCCTCATTTCTAAAGATGAAGAAACCTTACTTAAAAAATAATAATAAAAACATCACACCTATTTTATATTTAACATTCACTCATTGACTTTTTTTCCCCGGAATATTCAGCATTTGCTATTGTAGCATAGCCTCCAAGATAATGTTTGATATTCTCTCCAGAGACTCTGGACATTGTCTAATGAATAAGAATATGTTCTGGGTTGGGCTAAATTGCCATACGCTGATTCTAGTACACTCACAAAGGGATTTTGTTACATTAGCTTGCTTTAAAAGGTGCTTTTTGGTTTGTTTTTTTTTACTTCCATTCCTTTTACTAGAAAGAAATCAAGAGGCCCAATTCCCTGCTGTTATCCCAGTTTGATGCTGGCACACCACCAATGGAGGGATAACAGTGGGAACTGGATACAAGGTTTGCAAAACGAATGCGGTTGAAATGCTATTTGTATTTTGTCTAGCTTTTGGAGTTTGCAGGGTTTGAAAGATGCCATTGGTCTAGATTTATAGTAAAGCTGCAGAGTTTTGTTTTGATAAATTTGGGTTTTGTTAATACACGCTGTTAAGCCAAAGCCACGTCTTTGTGCATTTCAGTGCAGAAGTCAGTGGGACCGTTCCGGATGCCTAGCGTGGATTTGCCTGTCAGTTCTAGAGAAAGAATGAAATAAAAACAAAGAGAGGATGAGTGTGGAATATAGCTCTGCCATTCTCAATCTGAAAACAGATCGTTTTGATACAACTTAGCTTTACTAAGATGTTCAAAGGGTTTTATTTTCATTCAAATATGGAAAAGACATTCTGAAACTTAACAGCCCACCATCATTGCTATCATCATTGGCTCGTCAGACAGCATACTGATTAAGTGGCTTCAGGATTACACTCCCCCCCCCCGCCCAATTCAGTATATACTGTTTCCCAAGTCATTCAGTATGGTTAAATGTTAGACAGCTTGCCATCTGAGATCTGAGTCACGTCATATTTGAGGACTGGTGTTTGCTATGTAATTCTATTGCACTAGAAGATAACTTCTCCAAGTTTATCTTAACCCTAACTTAGACTTCATGGTCACAGAGTGATTAGCTGCTGTGGCATTGGTACTGACAGCAAATCAGGTAGCCCTGAAATTTAGCCTTGTCATGTCTCCACCTCAGTTACTTTGTGGATGAACATATAGGACACCGGGGAGCTCTGTGCGCTGCATTAAACGTCGTTCTGCTGTAGGCTGAGGTACTGCTTGTAATTGCAGCTTGGTTAGAGCTATCATGGCTAGTAACTTACCCAGAGGGAAAAATACTTGTGTAATGTTTATTCCAGTGTACTCTGTCTGTATACATTGTGGGTACTACAGCAGGGAGGTGAGGAGACCCCAGGCCATCCCATGTGCCTTAGGAGGGATGGCAGGAAGAGGGGGCATACCTGTTTTAGCAGACTCAGCATCAACAACCCTTTTGCAGAAGGCACTGTGAGCACATAAACAAGTTGCAACTTCAGAAAAAGGCCCGTTGTCCTCTGTAATCCTGCGGGAGGACACTTTTCTGTTCTCAGAAGAAATTGGTGGAAGAATCTTAGAAAGGAGAAAATTGTGAATTCTTTCTTTTTCTTTACTTTAGGCTAAATATGTTAGGGCTGCAAAACTTCAGACTCTCCTAAGAAAGAAACTGGGCTTTTTATTTTTTTTAAAGTGTGGATTTATACAAATATATAATGAATTCTCAAAATGGCTACTTATTGTGTGGTTCCACCCAAAATGTGTGAGAGTCTTTATGAATGAAGAGGAAAGCATTGACTTTTTCCCCAGAAGCCAATATTCTCCAGCATAACGATGCTTATTTTTCTGTTTTATAGACCTTCACCTTAGTGACTTATTCCCTTATACCACAGAACCACCGCAAGAACATGATGGATCTGGATCATCACTTTCTAGTGTCAGAGTATCAGATAATTTTATGGTATCAGGAGGAAGCTCACTATGAACTTACTCTCAGTACAGAATATATGAGGTCTGTGATACCTTAGTTTCATAGCTCTGGGTCACTGTGACATCAGGTCATGGGTCAGATAAGATAAGCAGTGTATTATTCCCAAGGAAGGAGCAGATAATACTCTGCCAGTTCAAACAACAGGCATTGACTTTACCCTCAAAAAAAAAAAAGCAAAATCACCTACCAGTATTTAATCAATGCCTTTGACTTCCAAAGAGTAAAAGGTCTAATCATATAAAAATAAGAACATAATTTTGCTTTTAAGTTACTGTGAAAGTTAGTTCAGTAATAAATTGAGCACCATATGTTTCATTACTTTGAAAGAAACTTGCTACATGATTATTCCCATATATAGCATGTATTAATCATAATCCCATTTTCTCTGTAAGACAATTACAGTCTAAAATGTTAAATGGAGCACTGATGTTCATATCTGCTTATCAAGGAACGTAGACTCACTACCGTGCTATGTTTCCACATTGCCTGTAAACATCAGAGGGCAAACTTAACTCTTGAACACACCTTTGGCTAAGACTATGAAGAATTAATTTCTTCCCCCTAATGTAAAGAATGAAGGCTGAACAAGTTCCTATATCCAGGAGATGCGGGATCTGGATGCAGATCCAGGCCTGAAATTTTCAACTGACTTACCCTCTTACACAACTGCATTTTCTTCCGTCTTGCAGAACATCTCTTACCCATTTGACTGGGAACAGTTCTAACTCCTTGCGATGAAGACCGTCTTGCTGCAGGATGGTAACATGGCCAGAACACTGCAAATGCTGTTCTCCAGCATGGTGTGTGCGGCCTCAATGTTTAACTGCTCAAATTCTATTTTCAAGGCTTTTTAGTATGAATATAGGCAAAAATTAAAGGCAGACTCTGGCTCACTACACTCTCCCAACCCCGCACTGAAGTTAATGATATCTGTTCACGGAGTTTAACTAGAGCTATATCAAGTATATACTGACACTAATTTGCTCTTTGAGTAATCACAGTAACTTCAGTGCAAACACTCAAGGAATACAATAGTTCTCGATATGAATAGGGCTGGAAAATCTGCTCTGTCATAGGTACCTCTCAGAACATTTAAAAAAGTTCTTTAAGACTTTATTTCAGAAACCATCCAGTTTCTTAACTGTTCATTTATTTATTTTTTACAGTAATATCTAAATGAATATCCTGCTCATCTCTGGAGAAGACACTAGGAAGATTGTTATTTTCTTGGCGTTCAAAGGCAAATGTCTGGGAAAGCAACTTTCAAATTTAATTTTAAAGGAATTCCTGCCTGCACTGATCAACAAACAATGTAGGTCTCAAAACTGAAATTGGACATAATTATCCATTTTTTTTTAAGTTCTTCAGGGAAGGCAATAGAATGATGCCAGAGAGATCCCACGGACATTTTCTACAGTTTTGTCTTGTTGGCTTTCCTTTCTGCTCTGACAATTTAGTTGTGATTCAGTCATAGGCTGAGTTTCCACTGGGATAAACTGATTGGGTAAGTTTACCCCAGCTGTGTATCTAACACAATATTTTATATTTTTTGACACAGGAAAATGTTGGTTGGTGCTAACTTTTTCCTTTTGCTGGAGGCTTTCTAGCAACTAAATTCTTTTGAACTGATTATTAATGCCTGAACCCCACAATTGAGTGCTTATGCTGCAAAATACAAAGAACTGTAAGTATTATCTAATACATAATTCAAACATTCCTACTAATTTTCCCAGAATTTCTGGACACTGTGACACTTAAAATGAAAACTGGAAGATGTAAAAGCAAATGGAAATTTGGCATCCTCTTCATTTAAAGATTGATTTAAGACCTTTTGCACAGCCAGTAAAACTATTTGGATTCACATATCTGTGAGTTTTCTGAAGGGAACATAAACTTTACCACTCCATTCTGTACTTGTGCACTTATAAATACATGCAGCATATAACCCTTTAAGGTATAACAACACATTTATTTCTTTTAACTCCTACCTTGTTTTACAAACAGCCTATACCATTTGCTTTCTTGGTCTGGCCACCACTGGCAACTACTCTTCAGCGCAGGTGCCTGTGGCTGCCATCTCACACACCGATTCAGCAGAACTGCCTATTGACACAGCCAAGACTTTTAACATCGGACTTTTTTTTTTTTTTTGGTGTTTACAAAGTTCAAATCTCTTTCTCAGAGCAACTATTACTCATAAGCATTAAGGATTTTTTGAAATCTGTCCATGTTTAGTCTCTCCAGACAGCTCCTGGGCTTTCTGTAGCAGCAGTGTGCTCGAGCCATTGTTCTAATAGATGATGGCAGTGCCATTGTTGAACTTGGAGTGAAAAGATGCTATCATTTTAGATAGAATTGTTGGTACTAAATAATTCAATGTCTTTCTGGAAGGTAGCAGCCCTATAACCTTTCAGTTCTCCTCACCAACCAATCTACAAAGAAATGTTGCTAGGAGAAGCTATGGAGGAGTGTGGGAACAGCTCATCTCCCAGGCATAAAAGTAACTGCTGGTAACAACAAAGGGAAATTAAAATATGAGACACGCAGCCGTAAAAGAAAATATGCTCTACATGAAAGCACATCGGCAGCTCCATCTGTAGATTTCCACTCACCCAACATGTTGGGAAAGGTATAGAAAAAGATAAAAGGGAGTGACAGCAGTGCATGTACCAAGACTTAGGCAATGTCTGAAGAGAGGGTAACAAATGCCCTGTCTTAATGAAGCATGGAAAAGAAACCGATCTCACAGTACAGTTTGAAAAGCCAGGCCAGTCACCTGGGAAACAAGAAAAAAGGAAAAACAAGCAAATAGGCTATCAGCTCAAGCCTCACAAAGCATTCGCGAAATAAAACTACCTTAGACTTGTATGTTAGTGGTTAATAGGCTCTAAAATTATAGAACTGTCTACACTACATGTGGAACGACAGGTATGTGAGTCAACCTTAGCACCGAAGAAGATAATTACTGAAGCAGCAGGTTCAAAGTATATTGAAATGAAGACCATTAAAGGTATTTCTAGAGACATTTCTCCGACTCCAAGGAGCAGTTTAGCGATGGGTTTGAAACAGTCTGCCTTTTCATCCTGAAGTTACAGCAAAAGGGAGTTTGTTGTCATTTAATGGGTGAATTGCCTCTTCCTCTCAGGAAGAGTAATTCCTGTGGACAGGTCTTCAAAATGGACCTGCACGGCGCCCACGGACCTCAGGTCATGAGAAATAAGGTGCCAAAGACCACGGCCAAAGGCAAAACGAGGCAGTGTGCTTCCTCAGACACAGTGGGAAGAACAGTCGCTGAAGTCGGCCTGAGCTGCCTGCAATGAAAGGGGGGACAAGGGGTGAGGAGAAGACTTTTGGGAACTGTATGAAACAGCAGGTTCAGGGAAGCAGCCAGGTTTTTCATGAGAGTGTTCCCTGACCCTGGGAGAGAAGGGGAGCTTTGCTAAAGAGCACGAGGCACGCAGGAAGCCGACAACAGCTTCAGATTGATCTGGAGAGAGGGAAGAGACGCTGGACTTCCCAGGGAGGGAGCCGTTCGATTTCTTGTCATAGCACTTTGCCCTCACTGTCACTCATTTTGCTCTGGAGCCTTATAAGATCTTCGACCCAAAACAGGTGTTTTTGTCCCACTAATGATACTTAATTGGAAACCTATTGTTTTTACAGAGAGACTCCTAGGTCTCCTCAATAGACAGATTGAAATAACACGAGGGAAAAAGGGATTTAAACTGAAACACGCAGGTGATATTTTGTCCATTGTGTTACCTCAGCACTAAGTAGTTTATTTTTGGCTCTCTGTCTTGGGGAAAAATTATTTGGATTTGCTCTTGTAAACAAAAGAAGATAGGTTTTAAACAATTTAAATAAATACACACCAAAACCTACTCTGGAAACAAATGAGAATAATTTGAAGCTACACAATAAAAAAGATAGACATATATAGAAAATTCTACTCTTTCATTTTGAAGCCCATTTAAAATTCTTCAGATGAGAAGGCTGGAAAAAAGGTGTCTACTTCAGTCTCTTATCTGAAGCCAGGAGCAAGTGTACAATGCAGAAAAAAAGGAACCAAAAATAAACTTTTTTTTCTCTTTGATCCCTCCCCAGATCCTTCAGAACAATAAAAGAGAGCTTCAGGTATTTTCTTTTTCTTAGTCTTGCACTTCTGGAAGACCCCTGAATTTCATATATTCTATTTTTCCCAGCTGGCTTGTCTTTCTTATCTAGAAAAGTTATTCTAACATCTCTCACCCTTTTCAGCCCGTCTCTTTGCTTTGTGGCACTATAGACGCGGTGACTCTGTCCCAAACTCAAAGCTGAATGAGAAGCACAGTGCAACAATACCCCTCAGATGGCTCCTTGATCTCTTAAACAGCCCATGCTGCAGTCCTCTAAACTCTCACTAATTTACATTGCTTCACGGGGACTTAAACTGTACTAACTATGAAGACTGAATAAAGCTGGAGAGAGATGGCTACTCCTCTTAGCTGTCAGAGAATGGGAGGGGAGCTCTATTCAAACCATCCTTTGGGTGCTGCTGCCTCCTCCTGTGGTGCCCTGACTATGCCACTGTGACAGTAAGTTCGACATCGACCTTGCCCCTTCCCTTCCCTCCTTTATCACTCGCACCAAGATGTGGGAGCCACTGTCTTCCCAAACCGCTCACGAAACTGGTCTTGTGTTTACCCTAGGCGTTGCTAATAAACAAACGAGCCAAAAAAAGCGCCACAAAAAGCCAACCAAAAAACTTCCCCAATCCCGAAGTTGAGAAATTTTTATAAAATGTTCTCTCTTTTCCTTGTGTGTATGCTGATTACCATGTGTGTTAATGGCTGCCACAGGGATTGGAAAAGGGAAAAAGCCCAGCTTCACCTCAGCATTACAGCACAAGGGATAAAGAGAAAGCGAGAAACAGCAAATATGTAAGAAAACAGCCCAGGACCTAATTCGCTTGCAGCAACTCACTTTGCTGGCAGTAATTCACGTGCTGTGGTGGGAGGAAGGCGCTCCAAGCAGGGAGGGACGGGGAGAGGAAACAACGATGGCTTATGAGCTCCACTCATGCAAATAAATGTAACTGTTTGCTTGTGAAGTACAAGAGACAACAACACTTAAGGAATACCTGCTTGAAGGGGGTTAACAGGGATGCCATCGCTCTCCACATTTCTGTTTCTTACTCTATTTCACTAGGTAAGAACTCTCCAGCAACAATTTATCTTAACCTCATTAACAATCCCTGACAACTGCTTTCTCTCCAGCTTTGCTTCCCCCAAACTCTCATGATCTAGAAAGACACAATTCACACTTTTTCCTTCCCCAACTTTCTTCAGTCTTCAGTTTTTGGTGGTGGTTTTTTTTTTGTTTTTCTTTTTTTTTTTTTTTTATGAAAGCCTGCAGTATGTAATGAATGATTGCTGCTAGGAGCGCACTGCAAAGTGTCTATGTGACGATTATGTGAGAGGTTCATAGTCTTTCACGTTCCACAGTATAGAAGTGAGCCTTTGGGGCACCTCAAAAAGTTTAAAAACACTTGATTTCATTCAGGGAAGAATCAAAGAGTTTCACTAGAAGAAATTGTCTTTACACACATAAAAAAATGAAGGTTTCTAAAGGGATCTTTTAGTTAGATGACAGAAAACCTGCATTTTGTAATACCGCAGGGGTTCTTTTAATAAGTCACTAGAAAAGTTCCATTTGACAAGTTAAACCTTGAATTTTTTTTCATACTTATTATAGCCAAGGAGGTGCTAACCTAATACAATGGGCAAAGGAGTGTTACCACAATACAATAGACCAGACAGAGTTAGTACAATACCGGGCAATAAGGGATTTCACTATAATGAGTGAGAGAAGCAGTGTCTGCAACATAAGAAGCATGCTTCAGAAAAGAGAAATGTGTTTGGTTTGTTACTGGTCATTTTATAGCTGCAATTGTAACCCAATGCAATGACCCCAAGATGCTTAAGAGTCTTCTTTAAAAAGTGGAATGATCATTTCAAAGGTTCTTGGGCCAAAAGAGGCCATTATGGTATCTCAACTAGGGCCTCAGTAACACAGGCTATAGATTTTTGCACAATGTTGTCTCTATCTGACCTGATAATTTGGAGTTACTTCAGTGGTACCAGGCTGGGGCTTAGTTTGGTCCTCTATATTGCTCACGTCAATACGCTGTGAGGACCATGGAAGTATTCAGAGGACAAGAAGAGAGAGTTACTTTGGGCTTCCAAACTATATTTGACAAAATGTTGCATAAATTAAGTCTGAAATCACTTCTTTTTCTGTACTTTTTTGGTATCTGTTTCCATGGTCTTTATTATATTCTTGACTGTCGGGTCACTTTTTTCCATTTATACTCACTTCCTAGCTCATTCCAATATTTCAAGGAGCACTAGCTCCGGCATCAGGGTAGTCCTGCAGAAAATACGAAGGGTCTTTTGCTAGAAGAACGTTCCCATCCACCACATAATTCTAATGCACAACGTGGGAAAAGGATGCTTATAAGAAATCCATACAATGCGCTATATGTAAATCTCCACAGGTATTCAGCAAACTACACTCTGCAAATTTATGTGACCTACTTTTTCAGATTGTTTAGCACCTAATAGTATCCTTGCTGCCAATCAAATAGCAACTGCAAATATAATATACGCCCTTGATCTGGGAAGAATAGAACGATCTATGGATAACTTGAATAAAACTTGGGTGAAGTGTAGGAGCAAATGACATGGGTATGAGTTTGAATTTACAGCACAGCTGTATGAATGCTTGGCTGGGGAAAAAGTGCTGCTCTTTCACTTGATAATTGACCAGAATGAAATTTGTGGGGTAGAATGGTGATGTTAAGTGTAATTGTAATATACAGAGCTACAATTTGGATCACTTAGCTATGCATATGACAGGCATCTAAAAGTCTAAGTAGCACCTTTCCTGATTACCAAGAAGCTCTAGTACAAAGCTTCATACAAAACAGTGACGTGCTTGAAAATACCTGTCAGCAGTCATAATATACGATGCACTAACTTTTCTGATGTAGGTATGAAAAGGAGGTAAGCAAAGTATGTTGGAGTTACTCAGTGCAGTACAGTTTAAGGAGGAGCTCACTTACTTCTGGACCTGATTTTTTAAACATTTTTAATAATTTAGTACTGATGAAGAAGTACTAAACTTACCCAGCACAGAAAAGCTGTAGTGGCATATAAGCTTCAATTCAAACATGACAAAACACAGCAAAGTTACAAACATCGCTAGCACGAAACAACCCTTTTGGCTTCGGTAAGACCCAATTTAGAGGTACTAAGAAAAAGAGACTGTGAAATATTTCTGAGTTCCAATTGCTAAATAGCCTGCAGGAGTCAGAAAACTTGGTTTTGTAGTTGAGGCAGTGAATACAGCCTGAGAACTGGTTTCAATTTATGGGTCCGTGTTGCTCTTGGAGAAAATCACTCTTAATACAAAATGTGGATAGTATGTCATGCCTATTGGACTATAAAAGTTTTAAGGCAGGGAAAATCTCTCACTAGGTGAAGACTTGGCATCTACCTCTAAGAAATATCTGTCTTGACTGAGAGGCTGAGGTATCCCTATATTAGAAATACTGATCAATAATAAAACCAAATATTGCTGTCTCTTCCCAGCCTCCCCTGGTTGCTGGAGCTTATCTCAGATGCGAGATTGGGTACACAGATTTTCTTCTGCACTTAGCTTTGTTGTGATGCTGGGGGCAGACAGCTCTGCTTGCTGAAGATCAGGAAGGCTGGCAAAGAAGTAGTGAACGAGAGAGGTGAGAGAAAACAGAAAGAAGGAGGAACGGATGGAAGAAAATGAGCTGGTGAAGGTATTCTGGTGGGAATATGGTGAAGAGCAGTTGCTCCTGAAGGCCACTGTTGAGACCAGGGAAGATCTTTGGGCGAGAGATGGTTGAACTAATGCTATTGAAACGTAAGATAGGGTGCTGGCAAAATAGAGGCAAAGGCTCATGTGAGTCACACGTGCTGTATGAAAGGCGCTTCCTTGTCCACGCATTTACAAGCCAGTAACAAGGGCTTTCCAGGTCTTTTTAGTTTAGTGTCAGTAAGGATTAGTGTTTATCTCAAGCAATTTCCACTTCATAGTCTATCTAGAACAGAAAGTTCTCAAGGAATTAGAAAATGTTGTTTTCACCTCAAAAATAAACCAAATATAGGGGTAACGATTAAGGAGGAAAAAACTGATTATATAGTCAAGTACACATAGTTCAGAAAGTGGGTACTAAGCATAAGAAACAGCAAGGATGAGAGCTCTAAATCTTTTTTTTTTTCTAGCCAGCAGTCAGTGCAAAAACTAACCCTTGCTCTGAATTCTCATCTCCTTCTTCATATGTTTGATGCTTCATGCAGTCCTCACCATCCTACTTCTCTCATCCTTTCCTTTCACAAATCCCTGCTTCTGCAATACTGCTGTGCCTTGCTTTAGGACATGACATAACCTGGCAGATGAGATGAGGGCTAATGGTTTCAATAGACATATATGCTTTTTGTGCAGAATGGGGAGGGCATAGGTTAGAAAATGAACTGCCCCCTCTCTATCAGCCTTACACTCTTCCTTCTCTAAGGGACGTTTGGGGTATAATGTGGTGGGAAGACATGTTACAGATGGATAAAGCATAGTGAGAAGTTGGTTTTATCTGCCTCAAATTAGGCACGGAGATAGAAAGGACAGCAGTTTCTAGACATTAGGAGGAAGGTTTGTTTGGCAGGGGTTTTGAAACTCGGTCACACATTTTCTGTTTAACAGCTTACAAGATAGTGTATTATAAGATTGAGTAAGTGTTTATGATCTGGGTTGGAAAAGGACTATGGGATGAGAGTTGCTGGTGAAAGTGCTTTCCGCTTATGTCTGAAAGGCTGGCAAGGATGAAGGAGGCACTATTTAGCTTGGCCCTTAACCCTGGAGAACTGGACATTGACTACCCGAATTCTGCTCCGTGGCTCCTCCCGGGGCAGAACAATAGTCGCTACCGTTTCACCACGGGAATTCAGCACACGGTAATCACTGCACTCCTGTGCTTTCGGAGGAGGACAGCAACTTCCTTCCGTTTATGCAGGCATATGCATTTATTGCTAAGGGAATCTAGCTTCCCATTAAGTGCTTCTCAACTCAAATAGCTCCGATTGTTCTGTCTTAAAGATGTGAGACGTGCTTTTTTTTGATGAAAGCATGTAGAAAAAGACCTATACTACCAAAGACAACTTTTCTTGCTTCTTATCCTTTAAAGGCTTTGCAAAATGTTCCTATTTAATAACAGTTATCTTTATGTAGTAGCTGAATCTTTTCATAAGCTAATAGTTGTAAAGCACTGTCTACTTTGCTTAATGATACTATTTTCCCAATATAAAACAGGGCTAATGGGTGTCAAATGTGAAAGCAATATTCCTGCAATTTATCACTTAAGCCTTCTTTCACTCTTTTGGGGTGAATTGTTGTATTTTTAAAGGGAAATTGATTGCCTTGAGTGAATTCTTTTATTCTTCCACATTAACAATTCATGAATGAAGCCAATAGCTGCAACACAATCTTCAGCTTCTTGTCCCACCAATAACCTCAGCTGTGTCCTGGAGGGTAAACTCACACTGCATCAATCAACAGTCTTCGTGGTCTGTAGCACAGCCATGTGAACTGTGCCTTACACTACGTTCTCGTTTGCTCCCTTGACTTCTGGCAGTTGGGAACTGCACAAAAACGAATTAGCTGTTACAAAGTTTCCTGGCATGCTGTACTTTACATGATTGGAAAGTTACATTGCTAGAAAGAACAAAGAATACAGACATTCACTCTGAGGTTCGGGACCAAATGCCAACGGTCAAATGATCCTCGTGCACCTTTCTTCTCTGCTCTCCCCTTCTCTCTGCCATTGCTAAGTGTTGGGCAAGTCCAGCTAAAAAGATTTTGGGAGATTAAAGAGATCTCAGTTAAGGGACATTTTGGACTACTTATTTAAAAAAGAACCAAAACACAAAAAAACCCCAACCCCCAAACAGCACTATAAAACTGATCTGGGAAAGGCAAAGAGGCCAGCAGTTTAAGAATACATTAAGGTTGCACCTGCAAATGAGTTCATTCACTTCTTTCCATGAGCAAACCTGGTGCCTCTACTCCCAAGTGAGAAATAAACACACAACATTGGGCAGGCAGACATCCAAATGCCCAGACTTAGTGTAACTGTGTGCCTACAAAACTCATACGTAGAAAATGGAAGCTGTGAATGTGGACTGCAGCCTAACTCGCGAAGACAGAGCTGTTGTGAAGGTAAACTAAGCAAAGTGTGGTGTAATGGCTGGCTTTGAGTCACTGGTAAAACTTATCCCTGGCACGTCCCTCTCCTCAACGCTGCTGACTCCTCTCTTGAAAGCCACCTGTCCTTAAGCACATTTTCCTCCTTTACCAGGTTTTTTTTTTGGCTCAGAGTCTCCACGTAAGGACGTGCGTGCACGTGCCTTCTGCTGTTGTGGTTCCTCTCCAGCCAAATTTGTTGTCTCTGTATGCTCCAACCTGTACCCATACACGGCTCCTGCACTGGGGGGTTGCTGGTGTGGACGCCCCAGGCTGTGCCAGAGCAGGCTTCACCCAGGAGTGACCCCTTCGACTTTATGGACACCTGAGCACATTTGCCTACTCGGCAAAACATCACTAGGGTCACCGCATAAGGGGTCGCTTCTAAAATGCGGGGCTGATTTTCAGCTCATTTCTACTAGATCTGTACTAATTTAGACCTGTGAATTAGCGTGTGTCTTAAAAAATAAAGACACACACACGTATATACACGTGCAAGCTGTCTATGATTTTTCACAATAATTTTCATTAGTTTTCCCTATTTCCCTATATACGCCACTCACTCTTTTCATCAGACACTGATTTCTAGCTCAGTTTCACCACGGCACTTGGTATGGCTGGCTATATCACTCTGTACAGCCAAAAAAATACTGCTGGTTTACAAAAAAATAAAGATAAAAGTCCGAATGTCTTTCATTAGAAAAAAACACAATTTTTTTCTGACAAAAACCCAATAAAACTTAATGAACTGTTACTTTATTTTCTCAGGAAAACAACAAATGAAGACGCAAATAAGTAGCCCACCCCTGTCATTGAACCTATATTTAAAAGGAGCTGCTGTGGCTTCAGTTCTGAAGCATTTGACCTCCTAGGATAGAGGAGGTACAAAAGATTTTTATTTGTTTGCAGATTGTAAGATAACAAGCAATACATCTGAAAATATAAACCTGAGATGACTCTTCTTACAAATGATCTTGTGAGAAGAGGAACAGGTACAAGAAAAAAAATAATGAAAGAGGCAGAGAAAGGAATGACAGACGTGCAGATTCTATGAATAAAGAGCTAAGAAAAGACCTGTGGAAATAATTGATTTTTCTGATTCACCACTGACATTTCTTAAAAATCCCCAAGTAATTTGATGTCCACCTGAACCTAATCCTTTTTTTTTTTTTTTTTTTTTTTTTTGAATTGTCCGCACTTGAAACAAAAATTGCTTGGGGTTAAATAAAAATCTTTAGTTCTATCTGAATTGGTTTTTAAGTTTGATTTGAGGTATTTTCTGAGACTTCACAAAAATAAAATTAGAAGAACTTGAAAACAAAGGATTTCATTCATCACAGGGACTTAAGCAGCACTGCTAACATTGAAGAAAGAGAAGAACAAGAAATGATGGTGCCTTTCACAAAATGGAGCAGGAACAAGGTGTGGGATGTGGAAAATCCAAGCTCAGATTTCCCCCCTACAAAAGCTCCAGTACAGACATGAATCTATCTCTCCTCTCCTGTCCTCACGTAATTTATTCAGACAAACACCCAATAAGATTTTGATTACATGTTCATTATTCAACATGTTGCAAAACAATGTCTACAGACCCAGCTGAGATCAGGGTTCCATGTACACCAGCCGGCGTTAAAGAGATGACCTTACTCCACATAATGGAGAGAGAAGATCTGCATCCTGTTCTTAAGCCGTGCAGTACACAGAAAAGCTAAAGGTTTCTTGTTTGTCCAATGCAGTCCCTGGAAACTGAGGTCAGAA
Organism: Larus michahellis; assembly: GCF_964199755.1. NCBI lineage: Eukaryota > Metazoa > Chordata > Aves > Charadriiformes > Laridae > Larus > Larus michahellis. The sequence goes on along the minus strand of NC_133903.1, from coordinate 43,594,816 downwards.
ATCCCAAGTCCTGCTTCAGTGGCTTTTCTGAAAAATATTCCACAAGACACGCTATAAAGACTCTCTCTGATGTCCCTCCAGCCCTTTGCTCCGTAAACTGGTAGTGCTGAGACTCCAGGAAAGCCTTGACCAGGTAACCTTGATTGACAAAACATTTTACACGGACAAGGGCAAGGTAAACTTCCCCAGACTAGTCTGCAGTGTCATAAATGTTTGCAGGATTGACTGTTCCCTCCAGAGGCAGCCCCATGCTTCACAGTCCTTGCTGCATACAAATGAAGTCGCTCCACAGCACAATTGAGTGCATACGCTGTGGTGTGACCTCCTGTTTGGTGACATCCATCAGTGAAATGTTCTGTGGTAGCGGCTGTCTGAAAATCATCTGGTACATGAATTTTTACTCTGATTTCACTAAAGCCCAATCAATAAGGGCACCTAGCTCTAGTGTTCTCATATACTTGCTCTGTGAATAAAGTAAATGAAATATTTGCGCAGACTTTTGTCATTCGTTTTGAAGGGCCTGACCAGAAATTGGAACGTGTCAGGAGCTAGAAGGAGGGGACTATTGACAAGCAGCATTGCACGCACTGAACTGCAAAGTCCTCCCTTCTGGGTAGAGGAAAAGCAAAATCAACCCAAATACAAATGAACACTTAGAAAAAACCCTGAAAGATTCATTTGGCATAAGTTAGTATTGTATTGTCTGATGCTGGAACCCAGTCAGCATGTCATTCTGATTAAAGGAGGATTACAGACAGGTGTTCAAATATAAGTATATATCCCAGCTATACCTAAATTTGCATAGGAACTCATGAAAAAAGTTCTCTGGGCAAAATACTTGTAAGTATATTGTGGGGGAATTTTGTTTTTCCTCTAAAAAGTAAAACCATAACCCAGCCTGATTACTTTTTAATTACAGAAAGATTAGGTAGCAAGTGGAAACAATTGCTCACCTTGTATTCTAATAAGAAAACTGAAGCAAATGAAATGAAAGTGCTAGTCGCAGTTTCAAAACAAAAGGAGATTCCACTTTACTGAGTGTGTCTAATCAGAATGTGTTGGGTTGGAAGGGACCTTTAAAGGTCATCTGGTCCAACCCCCCTGCAGTAAGCAGGGACATCTTCAACTAGATCAGGTTGCTCAGAGCCTCATCCAGCCCGGCCTTGAATGTCTCCAGGGATGGGGCCTCCACCACCTCTGGGCAACCTGTGCCAGTGTCTCACCACCCTCACTCTAAAGAGCTTCTTCCCGCTGTCTAATCTAAACCTGCCCTGCTCTAGTTTAAAACCATTGCCCCTCGTCCCATCGCTGCATGCCCTTGCAAACAGCCCCTCCCCAGCTTTCTTATAGGCTCCAGCTATTGAAAAATTTACATGACAAATTGGAAAGCTTCTGAAACAAACAGCCATTAAGGCTAATACAGAGCTATCACCCTCGGATCGAAAAAGACCAAATGCCCCTGGCGGCAACACCGAGAGAATACCATGTATGCTTGTTATTTTCTGAAGCTGCTTCTTAGGTATTGTCTTTTAGTTACTCTCATGGACAGGACGTGTGGCTTTGGGAGTAAGAATAGCAGTGCCTACGTGAGGCAGAAGGGTTATTATTCCTAAAAGTTAGGTTATTGTTCTTAAAACATTCTTCTGTTAAAAAACTGTGCAACAAGATAAAAACAATAGTTGTATACTCAGAAGAAAAAAACAGTGGCATAAAAAAAAACAAAAAAAAACAAAACAAAAAAACTCCAGGAAACGGAGAGGAGATTTTGCAAAAGAGCTCTTTTTCATTTTAAAACTCAGGCAGGGTATTATGTTTTGCTTTGCAAGGGTTTACATGGGAATGAACACACAAAACATGTTTGTCAAATATAGTTAAATGGAAGCTATTCAGATATTTACTAAATAGATACAGCTTACATCAGAAACAGACGAGAGTAACCTTTTCCCTTCTCAAAGTTTTCGATTCTGATAAAAGTGTGGGTAAAAGATGAACATATCTGCTCATGTTTATTGCTGTTCTAGTGAGAGAAAAACATTTGATTAAAACAGTGATTTACGTTCCAGCTACAGAAGTTAAATGGTACTCTTCAGTGTTCAATAAGAGATTGTTATGTGATCTCAAGCACAGAACTGGTTGGTGTCCTGCCTTAAAATCCTTCATCTTCTCTCCAGTTCTCTTAATTTTTGTTCCTAACTTATTCCCTAACTCGTTTTCCAGCTGTCCACAATTATAAAAGTAAATGATTTCAATATGATGCAAAAGAGTAAACAAACCCTTACCCTGCAATTGTTCTAGGCACTGTGAAAGAACAAATAATCATTTTGACAGGTAGACAGCAGACAGGTCAAAGTGATCTGCTGAAAGTCTGCCTTCAAGAAAGGTCAGCAACGTAAAGCTTCTTTTTCCTTTCTTTTCTTCTACCTCTTTGTTTTTTTTCCTCCTTCCCCCCCCCCCCGATTTCAGGGTGACCCAACAGCATTCACAGATATTGAGCTAAAATAACCAGCGACTTTGTTCACAGCAAACCACTTCATTTCTAAGGCAGGTATTGCAGAAATATATGATCTTTTCTGTATTTTTTTAAGTGATAGTATAAGATCCCCTTGCTTTTGCATAATGATAGAAAAAGCCACTTCCATGGTATAAAAAAGTTATAATAATGCAATATAATAAAATACAGTCTGAACAGTAACTTCTTAGAGGGATGGTAAGAAGCAGCTTTCCTCTAAGACCAAAAGTCTGGACACTGGAATGGGAGAAGTCCAGTTCACCAGCTTTTTCTTTCTGCTTCTCACTATTGCAAGAGGAGCTCCCGTGCTATTCAAATAAGGTACATGCTTTGAAATAATGATCCAGAGCCCTAAAATATGGAGGGTAGCTTCAAAAAATCAGGCAAAACTGCAAAATATTTATTCTAACATCTAAATATTTTACATGTATATCTTTATCTGTATATATGTAAACCACATTAATTTACATGTAAATGTGTTTTTTAAGTTCACATGTATGCAAATACATATACACAAGAATTTTTATAAAATAAGTGCATATCTATTTATACACAGAAATTCAGATATATTATATAGATAATAAATTTTGTATTCTTTTTAAGTACCTCCTGTCTCTTTTTTCTGGAAATTCAGTCACATTCTTAAGCTCTGCCCTGCTCCGGGCTCTGAAGGTTAGACATTTCCCCCCTCTAACGGCAGCTGGCACCATGCTGCGATCCTCGCTTTCCAGCAGTCGGCCTTTTTTAGCCGGTATGTGGACAGCCTTATCCTGACCTGGGGACAAGGGGCAGTTGGGACATTGGTTCTGGCACTCGTGGCCCCGTGTTGTTCATGGGGGGTGGCAGCGGGAGCTGGGGCAGGGCAGAGGCAGTTCCTGGCCGCAGCGTCCCGGGAGCAGGGTAGTGCCTGGAGGTCCCGCTGCCCCTCTGCGCAGGGCTGCCACGTTGTGGACAGAGGTGTCAGGGTGCACTAATGGCCCAGTGCTGGGCACAAACATGACGTGGACTTGGTCCATTTCTGCGCGTGTGTAGAGATCAGTTCCAGGAGGCATCACCAACCCACATCAGAGGCTTTTCTATTGTGGTGGCTCTCAACTATACATGTGGTTGTGTTATTCCTTCTCCTGCTAGCTGGTTTAAACTACCAAGGGTAATTCTAGGACAAGCTACAATTACAATTTTTTTATGCTGTGTAGACATGACCTTTGACTACTTGATTGCAACTGGCTTTGGATCAGGGCCTGTAGCCAAAGCTGTGTCGCTAGCATAACATGCAACACTCTCTGCAGAGCCTCCAAGTATAAGCCATCACCTCTCTGATCTAACATACACATAACTGCAATGAGCTGGGAGATCCTCCAGCATTTCACAGCATATAGAAGAGATTTATTAACAAAGATTTTCTGTTTGCAGATACAAAAACACACAGAAGGCCAAATTCTTAGCTTGCATGAAGCAGTGAAGCTTAATGTATGAGGAAGGGATGAAACTCTGGAGTGTGTGCGTCCGTGGGGACACACTGTTTCATGTACCACACGTTCCACCAAAGAAGATACCACTATCTTCTTTGAAGGTAGATCTGCAAAGGAGCTGAAAAAAACCTGACAAAATGGTTGTGGTTTTACAGTCGAGTTTAGGCTAAACCGTAACTATTAAAAAAGGTGATTTGGGCGTTCCACATTCTGTTGCTAGATAAATTTGTGTCCTGCCTTTTACATGTAATGCGAGAGCAAAGTCTCATTAGTAATTCATACACAGGCTAGAACTGCAGTTCTGAGTTCGTGCAATAATTGTGGCTAAGACGAGCTCAGCAGTCAGAGAAATACGATGGGTACGTCAGCATCTCTAGGCACAGCGTAGGGCTGTCTGAATCAGCGAGACTCTGCCTTCAGCTCTTCTACGCTGTGCAAGCCGAGGACCAGCCTACTCCGACTCTAATGACATAGTGGCTCTGTCAGAGGAGCACTGCAGCTACCAGCACATTGAATACTATCGAAGCTTTCAGCATCAAAAAAACAAACCCAAAAACCTCTCTCAAAAGCAACTGCCCTGTCAACCTTTACATAATCTGATTTATCTGTCACACACGCTTTGTAAAAGCATCAACCCATTAATTTCAACAGGGTCAACTTCACACTCACTAAAAAGGGAATGGGACCCAATGAATATTTTTTGGTCAGGCACAGCACAATATTTATGACCTTTTTTCCCCACTCCAGTTATGCTACAAATGCGTTTTACGTGAGTAGATCTCGTTAGACAAGCAGGCGTTTGCAAAACATTGCAAATGCAACTGAGTATAATGAGTACACTTCCAGAGAGGATATTCTAGTACCCTCCAGGCCTTGATTGGGCAGCTCATTTAAACATCAGGTTAAATCCTGTTTAAGTGAAGTGCCTTATAGAAGTTTTTCAGCAGTGCTCTTAATGGCTGAGAAAAAAATGACAGGAAACAGAATGAAGTCAGTTCTCATTTTCTTTCCCTTTTGCTGCTAACCACCCTAAGAAACCTTACTCTTTTTTTTTTTTTCCAGATACATGAATTCTGTGTGGATTTAGAAGGAAATACTTATTTCCTTCTCCCACCAAGCGCCATCCATGCCCCCCCGATGTTGCACCACCACCACCATTTCCTTGTACCATTTTTTTTTGTGTCTCCGGCTGCATCGGGCTCAAACCTCATGCCCCCTCTGCCTCCCCGTTCACCTTGGGCTGGGCTTTTCCGCCGGGACCCGCTCTCTCCAGCTGTGTCCAGCTGTTCCCGGCGGGGCCCCGGGAGCGGGTGTCCCCCGGCAGGTGGCACTCGGGCTCCGCCGCTCCGGCCCGGCGGGCAGCAAGGAATGGGGCCTTTGCAAAGATGGATTTCATCCCGGGAATAGAGGCAAACAGGCGCTTTCCGCCCTTAAATTATTAGCAGCATCTGTTGCGAGCGCCTTCGTGCCGTCCGGGGGGAGTCACGCCGCGCTGGCGGGGACAGCCCGGGGGGGGGGGAGGGCTGTTGGGTGCACCCCTCCTGGAAGGAGCCGGGGCTTATGTCTGAGCATATGTAATATCACAGCAAACCGTCATGGAAGGAGAATTTAAAACGTAGTTATTATCCTCCGGGGGAAATCTCTGCATCAAGAGGGGAATATATGTGCATACTGTAACTCCTATTAGTGTTAATGGGAATTATGTGTGTAAATCCCCAAATCCCAGTGTACAAAGATGAGAGTGTCCCCGTAAGGGTCTGAAATATGCATTTGAATTAAGCCTGGCTGTTGGGAAACTCATAATGCTGTGGCTGTTATTATAAATTTATACTTACTAGGACTAAGTTTCACCTGAAACAACAGAGCCTGAAGTGTTATTTGTTCCAGCAAATTATTTTGTTAGATGTGATAATCAGTTCACAGCAGGACTGCGAGAGGCTACTCAGCTTGTTGACAATCCTGGGTCCCATCCAGCTTCAAGCAGCTTCTGAAGCGGCTCCAAAGGCCACAGAGGGGACTCCCAAACCCAGCTCCTCAGGGAGATGAGGCCAGGGCAAGGCTGACGGTCCACAGCCACTTCCCAGGACAACCATTTCCCAGGGGCAGAGTTACTTGTTCTGTCAAGCACACCCCCCTTCCAAAGCACAAATGACAGGCACGAGACTCAGCAGAGGTGCTGCTGTTCCCAGCCCCATGTATTTTGCCAGGTGGATGAGATTTTTTTCTTATGAGCTAAGTGCCTAAGACACAGTCTGAGGTGGAGGAGGAGCTGCAAATGAGTTCTCCTTGACTTACTGGGCTACTCTGTAGTTTATTTCAGGAATTATGTGACCTAAGGGTATGCCTTCCTTTAGCATCACCTTTGAACTAGGAAGATGCCTTTCGCAGGAGCTTTTGTCCCATGTTTATCATCTCGACCTCGGATCGGATTTAATCCTAGGGTATCCCTCCTTTCAAAGACACACGTTTTCCCTCTGGACTGGGAGGAAGGAAACCCTGTCCTGACTCTCATGCCTCAGCAGCTGCTTTGGATGAGTAGCTGTGGCAGTGCAGGAGAGATGCCATGGGGTTGGGGGCTCCTAATGGGGAAAGCATGTCTAAAGCCACAACCATGGCTTCAGCCTGCTCTGTGTCACCTTCATCACCTTATTACATGGCCCAACACCTAAAAGGACATGAAAGCATAGAGGACAGGTATGGAGAGCCTGAGCCAGCATTGTGTGTGTGGCGGGGATGGGTCCCCTTTCCAGGGGTGTCCAACCTACATGCCACAGGGATGGCGTGGTGCTTGGTACCAGCATGAACCTCAGGGCCGCTGCGTATGCAAGGACTGCCAAAATCGTGGTGGGAAACAACTGCCAAACAGCCCCTCACCCTCTTCCCCTCTGTGATATTTTCTCCTCCTTCCTGTCTCGTTTCATATCAGTGCCCAGACTCTTTGATCCCCTTGATTAGCCCCCTTGAGAGCAGCCATGTGTGTCCTTTACTCCTGTGCAGTCCCAGGTTAGGCCAAAGCAGACCAGCACATAACACCACCCTTGGTTTAAATACCATTCATAGTGACAGGGAGTTGCTTTATTCTGAATGATTCCTTCATCTATTGAGTTATTTGGAATAGCACAGTTAATTATTTTAAACCCCACTCTCCTACTTGAAGTCTGGGTGTGACTCCAACAAATTCAGTTTTGAATCTTGTAATGGAATAAAAGTATTGCCAGTCCTCATTAAAAACACCGTAAAAGCCACAGCAGCAGCGCTGTGTTCCTTGTAATGATTTGTTTCACTGATAGATCAAACGGCCTGTTGACAATGGTTGACTGCAACCGACAGCCTCTTCTAATAAGATAAAGAAGTTGTACATTTTATTGATTATAAAGCAAATTGGGTTTTTGTCCCTTTAAATTTTTTATTGGCTACAAAATGGAGGACTTATGCCTTTGAAACTGCAGCTTGCCATGACATTACAATGAATTATAATCCTAACCTATTCATGCTTCCTCAAAGGCCTAACCCATTTGCCTGCCTCACAAGCATGTTGTAAAATGCCCTGCATTTACATATATATTTTCAGGAGCTTTTTATTCAAGAACTGCAGCAAACTCGAGAATGGGAAAGGGGCTGAATGGGCAAGAATTCTTGAGATCCTGGAATTTTAAGAGTCTTGCACTGTCTCATCACAAGCTACAAGCTTGGGGCAGGCATTTTCGGATAAGGTTCTTAGTTTTTCGTTAGACAAGAGGTGACATTTTTAATCCCTTCCATCTCTGAAGATCTATGTTCCTGAACATCCTGGGAATGGAGCTCCTGTTTCCAAAATAAATCTAACACTTTCTAGATCAATATTTAGGGTCAGATCTTACAGAAGCCTGAGGCGCATCAAGGAGGTTTTTAAAGGCCAACCACCAAAATCAGGACTCCCGAATCTGCTCCCAGCATCTCTCTTACAAGCCCAGATATCTCCCTGCCTGACCCCAAGCTGTGCAGACCCCTCCAGCTCTGCCTCTGTGTAGAGCGGAGCAGGTACGTGGGGATCTGCAGTGATACAGCGCCCCAGCGGGACCTGAACACCTACGGCCACCAGGGCAGAGTGCCTCAAAAACACCATAGTGTCAACTGCACTCTCCTAACATAACGAGAGGGGGAAAGGGAGACGAGAGCAGTTGCCGGTCCCTTCCCTGACACATCTTAGTGGATAAGGAAGCTGGAGCACTTGACTCTGGCTGTAAAGCCGCGCAGTTGAGACAGTGGTGGGGAGGAGTCCTGACTTCTGGTCTCAGGGCTATTTCTGTTCTCTTGCTCTTCCTGCTCTTTTCCTGCTCATCCCTAGCAGCTGGACAATATAAAGGGGTGGGGGGAGAGGAGAAGGGAAAAAAGTCTTGGCAGGAGCTGTCAGAGCACAGGCTTCCACCTCCTGTCTCAGTGCACTTCCAAAGGGAGAGACATTCAGGCCCCTCATGGCCCCATGATTTTTCGCTTTCAGTAGCTGAGATTTGTCAGGAAAACATGCCCCTTCTCTGCCGAGTCCCAGCTCGTGGGCAGTGTCTGGCAAACACTCCCAACAAGTAAGAGATGTAGATCTGAACCCTTACAGGAGCTGGAGCATGCCCTACCCAGACCCACTGCTCCCGGCTACTGGGCACTTAGGTATAAGTGGATCTGTGTCGCTGTTGGCTATGAATTCAGAAGGGAAAACCCAACCCTTGCTCTGTTATTAAGCAACTGGATGTAGGTTACATCTCCCAGAAACGCTGGATCCAGTACATATGATGGCAGTTGCCTTACTAGCAATCACCTCTGCGTTGAGAGGACAGACTGTCCCCATGCTCCTCCTTTTTCAACCTTGTTCTTATATATGACAAAATAGCACAAAATGTCACAAACCACGCTGCCCTGAAAAACATCACTTTGGACTGAGCATTTTATCCATATAACCCTTTGCGTGTTCTCATCTTCAGCCTCTTTCAGTGAGGAGAAAAGCACACACGCACGCTCAAACACAGAGTCCACAGCAGGTGACCGGGGAAAATCTGTTTGGAAACTCAGTTTCTGGCTGCTTTAGGGTGGGCAATTTGCAAGCTGCTGCCCGCAAAGTGATGAGGCACCACCAACGGATGCTACTGGCCTGCAACAACCGTGGGGCTTTCACCTCCCAGGGACCTCCGTCCCCATGCAGACACCAGCTCCCAGACCAGCACGACTGGTCTATCGGTCTGGAAACCGGGTCTGGAACACAGCTCTACAAAGTTGCAGTGTTTCCACGAGTGGGGACCAATTGATTAAACCCATAGTTTGGCACTTATATACCTTATTCTATTTTAAAATTAGTGTCTGAAGTGGTTTAGTAACTTCACCATCGATTTCACTGCCGGTGTTTGAGCTTAGGAGACTAGTTTGAAAATTTTGGCCCAACTACATGGGTTATTACCAAGTAACAGCCATTTACTCAAAGAGGATCAGTTAAAAGCAGCTTGCAGTGCAATGGTTCACGCTATCTCTGTTTTACAAGGATTGAAAGTCCTTTGGTTTCCTGTTTGTCAATCGGGTGCTTTCACCAGTGCTCAAGTCAGTCAAAGGGAGAAAAAAAGAAAAAAAAAAAAATTAACAGAGCTTCATAGAAATATTGCATTCTTTCCTAGAGTGGAGGCAAAACAACCAGAAGTTTAAAGTAAACAGTCCCTACCAGCAGATCTTTTCCCCTTTTATTGCATGAATTACAATGCCCTTCAGCCAGCAGAAGGCAGAGAAAGTTCTGCCAGGAAAAAGAGTTATTTGAAAAAGTTTACTTTAAACTTTTGTTTGCTTTGCTGTGGACACTCACACACACACAAAAGAGGAGAGAGGCCCTTTCTTCTTCCACTTTAGTGCTAGGTAAAAAGAAAATGGATTTTTCTTTATCGACTGGTACACGTCTGGCAGAAGTAAAGGCAAGTTTCCTCATGGTCATGCCTCTGTGCTCAACCATGATCTGGAAGAACATTGTGAGAGATAAAGCGGGACTGTCCTGTTCACCCAGGACATGCAGACCAGTGGAAAAAACAAACACAAGCATCTCTGATCATTCCACTGATATAAACAAGCACAAAGCTACCAAAGCCAAACAACATCATTTTATTCCAATAAAACAGCTCAATGATTCTTTTGCTTCTAAATCTCTGTCCCTTTTGTAATGAAGACAAAAGTTGCGGTCTGTTTTCATTCACACTCCTGTAAATCAGGAGTAACTGTAAGTCTACTGGAAGAGAGCTAAAAGAGCCCTGTAGTTGTTTAGGACAGAAATTCTGCATAAAAAGTAAAGCGGTCTCAAAACAACCACCACCACCTTTTGTGAAAAATGTTCCCATTTCTGCTCAGTTCCAATGTTTTCATTTGAAACAGACTCCTTGATCAGAAGTTAATAAAAGCACGTCATGTGAAATACGCAGAGCACTTTATAAAACATATAAGAAAAATAGGGTTGTGTCCTGAAGACTTTATAACAGGCAGAATGAGAAAGAGACAAAAGAAGATAAAAAGAGATTTCTAGCAATGTGTAAGCAAAGCGGGATAAAGCTGAGTAGCGGTTGGATTAGCGCAGCATGAGTTTGTTTTTAAAATACATCCCTTCTCTGCACTTCCACCCTCTCCCGTCTGCCCCACCGCCCTGACCTTCTTCCTCCCCGTTTCAAAAGAGCCGTCCCTCCTTATTTCCCTCCTGACCTGCATTCCTCACTGCTGGCTGTAATGTGGCGATAAAGGCACCAGTAAACCCAGCCAGCTTGCCTAAGATCAGAAGATACGGAGGGTGATGTTAGCAAATTAACTGATGGGTATAAAACAAAAGGGAGGAAAAAAAAAAAAAAAAGTTGTCCGGAAGCTGAGAACTTTTGAACCCATTTAAACAAACAAGCGGCAGAGGAGCAGGCTTGTCTGTCACAGGAATATCGTCTGCAAGAGCCAAGCCAGAGCTTGGAAGCTACGACAACCAGATGCAGCCCCTGAGAGCAGCCCCTGGTAGAGGGACAGAGCTGTTTAAGAGAGGGGAGTTCCTGCCTTTCAAAAGGCAGGACACGATGGGACGCTCCCCATTGCCATTTCCACCCCTCGTGGACCTGTACTCGATTCCCTCGGGTTGCTGCAGCCCGCAACACCTGCAAAGAGACAATGAAGCCTCTCTGTGCGCTGCCCTTACGACTATGCTTTCAAGGGCCCTGGGCTGGTGAAGAAAGCGTGCCATACTGAAAATAATTGCAGTAAGAATTTGAGATACACATAGACTCATTTATTTAGTAATATTAACTGGCTTTCCTGCTTTTCCATCAGCATTAGGAGGGTTAATACCTTCCTCCTGGGCTGCCCTCCAGAGATTTTGCTCTCTATGGCTCCAGATGGCTTTCAGAAATCTCTAGTTTTGCTGCCCTCATTAGTGACAGATGTGGGAGTTATAATTTGAAATTTAGGTTCACTAAAGTAAAGAATTGTGAAATCCCAGGAACCCACAGAAGCAATCTTAAATGCGTCAGTGCTACAGATCAGAGGAAACATGCTCTCACGTAATGCTGAACAAGAAACTTTATTACCAACAACATCCCTTCCCTTTTCCCCCCCTCTGCTTTATCTCAGACTTCCAGCGCAGCCTTCCCTGGGAGCCTCCCGCTCGGCTTCTTGCTGCTCCCCTGACGCCACAGCCCCCCAAGCCTTGGGTGGGTGGGTGGCTTGGTGGCTCACCACCGTGGGCACACCGGTGACGGGCCTGGCAGCGCCTTCTCCTGGGCTGAGTCTTGCCATGCCTCCCACCATCCCCGACAGCGGCATGCCAGCCTCCTGCCTCAGATGCTCTGGAGCCATGCACTAGTTCTGCACTGGCATCAGCCCTGCTCCTTCCGTAAGTTTAGTTCAACAGGCACCTGCAGTAAGCTGAACCAGAACCCATCTCAACCGCTGCTTTCATCACAAAAGCAGACCGACTTTTTCATTACCTCCACATAGCACGTTTGAGAACCGCATGCAGAGCATGCTTTTGTCACAAATTCCCTTCCTTTCTTCCTGCTACGGAAAGGGGAGATGCGGAACGTGGCCACAGAGGATGCTTGCTTTGGCAACCAGCTGGCAACACTCATCTGCAGAACCTGACAGGTAAAGCCTCCGCGGCCAGCCTGCATGGGCACGGTACAGGGCCTGGAGAAGACGCTATCCCTTCATTGTCATTACATAAAGCCCTTCACCGGCAGCTCTTGTACGCAGAAGAGATACGGTCACTCATACCATTCTCCATTAGTGTTGCTGGAACTTTGATCTGGGGGAGGAGGCCTAAAATAACATGTAATTGTTTCTGAATGGGCTTGAAGTAGACGGTACATAGCTGAGAGAATCTATTTTAACTACTCGAATGACCTCAAAGTTAACATTGACCACTTGGAAGGACAGCTTACTTTAAAAAGTGGTTTTATGTAACTCTTGCGCACTATGCGTAAGCACAGAGTATATTGCTGTTCATCCTTCACAGCACAGACATACAACACGTGCAGAGAAGAGTATCTCTGAGATGGATGCACCCTGAGGTTGTCAGATCCAGAAGGATGCTACTCATTGTGGCTTACAGCATATGTATTCCATGCACACACTTTCTTTCTGAAGAAAGCAATATTTTTAAACGAGAAAAAAACCCCAACAAACAAGACTATTCAAACCATGTGATGGTATAAGCAGGTCCTGTAGGCTTAGGTGGTTTCATGGGAGCTGAGCAGAACCACAGGATCTTTCCCTTTTCCTCTCTTATTGTAAATGTTTTCCTGCTGTTTCTGCAGGATTATGCTGTCTGATTCACTAGCCTATAATATTTTTAGCCTAGAAGTGTTGTATACAAATCATTCATTATAAAAAAAGAGCATATAGGATATCATTGGGAGTTGCTTTAACAGTGATTTAATTTTTTTTTCAGTTTTCTCTAGCTTCAGGGGAGATATCCTTGAAAACTCTTACAATTTGATGCTTCTTTCATTTTACCAATGATCCATAAACATGGTTGTGGGTTTTTTCCCCTCCTTTAAATGCCATCATCTCCTCTTCCTCACCACTATTCCCCTTTTCTTTTGCCAAGTTCAGTTATTCAGACAGGGAATCGCATGGTTCTCCAGATGATGGATCTCGACCGTCTGTTTTGTCCCAGCGTTCTTCCCTTTTTTTCCCCCTCCCCTCTTTGAAAACTTCACGTTTGGGTTAAGAGACACTCACACCTTTGTCCTGTTACTCACCAAGTACCACTGTTTTTACCCTTGTATCCCAGCTCTTTCTGCCTCGCTATTGCAGCACCAGGATCCCTTACTCACTGCAAAGCCAGATGTTGCACTCTAGCCTCCCCAGTCATGAGGTCAGCCTGGAGCCAGTAGGCAGCTGCAGGTCGGTTGTGGGTGCTGGGTACGCCATGGAGGGGAGGTCTCTGGATAGGTACGCCCTCATTAGTATCTGCCAGAGAAGGGTGGATACATGGCTCTGCCCCATCTGTTTAGAGTGGCTGTAAGAACCACTGCTTCTGAGAACAAGGAGCCAGCCCCCAAAGTCTTTAGGAGTTATATTTTAGGCATTAAGTGCCGATCGTAACAATGACAAACCAGAGCTGAGTATAAGAAGGAAGGTTATCCTTCACTAGGACTTGCCCTATAATTTCAGTGAGCACATACTTTGCTTTTCTCTGCTTCCATGCAACCCACCTGCTGAAGAGGTGCAGAAGCTGCCCCTCCCTTAGCTGGCATCTACACTAAATAGGTTACAGCTGCTACTAATTTCATTTAGGGCCTAACCCCTTGATGACAGAAGCCATGACATATGCACAGGAGTTTGATGAGTCCTAGATGAGGATTTGCACATGGTATTTCTGCAGCTCTCTTACGCAGCAAGCAACGTATTTTCAGCCTAAGAAGTGTGACCTGATCCTTCATCACAAACGTAAATGAGCTGATATACTAACATGGTTAAGGTGGGCATTTGTAAGTGTGCCAACAGGAGGGAAAAACCTCACATACGTCAAGGAAGACAGGAATGAAATCAACAATGGCTCAAGAGCGGCAAGAAAAGCAACTTAAAGTTCACTTTAAAAAAAAAAAAAAAAGAAAAGGCTTCTAGCATCATCAAATAGGAAGCAGCTAAATGAATTTCACTATTGATAATGAGCAGGAAACCCAGTGCTTGGGATCATGAGTTTATGCAAATCTGTTATTACTGCAAATTGGCATCCTAAGACCCTGATCATGCAACACTTGCACATATGCTAAACTTTATGCACATGAGCAGTCTCATTAACGCCAAAGACTTAGTCGTGCAGAAAACCGAGCAAATGCATGAGTGTTTGTAAGACTGGGATTTAAACACAAGGGATAGAAAACAAATTTACTGTATCATCAACAATTATTTCTGAAACCCATCAGAAGCCAAGGTGGTGCCAGAAGTCTGTTTAGTGTAGAAACATCCAAGGAGGGAGAGGAGTGGGATTTTGAAGATTGCTGCCTTTAACTCAATCCATTAGGCCCAATAATGGTGGGCCAAACACAGGAGGAAAACATCCCTGCCCAGATTAAAATATAACTGATTATGGGTATTGGAGACATGGTATTTCCCATCACATTTTACAAGATAAACTGGATTGCCTCTTAAAAACACAGATTTCCAACTTAGTTATTGTAAAGAAGAACTGGTTATAATCAACTCAGTTTTGACTAAATTATTCAGCAGTGTCTCACAAAAGTCTTACAAAATTAATTTAACTAGCATTAGGTTTATGTGGCTTCAGAGCTGACTGCAGCATTTATATAAATAGTTACAATAAATGCAAAGGCTTACATTGGAGGGAGGTGCCTATTGCACTGGAGCGAAGACCGATGGCTAGTCTTAGAGGTAGTTTTAATTAGAATATTCAGCAGTGCTTCAGAAGAACAACTCCCTTGTGTTATGAAACCTGATGAAAATACGCTATTTCCTTGGGAATCCGAAAGAGTAAATACAATAAAATTTGAGTACTTACCAGCAAGACAAGAAAAAACAAAGAGCTGTGAAACAACTTCTGCAGAAGCCAAGCTTCTGCCAAATTTAAAGGGATAGGTCTGGAAAAGGAATTCTGGGAAAAGTGCAACCCTATTTTGTGAAGATGTAAAAATAAGGCTCCTACAGAAAAATAAGGTCTTGTTATCATAAATAGAACCAGTCAAAAGTCATGTTTATGTTTTATGATAATTTCTGTATGCTTTTTAAGCTTGTTTGTTTAGTACATTCTCAGCAGTCAGTTTTACTGCTAGTTTTTGTTGTAGCTTTTTTTTTTCCCCCCATACTTTCTGTTATTTCCAGCCAGTAGAATTGCTGCTGTCAATTTTGCAGTGTAACAGCAAAGTTTTCGGAATTATGGTACTTTCCATTTGTCACATCTTGCAGCTTATTTCGAAGCAGCTGTCTCAGGACCTCTGGGTACCATGCGTAGCCGTCTACCTGCATCCTGACGAAGTCTGAATATTGCAAGGGCTCTTGCTTCTCCGTAGGGTTTGTTCAGGAGGGTTGTCATGGAGATAGAGTGTCTGAAAAAGGCGGTATGGTCTTTCACGTGGCCACAGTCTGTGTGGCCAGGCTGCCCACAGCAATGGCCATGAGAGCAGGGAGCCAGGCAACTTGTGAAAAAAATGCTTTAGCGCATTTGCACTTGACATTTTGGTTATGGTTGAATGGAGTATCGGTGCATTGACGACCAGCTGTTTTCAAGTCTGCATGCATCTTAAGAGGCTTAATTTTCTATATAAATAGCTTTGGGGGATGACTTTGGTGAGGTAGCATCTTCACTTCTGTAATCTCACAGCACAGGAATGCTGTGTCCCCTGAACGTGGGAGAAAGAAGTGAAAAGAGTAACACAGGCCGGAGCAGGTTGTTGGCCCAGAGCCCTCCTCCCACTAGCTCCTTCCCAAAGGAAAGAAAGTTTCAACTTTTTTCATGGGTTGAGTTTTCACTTTTTTATCTCATCTATAAAGGTTTCAAAGGAGGAGGTAGGACTTCTCCTGTGACTTAACTGGCATCTGGCAAGAGTGTGATTCTGAACTGGGCTTGAAGGGCCTGTCATGACAAAGATACAAGAAGTGGTATTGGTGAGAAGAGAAACGCTGGACGTGCAGCAGCCAGAGGAATCAGCTCTGCAAATATTTGTTCATTCTGCCTAACGTCACCGCGTGCAATGTTGCTTTAGGTGGCTGGTCAATAAGATGCATGAGTTTGCAAACTCCTGGCTTCAGGGCACCACCATGTTCTGAACTGAAGGACTGTGACAACTGGGGAGCGGAGGGAAGTCTGACGTGAATCTGAGCAGTATTCGTGGTGTTTTCAATGCCTACCTGCTTCATTCCAGCAAGTAAAGAGCGCAGATGATCTATTCATCAGCACAGCTCCGGCAGACTGAACCTCCCAAAGGCTGTGATGATAATTAACTCCTAAATGTTGCGGTTTCTCTGAAATACACTTTCAATTCTTTGAGGAAATAATTATTTCAGAATAAACGAGTCTTTCTTAATCCAGACCTTATTTATTATATTCTGAAGCACACCTTGAAATGCAACACTGAACACAAATTTCTCTTTGATTGGTTTAATGGAAACAATTTCTCTCTTCAGCAAGCACTTGCTTTCCGAGTGAAACCTTAACATTTTACTTCTATCTGTCTTGTCAATCACTGATTTTTTTTTCCCCTTGCTAGCCCCACCTGGAGATGTCATATACCTCTCAAAAGCATGTAATCTGAAAAAATGCCAAACAAAGTTTTTTATTTTTCAAACCAGTCAACTAGTTACCAGTTGATATGACAAATGTGTCACACAAATTTATTTTTGGAAAAATAGTTCGTTCAGCTGATGCACGGCACTGGAGTGCAAGTTTCCTTAACAAAACCACAACTAATGCCCAACTGCTATTTTTCCGATTTGGTATTTCGTTTCATAGACTCATAGAATAATTCAGGCTGGAAGGCACCTCAGAGGGTCATCTCATCCACCTTCCTGCTCAAAGCAGGGTCAGGTATGAGATCAGGTTGCTGGGGGCTTTATCCAGTCTTAAAAACCTCCAAAGATTTCAACACAACCACACACCCTCTCTGGGCAACCGTTTCCAATGCCTGCCTATCCTCACGGTGAAAAGGTTTTTCCTCGTATCTTGCTGAAACCTCTCTTTTTTCAGTTTATTTCCATTGTCTCTCCTCCTCTCTCTCTGCTGGTTTGGGGCTCGTGTTACTAAGGGCTGTGACAAATAAACCCTTTTATTTCTGGTCAGTATTTCTGCATGCATTAGGGAGGACAATTACAATACCCTAAGGCTCTAAGGCAATGAATCTAAACAAAATTCTTCTGCTCCTTATGTGCTGTATTAAAAGATGAAAACTCATCCTTGCATGTAAGGAAAACAGAGTTTCAATGAAGATCTGACCCAGAGACTGGAGAGCATAGTTTTCCTATAAAAGATGTTCTTTCATTAAAAAGACTATTGTATCCTAAACAATTTATGATATATTTTTTTTCCAAGGAACTTTTTCAATCTCACCGAGCATGCTGAAGTCATTATACATTTACTAGAGATGCTTCTTTGTCCAGACAGACCCACTATAGGTTACATTTCTGCAGGAGATTAAAAATGATGTATTAGTAGATATCCTTCGAAAAATACTCTTTTAAGCAATATGTATCCGCATCTTCCCAAACCTGGAAGAACATCTACAACAGCAAAGGAAATACAGCAAATAATTCAGGGCAAATAATATATAACCATGAGAACTTTTACCACTGTATATATTTAAATGAAGGGAAACATGTCGAAATGTGAAAGCTAAGCACTTCAGTTTATTCACATATTTTACATTCAAAGGATCAAGAGAAATATATTTTTTTTCCCCAGTAAAAAAGATTCCTCTTGTGGTTTCCAAAATTTTGACAGACACATGGAATATACATAATGAAGCATGTCACTGCAGTGCATACGATGAAAGCCTTGTGTATATGGAAAAAAGATAAAAACCAAACAAATTCGACCATTACCAGAAAAAGGGTTTCCTTTAATATAAATAAAGTTCAGAGTAGTGTTTTATTTTTAACAGATGACACAACAGTGGGATTTATCAACAACTACATATTTACAGTGCCTCACTGGTAAAAATACTGGGCTTCGTCTGAGATCCTGGACGCTTCCTGAGAAGGCAACGTGGACTGAGGATTGCTCAGCACGTCAGATAAGCTAGGTGCTAAAAGGGTGAAATTAAAGCATACTTTTAAAAGGTGTAAGATGGCAAAGGTGGAACTGCTGATGCATCGTGTTTATGCCCTGGTCCAGCAAAACTTGCACCCCAAGTACTCCCTTTGATTTCAGTAGATCTATGGATGCTCCTTAGGTTAAACACAGGGTAAGTGTTTCAAAACCAGGAGCCTCAGAGCTAGACAACTGCTTGACTCAAAGATGCTATGAGCAGAGAAAACCGCTGCAATTAAAATTTTACGTGGTATGGAGGAACACGACCTTGAATTTAAGTCTGTATTCTTCTGCATGGGTGATTTCTACCACTTTAACTTGATCCTACAGGGTCTGGAGTCCAAATATCTCTGTCAAGTGACAAACTTGTGAAATCATCTTCTCCCCGCAGCCTCCAAAATCATAGCGCCAGTTTAGCAGATCTCAGTCTTTTTGGCAATTAAATAAAACAAGAACCAGATCTTTTTCAAAGTATTCACAAAATAATCTTTCACTTATAAAATGGCTGGCCCACCATTCTTGTATCAGATCTGACCTCAGCTCTTTAGATCTAAACAGTTCTTTAAAAGTTATAAAAATAAAGAATTGATTAATATACAAATATATATTTCAGAGTGATAAGAGAATAATATTAAACAAATTCCTTTTTTAATCTACTTTAAATTAAAAGAAATGTTTTCAAAAGTCTGGGCTGAAGCAGATCTTTATCTATTGACTCTTTAATGGAACCCATTCGCTGCAGATGGCCACCTACAACTTAATGTAGAAGCTCATTACTACAAAAGGACAGTGAACGTGTTTCCACTAGCAAAGTAATTCATAAAATTTTGGTATCTCGCTTTCAAGGACTGCAGATATTTCTAATATTAGAAACAAAACATAAGTCATGAAAAGTCTTGAGCTTCTTTAGAAATTTATATCTTTCCCTGGTGTTCATTAATATTTGTTTTGCAATAATCAGTTTGTTTTGTGTACTGTTTGTATACAGCGTAATATAAATGCTCTGCATGAATGCACACGTATGTACAAAACCAGTCAGTAATTCAGTTAAGAGATATGCCTGCTCACTGGGTCATTTCATACTTCCACAATACCACATTTTTCTGTAATATCCATAACACCACCATCTAGGTTGCTCCCTTCTTCTGCTGAGATGCCCACGCATGTTTTCCTTCCATTTATCTCAAGCAGCCGAAACAGCAAGGAACGTTTTTGAACAACCTATAATACTCTTCCTGAATCTGAAATAAAAATATTGAATTAAAATATGAAACGGATTTATTAATTGGCCTATATGTATTCTAATTCATTTTGTACTGCTCCTGTCACTAGATGTTTTAAGGTGGGGCTGCTTTTGACTTTAGGACAGGGTACTCGGGATAGTGTGGGCAGCATGAGTCCTGCTGCTAACTGGAACGACTGGAAGTGAGTTTTATTGCATGTGTTGTGTTATTTCACCAGGATAATGGCACTATAACCAGTTTTAGAACTTTAAAAAACACTTTTCCACGTTTCATACATTGGTTTTAAAACTGGGAGGAAATACGTGAGAAGGTAAAAATTGGGCAGAGGTTCTATCTCCAGTGAAGGCAACAGGAAAAATTTCCCTCTTCCCTCTTCTCCCCCATCAACAGCACGAGAATTTCCTCCCTTGCTCTGATCAATCATTCGCACCACAGCTCCCCTGCAGGGCTGGGCACAAGACCGCCAGAGTTGCTTCCCACATGGAATGGGACACTTACCTTCCTAGACAACACGCAAAGAAATATGAAGATGAACATCCCCTGGAACGCGTTGAAGATTGTAAAAAGATATGCGGTAACCACAGATCCCTGTACGACGTGGAGGACCCCGAAGATCCAGGTAGCCCCAAGGAGGAACAGGAGAGCAAGAGCACCGCGGGCACAGGATCTAGACAGGAAAGCAACATTGGGAACAGCGCGCAGGAGCGTGTTATTTTCCCTCCTTCGCTGCTTTGGACGGTGAATGCTGCCTAGGGAGTTTTTTTCTCAGCTGCAGAAGCCTGAGAAGTGCAAATGCATGGGCTGCTCTTTAGGGTGTGCTGTAACACTGTGGCACGAGTAGGCTCACGTAATCGCTGCAGAAGAGCAAAGGAGTAAAAACTGGAGGGCCTTAAGACACTGGCTTCTTTAATCTTCAGATATGTTTTCTCTGGTGTACTGCAGCACCATATGATTTGATTTAAATCTACTGTTAGTGTAATTCCCCAAGGAAAAACATATGTCTGTTATGAAGCATTCCCCCACTTTTCCTCCTCCCCCTGATCCTCCTCAAAAAATAATCCAGAAAAATGTACAGTGTGCTCTTAGGTCAGTGCATGTGCGTGACATCAAAGGGTTCTCGGGCTGCCTCTCAGGTTCACTGCAGAAGACGGTGCCAGTTGGAAAACTAGACTTTCTTTCTTTCATTCTTTGATAAATTTTGTTTTTAGAACACAAATGCTCTCAAATAGTTCCTGGGTCAGCATATTGATGCTTTAAAATTATAGGAACTGATTGGCTATGATTTTTTTTTCGAACATGCCGTAGAGCCCTGCTCACAGACTTGAGCAAATTACAGCATGTTGTCTTGGCAATGAAGC
Organism: Larus michahellis; assembly: GCF_964199755.1. NCBI lineage: Eukaryota > Metazoa > Chordata > Aves > Charadriiformes > Laridae > Larus > Larus michahellis. The sequence continues at coordinate 43,574,000 of NC_133903.1, read as the reverse complement.
CACTGATTACTTTCTTATTCATTCTCAGCCCAGTCATTGCAGGACTTCCTTTGAACAACAGACATTTTTAGCACTGTTCCTCTGAAAATGAATAATTTTCAACTTCATTAAAACCAGCTCACCACATGAAGCTACGAAGAGTGAGGAATAAGAGAAAGTAATCAATCAAACAATTGCTAAATCCTAACTATAAATCTAGTGCAATGCATTGAAACTGCAGGAGTGTTCCTAAGCAACACAAACAGTAAGTTGTTTTCAATGTTCCCTGTAGTACACTTCAGCTTTTCCTGCACAAACGCTTTTCAAGGTCCCTATAAATCAGTTTTAAAGAGAGTGAGTTGATGGAAAAATCATAGCAGCATGCAAAGTAAAAATCCTGGAGAGAATCCCCCCCCAACGCCACAGAAGCACAATGTCCTACTGTAGACTTTTTACAAATAACGCGAATGGCTTGATTCTCTTATCACTGTATTACTTGTTACTTCAGGGCAAATATTTGTGTCCCAGTTCAGGCATAAGTTTTGAAATCTGGTTTGACTTGCATAGAGGCTGTGGAAAGTACTTCAGAAAAAAGGACAATTACCACCTTAACCTTGCCATCAGGCCTTACCCTCTTGATACGGGCTGATACGGGCCACCCTTATTCCTTGTACCCTCTCACGCCACCCCAGCGTTACTGTACAAGGTATTGCTCAATGGCAAGAAAGACTGCAAAATCTACCTCCAAATCTATATACAGAAAAAAACCCTTTATTTTTCTATGCATCTTCCAGAAGATTACATTGTTATTTTTGAATACTCGCTTTCATCTCTGGCTGTATTTAAACTTACAGAAGGTAGAATTTGTATTAAATGTCGAACTTACCTTATATTTTCATAACAACTAACTTCTGGCTTTAACATTGCAGTGTGTCGAAATACTTTATAAATAATCACTCCAAAAGCCAACAAATTAACCTGGGGGTAGTGAAGAAAGAACTTTTAGTTGAAACCAGGATGCTTTTGAATTTCAATAACTGTTACACATTTAAATGAAACAAGCCAGATAAAGTTTCTGTGTATATGAAACCTACAGAATCCAGTGCCGGGAGCGGAAAACCCCCACACTTTTCTGATCCGCTTGTATTAAAAAAATATGAGCCCTGTAATAAACATTGATCAAACAGGGCTGTAACTCAACCTTATCTCAACAATATCACTACCAGCAGTCTGCAAATGTTTATTGATTTTATTGGTAAATCTCTTCGATTTCCTGCTGAGTATTTTTTTCTTTAAGTAGAGATACTTAAGAAGAAAAGAGAAAAGAAATGAAAGGAAAAGAAAAGAAGAAAAGAAACGAAAAGAAAAGAAAAGAAAAGAAAAGAAAAGAAAAGAAAAGAAAAGAAAAGAAAAGAAAAGAAAAGAAAAAAGGAGAAAAGAAAAGGAGAAAAGAAAAGGAGAAAAGAAACGAGAAAAGAAAATAAAATGTATTTTCTATTGTACTGTGTCGTGTAGATCTTGACAAAATTTATGTCTTTTGTTGCTGAATAACATTAATAACATCATATATTCTGAGGTCTTTGGGGTGTGAAAACTTTCAAGTGGCACAAAAAAACTTTGAGGTTTACACAAAGAATTTTTAAAAAACTAACTTTGCTTGAAAGGCTCCTTGCTGTGTATTCTCTCTTATAGTTTATGTTTGGTTTACAGGTGAATAATTTCGGTATGTTTTTTTGCCCTGCCTTCTTTATAATGGCATTGCTTTATTTGAGTTTGAAACAGAAAAAAGCAACTAAAAGAAGCAGTTTTGCAAATGATGCTCAATTATGGTTCTGAACCTCTGTTTGCTCTGCTAGGCTTCACTGATCTTTCATTTAAATTTATACTGCATCCTTTAACAATGTGGATGGGTTTGCTTTCTTGCTTTTAAAAAAAAGATCTTATTTTCCTTTGCAGCATTTAACATGAGAATCTAGTTTAAATGTTTGTAAATGAACCAAATTTTAGCTGGATGTCATCCAGATACTATTTGTAGATCCTTGGTTGTAATCCCTTAGCTGGTTCCTGTGGGCTTCCAGCTGTAGAATGAATAGAATTATGTCTTCCCCAACTCGTTTCTCCAGAAAGACTGTGTGGCTTTCCTCCTTCCTTCTCTTTCTTAAAAAAAATCAAATAATCCTCTGAGATGAAAACAAAAGGCTGCTGTAGGAGCACAGCATCACTGTAAAAAGAATCACTTTCATTTGTTAACACTTGTTATGTATGTCCTTAGAACATTTTTGTTGTGTCAAGGGGGGAGTACCTGATATTAAATGCAGGCTCTGCTTTAATTAGCTGCATCCTCATACTTTAATACAGCATAATGTATTTACAATTTGATAAGACAGGAGATAGAGCTGATTAGCAGTTTAGGGAATTAATCCTTCACTGAATACCTTGTACTTGCGCTGATCGTGAGAGCTATTCTGAAGCTCCTTATATTTAAAATTGTAATCTATAATATCTCCTAAACCAGCAATTTTTCAAAGTTAATTATAAGTCAGCCAGCAGTTGTGGGTAATTATATGCAGACTTACTTTTTATCTTATATTTGTTGGTGAATAATATATCAAATAACTTAGCGCACACACTGTAATCTGCATAACCCACCTAATGTACTCGTTAATCTGAAGAAGGTAGGGTGAAATGTGATCAAAGTACCAGGAGCACGGAGAATACGCACCGCTACTTCTTTAGAAACTGCCATCAAGATGGCAAGCGCAAATCACGCGACCAACCTTCCTCTCTGCTGGCCCATCACCAAGATCGCTAATGTCAACGAGAGCCTTCCTATTGCCACTAATAGCCCCTGTAAGAAGCTCTGTGGGCCAAGCCCCGTTATCCTTCGGCCACATGAACCAGCTGCAGAACTGGGAGGTTTTGCGGAGCAAGGATGGGGCGGGCAATGGGCAGATGTGGGGCCTCGCGGCAGCGGGCTCCATTTCTCTTTGTCCCAGTGGGGCTCCTTTACACAAATACTATTTACACTGTCCGTTGCACAGGATAATAGGATTTGGCCCTCTGCATTAAAGTAATACCCATTAACTACGATCTTTTCATTCATCAATTCATTCTAATGGGAATAATCTGTACGTATCAGGGGAGCGGGAGAGGTTAACGCCGGCTTCTCGGAGTCAGCTGCCAGAACACAATTACTGTACAATACGTCTCAGGTAGCCTCGCAGGAGGTAGTGTTACAGGGTAATGAGGGTTAGCTTAACTTCTGAAATACCCGGTCATTTCCAAGATTTATTAAAGTCTTATGTCGGTTTTTGCCCCATTTTGAAGCACTCCATTAATAAAAAATACGTATAGCAAAGTGCATAGGCTGCCTTTACACAATGTTCAGTTTCTCAAAACAGTAGCTTTTAGGCAACATAGGGTTGGTTTTTTTTTCTTTTTTTTTTTTTCTTTTTTCTTTTCAACCTAAGTTAGAGCCCCCTTGAACTGCATTTTGTCCGTTGAGGTACAAAATAGGTAACAACAAAGTAATTGTAACTGTCCTGTGACGCAGAAATGCAGCAAAACTTGAGGAAAATAACATGAACTCATGAGTAAATCCAGGAGAAAAAGCTAGCCAATGTTAATAATGTGTCAAGTGTGGCCTTTAGAGAAAACTCCTAATCCAACAAGTATCCCACACTTAACATTTTCTGCTTCAGCCTGATACTCTCTGCATGTTCTTTGCTACGAACATAGCAGTAGCCTCAGCTATTTCTGGGAAATGTAAAGTAAAATGTTCGGTTGGTCTGAGTAGGAACACTGAGGATTTGGACTGGGTAGGACTAAGGGGAAATGGTCTGATATCCCTAAAGACCCATACGTATTTCAACAAATGGGATGGGAAGTCAAGGCATCCAAAATGCACGGCCAAAGATACAACCACTTAAGACTTTTGAATTTGTATCCGAAACTGAGCTTCAAATGAGCAGAAATGGAGGTAGTTGCCTGTAAAAGTCATCTAAAATATTGATAGGCACAAGGAATCCTGGACTCCTGAAATTTCCAGCTGGGACAAACTGAGGGACTTCTGGATGACAGACACTGAAACGTCTAAAAAGGCTTCAGCTGCTATTTATAGCCAAATGCTGTGATTTATACTCACTTTGGTTGTAATCGCATGTTTTCGTTTTTGTAATTAAAGCACAATCTTCAGATCTTGTTGAATAAACCTTGGATGACGTTATAATTAAGGCTGCCTTAAGGTGACAGGCAAGGTGAATGAGAATGAAATGACAAAAAACATAAGGCAGGCTGCCTCTGGAGAGGCGCCAAGCTGGAGCAGAGCAAGATGTGCAGGCAACTGTGAAACCGAGCTCAGGACAGACTTTGCCCGGGCCTGGAAAGGTCCAGCCTGGGGACTGTTGCTGCCACACGCCGGCTTTGGGGAGAAGTTACCTGTATAATGAGCAGAGCTACTCCCCAGCTTTGGGCAAACCCGAAGCGTGAAATGCTGTGGCCCGGCCGCAGTTTTATCAAGTGAATAACGACATTACAGTGTGACACGGTAAGTTCTCGTGCCTTTGTTTTCAGTGTTATTACATGGCTGAGCAGTCAGAGAAACTGCCGTGTGTCCTGAGAGGGGCTTCTCGGCAAGTCTAATAGGCTAAAGGGGAATTGCATTGATTCCAAGCCCAGAACTGAATTCTTTCTCTTTTTTTTTATTTTATTTTTTATTTATTTAACAAACCACCCCAAACTGCTCTTGGGCAAACAGTGCATTCAGTCCTTCCTATTTCACAAAGGAAACCTCTGACTTTCTCCCTGAAAGCCCAGTTCTGTGAGGTGCTGAGCATCCTCAGCCCTCCCTCCCCCCAAGATTCAGTGGGAATCAGGTTTCGCTCAGCGTGCTCAGGTGCACTACAGGACTAATTTTAATAATTAATCTTTCTTTTTTTTTTTTTTTTAAGTGGTTAATCAAAGACAAGGGTTGATATAGGAACAGCCTCCGCTCACAACATCTTCAGGGAATCATTTCTCCTTAAAGATATTTGTAAAAGTATTTTTAGCTCTCTTAAATTCTAAAAACATTGTGGTATATTTATGAACAAATGGTAGGAAACTTAAAATATATTTATGTGAAACAGACATTAAATAAGGGCAATTATTAGGATCCCATGAAATCATGACTCTATAGATATGGGCAACTACATTTATGTGTCGGTATAACCCCGGATAATCTCCAAGGAACCACAAATCTGGAGTAGCTAGGTTTTATTGTATACCCATGACTGAGTTTAAAGGGAGGATGGTAAGTGTTAGGTACATCTCTCTTGGGGAGTTCACTTGTGTGAGAGGTCACGAGGATTTAGGACTTTGGAGTGACTTCTGGCCCCATTAAACCAATGGCAGAACTCCCGTTAAGTGATAAAACTCCCATTGCCTCCACCTTTGTCAAGTCTTTACCTCCACACACCACAGAGAGCGGCAGTCTCAAGGAATTCACGGGCAACGGTGGACGCTGCTGCGTGTTCCACTCTGCAGATTAGCGCTTGCGTGTATCATGGATGCACACTATGACATAGAGCAGGACAGTGAAATTCTCCTGCAGCTGTGTTTTGGATATCTCCGTGGTACAGTTCCCACATTCACAACTGTGATGTTGGTGGGTGAGATACAGAGGACACGCAAGGAAGAGTTCAGAGCTTTCCGGAGTGGTACAAGATCTGACCCACAGCCACAGCATTGGTCTAGATAATTTCCTCGTAAAGAAATTCACAGGAGAGAAAAAGCAATTGCAAATTCAAAGAAATTTCCTGGTGCTTTCCTAATCATCTTGTCAACAATAAGGAAGTTTTGCCAAAGGAATTAGCCTGGGGAGCTCTGTTCAATCAATCACATGTATTTTAGGATAGGAAGGGAAAAACTCGGTGTGGTGTTAACCTACCTCCACCTAGAGCTAGGGCGGCCCTGTAAATCTGTTTGCAGATTTGCATCCCTCCCTCTGTCTCAATACCACCACGGCTAACTGAAGAGAGTACTTCTGCACATCCTTCTGCAATGAAGGAAAACTGCCCAACAGTGGGCACGGGTAGATCAAGATACTGCTGCTTTGGCTTCTACTCCTAGCAGTTCTGGGACCTCCGCAGCAGAATTTCACCCATCCGCAGTTTGTAGCAGAAAACAATAGAGTCGTATGCATAGACAAGACGTAATAATATTTACTTGGTTCTTTTTCCTAAGATGAGGATCCAGAAGACCACTGAGAAACCACCTCATCTATTGTCTAAGCAAATTACAAGCTTCTCCGTTGATTACTAACCGTATTTTGCAAACTAAGTAATAATATAAAAATGAGCATGTAGGTCCTAAAATCCTAACTGTTCCAAGCTGTTGGAGTTCTGCTAATAGCACATTGCTTAGCAACTGCTATATTTAAAATAGGTCCTTAATGCCACTGCTAAATGTACGTATTTTACATACTGGAAGAGTAACATAATGTTCTATCCTCAAGTAAATATGATGTTAGTGCTTCGCACTGCGTGAAACGCTCTCCGTGTAGGTACAGAATGATAGCTATTTTTAGTTAAGCACTGAATGGTATGAAATACACAAAATTTAATAAAGCATGCAAAACATCTGCCTGCAAATAAAAATATTTGCACTCATGTTGAAGAGTTGTAGCTTCTTTCATAATTAATTACAATTAAATTGTAAGATACCAAGTGAAGTGATCTATCATCATTTTGCCCCATCAAGGTAGCTGACAGCTGTCAAATTTGGCAACTAAGAAATCTTTTTTTCCTTCCTCCCCCCCCCCTCCCTTTTTTTAAGCAAGACAAAAGAGCACTTGAAAGCTCAGAGGGAAATGGTCCATCTTTCACGGCCGTAGCTCAGTTAGCACTTGGACATCTGGTAAAATGAAACAGGAGAGAGGCAGGAATTCAAGAAAATTTTTCCCAGCGTTTTTTTGCTGAAAAATGTCAGTTCATTAGCAGTAAAAGACATTTACTGGTTTAGACTATACTTTCACCAGGAAAGGAGTCCTGACTAGGATAGCTTTTCTGATTAAAACCAGAAAGGACACTCCCGAACAATGAAAATCCCTGTGGACAGGGCATTTATCCAGGATGTTGGAGACACGGGCACAATTTTCTGTTGTACTTAATATTCAGACTAGGCTGTGACCCTCAGTTTCTCCAGCCTCTGTACCAGCTATTCACTGCTATCGCCCTGTCTGCCCTGCTGGATCTATTCCGTGCCATATAAATAATTAAATATTCACTGGAGCAGAGAGACCTGGATCTCCCTCACCCCACAGCTCTTCATCCAGGACTATCTAAAGGTGGTTCTTCTTTTAACAGCGCAGTAATTGTTTAATATGAGACGGAGTTTTTGAGGCTATTTCCAATACACATGTATTTATAGAAAGAAAAAGGAATCGGTAATTTCATATATGATATGATATCCGTGTGTAAAGGATACACTCCAGCCTTTCAAAAGTTATTAAAACACTTTAAATACCAGCCTTTTAAGGCTCTCTAGCATTACAAAGAAGAGAAGGTATAAGAAAGAGGCAGCTAATTCTAAAGATTCAGACATACTAGTTCTCATTCAGTCTGAGCACTTTACATTCAAACTTCAAAAACGAAACCCCCAAATCATTCCTTTTTCCTTTCTTAGTCTCTGTCTCAATAATTGATGAAACCATCTATATGCTGATGTCAGATCTCACAAAAAAGAATGAGAAAATTTCTCCTGCTGCTCTCTTAGGCATATACTTGAATTTTTTACATATATCATATTGAATTTGGCTCTTTCAAAAAATGTCTGAAGTTCAGAGCAGCTGTATCTGTATCAGTCTTTACAATGACCCTCATTACGAGTGTTTGAATTAATGAGCTTGTGATGGTCTGAATTCTGCCACAGAGAGCGATACGTTTCTGTCTTTCTGGCTGTATGGCTAATGGCTGGGTAAAATGACAACATTCAGTGGGTCATCGTTATTTCAGTCAGGGGAGAACGGAATTAAGCTATTAACAATACAACAGTTTAAGCTTCAAAATGAAAATGTATGCCATATTAATTGCATAAAATTGGTCACAAGCTGGCAGTCAAACAGTATGGGTTTGTCTCCTGCCTGATTTATCTCATTATCCTGTCCCCAGTGAATATACCTTCTCCAATGCTTTAGGTATACAACCGCAGTCTTATCTGGGAGTAGAAAATGCAGCAAAAACCTTAACAAACCCCCTCTAGGATATATTTTGGGGAAATATTATCAATAGTGCAGGATTAGAATTTTATGATTCTAAGATTTTAATAATTTCACTTGTTTTAGAAGTCTAACCATAGCTAAATGAGACTTTATTTCAATGCCTGTCTCAGGAAATACATAATTTTCACATAGGGTTGCTCTCCATATATGAATACTTCAAGGTTGTTCTTATACATACCTCAAGCTGTAGATTTAGACTCAATTAAATGCTTCCTTTATATTTTTAGAACACTTACAGCAAGCTGTAAATAAATATATAAATAAATCGGGTTTCTGTATTTTTCATCAGAGTAAACAGCTTCCCAGACTTCTGAATTCAATGTTGTTTCTTATTGGATTGCAAAGCTAAACACACACTGACCTAAATATTCTTATTTAACCTCAGTTCCGCAGCCAAGGGCAGGAGGGATGAACCAGTAGGGCTGTACCTGACTCTGACCTCAGCCATAAATGTTAGCCCAACTAGGTCCAGCAGTAGGACTAGGGTCTATCTTGCTCGCAGTGTAATTAGTTAGTAGATTTACTCTTCTCCTTTTCTGAGAAGCTTTTGAGAAGATGTATTTCCTTGGGAGCTGGCAATGACATAAATCAGGCTGTTTAATGAACTGATTCCAGGTGCATCAAAGACTTCAGACTACACGTTACACCTCTCCGATGGTTTCTTTGCATAAATGCAAACCTGTCTTAGGCTGCATCTGGAGCCATATGCAGGAGCCCTGCAGAAGTATTTCTACCTGGCAAAGGGGAGTGAAACAGTTGTATATTATCTTTTAGCACAAATAGCTTCAGTGAATGAACGAGCTACCAGGAGGGAGGCAGCGTCAGGAGCGCGACTGAGAGTCTGACAACAGGCTAGATTTGCCATTTTGGAGGTGTGAATAGTTGGCAGAAAGCTGTCCACGCCTTCCACAGTTTGCCAAATCCTCTAAAGGATGTGTCCCTTTGTTTTTTAGAAATATTCACAGTTCTGCTGTGGATGTGGTCAGAAAATCCCATGCTGTGGCTTGCGATCTTACCAAGGCTACAAAAAGCTCTTTCAATGACCAAGTGAGAGTTCCAAACAGAATATTCACATGCAACTACTACCGTGAATTTAAATTTGCTTCTCCAAATGCCTGTGAGCAATGACTCAAAGGGGCAGTAGAAGAGTGGAACAAAATGTGATTTGAGTGGGAAAATATGTAGTGTGGATGTAGTCATTACGTCATTGCTAAGAAAGTCCAAAAGACATCATCAGTCTAAGTTAACTATCTAAAGCAAACCTACGGTGTCCTTTTAATGAACAACTCAGGGTAAGCATATGTATTTATAGTAATTGTGCTTATAGCAAGACAATGTAAAGAATTGCCAAGAGAATATTAAGCAATTAAAAAAAAAAAAAAAAAAGCCTGATTCAGACAGTTGTGTGGCTTTCCTGAAAAAAAATATCCACTGAAGCTGAATATACCTGGATCCATCAAAATAGCGGTCACAGTTTATCTTGCTAGAAAAGAAGAAGGATGCCTGGGACATTGACCTGCACGGAGCTGTGGGACATCTCAGGAAATCTGCGCGACCAGCTGGCACCTGCGGGTGCTCTTCCCCTTCCCCTTCCCCTTGGCATCCACCTGTACTCCCCCCCCTGCTGTTTCTGCTTGCTTCCCTCCTGATGCCAGAAGACACGCTTGACTTTTCAAGTCCAAAGTCCTTTCAGTGAATCTGAGGGAGAACTTCTTCACGTGCTTTTTCTTATAACCCTACTGGCTATGCTTTTTTTTTAATGAAAAAAAAATTTATATGGAACAACATTAAGGATCTTTGAGCCTTATGTGATGAATTTGTTCCTATGTAACAACGTAAGAGCAAGTAATTTTCAAGTTGTAGACTAACGGCCACAGCCTCTTTTTCCAAGTATTTCCAGGGACTTCAGAACAGGGGCTATAATGACAGACAGAAGGAAAGAAAACCCTTCATTTCACGTGAAAGCCCTGGTCTTGCTGAGAAACTGCCTGCGTTGGGTATGGCAGTATGTGGGTATGGGAGCTGTGGCTTGGAGATTAAAGCTGGTCCTGTCCACTGAACAGGGCAAGCACTTTCAACTCAGTGATTATTTAGCACAGTAGGTATTGTTGTTGCTGAAAAACATTGCGGTTTGAACTAATGTGTTTCAACCAAAGTTGCAGACTCAGTCTCTAATGCCACTATACAATTAATTATCTCTACTTTATCCACAATGGCATAAGAAATGCAACGGAGACACCTTTAACTGAAGCCACGGAGGAGCTAATGAAAAGGGGACTATTATTCTTTCATAAAGAATAATAAAGCCATTGCTAGTCCCTGTAGGAAATTTATTTCCACTAAAAAGGCAGACTGAGGAATAGGAGTAGATATAAAAAAATGTTTAAAACAGCTGTTTTCTGAAAAACATACAGTAAATGGTACAGAGTATACTTTTCTCATCTATCTAAGAAACCTAACTAGGCATTTATCACAAATAACCCTTTGGAAAAAAAAAAAAGCCACTGAATTTTCCAAAGCATAAATATTCAGTAAAAATGTGAGATGGTGGTATGGTTTGTTGTGATGGAGGTCAGACATCAAACAACTTTTTTGATAGTAATCCTTAGAATACCAAGAAATATCAAGAGTAATGAACACGAGCTGCTTCACTGAGGAACAGGAATAATAATGTGAAGAAGCCCAAAGAGGCAGTGTACTTGATTACACCAGTGTGGTGTGTTTGACCTCAGAAAGGCTGCCTTCCCCCCCCCCCCCCCCTTTTTTTTTTTTAAAGCTGGAGCAACGGACTGTCAGATCATGCTCAATATTGAAGACTGGGAAAATGTATCACTTTAAACTCTTTGAATATTTACTCTTCTGCAAGAAAGATGTTCCGTTTGAATGGCCTAGATTAAATACATGAAATTTGTGAGTATATGAGAAAACAGCAGAGTAATGGATTTGCCAGGAAATTTTTCTGCATTGATTGCAGCAGTATTACTAATCCTGAATCAACCTAAATGTACTGAACTGAATAAGTATTAGATCTGTCCAATAAGATTTGATGAATGCACCATTCCATTAATTTTACCTTTTTTGTTGAATAAATTATTTGACAAATAATGGTAAAATTCATCAAATAAATTATCTGATGAATATATTTTTTAAGTAATCGACTAGCTCTAATGAATATGCAGGCAGTTCCTTAATGAAAAGCATTACTCTACTCTTAGCCTGCTTTCATCACTCATATGTCACTTTTTTTGTATTTTGCAACCGCAATCTGTATATTTTATTCATTTACCCATTCATTTATACATGGGGAGCTCAAAACACTATGGTTAATCAATCACTGCAATTCTTAGAATATTTTTGCTTTACAGTTGATTATTCATTATATTTATAACATACAGGAATGCTTAATACAAAGAACTTGGCTTTTCTGAGGACATCTCTCCCAAGAGCTATTCTTCGCTTGTATGTTCCAAGTCAAGTTTACAAGAATGCTCTGAAAATTGCAAGGTCCATTTATAAGCCATTTTTGTAGTTGCAAACACTACAATTACCAATTGTTTCAAGAAACTGGAGCTTGAAGCCAAGCCAGACACCTTCAAGGTCCCTGAAAACACACATTAGAGGAGTAAAACAAGGAAGAGCGTACAGGAGCCACCTCCTCACTGCACAGCACTAGGATGTTTGGATAAAAGCCACAGGGAGGATTATTTGGATGATGTTCAATTTTGGAAATGTTCCAACCTCAAGGAGCAAGTCTGTATTTTGTTATTACAGAGGTGATCTCAACAAATGATACTGATAGATCTATACTGAACGGCAAATTGCACCTGTTAATGTTACCACATGTCACACTTCTGAGTCCCGGTTCCTCACAGAGGTACGCCAATTTATGGTGGCAGAGACAGTGGGTACAATAGTCAAGCCTGCATGACTCTGTCAATACCGCAACGGTGCAAATCATGTTATCATGGGTGACTTTGAACTTGCTGCACGAAGCTCAAGTGAACAGATTTAATGGGAGAAGGCTGTGGCAGGGAGGTGTATTAGAAGGATTGCCTATAGCTGCACCTGGAGTAGCAGCGATTCTCTTGCAAATTTTCCTTTTAATGGCTTGTAGACTTCCATAACTACAGTGTTAAGAGTCTTCGCCCAATCCTTCCAAACGACGTCATTTCTACTGCCAGCTGGGCAGCTAATACATAGCCGTCCCTCACAGTGGAGCGACTCATAAGTGGAGCGACTTATCCTGTGTCCACAGAGCTTAAAAGGTGAAGTTTCCAAAAATGCCAGTGATGCAGAATAAAGCCCTTACATAGCCCTGCTCCCACTCAAAGCAGAGCGGGCTGTTATGCCAGAGGTGAGGAAAGCCATGTAGAAGTCCTCCACAATGGGAAGGAGTTTGTTCTTGGCTGACATTACACGCTCATCAAAACTGCAGCCACATTACCCTGCAGACAAATGGTTATTACCATTCTACACACTTATTACTGGGAGATTATTATTATAAGACTGTATTACAAAAGAAAAGAAAATGTTCTAGGGATTTTTTTTTTCATTTTACCTTTTATCTCTGGAGCTTGTATTTGTCCATGCCTCAATCAGGCATGGGTTGTGGTGTGTGTGAATGTTTGTCCCTTAAAGCTTGTGATAAACTCACTTTTCTATTAAAAGTTTAAATACTTGTTATAAATAATTTCTGCATACTTGTATGCTTTGATCTAATCATCTACTGCATAGTTTTAGCTAAAATGGTTGTGGTTCTAAAGATTACGAGTATTAGGAGGAAGAAATAAGTTGTAGAAATTATCTTCAGCTTGCAGCCTGCTTTACAAAGGTTTAAAATGCCCTTTCTTTGCTAACTCCATCTAAAGAGCTTCTGACCCACTCCTTTTCATGTACAGTCACCAATCTAATAATAATAAAAATAGGTTTTAGATGGGATCAATAAGGTCATTGCTTTGCACTTAAGAATTCTAATAGAACCTTAATATTAATAAGCAAACACCTTCAGAAATAATGTTTCTGCTTAGGCAATCAGAGGAGAACTTTAGTTTGTACTCCTGGTACACACTTGAGCTCCCTATGCTTCACTATTACTGCAGATTTAAAGTCCAAGGATGTGTTTGAAACCATGTGCCCTGAGACAGAAAATCCACTGGTACGGAACTGATTCTGTTCTTCACCATTTACATGCTGGCTCAAAGGCATATTACAGCACAATCCAAACCACAAATCTCCTGGGTCCTCATTCGCAGAAACTCAAAGCACCATTTGGGCACATGGGCATTTGTCCTGACAATGAGATTAATGTTTTTGTGCAAGAATCAGGTTTGTGGTGAGCGGCTCTCCAGAGATTTGATATCCCAACTCTCCAGGCTATCTTGGAAAACCTGCCAACTCAATGCTATTAGTAGACAAAGCTCAAGATTAAAGGTAAGCTTGAAGCTGACAGATTTTGCAGCTTTCTATATGAGGGTTGCGGTGCCCTATCTGGTTATCCCAGAACAAAAACAACTTTTCCTTTTCAGAGTCCTCAATTAGTAACTTTTTTTTTTTTCTTTTTTAATTAGCTGTGGGCAGAATGGAAATCTTGGAAAGAGATCAGCTTCTGTAATTAAAAGGACTTCCTAAGGGGCACTACTTTGGAAAGAGTTTAATCTTTGTTATGGTAGTGCCCATGCAGTGTGATCAACAGGAAGATGGGACAATGGAAACAATTACCGCCACCGATGTGCCTTACACAGAGCAGACATCTAACACCAACATCATATTCTAGAGTCAGTGCCTATTTTCATAAGGTTTCCCATATTTTCCATAAACAATAACCTGGATAGAGCACGAGCAAATTACCTAGCTCCCTGCACACTTTGAAAACACCCCTCTTGCAGTTCAAGATTCAATTTGCTATCACCCCCTCAAAACAAGCTGTCCAAATGCTCAAAAAAATCACACAGCCGATGAAGCAGCTTGTTGAAAGTGGGTTGCCTTTCCTCCCAGGCCCAGTAGCGCAAGGTGATGAAGAGACAATAAATAAAGGTATGTGAATACTGTGAAAACAAGTTATCACAAAATACTTCCGTAACACACAAAAAACAGCAAAACAACCACAGGGCTATTTGCTGTCCAGCTACAGCTCCTTTGTGTGGCTTCACCTAGGCAAGGAGCGGGAGAAAAAAAAAGACACTGTCTGGCTGGTATCCTCATCCACGTGAGGACTGCATCGGTGCATGGGGCCCATATCAGCTTCTGTTGCCTCCCCTTTTTCTTTTAATTTGCAGGGATTGCTGGAAGATCCGGAGTGCTCAAAGATCGGCTACGGGCCTCAGAGCCCAGCTTGGCGAGTTTGCCTCCGTGGCCAGCTAGACTTACATCAAAGCCACTGCAGACCTGCTCGGCCTCTGTACTGTGCACCTAAGATCCCGCATCAGGCACAGCTCAGCTGGAGCTGAAAACAATGTCACAGATGCATAAATTTGGGGCATTTTGTATATTTTGATAATGCGGTTTTCCTGCGCTAACAGTGCAGTGATACATCACCGCCCATAAATCTTCACCTGGAGGCACATGAGGAACAGGAATGAGAGCAACAACAAAAAAATCCCAACCCTGCTGCCTTCACGGAAGAAAGAGGCAAGGTCCAAAGAGGAAATAGAAAATTGATGGCTTAAACCTAAGAATTGTAAGAATTTCCAAGTAAAAGATGGTCTCTCCCCATGATCTTGTTTTACTCTAGTCACCATCAGGGCCTTCTGACCCCAGAAGCACTGAGCCAAGGCAGGTTACTTGCCTCTCTCCGAGTCTGCTGTGCTCACCAGGAGGGTGAGATGGGGAAGCATCACCCTGCACTTGCATCTGGTAGGTTGCTCCCAGCCTGTCCCCAATCTACAGCAGGAATTTGGGGTGGAAT
Source organism: Larus michahellis (assembly GCF_964199755.1). Classification (NCBI taxonomy): domain Eukaryota; kingdom Metazoa; phylum Chordata; class Aves; order Charadriiformes; family Laridae; genus Larus; species Larus michahellis. Next base: position 43,558,860 of record NC_133903.1, on the reverse strand, counting down.
TTGACCAGAATTATACCTGATGCTTTATTCAGCTTCGAAATGGCTAACACGTTGAAACAAAACTGTTTTACTATCATCTTGCGTGTGTTAGGCACTGCCACTTCTTTTTTACAAATCCTCACATTTATCGCCAAATAGCTTAAAAAGCAACGAAGGCTTACAGCTGACTTGACCATAGATGTCACGAGGCCTCACCATTGCACCTTCTCCTCCCGTTAGCTCCAGCTATTGCCAGATCACTGTCAGCCCAGTCACACACAATAATGCCCCATTACAGTTGGAATGGTTTGTTAAACTTCATAGCACTTAGAAATGCTCCTGAGGCACCAAAAACGTCTCGATTCAGAACGGAACGAGTAATACCTGCCAAATTTGCAGGTTTGAAACCACTTCCAATAAGAATTAAAAAGTCCCTCTTCACAGCTGAAATAGGGCTATCAATACTTGACTCGTCTGCCCATGTGAAATAGCGGGTTCTTTTCTCTGACGTCGCAATTTAGTTTAAAATAGCTTTGATGATGACAGGGTACACGCGAGTGATAAAACCATAAAGATGACAGTCTAATCTTACAAAGATGACCGATCACTGATAAGAGATTAAGTCACACAACATCTGAAAAACCAGATTATCTGTCTGCTAGGATAGTGTCTGTGTACACCTCCTGCTGAGCCATGCTGAGATGCCAACGACATACAAAGATGCTTCTTCTTAAAAACCAAAAATGCTTCACAGAATTTCTCAAACCATTGGCATAAAAGAAAGCAAGCAAGAAAAAAAGCTCCGATCTTATATTGAGCTTTTTTTGTCAAACATTCATTTTTCAGGCTAGTAAAGTATTTAGATGTACAGCATATAAATAATTTAGAGACACTATAAAAAGGTCTAAATTAGCCAATTCTGCCCTATAATTAGCACTCACAGCTATGCTGGCAATGGGTGGGTGATTATTAAACACCTTTTATTATCGGTTTTATGTACTACAATAAAAAATGAAAATTATACTTACAAGAATTATTAGACATGCCGGTCCTATAAAACTCCATATAAAGTTATTCTTTGTGCTGAGCCAACATCTGAAAAGTAAACAGCAGAAAATGCCGTGAAACATGCTGTTGTGACTATTGCGTCCTTATGTATGTTGATTCGGACACAGAAACAGTCACTTACACTTCTGTGGTCCCATAGTACTTGTATCCCAGTGCGGCAGAGATTCCAACGACCACGGCTGGACTGACATAGCCAAAGACGTAGAAATTCTTGTGCAAGAAACCCTTGTTGTAGATGACTCCCACAACTATAAGGTAGAGGTGAATACCTTCAATGCACATCCACGCAAAAGCAGCTAGAAGGAAATAATGGAGTAATCCAGCAGTAATTGAACAGAAGAGCTAGAAATTCAATCAGAGAAAGCAAGAGTCATAATTCTATTAACATGTCTCTGTTAATATAACAGCATATGCACAGCAACCCAGTGACTCTGAAGTGGTGGTCCAGCAGCCCAGATGTAATGCTGATTGACAAGAACTTGGCCTGCACCCACGAGCACCCTTGTTCATTGGCCTTTTCTGTAGCAACCGGTGAAAGAAATAAACTGCATTCAACTTCTAAAATTGGTGCACGTCTTCCCAGAAAAACTGTATAAACACATTGGCAAGGCTGATCCCATCGTTAGAGCCGAGCAGTCTGTTTGCTTCCCTGATCATTTTTATGGTTTTGATAGCAATGTAATTGCTATCACAAGGAATTATTTCTGAAATACCTTTTGTTACTACAAAGTGTTTGTAAAATGATATTTCTTAATCAATCAATACTGGAGTGCTACCTCAGTGATAGCAGCTCCTATTTTTCAAGTAATTTTAAATCCTATTCAGCTACTTATAGCAGGGGTTTTTGGATAATTTATGCATAATTTAATTTCCTGAAACTAATCTGAGATGTAAAAATCAACAGCCCAACTTGTATGAAAAGCAACAGGGCACGACCTCACACGTAGAAAGGAGAGGGGCTCTCCAGTCAGCAGCACAGTATCTTAAATGCCAGCTTGGGGCTGCAGCTCTGGCCTGGCTTTTAGGGAAAACCGCTACCCAGAGAGCCACCAACGTGCCTTTGTACAGCATCCACGCGGATGTGAAAAGTGAACGTGCCGAACACGTTGAGTGCACAGTCTCGGTAAAGGTGACAAAGTTTAAATGAAGCCCATTTCGTTTAAATGGGTCACCCAGCTCAGATGAAGGCCCTACGTCTTCCAATGACCATTTTACGTTTCCTGTGACTAGCCTGGGAAGTCAGTGTCACCAGAATATTCATACTGACACTAGGAAATACTGGAAGTAGATGGAAGATTGTATCTCATACTGTATATTTACTTTACAACACAAAATCAAGATACAAGTGAAAACTACCCACCTTATTGTTGTTCATATTAATTCCAATCAGAAAAATAAGTTCCGCCAGGAAAAGGCTGAAGCAGAGGTTTTTGTGAATTGTCGTTCTCGTGCTTTGAATTTCACTGAAGAACCAGAATGTAAAAATGCACATGGAGAGGCAAATCAACGAAATAATTATTCCTAGCTGAGTGATTCTTGTAAGAATGTTATAATTTGTAACACCCTGGGGGAAAATTATAATATAATATTTAAAAGAACAGCTTTGTACCTTCTCAAGAAAGACCTCATTCTATAATACAGTTCTTTTTTTTCTTTTCTACAAAATATTAATCAAAACTGTTTGTAGAGTTTCACTGCAAATGTACACTTTGGATAATCTAAAAAGTATTGTTTTTTGTGGGACAGATATAATTCCAGAGGAAATTAGAAATGAACTGTATATATTCCCGCTCTTGCATTTTCTGATATTTCTTAACAAAACTTTTTATTAACATCAGCATCACCTAATATGATTTTAAAAATCAGATCATTTTAGTGAATGACAAATACACTGGCAGTAGGACATATATTAATATGACATGAACATTTTCTAATATAAAAGGACTTATCACAGCAGTGACTTAGATAAGCAAAATTGAATAACCGTCTTACTGAATTTGCAACATGATCAAAACAAGACTCTGAAATAACAATCACTTCAAACAAATCCTATTCCAGATACGTAACATGAACATTCTCCAAAGAAACACAGGCCATTTAAATATTGGATGCGAATATTTTCTGTATAGGAATACAGTTACATTTCCTGCTTGGTATTTGCACAAAGAATCTCTGAAACGCGTGACGGTGCATCAGCATCAGGATAGTATTCAGCTGACCATAAAATGTATCTAAGGTTTTTGGTTTTTTTTTTCCCAAATAAAGGACCAGAGATTATTCTCTTCCAGCCTTCCTTTTCAAAATAACTATGTAAGTACCTGCAAAGGTTTTAAATTTGAACTGACGACTTAGGATGCTATTTAGCAACCAGGAAATAGCCTCTATCAGCATGAAATTCACAGTGTGAGAGAACTGTCTCAATACGGTATATTCATGCTAATATTGTGCTTGCTGTCAGCTCTGATACCTTATAAAGCTGCCTCCTGAGGCAGGACCTGAGCTCCTGCAGATCCCCACGCAGACCCTGGAAACCTATGGGGCCTCTTAATATCAGAAGGACATAAATCGAGTGGTCATTCGCACAATTTTATCCTGGTCATGAGCATCCATGTTTAACAGTCATAAACTTTAAATTGATTATGCTGTTGCAAACTCTCAGGAGAGAATTTAAAGCAGATTTTTAGTTGCCAAGGTTAGACAAATGGGTGGCAAAGTTTTGTGAGAGAGAAATTCAGGGCCATATGGCTGCTGACCACCAACGAATGCCAGTTAAATCCCACAGCAGTCTTAAAGTGGGATTTAAAATTAAAAGCAATGCACCAAAAATAAGCACAACAGACTGTGTATTTGGAACAAGATACTTTGCTGCATCACTGCTCTGTAATACTGCAGAAGGACATAAGGAAATTCAAACGCATATGGGAGGAATTTTGTTTGCTCTGTGCACAATAAACTGTGTGTTTGCTGAACAAAAACAAGAGACAACCTCAAGGGGGAAAAGTACGTAAGTTGCACTGAAATAAAAACATAAGGAATGAAGACAGGGGAAAGTATCAGGTAAAACACTAAATTAAAATGGCACTTACAACAGAGCCACCTGAGGACATCAGAACAGCGAAATGAGTCAGATGATTGCATTTGCATGAGATATGCGTGGAGTTGGAATGTGTCAGCTCGCAGCCTTCTGTAGCCCAGTTGCCATTCATTGTGTCTGCTGAGTAGTTCCAAAACGCACATTTAATATCTTTATCTGCAGTCTGGAACAGAAACAAGATGTTTTACTGATGGCAAAAGGCAGGATATTTCCCATCAAAAGACCTTTCTTACGTTAGCCAGTGCAATTCATTAAAAATTGCTTGTTACCATTGGAAGGTCGGGAAACAAAAAGCACATTCTGCAAGGCCTATTCCAAGCAATTAAAACATAGCTGGGGATGGAAGCCTTTTATCCGCACAGCTAACACCCCACCAGACATGTAGGCTAATCAGATTACTGAACCCTTCTGGCTCTTGCAAAGGTATTGAAATTTTTACCTACTGAAAACATTGTTATATATATACCCCTGCACCTGGTGAACATGGACTAAACCCCAAGGTTACAGCCACATTGCTTGTCCTGCTCACAGTCCCTTCCAAACGACCAGCTCGAAAACTGAGACTGATTCTGTGCATTTTACAAAGTGATCTGGGAGAGAGCCAGGGTCATATCACACCTGCTGGATCAGGTGCGACGACAGCGATGAACAAGACTATTAGTATTATTGATTACAGTTAGTGCTCACTAACACTAGTGAAGGATAAGGTCCCCACTCTACTGGAGGCTGTATAAATATATGCAACTTTATAGAAAGGCAATCTCTAGCTCAAAAATTAGAAGGCAAGTAACACATTTAAAAGCTGCATAACCAAGGTTAACATCTTGTCCCACTGCCCACCTCCCTACAGAGTCTCACTGTCTTGTTCTGATAAGTCTTTGTGCCTCGTGAGATGATTCTTCACATAGAAGTGCAGCCAGCAAAATATATATATATACTGGAAATAAAACTCTCAGTTTTAAATAAATGCGTTCAGATTTCAGAAATAGCAAAGCTGCAACACTATAGGTTCTGCTATTACTTCCTAGTTCCAGGTAAACTTTTTGCGTTAACTTTGAAACATTTTTTCACTTTTTTTAGTATGCATGCTTAACCACCCGAGAAACTTCCAGGAAAAACCCCACCTAAGGACAGAACAGTCAAGATCCTGTCACATTCTCTGGCTCAGGCATCTACACTTTATTCACGCTACAAGCCAGCAAAGATGTCATTGTTGCCCTTGCTTTAGTCCCACAGCACTTTTCAGCTGTATCATATTTAGTGCATTGCACTTAGGATGTCACATTTGAGATCGTCATGTATTTCTCTAATAAGATTAAACTCACATCAGCAAACAACAGAATCATGTCTCCGTATAGCATACACTGCAGGTATGGTTACATCACAAAAAATAATTAGCTATTGTTTTGTTTTATTGGAAGTTGATAAAAAACCACCCTTACCTTGGCATACTTTAAGGTAAATGTTATTTTCTCGAGCTCATAGAGTGTAGGTGGATCTGAGCTAATTGCAACAGCTATAACTGATGAGCTTACTGTCTGTCTCTGCTCTGAAGTATCTTTCGAGGAGTGGTTTTTAGGCGATGAAAGCAAAGAACCGATATTGTTATACCGCAGAAAGACAACTGCAACGGTGCCTATCAATCAAAGAGGCCGTGTTTAGTAGTTTGTGGGATTTTTATAGAAGAACAAAATTGAAGACATTAAAGAAACAATAAACAATCAACATTATTACTGCTATTGCATAAAATATGCAAAACAGATGGAATCTTCGTGGAATACTTATAAAAATGTTTTAGAGACAATGAAATATAGCTTTATTTAAAACAATGTAACTGCCATTAGAAATAAAAATGTGTGTTCGCATTGGAAATTCTGATTAGATATATGCATATATATTTTTTTTTGGAGTAATATATGCTTGCTGCTGTTCTGCAATTGGCTACAATTGGCTGTCAGGTCTCATAAACTAAGTGGCTCAGACCTGAGGTAAATACTGGGCCCCTCTGAAGTACCTGGCTTGCTTTGACTTCCATTACAGTGGAGCCAGGATGGAAGACAATTAGGGGAAAAGATAGCTAAAGGCATTTTAGCATGCAATCCTCATCGAAAAAAATGTCATCTTTTTTCTCCCTGGTACCAAGATAAACCATATTTTTAGGCGGTGAGATTCAGATTAACTGGAAGATTAAGACTTAAAAAAAAAAAAACATCTTGTCTGTGTTTATTAGGTTAGGTGGTTTAATTCCAGAGGTGTTTAAAGACATTTCTGTATTTGTAGTGATGACAGCAGTTGTAAGCCTTTTCCCTAGCACTCTGAGGTCCAAGCCAAGATCTGGACCCTGCTGGTTTCGGTACTGAAGAATACATGGTCTTGCCCCAGTGAGCTACTCTCTAAATAGAAAAGATGCACTGATTTTTGGAGGAGAAGTGGCAGAGTGAGTTGAAGGGGCCAGTCCAAGGTCACACAGCAGATCTACAGCTGAGAAAAGGCTAAAACTCAAGTCTCTGGTACCAAGACCAGTGTTAAAACTCACTGGATACCCACTGTGCCATTGCTAATGTTAGAAATATCAGGCTTGAGACAATAAATGGGTAAAATGATAAAAAAAGGTGATCTGACTCCTCTGTAATTAGCTCAGTCTTGGTAAACTGCACATTTGGTTATTTACTAGTGGGTACAAATCTATCCAAAGTGTTTATTAACCCACCTACTCTCTAACCGTTGTTTCTTACCATTAGGATGAGATTCCTCTCTCTTCTTTGGAGAGATCTTTATGTAATCTGCCCCCATGTACACATGAGGGTGAATGTGTTTCATGCGGTGTGAATCAAAAGCAAAAACCCTGAGTGCTGCAAAAGAAGAAAAATACTGTTCAAATCACAGGTTCATTATGGTCTGCCATAATTTACAGTGAGGTTAATAAATGGGCCATTGGATTGCATAATTACCACGAATTTTAAGAATATATCATTGTGCCAAATATTTCAAGAAAAATGCTATTAATATAGAATGCTTGCTTAAACCTCTATGTTTTGTTATTTTCATGCATACATTTTGCTCTCATACTTTGCTCTCATACTTCTCATACATGCTCTCATGCTCTCTTTCCATGAAAAATATGGTCTTTTATTTACCTTGCATTAAATTAGGCACTGGAAAGAATAATGCAGGTTACTTTAGGAAGAGCTATTGCTTTATTAAAAATGCATTTCTGAAAGGGACCACAAATCACAATTATAAAAACCAAAGCATAAAATTCTCTACTGAATAGTAACATTTGATAAAAGCCAATTTTTGAAAAGTATATATTTTATAGTTATCTATCCATGCTACCAAATGCACATTGCACCATGAAATAATGATGTGTCTTGTCAAAAAGCAAACAAACAAGCATCACCCCTCAGGACAAAAACTACATTAGAGGACATTGAGCTCTTTACTTGGTTCATTATACTGCTGAGTTTCAATCACCCAGGATGGGAAGAAAAAAAAGTCAATCAGGCTGTTTTTAAAAAAAACAAACCCAAAACAACAACAAAAAAATCTAAAACTTGACTGATGGAGGAATATCACTAAGCTAGACCATCTGCATTGCTTATAGCACAGCACACAAAAATAATATGAGCTATTCAATAGACCAGCTGTCAGAAAATGTTTGTCAGGACGTAAGAAATAGTTTTCTGTGGCTGGAGTTTTGAAAAGCTTGTAGCTCAAGAGCTTGCACCATAAAAAGCAGTGGAGAGAGAAGGGTAATGTTGTGGGTCTTGTCCCAGAATAGATGTGTGGGGCATGTATAAGCCCTGGGGAAAATATATTCATGCTGAGGGTCAATAACAGAAAATTTTAGTGTTTGGCGCCAATTTGGAAAAGTAATCGTAGAATTTCCCGTTTTAGAACAAAACCAAACCAAAAATTGATTGATCTTTCAACATGGAAATTCCTTCCCATTCTCTTGATCAGCTTTCTTTTGTCGCCTTGGTCTAACTGATGTCCACGCTGGCACCAGAGGCTGCACCCGAATCCTCTCTCTTCTTGACCTTCATGGCCTCAGCTCTACGGCCAGGAGTGCCTCTGCTCCCAGCCGAGAAGAGCGGCTTTGCAGCCAGCTCCAGGCACCGCTCTGGGTCTGCTGCAGACCCGGAGCCGCTCTGCACTAACATAAATCTGCTTCTACAGAGTGTATGTCATGGAACAAGTCCCTCCCTATTTTTTTCATCACTCCAGCTAATTTAGTTTCAGAAAGGTGAGGGAAGAACAGGTGGTTTGACCTGGCTCGGAACCAAAGGAGTGATGTTTCTCATCAAGTGATCTTCTAAAACGGCAAGCCAGTACGAGGCACTGAAGGACTGTACTGACTCTAAAATAAGAAATCAGGTTTGGGTACATTCAGAAAAATAAAAATGAAGGAGTGGCCATTGACAAGGGAATCACCAATGCTTTACTGGAGTAGGATTTTCAGAAGTGGCTGGTATTAGCCTGATTCGACTCTCATTGAAGGAGGAGTAAAACTATTATTACCACAGGAAAATCAGCAGGAGTTGGTGTGAAGACACCAGCAAACAAGGGGAAGGTAGGAGAGCAAAATGGCGCAATGGAGACTAATTCTCCTCCGCTGAAATTCCTCTGAAAATGAGAAATTTCTGTGAAAATAAAGCCACTCAAGACTTAACTCACTAGGTACAATCCATATTCCCAGTTCATTGACAATACCTTCACTGAACCAAAAAGAGTCAAAAAGCTGTGTAGAGCAAATCTGATTTTCATTCCACTGGTGTTTTTATGCATATAAGATGCACAGGATAATTTTGTGCATATCCACATTCGCTGTGACAGAGATTGAAAGAGAATCTGAAAGGACAACTTCCCACAGCCTCTCAAACTTTTTTTAGGCTCCGGTCTTAAACGTTCCGTCTTTGAAAATTATGATACCTACACTGAAAGTCAGGTGTTAGTTATGAAACTCATACAAATTAACACCTGTGTGTTTCACATAACACCATTTCTAATCTTCATAATTGTGCTGAAAAACTCCTCAGTGTAATCCACATCTGAAGTATACCTTAGATTAATTTTCTTTATCTTACCTATGTCACTTGCATTAGCATCTAGCTGTGTTGTCTTTTTGAAGTTCTGCGACATGAGAAGCGTCGCTTGTTCTGCAGTATGCAGCAGCTTAGTCAGGCTCTGTCTTTGCTTATCTCCAGGAAGAGCTTCCCAGACTGTAATTTTGTCTTTTTGTAGAAAATTGTTCACAGTGTTAACCAAAACCTGTAAATAAAAGAATATTTTTAAGCGGAAGAGTCATACGCTATTTGTAAAACGAGAAAAACCCCCACAACTTTAAGGCTTGATTCACTCACGTTAATGGTCGTATTACGAAGTGCTTCATTGTCAGAAACAGGGTAGTGCATGGCATCCAGCGATGCATAAGATAGCGCTTCAACATACGAAATCACATCTACAGGTAAAAGTGGTCCCAAAGTATTCTTATTAATTTTTTGCAGCATCTCCAGGGGTGTTTTTAAATGACTAATCTGAAAAAATACAAGAATTCGCATCTTAATGAAACAGGTAAAGTCACATTTCTGCAAGTAAACGTAAACCAAATGCAAATGGCTCATTTCTGTGAATTAACATACTGGCTTTTAAGATGCTTGTGCATAAAAAGAGGCACTATTAAGCCAAGAGGTTGACCTATAAAGTAACAGTGTTACACATGTCTGGTATAACCCTAACAAGCAACTATGATGAAAAAAAAAGTCATGTGCTATCATTACATTTTTTTTCCTCTTTTTTTACTACTGCAGCTCAGTTTTATTTATCCTAATGCTCCAAAATGAACTAATGAATGTTCTGCAAAAATAATTAAATATCAGTGATACAGTTACTCTGTTGACTCTTTTCTGTCAAATTTTAGCTGAAGAGGTGGGAGCAGATGGGCAGTGTTTCTATACTTTGTGGTTGGGTTTTTTTCAAATGCAGATGGTAAAGCATGTAGTTTAGAGAAACTGCACTGCCTGTTTCACCTTCACTGCTTCAGTTTATGAACTGCTAAACGCATTTACATAAAACAATTAGTTTAAAGAGTAATAGGCTAGAGAGGGTGAGATTAAGATTGAGATTGCAAATTTCAGTCTCATGGCTGAATAAGAAAAGAATTCTTACTTCACGATCCTGAAATCTAATGAGATTTCATCGATCAAAAAACCCCTCGATACCTGACTTTGCAAGATCTGCAGTCTCTGCTGCTGAACAGCTTTTATGGGGCTTGCTTCATCTTGGACTGCAGCTGGATAGAACTAGAACACAGGCTAAAAAATAGGCTAAAATCTGACACACTGTCATTTACATAAAATTAAGGTACTTTGGTTTATTGCTCTGATTTAATTAAATTTATTTTGACTTCATACTTTAAAAAAATCTCACTCCAAGATCCTGCTGTGGCATTTACCACATCTTCGCACGTAAATGTGGTAAGCATGTATTATATTTAACATAATGTTTTACACTGCAGGTTAACATAGAAAACACGTTAATACAACGTATATCTTACAATAAATAAATAAATAAATAAATAAATGCCTTTAAATGAATATCTTTCTGAATCTTGTAACTTCGGCAAGGTGCTTAACATAAAATGCAAACATATATATGATTGGTTTTAATTTATTTATGCTTATATTTCATTTATCCTTTTAAGTTAGACAATACCACAGCTGTAGACTAATTATCAGTGAATTCATTAATATTTTTTAAATTTGCTTCAGGAATCTCTGCTTCTGGTGAAAAAAAATACTTGAGTCCAGAGTCTTTGAGTCTATAAATTCTGCACCACTTTGCTCACTATGTTTCGAGGAGTAAAAACTAGCATGCCAGGATGTTATTGCTCCATTTTCTATTTTGTCACTTGTTGACATGACTTTTCTAAGCTATCTTGCTGCCTTTCACTCTGAACAAGCAAATAATTGCACGTCAGTAAATGCAGCAATGTGTAACTTCAGAAATTACAGAAACAGCTGAGTGATTACCACACTTTGAATTTTTCATGCATCATGACTCACTTTTCTGGAAACAGAACACACAGATTCCCAGTGAGTTATTATCATGATTTGAACATACAACTCAGTTCAAATAATTTGAAATTATTAAAAAGACTTCTGTAAACATGCTTAAGTTCAATTGTACGCTTCAAGCATTTGTTAAAAGCTCCTTAAGAACTATTATAATTGAAATAAGAGTTTCAAACAGAAACAATTAAAGGATTTGGAAATTAATCTACAAACTGGTGCTACTTACGCCAGCTAAAGTTCTATTAATATGTTCAGTTATACAGTCTTTGTATAACTCACACTTGGCCTTCGGATTTTCTGTAAATTAAAAAGAAACTAATTATATATTGCAGCTTAACCAATACTCAATACATACTCATTGTAAGAGCTCTTGTCCAAGCAATTCCCCAAACCACCAACATGCTGAATTTACGCACTTAAGACGCGGCACTCCATTCTCAAACTTCAACACCTAAGACTTTATCTTGGCCAAAGTTACAGCACGGGATTGGACTCTGAGCTTTTGTTTTACTCAGGTAGAGAGTTTGGCCCTTTTCCTTGGGTCTTCCACAGGTGGAAGTCAAGAGACAGCTCAGATTTACAGAGAGGAGTACAGATCCGACAACTATAAGGGGGTATCCATTATTTCAAATGGATTTCATCACACTGTTTAGCAAAAATACATTTACGAAATGATTCTTTTCTCAGGAAATGCAGATGCCACTGCCTTGCCTCTTTTTGATGTCTCGCTGATTAATCTAACTGAAGATAAAGAGGCACTGGTGAGTTTCTCAGGAGATGTAGCTCTGTAATAACACATAAACCTTTATAATATCATGTACCTTGGCAGGAAGTGCCATCATTTGGCTTAAACTGCAATTTTCCTGTGGATGGTTGATAACCTTCCTTACAGGAGCAGTTAAACCCTCCATCCACGTTTTCACATTTTGCATGATCTCCACAGGCAACAGTTCCTTCATTGCTGCACTCATCTACATCTGCAAATATTGTGAGAAATTGAATTTTTTATTAAGTATTTACAGACTAACACCTTGCTGCTTTGTTGATAATAGCCCTCCACACTGCAAGCAGTTTCATAATAAAATTTCATGGAATAAAAAAAAGGAAAAACTAAAAAGGCAAACTTAATAGCAAAACATCTGCCAATTATAATACTTAGGGATTAAAAGGATAAATCATAATTGATCATATTTTTATACCACCACTTTTATTACTATATAATACTGCATTGTTCTTGTTTTAAAACCACGAGTGTAAATATTAATTCGATCATAACAAAATGCTCGGCATGGTGCAAATCATCTGAAATCCATTTTCCAGAGATTAGACTGAATAGATTTTCTCAGCCTTATGATTCAGTTAAAAAAGAGAAAGAAAACTGCAGCCTTTTCTTTTAAGTCACGGCTTTAGAAAGATGCTACAAAAGATCACCCTATCCATCTCGTTAATCTAAGATTTAAGCTCTGTGCCTTTTAAAGTGCTTGGCATGTCTTTTTTTTTTTAATCCACATTTAAATTACATTTGCCTAAAATGGCTTTTGTGCTTCTAAATAATTTGCCATTAGGTAGACAGGTTCAGTAACTGGGTGGGGCACAGCCCAAGAGTAAAACCGATGAATTCCAGTAAGAGAATCCATGAATTGATCAATTTAGAAGAGCTGGGTACTAACTCTCTGGCTGGAGTAGGGATTGTTTTGCATTATTTGGTTGGCTGAGGATAAAGATCAAATAACTCAACGGGGAAAGTAAACTGGGAACAATACCAAATAATTCTGAAGAATGAGGTAATGGACTATGAAGTGCTGTGCTGGAAAGGAAAAAAAAAAGTGAAGAGCTTTAGGACAGGAACATCTGACCAAAAGAGGTGAAAAATGAAGAAGCGATACATGAGCAGATTTAAAGGAACAGCCTGAGAACCGACCCGAAAGAAAGTAAAGGTAGAGGGGTGAACGGATGAAACAGAGGGGAAGACAACCTCAGTTAAGAACTGGCATGACGCTGAATTTGGGAAAGAAATTGGTGAAAAAGGAGAACTGATTAACCAGTTAGTGGTGGAGAACAGCTGTCTGAAGTAATAGGAGGCCTTTGTGCAGCCAGACGGGTACTAAGGACAGGCAGACAGAAAGCACCTATAGAGGGCTATAAATGCACTGTTAGCATATAGGAACTATCTTTTGCACTCTTATTTTGATACATGATTGTTGGTGGTTTTCAAAAAGGAATGTAACAAAAATAAGCGATAACGTACATGAAATGAGGTTGCTAGAGAAACAGAAATTGTGGAAGAATAGAAAAATGCACTGCATGTCTGTGGATATATATCTAGGGAATACAGAAAGATGTCTGAAGGATACCTGGGGGCTGTCTACCTATTTGGACAGCATTTTTGGTAACTACGTAGAGCATTTCTTTACTAATAGCAAGAGAGCCTCCATAAATAATCGTATGAATGTTTGGGGTGTTTGTTGTTTGGTTGTTTTTTTTAAGTTTTGGGTTTTTTTTTTTGTATACGGGGCAACTATAAAATGCATTTAAAATTTTAATAGAGTATCACTACAGTTTCTGAATCCACACACGTTTTGATGTTTTGCGCTTAATTCCCCAGTTCCTTTTCTTTTGTCCAGAATCCTAGAGGTCTTCCTGGGATTCAAGGAGATGGTTGAGGTCCCACCTCACTTTCACATCCCTGTTTCCCTCACTGAGCAGTGGCTCTGATTGGCACCTGAAATGCTGCGTTTTAAACCCGAGGTTCAGAAGCTCCCATTGGAAAGCCGTTCAGATTCCTGCACAGCACAGGTGGGAAGGAGAGGTGGGGCTAGAAGCGCATTCGCCATCCCCAGCACGACCACCTCTGTTCTTCAGAGAGAGCTGCCAAGGAGGCTGTGTCTTTCAGTGGGTTGGTGCAAGCACTGAAGGTCAAAGTATGAGGTTAAATTATAATTATCTGCATTAGGGCAATAGTTTGTTTCCATATTTAATGCCCCAAACTGGGAACATATCTCTTTAATGAGACAAGCTTTGCATTAGCTGTATTTGTACGGTTTCTGTGACCTCGGTATTCATAGTCATGGAGGTAACCATGCTATACGTCAATGAATCTGGCAAAAGTGAAGAAAAGTGGGGGGAAAAGGCATGATATAATGCTACACTCAAGCTACTTCATCATTAAATACTGTCATTTAAAGACATAAGGCTAAAGTTCTTACTCTTGGCATTTAAATAACCTCTCACACCAGTAAATTATAAAGCTCTTTTTGAAACAAGTGGGTGCCTGTCAGTGCCCTGCTGTACGACTCCGTGTAAGACAGACAAACTTTGAATGAACTGAGGTGGCAAGGGTGAAGACCATGACAATACCCGTTTGTATAACAAGAACACACATCAGCCTTATACCAAAGATTTATTTGGCCTTGTCAGCTACACAGAGAAAGGCATGTACATCTTAACAAGTTATTCAGCATGTAATGCAGTGCTAAAGTACCAGCAATTGACAACAAGCTTTGCTAAAACTTACAATGACTTATAAATAAATAAATATTTGAATACTTTCCAGACTACCATTGCTAAGTATCAGGTTTCCGTGTGATTTACTGATGCAACTATTTCAAAATTACTATGATAATTTGCTTTTCATGAACCTAGCTTGATAAATCATTTATTTGTCATTATTGGGCATTCATACAAATTACCCTTCTTTTTGTAATTATGTCAGATATTAAGTGTAATGGAGATTTTAATGAGAATTCAGGATTATCCAAAAGAGCAGCAGAAACTCAAGCACCAAGGCACATCTCTGGCAACAGGATGGCTATTTAAAGTCTGATAGAGACACCCTGTCGAGTATATGCAAATAGACTTTCTGCAGTTGAGTTGTCCATATGGAACGAGTCCATATCACGCCTATCTAATTTACTGTTTCCTGGAGAAAAAAAAAAAAATCTCCTGGATGACAAAATTAAAAGGCAATATGCCTGATCTTGCAAGGTACTAATCAGCTTCGTATCCCTTTTAAATCAATGAGATTGTCAGGGGCAGCCAACAATTTGTGACAGTTGCAAGAACGCTGCTTTTAAGTTCCCGTTTTGAAATACTGTGTGCAGTAGCTGTAGGTTTTTGTTTCTTTATATTTTGTAGTTATGCCTTTTTAACCGAATATGGAATTGTTGGACCACACACGGACAACAGCTTGTCAGTGCTTTCAGCAATCCAATTTTACTGGAGCTTTGGGGCGAGGATCTCAAACCGTCCTCCTTGATCTACCATGGGAGCGGGACCAGGCTGCCAAGGCTTGCGTGAGCAGTCTTCACAGATGACATTCCTGAGCAAAGGTTGAAGAACAACGGCTTTTTAAACAGAAGAGCATTTGCCACAGCTCTGCAAAAAGCCCTGGCCTTTTAGTAAATATTCAAAACAAATCCTGGACTTGAACTTTGAAGCTTTTATAATAGCTCCGATCAGAAAAATAATATCACCAACACCACTTAGGCTAGTGTGAAAATAGATTTATAACCTTTTATTTTATTTCTGTGCTTTGTCACTCCTCATTTACTGCAGCAGGCAAGGAAATTCCAATTAAATTAAAAGTACTGAGAACAGTTATTATGTTCAGTCTTGCCAATTACTGGATTGTACCTACATCGCTTTGATTCTTCACCAGTCAGTCAAGACAGCTTGATGTCTACATTATACTTTCTGCTTATTAGTAGCTTGCAAGTGATTGAAAAGTCCAATTGCAAAGGACTAGATGTTCCCTCCCTGCGTCTCCATACTGTGGAAGGCAGCAGCACACACAAAGTAGAAATGAAAAAGCCTACGAATGGCACAGGTAAAAGAAAAGTTAGCAATGCGGCACAATGCCATATCCCATCCACCGTACAACTCCCCTGTAGCAGAGAAGTATGTGGTGGAGAATGGGTGCCTTCCCAGCGCTCTCAGAAATACCTGAAGAAAACTAATAGCATGTTCCCAGAAAAGGCAGAGTGGCACGGATGTCACTTTCATTTTACAGATGGCCATTTTCACGTTTTTACCGTGTTGACTGGAGTGAAAAAACTAGGACTATATTTCACCTTTTTATCTGCAGCTGAACATTTAGTAAAATGTGAAGTCCAAGGAAAAAGCATTGCTTTTACACAGTAAATAGATTTTAATAGCTCACATTCAGGACAGCAGAAAAATATCGTCTTCAGAAATATCACATCTCTGCATTCCTCTTTTTTTTCTTCTCCATTTCCTTCCTTCTTTGCTTTTTCTCCCTCCCTCCGCTCCACTTCCTCCTCTATCTGCATGTTTTATTGCCATTTCTTCACCAGTTCTGCCTGGATGAAGTATAGCTGACCCTCAACTCAAAACTCAGCTTTCTGTTTGGATTAAGGGTGAACTGACGTTTCCCAAAGCCCATGTCCCAAGTTTTCTTTTGATCCACCACCTTGAGAGTTATCATCACCTTGTATTCAGAAGTTTAGTATAGCGTCCAAAGAGGGAAGGAACACACATACGTATGCTCGTGGGCTTTGAAATGCATGGACTCACACATGCGGGGATGTACCGCACTGGCACCACTGGGAACTCCAGACAGGTTTGATGACATAAACAAATAGGTTGCATAATGGCATATTCTTCAAAATTCAGCCACTGTATTTTTAAAGTTACTGCCACATACATTATGCACATATATTATAAAGAAAACTTAAGACTTTGCGAAATCTGAAAATATTTTGGGGCCCTATAAACTTGGGTAGGATACATAGTTGGTAGCTCTGTCCTCTGATTTGTACAGGATAACTTGCGCTGTATTTACAGTGACAACTTTGGTGTTTCCTTCAGCTGTGTATAGTACACCCTGAACACACTACCGCCTGCTGCTTGTGTGTAAGTCATATCTACTACCTGTAGCAGCAGATCCATTGGGTACAAAATATCCTATTATGGCTTCCCGAACAGATGAAGTATAAAATTAATCGTGGATCAAAAGGTTGTCTTTAGGACTCACTGCTTGGTAAAGTAATTGGTATACTTGTTTAATGAGAAAAGGTGCCCACAGGTAATTCTTTATTTCAGTGTGAGTTTTGGAAGCTCTCAACTCCTCCCATATGGATTTGCAGAAAGCAGAAGAGAAGTGGTAAACTAATCCTCAGTAGAGGATAAAAAAAGATCAGTCTGCCCAGTGAAGAAAAGAGGGCAAAAAAAAAAAAAAAAGAAATTAACAAGCTAATGGTAAAGTGACACAAGAACAATCTGAGAAACAACTTTGAAGACAAGACAAAACTTCTGAAGCTGAGGAAATGTCAAAACGTAAAAATCAAAGCCTGGACCAGAAACTGTGAGAATATTTACAGCTCAATGTGCTAACAGTCTCAGTCCCAGCTAATTTAAGAACGATTCATAGTGTCTGGATAAAGCAGAGCTCTTTTAGATGGATGTGAGCAATGAGCAAGAAATGTTGATTAGATCACTTTCTGGCTTAATATGCAGCCACTCTGCTGATATTAAGAGCAGTAAGAAGAGAGGTTGTCAGCACTCACAAGCTCACAGGAGACATATCTAGAATGAGACACAGTCAGCATAAAGGTGTAAAGGGCAATAGATTTATTTCTCATTTTCCCATTCCCTGAGGACTGTTGCAACATACAGAGAAAATTACCAAGAGTTTGAAAAAAGAGAAATAGTTACAGTTCTTCCATTCAAAGGAAATCCTAAAGGATCACATAGTTGTTCAGAAATAACATTTTTCCAGAGAACTTTTCCTCCCCTGTAATCTTGAACACGTTCCATCCAACTGCTGCAGAAACAGAGGCTGATGGATGGCACAGGAGATAGGATAACTACTGGTCTCGCTCACTGCCTTTGATCAGACTTGAAAAATTACCAAAAATATCCCAACCAAAGCCCCCAGACAAAAGATATTTGGAGCACAGTAGGTCAAATGTATAGGGAATTTTGTTGGGCCCGAGCGACCTGAATGCAGAATACTTTGTCACTCTGCTTTGTTTTAAGAATATGACCACCTTGCTCACAGATCAGTGAAACAGGGGCATAACTGGGTGGATTGGGGATTTCTGTGTTACCTTAACTACATACTCGTCATCTAAAACTGTGACACGTGGATTAAAAATATTGTGAGCAGAGTCAAGACTGAAGTGCTACTGAAAGCCATGGCACCAAAAGCACTGATAACTGCTGAGTTATCAGTGAGAAGCGTGGTCTTGAACTGGAATATTAAGTCGGTACTAGTCCAAATTGTGGGAATTTTATACCCAGGCACCAAACTTCACAAATCTGAAAGCATTTTGCTAGATTTCTGTAATTAACAGAAGCAATAAGAGAAGAGTGACAACGTAAAGCTAGCTGGCAGACATTAATAACTTACCCACGCAGGAGGTTCCATCATTAGGTACAAAAGTTTGTTGACCATTGCTGGATTTGAAACCGGGCGCACACATGCAGAAATAACTTCCCACCGTGTTTGTGCAATTGGCATGCTCTCCGCAAGGCTGAGTAGCATTTTCACATTCATTATCATCTGTCAAGACATAAATTATGGAGAAATATATTTGCATTTGCCAACTGAAGAAAACAGTAAAGTAAAAGCTTAATTTGGCCTCCAGTATTTTATTTATGTGAGTTCTGAATGCTGAGCTGGCACTCTTGGTGTTTGTCTATACAGTTTTCCCATTGCCAAGGATGTAATCAGGTGTTCAGCAGCACTCTTCTGCCCTCATCCTGCGTGAGTCAACAAATGAGAAAAACAGTAGGATGCTGAAGTGAAAAGTTTAATTGGATATTCACTTGGAATAAAGGACTGAGACAAGTACATGTTCTGCCACGGTTGTATTTGATAACGTTTTTTGCTATCCAAAAATCTACAGGTAGAGAGTCACCCTGAGGATGCATCTGGGAATTTAGAATCATAGGAAACAAAGCTCCAAAGGATATAAAGAAATCACCCATTTCATTCCCTAACACCAAAGAAGGATCGATATAGCTAAACTGACAGATTTTTTTTTTCTGGCCGGTTTTTGAAGACCTTGTGTGGTATTTCTCAGCAGTCCCAGACAACAGACTTACAAAGCTTGTCCTACCAATTGACCTGAGTTGTCAACTGTATTGTTTTTTTCTTCATTATCCCAAAGATCTCAACAAAGAGATGAGCAAGATTCATGGCTTGATCTTTACCTCTTAGCAACACCTGTGCAAGTCATCAGTTCTGTACTTGCAAAATTACATGATCTATTTTACAGGGCTAATCCCATGCCCCCAGTGATACCTGAAAAAAGAACTATATACACAGGTTTTAAAAATACTTCCTCTCTGCAGAGCCTCTGCATGTACTATCATTGTGAGCACGGTGATCCAGCTAGCTCCATCAAAGGTCAAATAAAATCATAAAATCATGCTTTGAACTGTATAGCTGATCTTCTTCAATGACTCAATAAAACTGTTTCCTCTCCAGAATCTTCCAAGGTCCCTGTTGTCTACTAAATAATTTTCAGACCAAACTTGAGAAAAAGTTCAAAAGCTTCCTTATCCAAACACTCCACTTATGAAACTATTTAACTCACAATACTGGCAATTCCATCATTCCAAATAGCCCGTTTCTCCCAAAGCACCCCAAAACTCTGAAACAAACAAATCGACCAAACTCTCCAAAGAAGACGACACTGTGGCTGGAGTTCTCTATTTTCTACATGGTGAGAAAGGAAAAGAGTTAAAGGCTTCCTGAAGTCTACTGGGATTTTTGTCCCTGTTCTCAAGCAAAAGGTACTCATAACATGATGAATGACAGGAAAGAATTCTAACAGGGAGAGAAATAACAATTTATTGCAGAAGAGGAACGATTAAGGAGCGTGACAGGGAGAAGAAATATGATTTCAGAAAAGACGCCCAGGGATGAGTTTCAGAAAGGTGCTTCTGCTTCCTGATGGTCAGTGTTCTCATAAGGTGTTTACAGAGATAGGGTACAGATAAGTACAGTGTCACGTAAGCTAGGGAATTGGCAAGATTAAAGTACACCAAGAGCTGTAAAGCATTGCAGGAATACATTTCTGCAATATAACTTAGTGACAACCCCTAGAATAACGTTGGAAAAGGACATTTTTCAGATTCGAAGTCTGACACGATTTTGAGTGTTACTCAGTTGACACAGAGATGCAAATATCAATTCAGAACTGCAGCTTTCCTCAGGGGAATTTTGGTCAACAGCATCAAATGGATTATGCTCATTATAACTAAAATGGAATGTAATTTAATGAGGAATCCAAGTATAAAAGCACTTTGCCAACATACGTCAACAATATTTATTCTACAGCTTTGGTATTCATGAGAATACAGCAGAGGTGTATGATTTGGATCTCACTTAAAGAATGCCAAAGTAAAACCAAATTAGCTTAGGTGAAATTATGATGGGCAGGAATAAATGAGATATTAATCCAAGTTAAAAAGCTAATCGTGAGAATATGAAAAATCCAGTTTGGCACATGGCGTTGCAGAGACCAGGCCTGAGAACGCTTTACAAATCTCAGTAGCAAGGTCCACTTTTTTGAATATCATTTCTGTGTGTCTCTGACTCTTTTACAATTCATGTTTGCTCACAGATCTTGGCATTTCATGACCAAAGTAACTGGACTACCCTATTTCGTCTGCCAAGTTAACCTGGTCTTGGGAAAGTATTATAGATCCTAGAAAACAGTGTGTGTTGACTAAGGACACTGATCAGTGCAGGACTCCGTTCAGAGTAGAGGAATAGCAGTGCTGGTAAGAGAAAAGCTACAGGCTACACACAAGAACTTTTCTTTTGCATTTGTTTTCTAGGAACTCAACTATAGTCTGAAAAATCCAGTACTATTACATTTTTCAGGTGGTCCAAAGAGTTTATAAGCAATATTAAAATGACTCATGCAGTGGTCATCAATAAGTTCTTTACAATTATGCCTAATTAACTCTAACAGATTATCGGTGGTTTTCCTCAATAGTTAGGATGCCTATAAGGGGTTTAATGGTGACTATATTGCCTTAGAAGGCTTGCCTATTGGAGAGAACCTTTTTGATAGTTTGAGAAACCTTTAGAACATTGAAGCACAGCAGTAACTTACATTGCACACACGAGAATGGATATTTTAAAGAGTTAAATTCATAAGGAGCTTTCTTTTCACGATTCCCATGGTCTAATGTAATACTGAGCAGACCATGCTGGGGGATAATTTACTGGACCGCATCCTGCTTCCATTGAAATTAATGGCATAGAAGCCACTGACGTAATAGGCCCAGGGTGGTGCTCGCTATGGAAAACTACTGGGTTAATGAGAAAGGCAAGCAAGGAAGAAGTTTTCAAGAAACAGGGAGTTTCATATACAGTTTGACTAGATGTGTTTAAATAATCTGCCTAATTTCACACAAAATATTTTACAAGATCAAAACTGATGGCAAAAATATCTTCTAGTTCTCTGTATAAACAATTTGAATTTTTTCTTCAGACAGCAGTTCAATGTGAAGCCCAGGGGCTTAAAGTAATTTTCCAAATTTTACATGATTTATATTATCGGATTTGTGATGTAAAGGATGTCAGGAAAAAAAACAACAGGATTTATAGATGAAAAAAATGTATTGGGTTTTCTTTTCTTTTTTTTTTTTTTTAAGGAAATGTTCTGTCTATACAGAGAGGATACTTTAAATGACTGCAGGCATATAATCCACCTGCTTTGTTGCAACCTAATTTAATTATGTCATGTGCGTTCATTGCTGGCACAGATACCTATTGAACACTCCAGGCAGTATTTCAGGGATGCACATTCCTTTAAAGATTTTTTTTTCCGTTTTTTTCCAGTAACTGATGAAAAAATGGGAGACTTTCAGAAACGAGATTGGCCAAGCGACAAGCTTAATTATTGTGGGTAAGTGGTAATAATGCATTCAGGTCGGTTTGATACACAAGACATTTGCTGAATAGCTGAACTCTCTTGAGAAGTGTTCTTTTTTTCTTTTTAGGGAGGTGAGGAAGCAGGTTGGGGCTTGCTTTCTTTTTGTTTTCAGATTTTTTTTTAATTTTTTTTTTTTTTTTTTTTACATGGCAGGTCTATGCTATTTGGATTGCTCGAAAATCTAATCATTAAAAATCACAACGTGAGGAAGGTTATAAATAGCTTCCTAGGAAATCTGTGTTAAATAACGTAAAGTTGGGTGGATACAGGAGTATGTATGTAGGTTCACCTGAATATTGGCAGGATGCTTACATGATACAGGTGTAAAATAAAACCAATTCTCCATTTTAACTTTAAAAGTGCAGCTACTATGTATTTTACTGTACATAAATGTAATTATGGTCAGAGGGAATGAGCTACTAGCTGCATATAATGATTTCTCTACTAGTCTCTTGAAAATGCATAAGGATCTTCAAAAGAAAAAAAAATAAATCTGAAAAGCTGATATACCCCTTTCAAACTCAATTTGAACTGAGGATGGTAATTCTGTATTAAAACTTCACGTGTTCATTAATATGAGAAGACCATTGGTTTAGGATTGAGTAGCCTCACTCAGAAGTTTTGGCATTGATGGGAGTCCTGCCCTGTCACAGACGGCTACAAATTGGATCCAGGGTTTGAACGATCACTCTTTTACATCAGGTAACATCGTTCATTGTTAAGTAAAAGGTGCATGAATTCTGTTTAGCGTTGATATAATACATTTTTTGTATAAAGAGCATTCGTTTCTTTTATAAATTTTAAAATATAAGAAATACAAAAAGGAAGAATGATTTGTGGATTTCAGGGCCATGATGCAGTTGGAAGCTAAAGGCATGTGATAAGATTTTAGGAAAAACTGTCATATTCTATCATATTCTATATACTTTCTAAAGTGCAGGCTGTACCCTGTCATATATATTTTAATATTGGGTGGTTATAAAATTACAATCTACAACAGGAAAATGCCAGGGCAACTACAGCTACAAAATGAAATAATTTGTTATTATTGTGACAAGCATGAGAAAATGCTTTGAATTATCAATTTTAGATATAAGATTTTTGTAATACTGTTTACATATTTTACATGAAAAAGATCATGAGGGAAAGTCTTACAGCAGCAGATTTATCAAAACAGCTTTGAAGGGTTTCCATCGCACTGAGCAAGTCTCCGTGATAGACTTTGATGATAAGATGACATATAATATGAAAAGTTAGCTTTGGGGTGAAACTTGTCATATTGATCCACAATCACACAGAAGTTTGGTGTTGGTTTTTTGTTGTTGGTTTTTTTTTTCTTTTTGTAAATTTTGAAGTAAACTGTTTCTTCATTCACTTCAAGTAACAAACAAACAAGGTTGAAATCACCCAAAATAAACACAGTGATTTGTGCCTATTCAGTCCCCACCAATCCGTGCAAAATGAGATTTCTGTGGAAGTGAAACTTTGTATTACAGAACATATTCTAGGCTCCCCGGCCGATATCAGTCAGGCTGATGGCCTTTATTAGTTGGTAAGTGACCTGATTGGAAAACTAGCAACACTGAACTTCGAGTTTGGTCACCGGGGATAGCCAGGTGGAGGACTCCTGTGGTGGGATGGCCCATGGCTGAAGGAGCTTGCTACCTGGGAGCCCACCACATGGAAAGCCTGCCCTGGAGCTGCACAGCCTGTGACCTCAGCCCTTGACTTCCATGCTCCTGGCTCTTCTCCAGAAGAGCTGGAATTCACAAAGTCTTGGATCAAGATCCTCCAGTTGGACCTACATCTCCCAAAGCTTTCTACTGGGGCCTTGCCACAGGCAAAGCACTTGAGGCTCTTGTTCCTCACCTTCTTTGGCAAGGACCACAGTCCTGGCTCCCCACACCACGTAATCTCTGCCGTGGCCAGGGTGCTTTTGGGGTCTGACCTGGATAAGGAGCTAAGCTAGCCAGAGGCGCAACGGGCTTCCCAGGGCAGCAGAAATGTGGCTGTTGCAAGTGAACTCTTTTGATACTTTGACATTCCAAAGAAGGATTTTAATGAATTAAGAACTCCTGAGCAGAGCTGGAGTTTGATAACCTGAGTTTTCACAAAGCCACACCTGAACAAGCATAGGCACAATGGTGTAATTTTCTGAAGTTTAATGAACGCTTGATGTTACTAAGGTCCACAAGCAGCTCATACTGAGGCCGTTACTGTATACTACAATACATTCACGTTCTATTCGGTGCATTCCCCAGCTGACATAAAAAGAAGCAATTAAATCATCAACAAATTAATTTTGCCCCAATCCAGGCCTTTTGAAACCAAGGTTGGAGCCCTCTGGGGCACACCCGTCTATCAAGAACAGCAGTGGCAGCACAGGGCTGGGGGCCGGTATCGGACCCAGTAGTCTGAGAAGTGGACAGCAGTGGGTAGGAAGGAAACGCAGCCGGGGCGGCTGGGGAATACATTGATTCATTGCATCCGGCTGTTCTCTTTCGACAGCAGCCTCTGCTGCCAGAGCTGCTATGGAGCCCCTGGGGGAAACTAAAACTACCCTTCCCTAGTGTAACCCTCATGGGAGAACAGTACTTGAAGAGCCTCACTTAACCCCTCAAAAGCAAGGAAATGAAAGGCTTCCTGTAAAACAAATTCCAGTGCTACTCACCCCGCTGTGCTTAGCTTGTCTGGAGGTCTCAGAACAGTGGGTGATCTTACATACATTACTTCTGTGCTGCAGGACTGTGCGTCGACAGCCATCGCAGCCCGAGTTAAGAACAGCGATACCATTAACAACCTTGCCTTTCCTTCCTTGTGATGTGTTTCCATTAATGGTAATTTAACACAATTTGTTTATGATTCTCCAAAGATTCAGCATTCAAGTTTGGTCTAAATCAGCATGAAAGAGCAGATGCTTAGAAAAACCACTTGAGACTGCAGAACTGGGCTGGAAATCTCATTTAAATATGAATTGCTTTCATAATGGGCCGGATTCATCTTTGTCCTACACTGGGGCAGGGGACCACGCAGTTGCTGCATAAGAAATCTAGCCACTGCAAGCTCTGTCTTGCTAAAATTTCATAACTCTCTGCCTCCTTGCAAGAGCTCTTCACAATGCCTTCTCGGGATGTTTTTATAACTTGCCGGGTGTTTTTAACTGGTTTGAACTTGATGGCTCTGCAGTTAGCTGGACTCCTAAAAGTTCTTAGTTCAGCAAACAAATATTTTCTCTCACATTCTTCACAGGCTATGTGTGTACGCAGAGACGATTTCAGATCAGCAGTTCTTTCATGTCTGGCTTAACTAAAGGGCCTCACAACAAAAAGTTCCCTTAGTCCTATTTTACGGAACAGGGCAGAACAGTCTGAAAGAAGGAAAGGCATGTTCCTACATGTTAAAAACACACTCAGCTTGAGTTTCAGAGAACGGACAAGGTTTGGAGAAGTTAATGTATTATCTAAACCACTTCCCTCATCTCTTGCTGGTATTTTCAGATATTACAAATTAAACATGAAAAGCATTTATTATTGGGTAAGTGCTGGTGATGAAATTGTCATTTGTTTAGCCACACAGAACAACCTGCCTTTTCAATACTTGTGAAGTATCAAAAAAAGAAAGTCTATAATTTGTGATCACTCATATGTGAAGAATCAGGCGGGGGTGGGGGGGTGGAATCTTTAAAAGTGCCAGTCCTTGACTGGAAACAAACCATTTACCCAGACAAGCATCTGCAGGAATTTGAGAATAAAGAGAAACAGCATGCTCAAATCAGTGCAACGGAGGGAAAGAGGGAAGAAATAGCTGTTGAGCAGCCCTGCACAACCTCTTCCCCAGCACTGCCTCCCCTGCTCCTCTGAGAGCAGGGGTCTATGTGCGCTGCAGACAGCGGCAACGGGCCCCACCGCTCGCCCCAGAGCAGGTCTTAGAGCTGCACTGAGCAGAGACTCAGCAAGAAACCTTCAGAGCTGTGCAGCTGCAAGTGGGGAGCTTCGGTTTGGGTGTCCAAACCCCGAATTAGTTATTCATTGTCTGGCTGACACCCCTTTCCTGACCGGATCACGAGGGGAAAGACCTGTGGGTGCTATGAAGCTTCACCCTTTCTATTACAGGCAAAACTCAAGAGCTGGTCAGGCATCCCCTGCGGATGTGGTGAGCGGGGTCTCGGGGCGGCTGTCAGGGGTGCAGGTGAAGAGCACAACCCACACTGCAGCTCAGGCACGAGGGACCGGGAGCTGCCACTCATTCTTCAGCGAAGCAGACCGTGACCTCCCTGCACCTGGAGCACTTCAGGCTCCCCTTCTGCCTTCCTCCCAGGAACATGGCATTAATTCACCAGCTGAGCACCCGGCCTGATGAGCTGTTAAAATGCAAAGCTAAAGAAGGAGAGAGACTGTAGCAGAGTAATGTCAGAGACAGTAAAATGGAAAAAAGAATCCAGGATGAAGGTGGTCTGATGGAGTTCTCAGGCTAGCTTTGGAGGTGGACTGGATGAATTTGCTGGAAAACTGGATTATAGACACTGAATAGGAGGCGATAAAACAATAATTCCATTTTTAGTTCCAGTCACACGCTGCTCCTGGTTAGCCATACCATACTGTGAGCTCAAACAACCCAAGGCTCCCATCTGACAGGATGTGAATAAGCAGAGACATCACCACTCAAACCTAAACGTTTTGGTCCCAAGCAAGAGATAAGACAGAAGTAAATCAACTTCGCAAACAGTCTGATTAAAAGGGGAAGAAAAACTCCCAGGCAGCACTTTCCCAAATTTCAAAACAAGAAAAGAAAGATATTTATTCAGAAAACATAGCCGGGAAATGCATCACCACTTTACAGCTTATATATGAAAACCACTGTGGCACCATCATGGTCTGGGCAAGCGAGATGTGAAAAAGGGGTAAGTGAGAGACAACACAGCTTGAACGAGGCAGAGGAACACTGAGCATGAGCTGATGAGCTTTATCGAACTCGCTACAAGCATGCGGCAAAGGCTGCAATAAGAAATAAGGCTATTCTCTGTCAGGAGATGGACATACCCTTCAGTCACACAGGACTAAGTCCTGGGGTCTTGAACACCACATAACAACACTGCGTTCCCACCACGCCTGGGAGCGCCCAGATGCTCACGCAGGACCATCACGGTGCTGCTCTGGGAGCCCTCCGCAGAGCTCGGTGGGCAGTGTCAAGTAGTTAATGCTGGTGACACTGGGGCATGTGAGCTCCATGGCGCTGGATCCAGGCACAGAGCTAGTTGTATGTTAAAGGTACTTTTAACTGGAGTCAATAGTTGGACCATCAACTATCATTTGTTTGGGGTGCTTCATATTATACATTCAGGAGACAGAAATTTAGATCCAGTTGCTGAATTCTTCCATGGAGCGGGCACATGGGTACGTATGAACTAGAAGGCAAGCTCAGGTTCATCCCGAACTAATTCTGAAGAAGGCTTTCCCTCAGTGATGACCTGCTCCATCACTCCTTCTTGTGGCAGGCCCTGAAACAGCAGGATTGTTTCTGCATTTACTTCTGAGTGAACAGAACAACAACATGCACGTGGTTGGTTTAAGTGTGTGAAAAGTCTGTTTCCATAACAGAGCTTGACCTCAAACACACTGAAGTCCAAGGAGTGGCTCCCATTAACATCCACCTTTGCTTTTATAGAAGCAAAGGGGCAAAGCCTGCCAAGAGCAGAAATCAAGAATGAAGTCCTTTCCTCACCCCACACAGATCTAATTACCAAGATAGCAACCTCAACATCCTGGCAGACACCCTGTGTCAAGCTTGCTACTCAAGGATTAGGCAGAATGCAACTGAGACACAGCATCAGTTTCTTGGTTTGCCTCCTTCAAAAACACAGAATCAAGAGAAGGTGAAGTGCGGCTGAATGGGCGTATGCTGGATTCAAACTGCCAGCAGTGTGCTGGTGTCAATGTTTTTCTCGGTGCTACCAGCAGAAGGGTTTTAGAAACGTCCCTGTTATTAAATTACATCATTCCCAATCCAGCTTTTGTTGTTAAATTGCCTGTTTTCACTGAAACTCATCCTTTAACTGAAAATTAAAGCATCACAAGCAAAATCAGAACATTTTTCCTTAAAAGAAAGCGAGTAGCACGGTAGTCCTTTACTGAGAGGGATTTGCCAGTGGATGACTATGTCCCCTGTAGAACTGAATGTGCAGCCCAAGTAGAAGTTCTGTTTCAGCACTGCAAATAGAATTGTATTTAAAAAACAAAAGAAAAAAGCCACAAGACCAAATAAAACCCAACCAACCTCTAGCCAGACAATATCTGCATTGTAATTTCTTGCAGACTTCCCATTGCATTTTCCACTTAACATAATATTGGCATAGAACTGGCACCATGAAAGACGATGTATCAGAATGTAAGGCTGAACTCTTGATTACATTGTTTAACCCTTTCTTCTGTTTATACAAATAAATGTCATGATTTATTTATGCTGCGTACACATATCCCCCCATATTATACAGCAGTACTCCAGTAGCTGCTGTATAATAGCATTCAAGAAAATGAGACTCAAAGTTATTGTTCAATACCCAATACACCTAAGTTTTCTGTTATTTCCAACATTGATTTCAGAAAACTCTGTTTGCAGAACTTTCTGAACCAAAATACATAAACTCAGTATGGCACATTGTGGTATTTGTCTAAATCCAAACTTTCTTTTGCATATTACAGCTGAGTCTGTAAATTGTCTTCTTGTAGAGGTAATAGTTCCCCAGCAGCTGCAAAGGATTGCACACTACCATGCACCAAATCTTGGGATCCATCTGAACTGCATCCAACAGATGTTAAATGCATCTACAGGAAGGCAGTATAACCATATCAGGGCTATTCTGTCCACATCTAATCCCCAACGGCTCCTAGATGGATGTCTCCAGCCAGTGACACAAGGGGGTGACACAAGTGACACTCAGAGGTCATGATCTCTCTGGATTCTTCAACAATACCCCATCCAATGGCAAGTGGAACAAGACTGGAAGTCAGGATGAACATTAGTTCCTACATCTCACATTCCCAGACCACCTTCCCGGCACCGGGGAGGTAAACTCTGTCAGTTTACATTTGCCACTTTAGCAGCATTTTTGGAAAGGAAAAGAAAAATTGAATTCTACCGAAAGGTTTTTGCTAAATCATGATATAACCTGATTTAAGAGCTTTAGTAGGAAGTCTTTATTTGGGCAACAAGGATAGATCCATATGTAAAAAGGACAACCAGGCTCATCAGTGTTTAACTAGAAGCCTCTCTTCATGCTTTGGAATCTGCTACTGAAAAATAGGTGTTAGGTTATGAAGTGCAGGTATCATTGTACTAGATTATCTTCAATAAATTTTGCCCCTTGAAAAATAATTGGCTGTAACATGTCTGAAACAGTATTAAAAACATTTCTTGCTTTCAGCTTTGAGATCTGTATTATGTTCCATTTTGGATTTAGAAAGCAGAATACAATAAAAGATGTGGTAAAATTGCTTTGAGAGAAGTAATAGCTCAAATAACATGGGAGGCCATAAAACAGTGACTACAGGAGAAGCTATTTTTTTTCCATTGTGGAACAGTATTCATTGATTTCCGAAACCACAGGCTAATTATGCTCTGAGTGGACAAAGTACTTCAAACAATGTAGTCTGGGTATCAGAGACATCGAGTTCATGATGTACTTTTGTCAAATTCAAGTTACAGTACTCAAGACGAGTAGCTTGATGAAATTTGATTGCCAGTACTATTCAGGCGGTGAGATGAGGTGACCTAATGCTAGTCTATGAGATGCATGGACATATATTGCTCTAAGTTAATATTAAGGTTAGGACACTACAAGAAGATAGCACCAATAGCAAAAAATAGACTTTGTAATTTTATAATTTTTTTTTTTTTAAAGTCAATACTGTTTCATCATTCTTTTCAAAAGTTACATGTGAACTAAGCATCTCCTATAGTGGTCCACATACTTTCATGTGGCTTGGTGACCGTGTGTTTTTTATATTAGCTCTATTTGTAAGTTATCCCATTTAAATGCTCTGGAATGCAATAGCTTCACTACTGGATAATAGACTAATTCACAAAAGGAAATAATTTCAATCTATAACTGAGAAAAGCCATTAATTACTGGAAAACATCCAGTCTCCAAACCTGAAGATATCAAATATGGTCTGGCAGAGAGGAGACAATTAGACTGAGGAATTCTACCCAGAGGGAAAACACGCCAGCATTACTTCAGCTAGACTAATGACTTCAACAATAACCACTGAAGTATTTCCAGCTACTGTCAATGCTGTAAGTATTTAACTCCGTGGTGAAAATCTCTTAACTACTGACACTCATATTCTTACAGGTTGACCCCAGTGGTTCATTTCTGATAAGAAAAGTCACCATAAAAACATACAGGGTTTGTGTGTGTCCCATCCCTTCCTTCTGATGTGAATTAAAAATAAAGTGGAATTAGAGATTATAAAACTCATAAGTTAGGTCTATGGTACTGCTCAGGCTCAGTCAAAGGGTTGCAGATTTTTAGGCGATCACAGTCATTTTCCCATAAAATAGCCAAATATCATCTTAGTGAAATCTGCTCATTTGAAAAGTATACAGCTCTCTCCCTCTCTGGAGCAACCTCTTCCAAAAACCAGACTGCTCTAAAGGCCAGATTTCCTCTTTCCTCTCTCCCTCCCGAACCCTACAGCTTTGAAGTGATAGGGCCTGAGGTCTCCTCATGCCAAGTGGTCTTGATGGCTCTTTCTGGACCTTTGTTTCTAAGGCTTACAATCTGAAAGCTTCAGGTCCATGTCAAATGGCAGAATGAGTTAACCCACTCAGGTCCCTTAATGAGTTTTGAGTGTGCGGGGAGTATATAGCACCCCAATTCAATCTAAAGTGACTTTTCTGTTGCCAACTACACCAGCAACTCCGCTCTTCAACAGTTATGCTAGGTTGAAATATTCTGTTTATTCATAATCACTGTCTACGTAACTTTTGTCATTTTTTAGTGAGAGTGTTCATTCTTAGTTACAAGGGCTAAGGACTTTATTATCCCAAAGATACGGAACACACTTAGTAGGCAAAAATATAAAAGTTCCATTAAAAACATACCTGCAGTTTGGACAGAAGTAATACCTATAACAGGGAATAATGCTGAAGTGTGGCACAAGTCAGAACTGAAAACACTTTCAAGTTTGCCCACCATAATCCAACCTGCCACATAAAGTGTTATTATGTGCATTTTATGCCTGGGAGTCCTGACAGGCAGGAGGGTGTAGATGTGTTGTATAAATGTTGTGTATCATTCGGCAGCTGTAGGTATGCCTGTACACCACCCTGGAGGGCTGTGCAGAGCTCAGAGGCAGGTGGTACCACAAGCGGCGATGCTCCGTTAGTGCCGCTCTCCAGCCAGGCTAATTAGCCCTCTAAACAGAGCCTCCATTAGCCTGGACATAGCACCGTGCCGCACAGCCACGCTGCTTGACTTGGTTTATCCAGTACAGCACTGTGTCAGCTCGGCAGACAGTTGGAGACAAAGTCCCAATTACAAAACACAGAGAAAACACTGCTGCCGCTGATTAAAGTGAAGGTTATAATTTACATACTAAGAAGGCAGAAGCCACAGAAAAGGAGGATTGTCATAAGGTACTGGATGTAGGCATGGAAAACGTAACAGATCTCCATCGACTTCCGTGCTGGGGATCTGTTGGAGACAGAGGCACCGCAGAAACCTTCACTAGTGTCTTTCTAAGCGTTACCCAGCTGTGAAGTTCTCAGTTCAAAATGCTAAAAACTTGTTTCCCAAGCAAATCACTAAAAAAAAAAAAAAGGAATGTACCTTCCCTCTTCGCTTCATTTATTGAAATAAAACTCTCAAATTAAGTGCCTAAATCTAAGTTCAAGCAAACATAATCAAGATAAACATCTTGATTATCAAATAAACTGAACTTGCAGAAGCATTGGGTAGATTTCTACTGCATGTTAAGCATCCCTGAAAATTGGGCCATTTATCAGATACGTGGAGAAGCACTCCAAGCTTCTTTTTTGAAAGTGTCAGACGATAAACTGGTTTAGCAAAAAGCAGCTGAGCCTGTTACTTTATTTTTAATCCAGGAAACCTATTACATCATGTATCGAATGTTTTGTTCATTAAAAAAGCCATTGCCTTTTGTCCTCTGCACCCATCTCTGGATGTACCAGCACAGGCAGTTCTATAGGATATCCTTAGTTTTGCTCCAAAAGTCCCAGCTCAATCAAGATACTGAAGATCCCAGAACAGTTTGTTGGGAAAGGTTCTCTGTGCTTGGATTTGCTGCAAACTTTATGTTATAGTAAGCATTAAACATTCCTTTTGTTTATTCAGTCAAGTGGAGTAGGTTTACATCTTGAATCTAAATACAGACTATGCAGAGGGAAAAGCAGTATTTAAAAGACATTTATTTTCAAATGGTCAAGCTGTTAAATATGAAACTACTGGATTACACCTAAAATTCTTACTCCAGCTGCCTTGGATCCAGACTGTAAAGTCAACCTCCAGGATCTCCTCCAGGGACCCACTGAAAGACCTGGGACAGGTGACAGCTGGAGCCAGGGAAAAGGGCACATTGGGGATGGGACAGCAGCACACATGGTTGCAAAAAGGGTAATGCCATGCTTTGGAAAGTCTGGTAGTTTACAGAGGGATGACTATTGCTCAGAGGAGGGCTTTACCAGTCCTCAAATCCACCCAGGAATCCGAGTAAGGAAAGGGCATCCCTTTCCTCTTGACTGGTGACATCCATGTCACATCTGTTAGAAGCAAGTGGTAGGGTCACTCTGTGAGTTGACGCCCAGGAAAGAAGGACAGATGGAAAGATTGTTTTTGAAGCAGGTCCACTTTTAGGACATTAAACTGCAAGATAACGATGGGTTTCTTGAAGAGCAAAAAAATTCTTTAGAACTTCGTTTGGTGCCTGTTTTAGCCAAAGGCTGCACTGTTGTGTTATTTTGTGTTTAAACATACCCTACTCTGACAAGCCATTGAAGTCTTTAAAGTCTTCTCATCTTTATTGCAGACAGTACTTTGATCTCAATGCCAGAAAAGGTCAACACAAGAACTTCAGAATTAGACTTGTTTACATCCAACATACAATACAAATAAGTGAATGTGGCAAGGACATCCCAGGCAGATTAAATGAGGCCGTGTTTTCCTAGTTCTACTTAAGATGTTTTTGTTTTTGCCAACCATTGTGCAAGTGATGTCATCATCAAATTCAATGAAATTCGCTTATTGAAGCGCTTTCTCCCTCAAAATGTTTCATCAATCATAGCCCAGAAGGGCTCTGTCATAGGATAATTGCAACTTGGCGTATCAACAAAGAGCATCCAAACGTCCTCAGCTTCCTTATCTATACAATGGGCAGGGATGACAGCCATTTTATTAGCTGAGATATTGTTACCCCCATCAGATAAAATAGTGTGTTTTGTTGCTTTGATGTTTTCTGTCACCATGGCAGAGCTGTCTTTTTCAACTGCATGTTTAAAACACGACTGCGGTGGCAGCTTATGTTCCTTCACAATAACACTGCCTACAAACATCTCACAGAAAAAGGCAAGCAGTGCACTAATTGCACTTTATCAGAAAGAGGTGGGAAAAACAAATGGAGCTTCTGCCGCAGTTATTTCTAGTCAAGACATAATTGTGGAGTCATCTCTCTTGTCTGCTTCTGGTTCCTTGAGGAAGGAAAGATCACCGGAGTGTGAATTCCCTCTGAATGGACAGCCAATTGAGATTCCACCCAAATATGATTTCAACCATCCCTGTTCTCCTGCCTCCACATACAGTATTATTAATCTACAGAATATTTAGTGGATTAAAATAACATTTAGACTAACTGCTTATATTTAATGCTTCTCCACAATAACTACAACTATTACAGCACTCAGAAATATGTATCTTACTTCCACATGCTTGGTTAGATCATGCAGACTTTGAAGGCTAACAAAAAAATCTATCATGCAGAGCAATATGCAAACCCATTTAATTTTCTATTTAAATCCTTCCTGACAGAGTGGACTTTTTTTGAATTTCAAAACAGCAAGCCTGTTAACCAAACTCCAAAGGTGGAAAAGTCTGCTTGTCGACACCAGGCTTATCTCACTGTACTATCACTTGGGCAATAATTATATGAAGTGCTGTAGACACAATTTAATAATTCAACATTTGCCAGCTGCTACTGAAGAACTCCCATCTATACTAAGCACAGGGAAGGGCTGTGGAGTCTCCAAAGGACTGCATGACAAGCATGGTCCACATCTCTTATGTCAGTAGGGCTGTAGCATACCGATTTCTGCTGAGGGATGTTGTTGGGATGATAATGGGAACAGCACAATTAGAAGTCATCAGCCCAGCAGGAAATCTCATCTTTGGTGGCTACTCAGCAAGAGATTGCCCCTGATAAGAAAGGGCAAAGTAGGCAAGTGTAAACTGTTCTGGCAAGTACGGGCACTTCTGTTGACCTTTGTAGTTCCGCACATACAATATGCCTCTAGAGAATCAAGAGACATTTTCATCAGTGCCGAATCAAACATAATGACACTCCCCCTCTCCCCCAGTAATTCCCAGACAAAAAAAAAAAGAACAAAAGGTGCATTCTGCCACATTTTTCCAGCTCTATGTTTCTCTTTCTTCTTCTGGAAGGCGGATTCTGCTCCTTCCTTTACACAGTAGTATTTTCCCTGATTTTCCACCTCCATCCACGCTCCTCAAGTGACCTACACAACTGGAGGTTGTGAGTTGGATGCACCCTTGGAGAGGTGACCTTGAGAGACTTACAGGTTTCATTTTCGTTTATTGACTTTCCTATGGACTGTGGGTGAAAGTCAGGGGAATCACTTAACCTGCCTTTGTCTCAGTTCCCCATCTACAAAGTCCTTCCTTCTACCTTGTCTGTTTTGATTTAAACAAAACAGACCAAAACTCCGAAAGACCACATGTGCTTCAATAGCAATATGAACTCATTTGGCACTTTAATCCTGTTTGGTTGAGTGTACACCAAATCATGAATCCTAAGAATGAAACAAACTGAACCCTCCTTTCAAGCACTGCTCTCCAGAATGTTTTTACTTTGGGTGAAGGATGGTGCAAGAATAAGATGCATAGTTAAAAAGGTACCTTATTTCCCCACTAAAAAGGAAATTCCATCATGGATTCAAGTGGTTGGGAGATTTAACTTTGAATACCCTTTCGATATCGCAGAGAAGTTGGACATTGCATGCAGTTGTTCCTAAGCCCTGCGGTGTTCCCCTTGCTTGGCCGTGGGGATAGTCTGGAGGCACAGAGGGGAGCGCTCCAGCCCAGTCAGCAGATGCCCTCCTTGCAGCCAAACACTTCCCTACAGCAAAGCTTCTTCTGTGGAAAAAGTTACCTAGCATGGAACTTAAAATAAAAGTTGTGGCCCAAAAAGAGGCTTGTGATAGCCTGTTTTGAGCAAAATTACTTGTTACTTTTAAGCATCAATGGGCAGCCCAAGGCTACAGTGCTCAGTGCTTTAGAAATGCCTCCAATATACGAAGACAATACTTTTACAATATTTAGTATTTTTTAACTTAAAGCTTTAACTCCTGAAGTCACATTAACAACTCCAATACTCAAAGCTTATACAAGACAAAACAAAACCCAAGTAACAAACTCCTTGCAACAGAAGACACCTATTTTAAATAAAAGAAAGTCACATATTTTTATGTTTCCAGTTTCCTGGTTTGCAGGGTACACGCGTACATAGGATCTGATTCACAGACATGTGATTTGGCAACAAAGCTTCTGCAAATCCAGCAGTCCTACTGCTTCTCTCACAAAATTCTTTGGTTGTCCAACTTTGCATACACACCCTGGGCATACCACATATCAGACCACTTGAAAATGAATAACGTATTAAGAATTACATAATTGTGTTACCTCATGTTGTTGACACGTTTTTAAAATCCGCCTTGCAAGAATTTGACAGATGATAAGGTAACAGTGAAGAGAATAGGGACTAGCAAATTGTTACTGGGAAAGTCAAGGGCAGAGAATTACTAGTTTAATTATCTGTATACATTCCTTCAAACAACAGCTACTGCCACACTTCAGACCCACAGCTCTGACTAACGCCTACTGACAGGCTTAGTTCATGCCTGCCTACCTGCTTCACAGAGACAGGAACTATGTAGAAGTCCCACCTTGCTGTCTGCATTTAACAACATGGAAGCACTTACCCTTGCCTGCCTTCTTCCCCCCCTTCCGCTGCACAGTGCCACGATGCCTGCCTACATCCCAAAGCAGACTGTCAGTGGAAATCTCAGTGCTGCTCCCACTTCCTTCCCTTTTAATAGCTAGTTCAAGAAAGAGGTAGTAAATTGGCATCTGGAGTATTGGGGCCCAGGAAACTACTCAGCTGCAATTGAAATCTGGTGCGTGTCAGGTGTGACGAGTTTCGGGAAAAAAACCCAGAAACTTCCACAAACGAATTGCAACTGCCAGAATCACAGCGCGGTGATGAAAGGGGCTCTTCAATGAACAGAGTGCTCCTTGGCCACTTATAAAGGATTATTCAATTATCTAATAATTAAACCTTTAGATAATGAAATATTTTTTAAAAGGAGGAGGGGAAAAACCAGTAACAAGGACTTTGCTTGAGCAGATGTAAAACTGACACATCTGCCTCCCTCGATACTAGCAAATTGGCTCTTTCAATATGTTTCATTTGTTCTCCTGCCAATTGCTGATCTCATGTCAATTTACTCTCAAACTTGGAAGAAAATTAAATGGTTTGATGACATATTGGTTTCTGTATTTTATCTTTGAAATGCAAAATATGTATTTCAATGATCTTAGAAATGTTTCACATCTTTGAAATTTTTGCAATTGTAAGATGTTGGGCTTGATCCCCATCTGGAACATAAGGGCATAACTCCATCTAACTAAATCAAGCTAGGCAGTTTATCACAGCTGGTGATCTTGTCCGTAGTTTTTCCACAGATTAACACAGAACATGTCATATACTTATTGAGAAACATGCAGTGTGAAAGGGGGCGACCCCTTATATGCTTTAGGTATGCTTGAAAATGCCTATACTAGTTGATTGCCTAAAAATGCTTCCTAATAGCCTTAAATACTCAAAATGAAATGACGTTAACTGTCATCACAGCAAATCACACTGGGAAAGAAAAACGACAGCAGCATTAACTGCATCGGCCACCTGCTCTATAAAGGTTATTAAAATGATGGAAACAGTATGTTGGCTATGCCATACATGCAGGCTAAAACCCCCAGCAGGTCCATATCCCATGCTACAAGTCATAATTTATATGCCTATAACTTACACCATACTACAATTTATACAACATTTATCAAAATGCCGGCTGGAGAAGACTGGCTACTGATGGGGTACTCTAATTCCTTGCTCTGTGGCTACTTACTTCTTTAGTCATGACTTGACAAAAGGATTTTGGCACCAAAAGCGGGAGTTTGACAAATACGCATGTTGTGCTCCCTGTTACGCTTGGGACTGCCTTGTCCCTGCCAGCAATAAGCAGCCCAGTCTATTTTTTAGCAATGCCCCTATTTCACTGGGATCTCTTTGCCAAGGGGATGGGGTCCTATAAACCTAACATGGTTAGCACATGTATGGGGACCCCTGCTGTGCTCAACACAGCTGCAGCCACTGTTATTCAAACACGGGAAGAAGGAAAGGAGAAAGAGAAGAGGTAGTGGCAACGTCCTCTTCATCAGCAGCATTTTAGCATGCAGGAGTTCGAAGGCAGCCCTGAAGAAGCACCGTAATCACCCAGCTGCAGGCAGTACCTGAGCAGAAACGCACCCCATCCCTCCTACTGAAGCTATTCCAGTTGGCAAAAGCAATTCAATCACACTGAGCACATGAGCACATCTCTCCAGCTGGGCAGGTAGCGTCTCCATGCGGGAGTCTTGATTTCAGGTTCCTGCCCTAGGGATGCCTAACGTGTTTTATCCAAGAATTGTTTAAAGTAAAATAATCACTCATATAAATGAATGGAAAGAGGCTCATTTTCAGAACTGCTGCCACTATGTATGGCCAATATAGATGAAAGTGCTTACATTTAGGCATTCTTGACTGAAAACAATGGCTTCCCTCTCCTTATGCTAAGTTTACCCATCTGTAAAGCAGACATATTACACTTTACCTAACTCAGAGAAATGGGATAATACAACTTTGGCAAAAGAAAGGCTCCATCACATTGCTTTACTAGACATAAAAAGGTAATATGAATATATGATTTTAAATCAACATTAAGAGAGTGTAGACTCCAGGACATTTCTGATATTGCTTTGGCTGGATAATGTAATTCATTTTCTAACAGGTCTCTTGCCGTGCTTGATATTCCACAAAGCCAGCCTGTGTTACAAGATGTACATAGCTAATCTGCTGAGAAAAGAAATCATAAACAACACTTTATCCTGCATTATTTTATTCATGAGAGCATTATTCCATTCCGTGCAATCCTGAAGTATGGGTTGGATCCGGGGATCATATAAGCCATGCTGACATACCCCAAGTTAGTCAGCTTTAAACATTCTTTAATTCCAGAGGAGGAAGGTGGTGCAAAATATTTAAGGCTGTTGTATCTGCTTTAAAACTTCCTCCTGTCTTTTTTGCTGCACCCTGGTTTTTTTCTTCCTTTGTTTTTGCATAGTTGCATAAGGAAAAATCTCACTACGCTGTTCCCCGTACTTTCCTAAGTGAGTAGTCTGAGCAGGGTATTAACTGCAGTGCCAGTTAGTTTCCAGGATGGAAGTGACAACAGCTGCCTCTGATTGTCCCCAGCACGGGAAGTTTGGCTTTTGGAAGCTCCCAGAGCAGGCACTCAGCACTGCAAGAAACAGGAATCTCTCGAGCAAGTTGATGTTGTTTTTTTTCCAGGAGCTGGACTGAAATTTTCATCGCATGTACAAAGCGTCCACACATTCCTTACAAATTAGCCATCACATATTTTCAGTAGCGTTGTTTTCACAGCATAATCCTTAGTGATATACAAAAGGAAACCTGTTATCTCTTTGATGAATGCGTTTTAAAGTCCAAGGATAAGCGTGGGTAAGAGACACAGAGAAGACAGTGAAGATTTGCAGAGCAGTGACAAGAGCTGGCAGAAAGGAAAACTAGTTTCTTTAGAAGTGACTTCTCAGGGGCCATCTCCCAATATAATTTAACTGTACAAATCCACACTTGTGCAGTATATATAAATTATATACTAAAACTTCATTAGACACCATCCCTAGAAATTATTTTAGAGGGGTGGATCCCAAGGTCATGCAGACATTGACCAGAAGATCTCGCTAGATCAGATGCTGAGAGCTGTCACCCATGACAGTCCTGGTTACTAAGCCACTGTTAAATGCCTGTCTTGTCACAGATTTATTCTCTATGTGCTTGAAACTGAACCATGTCACATATTTGGCAGGAAATGTAATCCCTCCACAAAGAGGATTTGATCCTCAGTGTGATCCTGCAGTTCTCAGGTTAAGCCAGTGCGAGGTCTGTCCGTGTATTTCCATTTTGAGTAGGGGACAAGCCACAAACATGGTGTTACGAGAGCAAAAGCTCCTGTCCCCAATAATCCACATGGCCCAGATGGCACGAGAAGAAATGGGCTACAGATACAAACTGCACAGTGCACAAACAAGATGCCTACATCTGAATTCACACAGAGAAACTGCATATTTTTTTAATTGTTTTCCAAAGCCCCAAGTGGCATGCAATGCAAACAGTGGCAAAAGAATTACTACGAAAGACAGCAAGGCATGGCTCCTGGTTTGAACAGCATCAGACAAAATCACTGAATGAAAGACAGTTTACGGATCCTCCCTCAGACCCAGCAGCTCCAGGAGTCCCCCATCAAATTGTTTCCCACTTTTGAGACTGTCTTTGACTTCCCCTGCTCCTTTCTTCTGTTCGGATCACCGTGGCAGTCCTCCTGCCCCTCCTAACAGCCATACCTTTCTGTCCTTCCTCTCTGACCCTATCGCCTAGATTATAGCTCGTTACAGCTCGTCCCATCGCCGCCATTCCTCGTGGTACTCCCCACATGTGACGCCCCACTGCTGAAGGGAATGCATCTGGGATACGCTGCCCTCTTTACCTTAAAACCCTAGGTGTGAATCTCAGCAATTCCTGAAAGTCTTCCAAGGAAAAGGAGAAGAGAGAGAGCGCGAACCTGCAGTTATCTTCTGGTATGATTGCTCTCAATCTCTTCTAAAATAATGGAATAAATATTATGAGCGTAAAAATCATCTGGAACAACAGGGGAACCATGACAAATAAGTAGTTTGTATTTTCAAAGAACAGATCATGCCAGACAAATGTAATTGCTTCTTCACCATTTTCTGGGTTAGCGTATGGAAGGAAAAGAGCGTCTGCGATATATCTGGGCTGTAGTATAGCATTTGATACAGTGGCTCACAAAATCTTATTAGAAAAATAATTTGTATCATCTTGGAAAAGAGTGCTGTCATGTGGATTGAAAACTGGCTGAAGGAATGTAAACAAAGGATAATGAGTCATGACAAACAGTACTGCGCTGAGCTGTGAAGAGGCATCCAGTTGGGTTGCCACAGGAGTTGGTGTTAAGCCCAGTTTTATTTTACATATTTATTAATGCTCTGGAAAAAGAGATGAACAGCCTGAGAATTAAATTCACAGATGATACTAAATTACTAGATGTTATTAATACCAATCAGGACAGAGATATTATACAGAGGGAAAGCAGGGAGGATAGGAATGGGAAGAGTCAGTGACCAGATTTACCTATGCAAATACGTGAGGGAGGGTTTTATGTCCCAGCTGACAATAACAGGAACCCACTGACAGACCAGCCAAAAGCAGTTTACATCTGGTCTGTCAAAGGCTGGAGCAGAGAAAAAAAACCAACAAAACCAGCTAGGAGACAATAATTAATTACAATGTTTCCGCCAAAAATCCCAGAAAAGGCTTCACACTCATTTTCTAGTTTCGATAAATACCAACGTTTGGAAATTTCTAAGATTTTTTCTGGTCACATGCTATAGAGTAGCATACAGCAATGTCATACAAAGTCATCTGTCTTCACATCACTATATTATGTTGCCTTTCTGAGGAGAACTCAATGGCAAAAATCTCACCATTTTCTTTGTATGCCTTGTTTACTTGTGCTATTAACATGAGGAGAACAGAAGTAGTACAAACTGACACAGAGATCTACCACAAATCTCACTCTCCACAAGCAACTCAGCTCCCCCAAACTGAATCTGTTTAGAGGTGCTAAAGCAAAAACAAATTCTCTAGCTATTTGCAGCAGCTGCCTAATAGATCCCACATTATAGAATGAAAAAAAAAGATTTATTTTCAAGCACTACCCTCCGTGTACTGTAGAAGAAAACCTGTGAAAGTATTCCATTGTCCTAACCTATTTTAGTGAAACTATGTGCATAGTGCTTAAGTACAGTACATTTTTATTTATTTATTATTCACTTATAGACCACATTTGTATGATGAACTGGATATAGAGCTGAATTTTATGAATTAAGTTTTTGGACATTTTCTATAGATTAAAGGAATTGAGATGGTTTCAAGGACTTTTAAAGGTACATAGACAGTATGGTCTACATACGTGTGTGCATTTATACTCTTTCCCTACTACTTTACAGCCCAAGGAACAGAAAAATCTAAATAGACTGTAGGTCTGATGAGATTCTTCAGTTCAATTAAAATTTTGCCTCTTAAGATAACGTATTACTCAAAATGAAGCCAAGCAAAATAGATAGGAACATCTCACATGAAAAGGCTTCTGAATACTTGCAGCAAACAAAATATTCCACAAGACCTGCAACTGTTGAGCTGCCTCCCTACCATTTATGTCTTTAGTTTCCTTGACTTTGGTGGCTAGGGAAATGCAAGCTCAAGGTCAAATTTTTTTCATGGCTCAATCCAAAGGAAAATTACCCTTGCATGTGGTATATGTGCATTTACAGTGTAACTTTTCACATCAGGTTATTTATACAAAAACTTTTCAACTTTTTAAAAAACTTTTTTTTTTTTTTCATTTAGTGGAAGACAACTGAGTTCAAAAGATACTGCTGATAATCACACTTCAATGTCACTCCCACAGAAAACCTTAACACATCAGCTAAAATAAAGCCACCCATTAAAGTTTTTATTATTCCGTACTTTCCTTCCTGGCTGGTAAAGGTTGATATGGAAAACCGGAGAAAAATCAACCTGAGAGGGCGTAAGTAATTCACACAGAGGTGCCTTCAGGTTGCTTCAAGATATGACAGAGGACGACTTCAGCATCGGAGTGAAGACCACGTCTGGCTCCAAGTACAAATCCGGAATGCTTGAGGATCTGGTTTCAGACACTTAGCATGGCGCAGAGCAGAGCCCATAAATGACTGCTGTGAGAGATGAAATGCATCAGCCTTCTGAAATATCTGTCACTGCCAGTGGCCACTATTTTTTCATATACGTATCCCCAAAAAGACTGCTAAGGGAGCAAGGTTAAAAATTTCCAGGAGGAGTTTAGTTGTAGTAGTATCCAAGTAAATCTAAACTTTGGGTTTGCACAATGCTATTACTTGCATGACATGAAACAGTAGTGCGTGGATGCTTTATTTTTGAAGGGAATGTTACATCTCGTAAAATTCTTAAGACTGGCAAGGGAAAAATCCATGGGCCTGAATCGCATTTGATGAAAACTGGTGTAGTTACTTTGAATTTAGGGAATGACTTTCAAAGACGATAAAAAGTCGTTTCAATGGGTTTTACTATATCATAATTTTCTCTTTTGTCTCAAGAACTGAACACATCTTTTCTGTGGAATATTTTTAGAGAATTCCTCTTCCACCAAAATTTGTACAAAAGTTAAACCCAAATTCGGCCAGAAATGTTATGCTGAGCTTGTTTCTGGCAGCAGTCTGGCAGCATCTTTGTATCTGCACAGCA
The DNA here is from genome assembly GCF_964199755.1 of Larus michahellis. Taxonomy (NCBI): domain Eukaryota; kingdom Metazoa; phylum Chordata; class Aves; order Charadriiformes; family Laridae; genus Larus; species Larus michahellis. The sequence goes on along the minus strand of NC_133903.1, from coordinate 43,515,767 downwards.
TTGTGATTATCTCACAAACTCACAATACTTTAATTCTGAACCATACTATTTTCCATAGAGGCAATATCCTCAGTGCTAGTCTGAATGCTCTGAATGTTAAGTGTCTGGCTCTGGCTGGATTCTCTACATTTTCGGTCCGTGAACACGTAGCACATGGCCCTTGATTACTACTTTTAAATTGATCTGTGTCTGCTATGAAAATATATTGCTTCATAAAAGTCTTTCAGAGTATCAGCTTCCAAATTAATGATTTTTCTCTCAAGCTCTGACTTTGAGAGCTTACAGTACAGAATCGCGCAGTCCAGCTACTTGAATCAAATTGAAATCCATCCATCTGCAATTCAGATCCAAATTCTTTCAGTGCCGTTGGCTCATCTCTAGGTAAAGAGCAGCTGTTGTCCTGTTAAAGTGACTGTAAATAATTCTAACTTCAAGCTTCAAGAGTGAAATTCACCCTGTTTCACTGGGGACCACTTAATCCCCAGGATGTTCCCGGGTTTGGTCTTCAGCTGGTGGGAGCTGTAGAACTCTGCTGTAACCGACCGAGCTGTGCCGCTTTGCCCCGGGTGAAGATCTGGCCCTGGCAGAGTCAGTGCGGGAAGGTGGGATGCTGCGCGCCCTCGCTGGGTGCAGAGCGATGTGGGGGGTCATTACGCTGAGCCAGAAACCCTGACTCGTTATGCTAATTGCACAGGGCGCTCGCACCCATATACTCCAGGTGAGGAGATGAAAAAGGCCAGGGTTTCTTTCTCCTGCTGTGACCATTTCTCATTTTTCACCCCCAATGAGCCTGTTACTGTGCTTTTTTGGGGGTTACATACGTTCTGTACTGCAAACAGTACCACACCAGAGAAAGACGTGTTTACAGCAGAGATTCAATAAAGTGTCTAAAGGAAGAATTTTCTGCTGAAAAGAGATGGGCCTTAACCAAGAAGGAAGGTACTTGTTGTTAAAGCAACTATATCAGAATAGCAGATGAATCACGATGTGATAGCACTATTTGAAAGGATGTTTTGAATGGAGCTGTCAGCAAGTATTTTAATAGCAAGTCTTCCATTTCTGCTTTATGGGGTTTTTAACCACCAGGAAGAAAACCTAAGTAACAAGGAGGGATTTAGGAATTGTTTAGTGTTTGGCTGTTCAAAGAAAGAAAAAGAGCCCTCCACATGCATTGCAGCTAATGAAAATTGCCATTATGGTTTTTTTCCTCCATTTGCGGATGTTAAACACTGTAATAATGCCAAGTCCTTATGATTTTCTAAATCTTCTCAATAAGGAGGATATTATCTACTTATTTAATTACCGAATCTCTGACGGCAAGGAGTTGCTACCACCAGCAGCTCCAGCTCGTTCACATAGTTCCCCTCCCTAATTAAAGGGTCTTTGCAGTTAAAAATAAAGTAATAAATCAATCAAAAGCCCAAACTGCCAACAGATGATAGGGGAAAAAAAAAAAGCACTTCAGGGACAGATTTTCAATTGCTCAGCACCCACAACTGGGATTATTCTTTTGAAACAACTCCTTTGGGCACCTAGGATAGAGCCAGACAGTTCAAAAGTGCTCAACAAATATTCCTTTGGAAAATCCACCCCTAACTGTGGCTTTGTGTCCTACAGCCGTTGTGGCTTGCAAGAGTCAATCACAAGTCACCTCCCTGTTGGAGGAAAGTCATCAGCATCACCCCTTCTGCAGGAAACTATAATAAAATACATTACTGTAGTCATTCGTGCTCCTACCATTGCTTACTGCGGCAAGAACAGAGGCAGCAGGTATATCAAGAGACTATTTTTACCACACTGCCAGTGCAAGCAGCAATAGCCCTGCACTTGGATTTCTGTCGCAGCACTCAAAACCAGACGTCCATATTGCAGCACAGACCCCTTACTAGTTTGAATATCAAGTTCAAACTTGGATGCCGCTGTCTGCGTGGTATTCCTTGAGGGTAATGTGCCATTGTCAGGGTAAAAGTTCTTCAAATGTTCATCAGTCTAAGGCCAAAACTCGAGTAATAATTCAAGAGCACTTTACAGATAATAAAAACTGCAATAGCTTTCTCTGAGATTAGACAATACATCCCAGAGCACGTACCTCCCCTCCAACAAGAAGCATTTGGTGGTATTAGGATACTACCTGTTTATCCAAGAGGATGTACAAAAAGTTCAGTTAACAGTTCTTTTCCTTGCAGTCCACAGCTGCGTAAATATTATCCCAGCCTCTCCTTTGACATCTGTCTAAGCCTCAGAATGCGTGTGCAAAATGAGAAAGTGGAGCTCAACAATTCTGCAGCCCACCACCGTGTCCCGACACACCTAGATCATAGAATACAGAATCAGAGAATCACAGAATAGTTTACCCTGTACCACAGAATCACAGAATCCTTTAGGTTGAAAAAGACCTTTAAGATCATTGAGTCCAACCATTAACCTAGCACTGCCAACGCCACCGCTAGACCACGTCCCTCAGCACCACATCTACACGTCTTTTAAATGCCTCCAGGGATGGTGACTCCCTGCTCCACCCCGGGCAGCCTGTCCCAACGCTTGAAAACCCTTTCAGTGAAGAAATTTTTCCTAATATCCAATCTAAACCTCCCCTGGCACAAATTGAGGCTGCTTCCTCTCATCCTACCACCTGTCACTTGGGAGAAGAGACTGACCCCCACCTCGCTACAACCTCCTTTCAGGTAGTTGTAGAGAGCAATTAATATCTAGCTTCTCCTGCAAGAGCAGTGATGCTGTGATGCACTCCTGAAGTGACCTCATTTTCTAAAGACAGCTTTACTAAGAATTTCCTTGATTTTAACCATGGACCTGAGTATGATGAAAGCTTTGCAGAATCAATGTACCAAGATTTGCATGACAACTGTAAAAAAGCAGCAAAATCACAGCTCTGCATCGTTTACAACTGCTACCCCACGTAATTTCTATTTTGATTGGCCCAGATGGAAGAAAAGCTGTATTAAGTTTCAGAAACTTCTCCTCATCTCTGCTTTCAAGTCAATACACTTTCGAAGGCTATTTGCCTTTCCCATTTTCTCTGCGGTAGTTAAGGAGATGAAATTCTTTCTGTATGCACCAGATATCCCTTGCACAATGGGACAGAAATATTGATATTTTTATATTGCACAGTGGGTCATATTCATGAATTGATGCATGTTTCATCATCGCTCTAAATAATGAAATGTTTTGGATAGGTACAAAGGGCCCAAATGTATTCACCTGCATACCTCCAACTTCCACTGATGTCCCCTCTGAACTTCTTACAGGCTGAGTTTGAAAAGGTAGAGCTTCCTCAGGATCAATGCTACCCACGAAAATGATTTATTGAAGAGAAAAAGTAAGGCAAAGCCTCCACTGTAATACAACTTTCCACCTACTCCTTTCCCATCACCACAAAGAACTAATGCAAGACTCAAAGCTCCTATTTAAGCCCGCAGAGGTTGGCTGAACTTCTCTTTCAGTTCATGCCAACATCCTGAAGAGTTTCTCTGGCATTTTTTAAGGGCCTCAGATGTTACAGAGATGAGTGACAAAGACCTTCACGTGATGCAGAGATCACTGCTGCAATAACTCCCTGTCTCCCCATGGCACCCCTGGCACAAGCTGTGAGCCAGGGCTGTGCTCCCTCAGCCCATTTGAACTTCAGGGATACCCAAAAACCATCACAACATTAGGAGAGCAGTGAGGATCACTGGACTCTTTCCCAACCTGGGGCTGAACATGAGAAGAAAGGGCAACGGTCGTGGGAATGGACCTGCAGCATCTCTGTGCAGATGGGGCAGGGGAGAAGCAGTGGTCTCCTGGTGCGGGCTGAATGCACCTTTTCCCTCAGTCTTCCTTTGGTAAACTTCTGGGAATGAAAACTGCAATACCTCAGCCTAATTTCACATTCTTTAAAATTGAGATTCAGACACTTTGCCACAAATAAATATTAAATATATAAACATGCAAGTCACCATCTATGCATATGTTCTCCCTCGCTGTAACTTATGTAGATTGCTGCCTATGTGCATAGCTTTCATTAGAAATAAAACATAAAAGCCAATGCATATCCTGAAGAGCTATTTTTCTTTATTGCAACACCATTACATGAAGCCTACTAACATAAACAAAGATTGGACTCGGCTGTTTTTGAACAAATAACCATTTATTGTCAAGGCTTTTCAGGAGCTTTCATTTTCCTTTTTGAACAACATGATCCTGTGCCAAACTAACAAATGTGCAACATTAAGTAATAAGCAAAATAATGGGACACCCTGCCACACTAGTTTATAGACAACTTTAGACTGTCACAGTTGTACAAGTCTAAGCTAAGACAGAAACCCAGTTAAACAAAGCAGACATATTAAATCAAAGACCCACCAGCGGCGTCCCTTGGGGTACAGCTGCCGCTCCTGAACGCTACAACTGGCCTTTCAAGCGGGAGGATGCACAGGAATAACAGTCCAAGGGCAAAGCAGCCCACGTGTTGCTCTCTCCTCCCCGCCGCTGGAACCGCAGGCAGCGGAGCACAACCAGAGGGCCCTTTCCCTGTATCATCCCCTGGCGCAGCGGCAGAGAGCAGCGGACGGAGCTGGCTCAGCCCTAAATGAGCCGCCACGCTTGCGCTGGGCAGACCAAAGGCGCATCCCTCGCGCCTCTGCCGTGCCGACCTGCCCGCTCGCTCCGTCCCCGCGCGGCAGCGGGTGAAGCTCTGGCCCCTGCTGCTCGCTGAATGTTAATTCCACCAGAAGTCTCCATTTTGAAGTTATCATGAATCTCTTAAACTTAGCCCAAAGTAATCACACAACAACCTATCCATTAGACAATGAGCAGAGATTATTCAGCTTCCTTGTACCACAGCGAAACAGCAGCTTCCTTCCTGCCAGTGACTGTGGTTGTGATTAACGGCGCAGTTCAAGGTGAAAGAAGAATGCGGTTCCAGGCATATATGGCTTCCTTTAACCTCAGCAAAACACGGTGCCAGATATTTCAATTAGTGTGTACCAAGGTCACAAAATCAATTTCTTATCGCCGAAAAACACACATACTGTAAATTTCATTTTCGAGCCATAATCTCTAAATTAAATCTGTGTACCTAAAAAATATACAGTGCAAAATTGCAGTCCTTCAGCCCCCTCCTCCTCCTGCAGCCCAGCAGCATTTTCACAAACATCACCTGGCTTTGTGCTCTATATTTAGAGCACAATGTTTGGTTAGATTCTAATCTTCTTGGAGAACGCCATTATCTCTTTCTTTGGCAAATAGAGGCCCAAAGTGTCAATTACCTTCTTAAACTCTTTCATACACACAGGGCTGAGCGGGGTTTGATATTCTGTCTGCCAACAGCTCAGTCGGCAATTTTTCACAGTCATACACGGAAAGATTGTGCAGCAGCATATCATCCTAGATAAATTACACATTTCAAATGAGGTTACAGACAACTTCACCACTCCCAGCCAGTTTATTCTGGAAGAGGAAAACAAACAAACAAATTAAAAAAAAAGCAAAAACAATCCTAAAGAGAAGACTTTTCTACTACTGAACTCTATGAGTTATTGAACAGAGACAAAAGTGAAACGAGTTTGCCAGATTGGTGGGATATTATATGTAAACCAATGTAGCTGCGCTGAAATTACATCATCATCTCTTATGTATGTAATTCCTTACGATGCTTTCCTTGTTACTTGGAACTTGTTACTAACTTTATAGCCCAAAGGCAGCTGCAGAATCTGATAGCTGTCGCAGGCTCTGCCCTGTGCAAACCCAGGTACAGAAGATGTCTCAACGAAGTGGAATTTACGGAAGCAATTTCTTTCCAAAAAATGCTGGTCTTGCCTTAACAAAAGCAAATTCCAACTATGCAACCACAGAATGAGTAAAACTGACAATTTTGAGATTGCTTTACATTTTTTCATAGAAAAGGTTGCTTGTTATTCACATACCCACTTATACATAGGTCCCTGCGTACACAATTGCGTGTGTTTAATATACATGTATGAGTATACATGTTCTGGAAATATCTTCCATCCTTTCACTTCAAACCAGCAAGTGAGAAGAATGTATTGTTGCTGTTGGACCTTTTGGGACGGCTTCAGATGCTGGAGATACAGGAAGTGAATCATATCTCTGGTAAACACAAAGTAAGCAGACTCTGAGATAATAAGTTTAAAGCTCCTTAAATGAATTTTCCCACATCCTCTAAACATGTAACATATTGATTGATTCTTACTACCAGAAAGCAAGATGAAAAGAATATTTTCTCAAGAAAGGAAATTAGCATAATTTGGCAAGGGTTAAAACACATTTTGAATTAAACAAATAAGAAACCATCCATATGCAGCTGATCAGCTGGAAAGTTTGGGTACATTTTTGAGAGAGACAAATAACTCTTTTCTACCACATCATCTACACATATTTTTAAAACTCTTTTTAGATGCAAACAGGACTAATTTAAAAGAGAGACTGGATACGATTAAAGATGTAACAAGAGGAAGTTTTGTTTCTTCCTGGCCCATTCAAAAATGCATTACTGTATTTTAGTCATGCTCAAAGTACCGTTTCAAGAAAATGTAAACAAAAACCATGGAAAAAAAGACAGAGCTGCCTTTTTTTTTCCCTTTTTTTTTTTCCTTTCTTTTTGGCTCAAATCTGTGAATGTAATAAATCTATGATGGGCTTGGTGCAAGGCTTATTAAAGTCAGGGTCAGTCTCACAGACAGTTACAGTGGGCTGTACCTCTGGCCCAGGCGAACTGTGTTTTCTGGCAGCAGCAAGGCGAGCTAGCCCTCCGAAGATTTCTCTCCATCTTATCCAAATGAGAAACTGGAAGGGATTTTTTTTTCATACGAGTGAGAAAACTGTATTTGGCACTTTGAATGTAGAAAATGCTTTGAGTCAAAACTTTACGGACTCAGCCATTTACAGAGGTAAGACAATTGGAGTAAGACACCCTCCGCTGCGTCTTATTCAGCAGGATCGTATTGTGACTTCACATATCCTGCATTGCCTTCCCTCTGACTAATGTTCTTGTGCATCACCAGGCACACTCTCCCCTTTCAAATTCCTGATCTACTCTTAAAAGCTTCAACTAAAATAAACTTTCAATAGTAGCTAGTTACAATAAGCAATTTCAGTTACAAAAAGTAAAGTCAACTCTACAAAAACCGTTTTGACTAGCAACATGAGCCAAGGGTATGGCTATTTTCAGGGACATGAACAACATAAACGTAGCTCCGGCCTTTGCGACTGGAAGGCAACCATGCAACAGCTGGTTAGTCCCCAGCAGTCTACATACATCATAGCCATCAAACCCTTCCCAAATTCACAGAAAAGTGTAACATCTTGCACATGAAAAGGCAAAAGCCATACATAAAGCCGTAGGTCCCCAAATGGCCAGGAACCTGCTATGTTAACCTGCACATTAACACCCACGCTTTCCCAGGCAGGTGGACCATCGTGCACCAGAATACCAAATCCTCCCAGCTAATTTGTCCAGGCTTTTCAGTTCCATGATCTGCCTACAGGTTTAATCCAGAACGTGGGATGGATCAAGACACCTCAGCTGGGTAACATCGCACAGCTCAGCGGTCAATCTCTACACTTTGAGAAAAGGTGAAAAACATTCAGCTACATTATGAGGGATGCAGCTGTGGAAGGGAAGAAAACCTTCTGTCCCCTGGAGAGGAACCCTGAAGGCATGGGCTTAATTAAATATAATACCTACATACGCAACAAACAGCATTGGGCCTCCTAACGCTCCTCGGTTTCACCAAAAAGCCAGGCACCTTGACCTGGAGTAGGAATTCTGAATTCGCAGATGACTTCTGCCCTTTCACACACCCCACGCTCTGCTTTACCACGCTCCACCCTGAAACCATGTAAAAGATCCATCAGAATTTTGAGGTAAAGCAGCAGAGACTGGGAGACACAGGAGGAGGGCGGGAAACAAAGAAGGGTGAGGGATGAGCCCAGAGGCCATGAGCAGCGTGTCAAAAGGGCTGGGAATCAGTGGTCTGCTTTGTCCTCCTGCCTAGCACATCCCAAGTTTTCGAAGCTGTCACCCACTGTGTTGAGCCCTGTTATTTGTGTTTGGCTAAAGCATATCTTTCTCCTGCTGTGCTATGCTAGAGCAGCTGCAATTTGCCTTTTTATAGCTTGTGGTAACTGATAGCAGTGAAATGAATTTAGGAAGTGTGTGGACTGGATCTTCCGTATCAGTGATTTCAGACTATTTGGTAAACACAGAAGTGACATCCAGTGATGTATGCCTGCTGGTAACAAAAAAAAAATAAATTCTCCTCTGGTGAACCAGCATTTGGATTAGATCGTTTTCTATTGAAGGACACTTCTGGATAGAACGAAATGATTATACACAGTGGTTTCACAGGGCCACGTTAATTTGAAAGGTAAAAATTCCCTCAAAACTATACACCGATTGGGTGCTGCAGAACGGCAACGGTGACACCAGTGAATCAAAACAAATTCGGTGACTGCAATAAAAAAGTTGATGGTGGGACACAGCGAGATCACCTTAGAGCAAGGAGATGATGTCTCCCAGGAAAGCTCCTTTTTACAGCTGGCAAAAGGCAGAGAGTCGGTTGCATGACCCTCAGTAAAATGAGAAAATATGTTTGCGTTCAGATATTGAGCAGGCTTTCAATTTGATTCAGCTGCGTTTACACAAATTGCCCCATGTTCTAACAGGGATTCTGTATTTTGATATAACACACTGCTTTGCACTGATGTATTTTTTGCCTCTGAAAAATGATAAATCCTCCACTTCAGAAAAAGAGTCAGTGCCTTGCTTCAGGACAAAGTTTCACTGACAGCCTAAGTCCCTGCTCACTATTTCTGGAAGAGCTGTAACTATTTTACAAGTAAGACTGATTATTTTTGCAGTATAATTTGCAAGTGACATTTACGAGGGAATATTGTGCAGGGGTATCTGGGAGGGATATTTTGTTCAGGCTTTTCCTGCTTGCCTGCCTACCCTCCTGGAACAAACAGCACCGCTTCATTTTCCTTCCGTATTTTGCAAAGTTAAAGTAAACACTGTGATCACACTGTTTACTTTAATTTCCTGCAGTGTGCCAGCAAAGCAGCAAATTGGCAGTCAGCAATCAAGAAGCAGCCAGTATTGAAACAGCAGAGCTGCTTAGGAAAGCATCAATGATGCCAACTCATTTTTCCCTCTGTTTTAAAAATAAAATATTGGCTTCTATGAAGTTTTACTTCCACCCCAATCTTCTCTAAAGGATCTGAAATTTTGTTTGTTTCCTTTAATTTTCTTCTGGAAGAAAGCTGGGACTATGAGCAACACCTAATTCATATGGCTGACTCTTTTTATATAAAGAAATGGATTTACAAAAGTGGCAAATATACGCTATTTATCTGTAAAAAATCCATGGCATTTTTGCACAAGAGGAAGTTAACTTGTCTATAAATAAGTCTTATCTGGATATATTTTTATTTTTATGCCAAGAGCTCTAGCTATGCTACTTCAATTAGGTGTATGATAATGTGAAGCTAAAGCCTCATGCATTATATTCAGAATACATATGTGCCCAAGAATGGAGTCCTAAAAGGCAAATAGTTACATTTTCAGAGACTGTTCTCTCTCATCTTCTACTACATAAAGCAAGGAAATAAATACAAAAGAAGAAGTAAGAAGAATGGGACGGTATTTTGTACCTCAGAGGTGTAAAGCTTGACAAGGTGACTCATTTATGGCTTTCTGGAAGATACTGTACAGAAGGAATTTATTGCTGTGTAACTTATAATTCTGATGTATAAAAGAGGCCAGATCCTACAATCAGTTATTCTCCTGACTGTGTGCATTCCTGCACATATTCTTACTGAAGACAGTGAGATTATGAAGAGGATTAGCTTTTTGTTAGACTGGCCAAAGTATGCCTTCAGAAAGTCCAAAACATGACCCAATTTAAAGTGGTTGAAATCTTGTGGGAAAGATTGTAAGAGGATAATTATTTTAAAAGCCATGACTTTGACACCAGGAAATTAAATTCATATCTATATGTCTTTATCTATACACAGCAAATCCAATAATCTTGAGCTCTCTGCAGTCACTTAGCCAGCTGGCAAAGGCAGCAAAGTAAAAACTAACAAACCCTATTCCTAAGGTATGCTGACATCAGTGATTCATGATTCATCAATAACGGTGCTAGGAAATAAATGTAACAGGGCATTATTGCCTTTTGCAGCACACTAAACTCAAGGGAAAATGGCTAAGTGTATCACATTGAAAAGACAGAGCTAGCAAAGAAATAACTTTTACAAGTATTTAAGAGGTGTTACAAGCAAGTGAAAGTAGAGAAAAAATGTAAACCTTTTAAATACGATGGGAATGTACCTATAAATAAAAAGGGACACTTTTCCAGCTATACAATCTTAAGAGGAGTAACCTGAAAACTAGTATTTTTTTTGTTGTTTTTACAAGCAGAAAGAATTCGAATCGCTTGTTCCAGAATAAAACCTCAAACCCACCACTGTTCTGGTTTAATTGTCTGCCAGGATAAGCACAATGAAAAAGTTGGTTCTATGCTATTCAAAATTATTAATGTTGTTGACAGTAATTACCACTCTCACAACCCATCTAAATAACTAAAAGGGCAAATATGTAAACACAACGTACCATATATACTGTTTAGAAAATGCCTGTATTGGTACATAATTGATGATCTCCTTTGAAGGTGACTGGACTATCATTGTAAAAGGCTAAGATTATTAACTGAAGAAAAATGGGTAGCTATCTCTAGAACAGCAGATACACCTGCCGCTTCCGCCACACAGAACAGCACGATCTAATACATCATTAAACAACTGAGGCTTTGCTTTACGTTTTCGTAGTTTTAAACTATTTATAATAGGGTTTAGCCTATATTTCTAATCCTTTTTAGAGCCTACCCAATTAAAATTCCGGTCACTTGTTTATGCTATTAGAGGACTACTGCACAATATTAATAATGCACCGTGTAAGATGCTGCTCTAGAGAAACGTCATCTCTCTTTCGGGGCCAACAGCCACACAGTTCCAACACCAGCTTTGCTGCTTAGCTGGAGGGTAAGTGACTTTGGTGGCCGTTGAGGTATTTTACCAGAGAAAAGGTTGGTCCCCTGACGTGAGGCTTCCTTCAAACCATTGCCACTTAACTGCAAAGCACCACAAATACATCCAGTAGCTGGTTTGCCTGGACTGACATTGGACATTTTATTTTAAAGACTGAGTTTCCAAACACCGATATAACTCTTATTAAACAACTAATTGATTCACAAGACTTGCGAATGTATATTTCACTGTACTGAATTTTCTTTAAATTTGCAATAAATGTTTTTAAGACTTTTGAATGTAGGTTTTCCTAAGAAAATGCAGGAGAAAAAGAAAGTAAGAAAAATATACTTTATGAGAAAAAAAACACACGGAAGGTAAGATAAATCCATCCTCACACAAATGGATTTAATAATGCCATAACGGGTACATATATAATGGACGGATTTAAGAACATCAATAAGGTCACTGAAGAACAGGTAGCTTTACTGTAAATTTAATTGATGATTCATAATCACAACTTTCTAGAAAAATACAATGACAATGCAGTGGATACCAGGTCCTGGTAGATAAGTAAATGCTGGTTTGATTTGTTCCAGGTAGTATTGGTAATAATTGACTTGTTTTTCTTCTTTCTCTGCATTATTCACAAATGTAGGCCCTTGACTCTGCAAACATAATGTGCACTTAACTTTCAAATCAACCAGCTTACTCATGGTAGTAAAACCGAATTAGTGCAAATACAATACTAGGGTGGTGAAGGCCATTTCTTCTTGTTTTCATTTGAGCAGCTCAATAGACAAATAATGACTGACCTATATTTATGGCAAGGTTAGCATTAAATTCAAGAAATATGACGCCTGATGCAAAGAAGAGGCTGAGAGAACAGCGCTTGCTCAGGCTTAAGAAGCGAAGGCAAAGGGGAAATCATATTGCTGCCTACAACTACCTAATGGGGGTCACAGGGGTGTATAGAGGAGATGAAGCTAAACTATTATTAGAAACGTACAGCGGTAAGTGCACATGAGAGGCAAAAGTTACAAACTGCATCAAGAGAAACCCCAACTAGATATCAGAAAAAAGTTTTCAAAATTATGGTAGTCAGACACTGGAACAGTGGCCCAGAGAGGTGTGCGGTCTTTGTCCCTGGAGATACTCAAAACTCGGCTGGACAAGGCCCTGCACAAACCTCTCTAAGTTGAACCTGCTCCAAGTGGGGAGGTGGACCAGATGGCCTCCAGAGGCCTCTTCCAACTAAATTATTCTATGATTTTTGTGATTCCCTATTGTTTATCATTTTAGCCAGCTATATTTCTCTCTAAGCTTCCCGGCTGCCCAATAGGCAGCTATCTAAGGAAAAAAGTCTTCGCGTTCCAAATTTTCCTGAATCAAGCACACTTCCAAGTACACCACGGCAAATGAGTTATAAAAATCCAAACTAAAGGTGGACCGGTTACCTGTGCTCATACCAAACTGAAGTGCCTCTGTTACTGCTAAATTTCCCAAGATGCGTGAAACACAAACCTGACCAAACAGATGGTTCATATTCACAACTACTGCTCAGGACACTGAAAACTGACAAGATTCATATGGATTTCAGCCTGTCTGCAGCTGGGCATAGCTATGTCTAACAGTGGAAATCAGTACTAGAGCTATTCATAGTGGAGGACAACTCAAAAATGAATGCAGGGAAAATATCCTTTTCTGTGGATGGAAGATAAAGCCATCCAGAGGCAGACCCCTCCATTGGCTTTCTGGCATATTTCCCTTGCAAGCAGCTGTAGTGGAAAAGTTAACATTGGCCTCACATGCAGGCATGTTTTTGTGGCACACACACCTCCTCAGTCTTCTGGAGGAACCCAGGAGCTGTATTATTTGATCATGATCAGCTGCTGGGACGAGTGGCTCTTAGTGCAATGTGTGTGCGGATGAGGTGTGAGGGCTGCAAAGTAGCAGTCATGCCAACTCCAAGCTTCAGAAGTCCTGAGTCACAAGGGAAATTGCCGAAGCTAAATTAGAGAAGATACATCAGCATCTCTCATGGAAAAGGAAAGTTGGAAAACAGTTCATACTCAACTGAGTTGCACGGTATGCGATATTAAAATACTAGGCTGAGAGGAAATTGTAGAATTTCTCAGAAACTGCTAAAGTTTTTGGCTTTGAGAACACGTTAGTGTAAGGTGTTGTGACATAAAGTTCAACCCTTGAGCGAATGGTCTCTTGAGTAAGTTTTTCAAGCAAGCATATAACAGAAATGCATATAGGTAAAATCTGTTTACCGTAACAGAACGTTAAGCCATTTCCCGTATATCCTTGGGAGCAATAGCAGCCTGTTATCCCACCCTGAACTTCACACCTGGCGTCTTTGTGGCATGTCATGTTGCAGCTGGCAGAAGTGCAGCCATAGTCCAGCAGACTGGAAATCAGAACTGGAACAAAGGAAAATCAGACTTGTTTCTTTATCTAAAAACATCATTCCGAGCTCTAAAACCAGATCTGGGCAATAGTTATCTATAAAACTGGTGTATTCCAGCAAACTTCACATCATCACAGGCTCAGCTATATTGCAGGATGGGGCAAGGGCCATCAACTACAGGGACTTTGGTAAAACTGCCCAGGGGGTAGGAAATAGCAGACACAGTAGATTAAGAACTTGTGTATGTGCTCAACCAGTATAAAATTGGTAAACAACACAGAAGCTACTCAGTGATCTGGGGAAAACATTTGAAAGGCTTTCAAAGCTCTCTAGTACTTTCCAGTAAAGCACGGACTTTTATTTGCGCTCCGAATTATGTACTGAGTATAATCCAAACTGCCCTACACACAGCAAGTGAAAAACACCAAAGAGGGTTCCCCTGATCAGAGTTTTCTGTTTTTATAAGAACGTCCATATCTGTGCAGCTAACACATATGCATGGTCTGAGAGATTAAAATGACGTCACAGCATTTACAGCATTATGACATCAGGGTTTAAAAACTTATCCAAATTATTTAAAGTTGATCTCTTAAAATACTACTTCCATGTTATGAAAGGCTTGTTTTCTTTTTTCCATCCACTGGATGGTTCCTAAATGGTATAACTGCCTTCCCATGGCATGAAAGCATATGGTTTTCAACACGAAGAAAAAAGGGATATCTCCGTTTGAGAAAACTAACAGCTCATTGAATAATTATACATATGCTGTAATAGGTTAGAAATGAGGCAGTTAACTCAGAAGGGAAAGTAAGGCTTTTACTTTGTACTTTATAAATTGGTAGCAGGACATAATGAAAGTTGCAGAACACAAAGACCCTTTTGGATGTTGCCTTCCCCTGCAGTTCTGCTTTTCCTTACCCAAATATTATTCTGGATATTTGCTCGCCTAGTGTTACAATTACAGGTTTCATTGCTGCAGGAAATCTCACTGAGGCATTGTTTTCTTGGACAAAGAAAAATTTCATAAAAAAACCCAGAAGTCTAGAAATTACACACAATTTTTTAACAATTATATATAATCCAAATAAATTTAGGTATCACTACGTTTCATCTTTTCCCTCTGTTTTTGAGAGAGGAGACCACAGACTGTCTTCCAGAGATTAAAACAGAAACCTGTGGGATTCTGTAGTCATTTTACCCCTCATAACACGTGAAATCTAAATATCTCCCAAACAGATGGAGAGAGGGAAAAAAAAAAAACCAAAACCCCAAACCCACAGAAACCCACAATGTTTCTGTTTTTTACAGAACAAAACCCACAGCGCGATAAAGACTGGCGTTTGTGGGATTTGGTTTTGCGATGATCCTAAACGTGCAATTACCAAATCCGGTAGCAGCATTGGTTAAAGCTACGGGGACGTTCAGTCCCGTGTACCCAGCAGCTTTCCACCATCTCCAACACACGCGTTTCTCCTTGCCAGCCCCTACTCCCTTCCCACCTGCCCCCCGCTCCCCAGGGAAGGAGGTTTCACCTACCTAGGAATGGAAGCAGTCTCATTGGTGATGCCGTTGCTGTGCGGTGCCTGGTGCAGACCCCCTGTGTCACAGAAAAAACCTCCCTGCCTTAAAATGTATGACCATGTGCGAAATATGCACACATGCCTATCAGGAAAGCGACGTCCTGGTGCAGGCGCAGCTCTGACACTGCCCTCTGTCCCGAGCTTCACGGTTTCCAAAAGCTCCTGAGAGTCACAGGCAGGGCAGGAAGGGTCAGAAGGGGCTGAGGACTTGGTCTTCTGGCAAGTAGGGAATAAATGAGATGAAAATAAACTGGAAAGTAAAAGAGAAGCAGGAGCCTGGGTCTTGCAGGGGATACCAGAGAAGATTCAGGGGTGAGTGGGTTAGAGGACCGCGGGTTAAAGGAGCTGCCTGGGAGAGCGTCTGGAGCAGGGGAAGGATGAAGATCCAAGGGGTGAGCCGCAGCCTGCTGGCAGAGGGAGCAAAGGAGCAGCAGAAGGACAGTGGAGCAGATCAGAGAGGGTGAGGAAGAGGTGGATTAGTAACTAGCTCAGGGTTTACGAGCTCGGAGGTAACGGTCTACATGCTTCCTTCCACCTTTTCCTGGTGAGCTGAGTATACGTGAGCCCCAAGACCCGTTTTTTCTGGAGACAATCTTAGCTGACTGCAATTTTTCTTCCTGTTGCTTTCTTTGGTTTTGAGATAGATCCTTACTGCAGACAAGCGATGTTGCTTTAAGGGTAATGGCCTGTGAGGAGGTACAGGAAATCCACTGAACTCTGCTTTGTGAGGAAAACAAAGATGTATAGGCAGGGAGGAAAGAGGCAGGAAGGCAACTGTATGGCTGGGAATCTCGGGAGCCGAAGCAGACCAAGTTTCTGTGGGTTCGTGGGACTGAAACGGTGTTGTGTAATAGGACTTAGTCAATACATCCAATTTAGTACAGTGTTTGGCATGCCTTTGTGTTAAACGTGAGGGCAGTTCTACCCTCATTATAGCATCCTCATTGACAAGACTTCAGCATGTACTTATATTATGCATGCACATGGCAATACTTTCCCTCATCTTGTTACGGATGACGTGCATACTGTCACTTCCCAGCTTCCTGGAGATGACGACTCACATATTGAAGGATTGTAAAGCTAAAGCATTGATGTATGCCTGTCCTTACAGCTGAAAACAGAGACATGCACAAACAGGCATGCTGCTGGAAGAACTGAGAATAAACTAAATAAAATGGACATGAGGCTGCGGAACGTCATCGTGACAAAATAGCTCATATCTGACTAGAAAGTTTTGAAGTTGGGACTCTGGTAGGGAACTGATGGGAAGGCATCAGCCTGCTCTTGGAAATTATCTGTGGATGTGGGAACATTTTTTCTGAACTTGTTAGGAACTATTTGCTCACCGTCATTTTCCAGCTTCATGATCGCTGCTGGCTGCAGTTCAACAGGTTAAGCTCTACTCAGGCCAGGGAGGAGTGAGGCATGTAGAAATAGCACGTAGGTAGGTGTCTGGCTGGCACAAAGTACTTCTGTAGCACCTTGGCAAAGAGAGAGGAAGCTCCAGTAACCGGATGTTAATTTTCGATGAATCACAGAATAACGAACAAAGGGTCCAGGTGTAGAAAGACTGTTTTTCTCCTGTTTGGTTTTGTGAGGGGGCGGAAGTCTTACAGGGGAAGAGAGGAAGGGACTAGGAGTTGGTTTGTTTTGTTAAGTTTTCCCGTAATCTAATGCATGGAGACACGGAGGAACAGAAAGTCAGATGAACTCAGGGGAGCTTTGATCTACACGTCCTGTCCTTCGCGCTGACATGTGCCGTTATTGTAAGCTTGGCTTGTCTGTACTAACTTACAGATCCTGCTCCTGAATTTCAACTGACTACTAAGGGCTTGGTTTGGAAAGCCTATAAAGCAGAAATTATATCTTATGGCCCTGTGTCTTTTTACTCCCCAAAATCAAGCTAAAAGATGTTTAATAGCAAGCGAGTGGAGAGAGCAAAAAGTCACAACATAAAATTCAGGTTTTCCATGCTGGAAACACATTTTTTCAAAAGTCAGAGATGCACGTTTGAATTTCATCTAGATATCAGCTTTCTGCTCGTGGTGTTTAGATAGACTGGTTGGAGAGCAATTTCATGAATCATAGTGATAGTAAATTTATGGTAAAAACTTTAATTTATTTTCTGATTCAAGGCCTGAAGACACAGGAGAAATTGCGGATGACTCAGAAAAAAACCCAAAATCTCACCGTAAGAAGACAAATGCAACCTTTTAGGTTTTGCTAGAAAAGCACGTGATAGCTTGCTTTTTAGTAGTCGATGGTTCAAACCTATAAGGGGCCTACGCCGATCAGATAAGAATACTTCCCATCTAGAGCAGTATAGCTGAACTACTCCACTCACAGCTATAGTGGACAACATCAAAGGCGGCGCATAGGTCTAACTGGCAAATGGTTTACATTTTGACTGGTGATAGGTGAGGAGGGAGTACATAAAGAAAGATGTGGAAGAACAGAGCAAGGACAGAAGAAGGAAGGTTAGGTCAAGAGGAACTCTGGGTGATAAAAGGAGCTTCAATCAGATTTAGAAAGCAACAGGGAGACAGTGAAAAAGAGGGATTTAGGAATATCTTAATGAGATCTCAATACTGGGAGCAGTGGATTACTTTTGCATTAGACTACTTTAAAAACTGGCTAATGTGAGTGTCAGTTAGAGGCTGAAGACAGCAAGGTCGCAGTAGGCATGGATGTGGAGAAGGATGGACTTGACAAAGATTTTATGGGGGGAATGAAGAGGAAAGGGGAGATTTCTGAGACATTTTGGAGATTAAACCAGGAGGATTTACCGATAATATCTATTGGCATATAAGGATAAGGAGTTAAACAAGTGGAGATGAGCAGGTGAACACAGGAGAAAGCAGGCACTTTCAAATTTGTGCTGTCAAAGTTTTCAAAATATGCTGAGAAAAAAAATATTGAGGTGTCATACAACTGAAGTATTGATGGGTGCCTGTCTTTATAGGCAGGGAGAAGGGACATGCACAAACACGCATATTCCTGTAAGACTGGAAAATATGTCTAAAACAAATAAAAAGGGTACAATGTGGAATGTCAGTGCTGCAGAATCCATCCCTGCTTGCCTTGAAATAAAGAAGCATTACAAATAAATGGTTTGTGGGAACACTCCAAAAGACAACCTTTCCATTCTTACACATGGGAAGCGAAGCCTCCATTCTATACTTAACTGTGTTGTTCATTTTATAAATGGGCTCATTTATCTTTGCAAGCCTGAGTTAGGAGGACATAAGTAAATGAATATACACAGGTTAACATGCTTGGCTTCACACATTTTTGATTACTTATCACCGTGATTACAATATCTTATGTGTGACTAGAATTCTCAGGTTGGTTTTTTTACTGGTGAACTGATAGGAAGACATCAACCTGCTCTTAGAAATTACTGGATATTTTCCAAGTTTTGCATCGTGAAGAAATGTATTTATTCACAGTGGTTTTAAAGGTAATTGGGATGCTGATTATGCAGACAATGCTATGAAACTAACACCCTCAGCTGATGAGGGAGGGAAGTTAACACTTCCTAGAGCTCAGCTTCAGGTAGATTTCAAAAGATATAAATATAGAGCAACTGCTTTCATTCCAGAAACTGCCTACAGTACCAACAAAAGAGCAAAATCTGAACAGAGCTAGTATTAGGTGTTCTTCTTTTAAATTAACGTAAGCATAATCTACTGTATTAAAGATATTTTTTCCTTCAGACTGCTAGCTGGATATATACCAAAGAGTCTCACCACATTCGCAGTTTTATATTACAGTGGGGAAAAACAAATGTGTTCTATCAGGATATATATTTCTTTCTCAAATTACAATTTAAGTATGACAGTAGGTACTTAGCAAGAGCCAAAAGATTTCGTCTGACAGGCATCTTACAAATGTATCTGCCATAGGTTAGGGACCCCACTTTCAGATCACTATGGATCATCCTGAGAGGGGATGGTGAGAGTGTGTATCATACTGAGAGATCCTGAATGCTCCAGGTAGGGTTCATGCATTTTAGTGGGACTAGGGAAGTAATCATCGCCCTGTACTCGGCACTGGTGAGGCCCCACCTTGAGTACTGTGTCCAGTTTTGGGCCCCTCACCACAAAAAAGACATTGAGGTGCTGGAGCGGGCCCAGGGAAGGGCAGTGAAGCTGGTGAGGGGTCTGGAGAATAAGTCTTATGAGGAGTGGCTGAGGGAGCTGGGGTTGTTTACCCTGGAGAAAAGGAGGCTGAGGGGGGACCTTCTCACTCTCTACAACTCCCTGAAAGGAGGGTGTAGCCAGGGGGTGTCAGCCTCTTCTCCCAAGTAACAGGCGATAGGACAAGAGGAAATGGCCTCAAGTTGCGCCAGTGGAGGTTTAGATTGGATATTAGGAAAAAAAATTTACACTGAAAGGGTTATTAAGCATTGGAACAGGCCGCCCAGGGAAGTGGTGGAGCCACCACCCCTGGAGATATTTAAAAGATGGGTAGACATAGCGCTTAGAGATACGGTTTAGTGATGGTTTTTGTCAGAGTTAGGCTGATGGTTGGACCAGATGATCTGAAAGGTCCCTTCCAACCTAGGCAATTCTCTGATTCTATGATCTTTAGCCTCCTTGCTGTCGAGTTCCACATATATTCAGCGCCCTCAGACTGCAGTATCTAACCTAGCAATAGTGTGCTCTGATATAATCCACTCTGTGTGCAGAACAGCCACATACACGTCCATGCACATACTCACATGTTTATCACATAAGCACATATATGTATCTGTTACTGAATTGAGCTGATAAATATTTAATGCCAATAAGAAAAAGATGATCATGATCTTTCCTTTCACCCTTTGCTTTTTTTGACAAATGACTGTTCACTTGAATCATCAAGTTTGCTGCCAAAAGGAAAATGGGATGTAAAACAGACTGAGGATGCACAAATGACTTGGATAAAGATTTTTCTGTGATGCTTACTGGTTCATTGGTTTGTTTTTTGGTTTGTTTTTTTTTTCAAATTAATTTATTGGTTTCAAACCAAATTATATCACTTCAAGAATTTAGATGGTCTTTATACTACTTCAGAAATGTTGTGTTTATCCTAGTCACTAGAGCAATTATAGGGTTTTTTTCTAGTCAATAAAATCTGGATACAACTGAAAATGTACTTAAATGTCAGATCAAAATACTGAATTTCCATGGTTGGTTAAAAACATTTTGTGAACACAGACTAGTCTATCATAGAGCAGCCCACCTCAGAGGACTCTAGCCCGAAAGTACCGCTAGCATCTGTTTTATAACTGCCTCACCTCACCTTCCTGTCTGAGTGCCTCACGAATCCTTATCGTTTTATGTGCAAACATCGTATTCCATCTGAGCATACAGGGCTGAATATATCTCTTGGGATGATGTAACTCTAGGCAATTCTGAAGCAATAAACACACAAACACACATAAACATATGCATGCACACATCCTACTAAATCTGTGTAGCTATGTCCATCTGAAAGAAATTGCACATTTCAGTGTTCAGAGCCAGTTTCTTTCTGCTCTTTGCTTTACCTTGGATGAAGTCATGAAATGAGGGAATTTAAAGTGAATGCAATGTTTCTGAAAGCCAGATTAACCACCCTAAAACTGGGCTCTGTTTCCACATCTGCTATAATACAGAAGGGAAGTACAGACTGAGTATAAAGATCCTCACAGCTAAAAGGGATAAAGTAATTCAGTTTCCCTGTCTGTTTATGTTCTCCTGGGACCGGTCACGATATGGTAGTGCTAATGATAGTCACATCTCAGCAGGAGGAACAGAGTGAACCCCATGAATAATTACACCAATGAAATGCCAGAGTACCAGTTGCTTTTAATCCACACTCATTTTATACCAGAGCATTAGACGTGAAGGGCTCTTACAGTGCAGTGCTAATAACTGCCAGATCACCAGACTAGCTCCTAGAAGACCACAATTACCTCTTCTTCATTTTACTTACGTGGAAGAAGAGTTCTGACACTTCTTATTTGTCTATCATACAGTCTTAGACTTGAAGTAGTGGCAATCACTGTCCTAACCTGTCCAGGTGTTTACCCTCACAACATTCCAGTCAATATTCCAGAAGGCCAATATCTCACAAAGCCATCCTGTATTCTTTCTCCTCAGGTAACAGCCTGAAGAAATGGTTAAATGATGACAAAGGTTTGGGTCCTTACTGAATCAACGTCCGTGTCTGTGAGGAATGACTAGATCCTAAGTGATGATCTTGGGATTTGGTCCTACACTTCCCAGGAACCTCCAGCTGCCATGGGGTTGTATCTTGCAGAGATGCAAGCCCAAGGGGAGCAGAGGAGGAGCTGTGACCATCTAGATGTGGCCACAGAGATGGAGAGGACTGTGGTCAGATAAGGTATACATAGCACTGGAATAGAAGATGTCCTTTTCCATCCTCTCAGTCCCTCACGGTTAAAAATGTCCTGGTTAACAGCTCCTAGAAGCACTGCCTCTCTGCTGTTTTTGTGCTCTCCCAGAGCCCTCTTCCCCCTGCCCCCATTCCTTCCTCACCACCTCCCCTCAGCTGCATCCCTTCCTCCTTTCTCCCAGTGACTCCTCAGGAATTTGTGTATTTCCTATCTGAGAACTCTTGCAGAAGGAAAAATGCTCGAGGACTGTGGCAGGGAACAAAATAATACTCAGAAGAGAAAAATAGTGGATGATCATTTAGGACTGTGAGTGGAAAGTTCATCCTATGAACTGCCAAGAGTGCCGTAAGTCAAAACAAAACACCTGCAAAACAACAATTGTCTCATCATTGACTTGCATTACCCCTTCCTAGGCAGAAGGTTATCTACGATGCATGGGCCAAGAAACCAGTTATTCTGTAATATTCTTTCTCTGTGATATGGTCTCCATCATTTAAGGTTTCAGGAACATGGTAGTTCACCAGGAAGTTGTAAAGTTTGGAGAAAAGTTGGCAGTAGCCCACAGAGGTCAAGCAAAGTCCCTCTACTCCATGACAGCATGGACAAGGGTTCGACAGAGAGAAGAGCAGAAGGAATGGGAGGGACAGGTCCTCAGGCGTCCCTGCTATTATCTGATTGCTCTTCTAGCATCCCAGTCAGTTGGCAAACCACAGTATTCATGTGGAGTGACTCCAGAAAGAGCTTCCTCTGGACACCAGTACTACACAGAAGAGTTTGTAGCAGCTACAGAGAAGTTCATGTTCTGTTGCTGCCTGGGACAGTGACTTTCACTTCTTCATGCTAAGGGCTCATTTTCCTGCAGCGTTACAGCACTGATAGTTGGGCTCTGGCAAGTCCTGTTGAAGCAGTTTAAAATTAAAGCCTGTAATATGCTGGTTTGACCCTCTGCTAGAGACCACCACTACAACAATTTGTCTCAGTTGCTTCAATGAAAAGCTTAGCATCTTAATTTAAACCTAATTACTCACTGGTAACCCTTTCTGTTTGTTCTCTAATGCTAGCTGCCTGGTTGTGGCATGTCTTGAAGAAACTCAAAATATGCCCATTCCAGAGTTCCATATTATTTTGTATGATTCTGACAGTCTTTTAGCTCTGACAGTAAACTGTTTAACTTGCATCATTCACGCCCCTTTTCACATGTGTCTGCCCTTTTCTCTGGACTAGTTTATTTTGACTGTGTACTTTCGGAGCTGCCTTTTAGCTTAAGTTGGTGTAATTCCATCCCCGATATGAGAAATTAATTATAAATAAATAAATCTAGTGATTTTTTTTCCCAAGCTTAAACTCCTGCACAGAGGTCTAGAGGTCATTATTCCTATTTTGCATTAGCCCTGCTTATGGCTGAAGTAGGACTGAAGAGATCCTTCTGATCTGGACTCGCTCTTCACGAGGAGTGGACTGCAGCCTTTTTTTCTTCCTCACTTCCACTAACGCATCCTAACCCAGAGAGGTTAGAGCTAATTCACGCCCCATCAATACGTACGAGTAATTCAAATGATTCCTTCCAGTGTTCATTATCTTGTACTTGTCTGCGTTGAACTTCATCTGGTATCTTGTTATTCAGTCACTCAGTATTTATTAGCTCCTCCTGAAATTCCTTACTTTGCTCCTTGGTTTATATTAACTTAAATAATTGTGTATTGTCAGCAAATTTCAGCACCTTGTTATTCATCCCATTTCTCATCTCATTAAATATGAGTGGTGAGCAAATAGTGGAGGAAATTATTCATGAATATTCATTTGAAGTTAAAAGCAAATTCCATTTTGACAGCATTCGTGACTACTCCGTGTTCACTTTCTGCAAACAGTTGAGTGCTAAAGATTTACTAGTGCCAATGCATGCAGGAAATTCACATTTTAGTCCCACATAAAGATAATCCCTCCAGACAAAATTCAACCTGCGTGTTTCTAGGCAAATCTCACATTTCAGGGATAGAAGGGATATCTCTAGAGAGGGCACGGAGTCCCAGAAGCTAAGGGTATGTTTTGGGAGACCTCTCCCTTTCTCATGCAGAGAACAATCTGACACAAGAAAAGTAAGGAGAGAACCGCATTTCTGACACATCCCATCCGCCATCTGTATCTGTGCCCAGCCAATGCCAAGCAAAGTTTGCAGTCCTGACCAGCCCTCTGTTGCCATCTGCACTGGCTCCTGATCAATCCCATATTTTTAACTGTTTTGGTTTATGGATTGGCCGTTCCATGCATCCTGGCATTCCAGTTCAGTCCCATCTGGTAGGGGATTATGGACTCCCAGCAGGTTTGGATCTACAGGTGCTACCTGGTACTGGTCAACGGAGACATTCACAGCTCCTGCTAACAGGCTGCTGGCCACGACACCTCAGCTCTCCTCTGACCAGATGAAGCCCCAGAGAGGCACCTGGACTTTGAGGGACGCTGCCGATCGTCCATTTCGAGAAGTAACAGTCTCCCTCACCCATACAGCAGAGATGATTGCACTGCTTACTTGAGGCACGGCTTCTTTTTAAACGTGACCCCATGTATTTCTCAAACGACGTCATAAGATATATCATAAATCAAGATCATAAAAGAATGAAGTATTTTATTATAGCAGTTAAGAACCAGTCCAGTCTGTTACCATTTCTTTTATGTGTTGCACAGCAGTGCTAACCTAGATCAAGGTTATTTTTGAAATCCATGCAGATGCTAGAAAGGAAAAACAGAGAAGCAAAGCCTTTGAATAAGGCAGGGAATTTGCAATGCTATGACACAATGCATGAGAAACATTGCTATAGGAGAAAGATTAAATTGATTTGACTTCTGTATGCCAAGAAGAGGTTGAATGGAGGTAGCTGGTAAGCAGTTTAATTTGATTCTTCCCATCCTTTATTCCTTATTATTTTTAAGCAGCATTGATACTGTGTTAAGTGTGCATATAAGGACAAGAAGCCTCTTCAGTTGCTTCAGTAAATTCAAGTCTACGCTCCACATTAAGCTCTGTGTGAGCACAGTGTCAAAGTTCTCACACACACACGCACTCACAGAGGACCATTTGGCCTTTTGGATGATTAGCCTAAATGGTTTTAAGGTCTGTTCTGCACATTAGTATAATGACAAAACCAGAACGGAATATAGTCTGCAGTGCTCAAAAAGCAGCAAGAAATATGTATTTGCCTCTGTCACATATAGCTCACTATGTGAACACCCAGGTACGGCAGGCAGTTCCTGAATAAACTCTTGCCTGCAAACTTAAGTTAGTGGAAATTTTGCTTATGCACGGCTATAGAACTTGTTCTTTAAAAGAATGGAAATGCAATGAGCCTATTCATGTACTGCTTGAACTGGTACAGTGAAGTCTTCAATTACTAATTCAGATCTCTCAGATTAACTATTTTAAATTCAAAATACACTGCTGCTATATGTATGTAGCATAGTCAGTGCTGATCATACCACATGATACAGCTTTTTTTCATAAGGTTGCAGGAAAGGAGACGTGCAGATATTCATATGCAACTTCCTTCACAGAAATGCCTGTATTTAAAGTAAAAGGAAATTAAAATGAGATTCCATTGTTTAGATGAGAAAGTGCAAAGGTTCATGAGTAAATTAATGTAATTCTAATTTTGACCTTTAGACAAAGCATTTAAGAGCTTTCCAATAATGACATCATATTTACTTGGTGCCTAGGCCTCAGTTTTCATTGTTTTAATTGCTTAAATAATAAAGCAATTATAGATTTACAGTATATACTTGATATACCATACCCGTTATAACCCTAACACTCATCACAGCTGCTTTAATTCAAATGTTGATATGCTGGACTTCAGCTCACAAATCCATTCCCTACGGCCTTACAGCCATGATCCTAGAAACATCTGGGCACACAAATGGATGCGTGTGAGCAGTTCCAGTGTGTTTCGGGGAACTACAGGGATGTGGAAGATGCAGATGTACGTTTGCTGTTCTATATTTCACCTTGTTTGCCAATCTCCATTCTTTAAAACTCTCCCCTAGGTATCTCGAATTATCTTTTATTTCAGTATTTTCAAAGCCTCCTTATCAAGAAGAGTGTTTCCTTGGAGATTCTGAGAAGATTTTGAGCTCACTGAAGTCAAGGGAACTATGCTGCTTTATGCAAGCTGAGGATCTAGCTTGATAGTCTCATCTTTGTGAATACAGAGCAGAATGAATTTATTCAAACTTACGAAAGCCACATGAATAACTTTGTTTGAACAATTCTGTTGTATCCCCTCTGCATTTACAGTGTAATTTAGCACACTGAAATTAATTTTTCTTCCCTGATTATGTTTTCTACAGACACTGGAAAGGTTGATGAGTACAATATAGTTTTAAATGATGTGCCTTGTTTATGCTTTTTTCTTTATGGTCCATTACTGTAGGATTTGAGTGGAACCATATGATTATAGTCTTAGGTTGTCATGCAAATGGACTCATTTTGTTCCATTTCCCATTCCCCTTACCGTCCTTGTCAATGCGATGGATAAATCTTGCTCTGTGTTCTGTTCCTCATAGACTTGCAAGGCTGTCATCAGAGTGGATTAATCTTCTGCCTGTGTTATCACAAAATTCTCTGTCCTAACAATGACTTATCACTGAATTTAAAGCCTGATATACTTTATACTCAATCTGTAGACTTAGTCTTGCAACAAAAATTGTAATGAGAGCTAAAAATTCTACAAAACTAATCCATTCTTATCACAGTCTTTGAATTGTAATTTCATGGATTTCCTTGAACGCAGCATTTTACTGAGCAATCCCAAGAAAGAACATGGTAGAATAACGTACTTGAAATTTCAATTTTAAATGCCACCTAAAGTAAATTTCCAAATTGTTTAATTAAGTGACCATAAGTGTATTAGAGGTTATTGCCAGCACAACTGCTGCACAAGCAGTTCCTTCGATAAAAGCCAGGATGTGGACAAACTATAACTCAACAGCAAATAAAAACACCATTAAAAATAATGATAATGGTGGGACTTAAACCTAGAATAATACAAATTTTAGAGTTACTGCTTCCACATATAATCCCTTAACTCTCCCTTTCATGCTTAGCTATTGCATGGTTTTTAAACTGACGTGCGGGTGTTATGCATGCTTGTAATTTATTCTTTTCTCAGGGTTCTCACACTGATCTACATTATAAGAAAAAGATGTTTTAAGCGTTTCTTTAAAATATATATTTATGTGTGTGCTCAAGATGCTCGACGAAATAAGAAATGTTTAATATTGCATGCTCTCTGATGTAATGTATAAAAGGCCAAAAGAAGCTGATTTAAGCTGCTCTGGATGAAAATAAAGGCTTCCAAACTTTAAGCTACCTTGGTGTTTTATTAGCATATTAGGTTTGTCTACATGGGTATTTTAACGTGAGGGAAAGAAGTCAGTGCTAGACTATGTTAAACGGAAGTAAGGGCTTCCACACCACTTCCTAAAGCTGATTTACAGGAATTCCCATGTTAACCATGTAATTTACAGATTCTGTTTGTTTGACTCCATAGTTGGCAATTTTGGCCAGGAACCCAGTGCAAACTTTTGCATGTCAGCTCTGTGATTTTTCTCACCGTGCTTTATGGGATGCCTCCTAGAACTGGCAGGAGGCCTGAGACTTGCTGTGTTAAACTGCCATGATGCTTCCCCCATAACTCAGCTGTGTTTTGCCAGCTCCATTTCTAAACTGCCATGAGAGCAGCCTGGAAGACACACTGCTCACTTACAGCACTCTTTAATATAAACAGGGTAATGTCTTGTATTGGCACTCTCACAGTCAGATGGATTTGGCTTTGTAGCTTTGGAGGAGTAGCATTATGGTTTCAGGAGAAGGAAATCTGGAGGATGAAGTAAAAAGCAGTGTGTGGCTTGTTGGTTGTTTTTTTTTTCCCCCTTGGAGGCATTTCTCTGCAAATGCTTTCACAAAGTGCAACATTGCTGCTTTGCTTGGCGAGCTGTGAATGCCTGGTAGGATGCAATCCTGGGAAGAAAAGCAGTGCTGAAGAATTTTACGCTGGAGAAGGTGATGATCCTACTAAGCTGTTCGGTGCTCATTTGAAGTGACAGAATATCCATGTGAAAACCCTTTTTCTCCCCAAAATTTAAAGCAGTGGGATACCCTTGTTGTCTACAGTATCGAAGAAGGAAAAACTTGAAAGGCAGCAGCAACAAGCAGGGGCTGTACTGGCTGGTTTGGATGTTCCCTACAGGCATTAAGCAAATTCAGCTAGGACGCTAATATACAGTGCTGCCACTGGGTGAGAAATGACTGCCTCAGAAATAGAAGACGACCTGGTTAGAAGGACAAATCTAAGGATAAAACCCGTCCTGAAATAAGCGTGCTAAAACAAACCATCCGCTTTGCCAAGAGCTCTCCGTTATGACACCCACGCATCTCCTTTAAACTCACAGTACAAAGAATGTTTTAAAAATTATTACAATTCCTGAAGAAGCATTCCTACTTCAAACATTAGCCCATCAACACCCCCATCTACATAGTCTGATCTGTGGATGCCACGCAGCGTTCCAGCCCCGATGCTCTCTCTGCACTATGGCGCTGACATACAGCTCAGTCGTGGGACCCAGCTTCCATTCCTGCCTTTCACAAGCTCCACAGCAGAGAAGAGTCTGTGCACCAAGAGCTCTCGCCTGACTGCTAGGTCATATAGTTCATGATCACTGTCAAACGTCTCCTCCTGCTCAGGCCTCAGCATATATGTAGAAAGGGTTGTTTTCTTCCCTTTATGGCATTTTGGGAACGTGTCACATTTTATTGGGTGCCTGTCGGGTTACAGCAACTTGTGAGAAACTTTCCAGTGTGCTGGTAAACACACTGTACGTGTGCATTGGTAGAACGACTTGCCAAAGTACTCTGTGCTTCCCAAGAAAACGGGCAGGTGTTGGGAGCACCGGCGGAGGCTTAGTCCTGCTCTGTCTTCAGTCACTATCACAGAGCATTTTTCCTTTGACTTGGCACTGGGAGCAGGAGCAGGAATTACCATCTCGGGTTTATTTACTCCAACAGCATCTTGTAGACGTTTGCTTTTGTGACACTCCTCCAGATGGGACCGAGCATGCAGCTCTCCGAGTCCCAGAGCTCTACAGATGTCCAGATGGAAGACTAGGGAGCGCAGCAATCAGCGTGTAATTGGGTAAGTGATAGACCTGCTGCAAAGCAGCATTACCTCAGCCTTAAGGAGGATTAATTACAAAAGACCTATGATGCCAATTAATTCTCTTTAAAAAATTGTGTGTGGATTCAAGGCACTTTAAGTCAAAGAAGCTGCAGTTAATTCAACATAATGCGCCTACATAAATAAGCAAGTGTTGCAAAATATTAAGCACTTTATATATCACACAAATGGAAGTATCTGAGTTATTTTTTTTGTAAACGCATTCTATAAACAGTAAGAAACTGATCCCCCCTGCCACCAGAGATGGTCTTCCTAAAGCAGACTGTAACCTCTCGTTTTGTCTCACATAGAGCACCCAGTGCTGAATACCGAATGTGAAGTTTGATCCCAAAGTGCTGATAAAATACAGCTGATTTCTCAGCTTAGGCTGACAAGATTTGTTCATGCTTAAAAAAATAACATCTCAAGTGACAAGCCCTCAAGATTTCAAAGGAAGCCTAAGAGAGTTTTGTTCAATCAGAAGGTAACAGAGATGCTCTTCCTGACACATTGCTGCAGTCTCAACGGAATAAGACAGACACCGAGGAGCAGGAAATACTACTGATCAGGTTAACACGAAAACTTTCTTTGCGAGCGCTAATTGGAATGCAAATCTTTGTACCATAAAAAACCTGAGCTATGAATAGAGCATTGGAGTTTAATTGATTAAATCTGTCAGTTTCTAAAAAAGCAGGAGATACATGCTCTGATACGGTTGACTCTCAACAGTTTTATTAATAGGTATATGGTGCTTCATCTCCCTTAGAGATGCAGGTATAATACACCGTATATTTTTACACTTAAGTGGATCTCCTGTGAAAGGCAAGTGAGAAAGTCTGATTCATAAGGTGAGCTGGAACGTGCCTGGCAATGGAGCGCTGGGACGGCCGTCACCAGCTGAACTGGTGTACAGCAGCAAGAGGTGGGGCTGGCAGTGACCGAGCATCTTTGAAGTACAGAAGTTTGCCATTGGTCCGTGAAGGAAATGACAGTATTATACATAAGCTTGTGAAATACCAGGAAATCAAAGAGAAAGAAAAAAAAAATACCCTAGCTTAGGCTAATCATTGCTTGAATTTCACTGCCAAATAAGCTTTAGCACTAATATGATGATATTTTCCAAAATTTTCTGAGTGATGCACTCACCTCTGGATGGGCATGATGGAACGTACGGGTGTATGTGTGCAAAGAGAACATTGCTCCACCTGCACGTTGCTTATTGGCACGCAACGTGACGACTTCCCCCACAGCTGCTTTCTAATTATAACTCAGGTGGGTTAGTTGCAAAAATCCTATATCCAGTAAGTCTACAGATGTTCACTTTCACCCTATGAATCCTCTCCCTTATTTCCTCAAAGTAAATTATATTTTTCTCAAATCCTGGACCAACATTTATGAGAGCATGAATCGGAACTTTTGAAAATTACTGTAATTAATGGAAAGCCTGTAAAATCCTTACCTATCCAAGGGCAAGTATAAAATCCTGCAATGAAGTGTCATTAAAAATTATGGTATAAATTAAAGCCGAATGAGAATGCATTTGTTAATCTTCCCTCCAACCCCCAACTGAAAAAAAAAAAAAAAGAAAAATACTTTGTGATCCTGTAATCCAAAAAAACAAAACTCAGGTATATAGCATGATGCATGGTATCACGCTGTTTCATTAATATGACTGCTATATGGCTTGTGTTTTATTACTGGAATAATATTTAATAGATTATGCTTGCACTTTGTGTTGCATACCTGGTCTCACATTATAGCACAGAGATTTATTCTTTAAAGAAGAGAATATGAAAAGAGGAAATAAAAAAGGTAAATCAATAGGCTTATGTTTCTACTCTGTGTATAACCACATGAAGCTTTTCTGATTTTCCAGCAATTCCAAAAAGCCTGAAACAGTTCCAAAAAAATTGAGTCAAAATGAGAAAGCACGAACTGCCTGAAAACGTATCATTTTAAAAATTAAAACAGTAAGGAAAAAAATCTTCAAATAGAAAAATCCTTTCAATTTAAAATACTGAAATATCAAGATATTGAATCAGAGCAAAGCATTCTGACTTCTGTTTCAGTTTTTATTTAAATTTCCATCCATCTCCTCTTGACACAAACAATTCAGAGAAATTGAAATGGAACCAAGGAAAAATTCATTGCCACCTAATCAGTGTTTTCCAACAAAATTTGACCTACCTCTAGCTTTCTTCTCCTATTTGGCAAGGAGATTAGTTTACTTATGAATTTTTCAAGTTTATTTTTTATGTTTTTCTAGAAAAAAACCCAACCACAATTGGCGAAGAAGTGCCAGCACAAATATATTTGACAGCTCACGGAGAGATAACTTGCTGCCATTAATCCTGCTGCCTAATAACAACATAAATTTACCCTGCACAGGGTCCCCCTCCTGAGGGTATGAAAAGCAAGGTTTGGAGGGATTAGGTAAAGAGGGAGTGGCTTGTTATCATGCAGGTGCATTGAGGCTTTGTGGGGGCGGGAAGGTGTGGGCAACCTCCTGGGGACCGAAGCCCAAAGCCCCAGCCAGCATTTCATGGCCAAAGCAACGGCAGCAACATGAAATTTCTGCATGGCCACGCACCCAGGAGTCCATCACTGACCCCACCCAAATGAGCCCTTCATGGTTAGGGAAAATGAGTCCCGCGGGGAGGCAGTGGGCAGCAAACCTGTCTGCCCGCTCGTCCTCGCAGGGCAACACACGCCCGGCGGGGACAGACAAGCCAGAGATGTGAAATGTAAACCACGTCGCCCCGTTCAGGGAATGTGGGCCTGAAATTTGCATGGTGTGACCGTGTTCAAAATGTCACAGCAGCCAGTTTCAGGACTCAGAGCATTTCAGTAGAGGAGTAGAAAGTATAAATATTGCCATTTAATTAACATTATACAATATGTTTTCTATACAAGCTGACATAACCGTCTATATTTCAAGCGATAGGTTTATATAGCAAGGGTTGGAAACGAGCAGATTTACTGCAAATACTACCATAAATAAACTTCCCCAAACCAACATTGGTAACACAAACAAACGATTATGTCTGTTGTCTGAAACGCAGCAAAAAGCAAAGTTGTGGCAGGTGTGACACCTGATAGCTAAATTGAAATTTATAGAATGCATATGGCAGAATTTCATTTTTCTTTTTCATTTAGTGATCAAAAACTAGATGACAGACAGTGTAAAATGAAAACAGATGAAATGAATTTCCGCATGGATCCTGCCAAGTTTCATTTTCTCCGCAAGTTCTTGGAAAGCCCAGAACCTATTCCCACGTGCACGGCCAGAATTTGCAGATTCGGCGCTTTACCTCTTCATCCTGCCATCTGACAGTTTGCCAAGTCCTGTGTGCTGCAGAGCGATTGCGAAGACAAGTCTGTTTATTATGGTACCAAGACCTTTCTGTCAGACTTGATAGCCTCATTTTTATATGGAGTATAAATAAAATATAATAATATATAAATATATATACACACGCGTACACATTAGTTATAAAACTTTTCAAAGTCACAGTCATTATAATGCTTTCTCTGATGAAAGTAGAAAGACTGGATAATAAATGAAGTGTAATGGAAACTCGATATGAGTTTTTAAATGTGCGCTGAGGTAAAAGGTGAACCTAGTTAACTAAGCAACAGATCCTTTTACTCGTCCGATATGAAACAAGATTCTCTGTGGAATAAGTTTCAGACAGGCATGGAGAATTTATTTTTAATCAGCTTTAAAATACAGTCTATAATAAGCGTGCCCTTAGGCAGTTATACTGTGCATGCCATCATAAAAAGGAGAAAAAAAAAAGGCTTACAATGAGGCTTAAGAAAAATGGTCAACTGGATGCTAGATTTTTTTTAATCCGTGGTTGTCTTTGCCCCTGCTGAGGATTCCTATATCATCTTTTCATCATGAGAGTTTGGCAAAGCCACTCAGCGGGTGCTGTACGTTGGGACCCACAAAAATCAATATAGGGAATATGAAGGCAATTTTTAAAAGCTAATGTGTGAAACATTAAAAATCCATGCAGTATAAACCATGTATAATCTTACCAGCTCCACAGCTCAAATGGATCAAACACAAGAGAAATTGTGGTATATTGCGCAGTAAAGTGAAACAACCTTTAAGGCTGAAGATTGATTCTTTTGGGAAAGTTTTACAATATGCTATATTAAGCACTTCAGATAAAAATAACATGTCTTCTCATAACACGGAAATACACTTTTGAAAGAAAACAACTGGGCAGTGATCTTATGGCCTAAATGAAGGGAATTAAGCTTACGGGGAAAAGTTCAAAATTTATGCCTTTGGTGCAAAGTATAAGAAAATTATCAGATAGTTTTCTTTTCAGAGCTTAATGTCATTCAATTCCAGCTTTGTAATTAGGATGTACCAGTTAGAAAAACGTTTAGGGTTTTCTTGAAGACAACATAATTCATATAGTACTAAAATTATTTTGGTTAAAGCTTCATATACCTCTTAAACAGCTAATGAGCTCTAGTGCACTGAAGTTATCCCGTTGAAAGCAAGGTGACTGTTCTGGGGAAAAATCAAGCAAAACACATAAGCATGCAACAATCTACCCCAAAAAGATGAAAGATGGGGAGTGTTTCTGTCTTGGCTGGGTAACTGGGAACCTGAAGAACAGAGAGATGAGGGGACAAGCCAAGGTTACGTAGGAAGTCTTTGTCAACACAGGATCTAAATATACATCTTGGAAGTCCTAGCGGGCATAATATCATCTCATTTTGAAACTAAGTACTCTGTCTAATGCAGAGCAATCTTCCAAAACAATTATAGCCTGCAGCGTGCACACAATATCCTTGAAAAAAATTAACATGTATTTTGTATGCAATTCCTAACACAATTATCCTCCTAGTACACTAGCATGAAATCAATAATAAATAAAGAGGTAGGTAAAAGGAATTGTCAACACGCAGGAAACATTAAAAATGGAAAATCATCCAGAATTAAAGCAGCCATTCCTGCACTCAACCCTACCAACTTGTCCCTGTACTGTACGACTGGAGTAACAGGGCAAAAGAATCAAAAGCTAAGCCTACTTGGAAATGATCTCAGTTCCTGTGCAAATACATACACAATGCCTCAAAAGAGATGTACTTTGTAAGTTTGCCATAGGAACAATATATTTCATGGTTCCTTTCCTGATTATTTCTTTGAGACCCATGGAAGTCCCCTGTTAAAACTTCTGCTCTGATGTGAAGTCACACTTTTCATTATTTAACATTTTAGTATTGTGGATTTTGTATGTGAAGAATTTCAGCTAAAAGATGAAAACCCTTCTCTTTCAGAACAGAAGTGTATTAAGTACAGAACAGATTTGCATAAGACTTCTTAAGAGAGAGAGCGATTGCTATTAAAAATGCCCCTAACACACCTGAAATACATGCTAGCAGTGAAGAACTGAAGGAGGAAAATGAGATGCTTAAAAATATAATGAACTCCTGTGTCTTTTAGTAATAAAGAAAAAGAACAGAATTTTTTAAAACATCCAGGGGAAAGAAAAACAAAAGACTAAGTAAGATTTCTGAGTAACAGAGAAGGGGAAACAACGACCAAGGACTTAGGCATGGCAAAATTCCTGTCTAAATACTTCTCTTCATCCTTTTAATAGGAAAGAATCAGAAGCAGAGATGTATTGGGAGCAAAATCCAAGAAACTAAAGGGAAAATGTAAACCTAATCTTCAGTAAAGGGAATGTAAACATATACTTAAGAAAAGTTAACCAAAGAAGACTTCAGGATCTCAAGGGTTCTGGTTGCTGGGGACAAGGAACTAGCTCAGGTATTAGCAGGGGGCATCTGACACATTTTGCAGACCAGGCTCCACTACCCAAATGTTGAACAAAATGCAGTGCTCGAGTTTAAACAGAGAGGAAAGGATGAGTGACTGGGACATGTAAACTTTTAACCTGGCTTTTGTTCCAGGTGAAGAACTTGAAAGGATCACAGAGGAATTAATTTATGAGAACTGATGGAGTGGAAAGCATCGCAGCAGAGTCGGCCTGGGTTTGCTGAACTCCGGTTAACATTACCAATCGACTTTTTCCACATACTAAATTGGGCAAAAAAGGGTGAGGTAAAATTAATCTGGACTTCAGCAAGATGTTTTGATCTAGCTGCAATCAGAAGAGCCACTGAGATAATGGAGATGAATTGCTGGCTCAAGATGATGATATGGTGGATGGTGATTAGTTTTCAGAGGGAGTATTATGGGGCTGAGTCATGGTTCAGCTCAGCCAGCACTGTACTACATAGCCTCTAATAATTCGAAGGCAGTGATTAATTTGGTCTTGATCAAATCTGTTGCTGGAACTAGGAGTAGCAATAAATAATTATTTCCTTAGAACTGATGTTATATACATTAAATGCGTCCGAGGAGGATTCTGGGTCTTGACAAAGCAGCAGTATGAGTTCTTATCTCAAGGAATGGAAGAGGTGGTGAGTCACGATTTATAAATCCATTTTTTAAGTGTTATTTAGAAAATTATTACAAAGATAGTGATGGGGGAAAAGCAGTGGATAAAGTAGGGGAAGAATACACATAAAAAGGCCATCGAAAATCCAGTTTTCTCCTGGGATGAAGACATGGGGACATGAGTTACGCTTATTGCATAGTAATGTGTACCTGCGCGAGCTGAGTACAAAATACTACCAAGCAGGAGTGCCTGCAGTTTCTCACCATATTCAGGAGCGTGACAGACTGCTTGCGATACCGAGTGGGAGAATTCAGGTCAGCAGCATTCCTGATCCAGAGAGAAGCTTCAAAGCAATTCTAAATTGCCTCAATTACATTTAGAATACCACAAACTATGCATTTTATGTCCAAGTGGATTTTTTTCTAAATGACATCACAAAGGCAGAAGCCGTTCATGAAATGGAAATCTAACATGAAATGTACATTTCCCTAGTCGGGATGGCATTGAGCCTTCCTTCTCCACAACAGCCATACAAAAGCTCTACTCTGCCTGCCAATAACACCGTTCCATATAGCCTCATCCATTATCCTCCATCACAGTGTCCAGACTGGGATTTAGAAAAAATCAAAGTGTATTACTACTTGGAGTGTCAAATAATTAATTTGCACTTGTGTAGGGGGAAGGTTCAACAGTGCCTCTTGCAATATCCTGGCATTGTTACTGCTGCGGTGGGTTTCAGATCCTCCTCTCCAGGTAGGGAACAGCCTTCTGGCCTGTTGGTCTTATTGTTTTCCATGCTGGTCACCTTTCTGGTGTGCAGGGTATCCCCAGAAGAGCAGACAACAGCTCATACGAGACCCTGATCACCGTATGAATATTCTGAAGCAGCCCTGCTTTCTTACAATGGGATTGATTTGATGGGGGAAAAAACCTTTCAAAACCAGAAATGCTGGCAGTAGCAAAGTTATGCTTATTTGCCTCAATATGCTGATTCAGAAATCGATCATTCTGGTTCCAGTCCAGATCTGCTGGAACTGGAATACTAATTTTTTGTTGCCTGATGTTGTCTTTACTTTTCCTTTGTATGTACAAAATTTTGCATTCCCATGCCTCTAACAGGATGTGTTTTTACTTCTTCCAGTCTCCTCTGCCTGGCAGGAAACCACATCAACCTCTCTGTATTTAGTGTAAAAAGAGATTAAACAGTGAAGACTGCGGCTTTGGCCAATATTTTGCCATAACTTATATTCTCTGAGGTTGCTACTCGACAGTAGGTACCATTTCCAGAGCCTTTCTCCCTGCTTTTTTAGCGTCTTTTCTCCATGAAAATGAAGAACAACAACATTTTCTTTTGGAGTGTCTGCCATCCTGACAACAAAAGTGAAAGAAACCAAGTTGGCTTTATTTTAGCAAATAAACCATATGCCTGACATCAGTAGGAGATGTGCCCTGTTGAGAGAAAAGAATAGCCCCTGATTTTATGGAGATCTTTACCAGGCTATGGGCTTGGCTTCTGATCTGCACGCAGAACTTTTATCGATGCTTACAAGTTTGTTGGAACTTCTCCTCTATGCTTATGCTGATAAATACCAAAGCAGATGAGAAAAAGAAGCTGCATTGCTTTAGCCTTACCTCCATGGAAGGGACCTATAACGTACATAATGTAATGTAACGTAACGTAACATAACATAACATAACCAGCATAATAAACACAATTACAAGGTTATGGTCCAAAATATGGTGATGTTCCACATTTCGTGATACATCTGAAAGACAGAAACTTCTCCTTTTCCTACCCACTAGAATAGACAAGCCAAAGATTCCGACCCCAGAAACATTTGTGCACATGTTTAACTTCTATTAATAATAGTAATGAAATCTTTCTATGGGACTCATCACATATTTAAAGTTGAGTAGAAGACTGAAGAATTCACAATGCCAGAAATATGAGTCAGGGTTTACACGGAGAGAGCTGAGGTCCAGAGGGATTAAATAAGTTGCCAGGAAGTGACTATATATCAGAAGTAAAATTGAATTCAGACCTCTGAGACGCAGTCATCCAACTAAATCACAAGAGCACGTTTCCTCTATTTAATCATTAGATAAAAAGTGAGATTGAAGAAAAACTTAACTGCAATTTGTTTGGAAACATTTTTGCCTCCATTTTGGGGCCAGATTTCAAAAGTAGTATCTTTTTTCTACACCTAGGCTTATCAAATTCTGAAGGGTAAATGCCCAATGAAAGTGCCAACTGAAGTCTGATTTTCTGCTTGCTTGTTGGGTTTTTTTCTCTCTCCTAAAAATAATTCCTAAAATAATCAAAAATTTCTGTTGTTTATATCTCAAGTAGACAACAGCTTGAAATATGCATACCTGTTTCCAGTGAGTTGGAATCACAATGTAACTACGATTTTATTACCATATCTTTTGTTCTCTTGGTTTCTATTTCAAGGGGTTGATCAAAATTAATGTGGTCTCTCTACCCAATGGCATTTATTTTGGTTATA
Organism: Larus michahellis; assembly: GCF_964199755.1. NCBI lineage: Eukaryota > Metazoa > Chordata > Aves > Charadriiformes > Laridae > Larus > Larus michahellis. The sequence goes on along the minus strand of NC_133903.1, from coordinate 43,478,200 downwards.
AGATTAGAAATGTAAATTTGCAATAAAAGAAGAAAATAGGAAGCTGTTTTTAATGAATATTTTACACATGACTAATTAACAGAATCCCCTACAGGAATTTGGAAGTAATAAGGAATTGACTGAAAATAAATTAAAAATTAATAAAGGGGTCTCCAAACAACTTTGTTTATGAGCATTACCAGTTGCATTCTTAGTTATGAATATTTCAAGCTGCTTTGCTATTCAGGATGTTTTATTCTTGGAGTGTTCATAATTTTAGAGGTGATTAGACAAAAAAAGAAGAACAACGCAAAACAAAATGTCTTGAAATGATAAAACCTTCCTGGGGAAAACTTGGTAATGTACAAATAATGGCTTAATATCCATTGTTTTTGTCTAATAATACCTGCAGTATGATGTTCCTCTTAATCTTCAGCTTCTAAACAAAGTGAACAGAAATGCTCACTAATTCATTGAGAAAAATGATAAACTTTACCGCAGTATTATCTTAAGACAAGAACTGCAGACACGCAGCTGAGCACAGTCATTAATAACTGTTAGCTGAGGCTGGAGAGGAGCTTTGGTGTATGCCCGGACCGTGGCAGCAATCAGAGCTGGTCCAGCAGCAGTTTGTGGATGGGTGTGCAGCATCGGGGCTGAAACGCCACGGACCAAACCTGCACAAACATACTTTGCTAGTGGTAGAATGCATGGCTACCACTTAGCTATTCTGTTCCCATTTTCTCTACTAAATCTATGCATCAAAGTGCATTGCGAACCATGAAACAAAAAAATACCTCCCCTTGTTTGCAGTATATCTTCATTTATATCAGTATACCAGAAATGTTACAGAGGGGAAAACCATATGAATGCTAAGTGTTCTCATATGTCTGTAATATTTTAGCTTGCTAAAAACCTTTGGAATAAAAGTGAAGTGATTTGAATTCTATGTTATTGCCTCTGATAAAAAAACTGATATAAAAACTTTCTCAGAGAACTTAAGCTAAACCATCCTGCACCTTTAGCTGTGGAAGGTCAGGACATAAATCTGAAGAACGGAAAGGAAAAGGAAATAAATGACCACTTGAAAATAAAAAAATAGATCCTCTTCACTGTTAGATGATCCAAGATGATCCGGTCGATCTAGGTATCCTAATACCAAAGACAAATTACAGCAAAAGTAGAATAGAATAATAACCATTGAGTGAGGTGTTTGGGGGTTTTTTGTTTGTTTGTTTGCTTGTTTTTTTAATTCAAACCAAATGAAACCATGGCAGATTTTGCACAGCTGGTCAGTTCTTTCTCTCTGAATTTTAAAGACTGAAACCTCATACACTATCACTGGGAACGGAGTTATAAAACACCGACACAGAGGATTATTATTTTCTTTTAAGCAATGGTGCTTCCTGAAGATATCAAATGTTCATAGAGAAAATACCTGGAGACGTATCTTAAGAAGTAAAGAACCAACATAGTTAGTGTAGTCTGTGAAGATTGGATGAAGTTCCCTTAATGAGAGCCTGAAGGTCACTGCCCAGAATAAAATGACTGGCATAGAATTTTTGTGAACTTATCCCCCCAGAGTAAGTGTTAGTAAAAAATGCCTTTGTTGTAGTCATCATCGTTGTTGTTCTCATAGTAGTAGTGGTAGTGGTGGTGGTGGTGGTAGTAGTAGTAGTAGTAGTAGTAGTAGTAATAATAATAATAATAATAATAATAATAATAATTGGTCAAATAAAAAAAAAAAAGTCACACACCTTAATGTAGGAAATTCTAACTCTTCACATCAGTGGCACAGTTTCTCTAACAGAGCCAAAGGATCTTTTTCAGCTAAGTCCCTGTGAAGTGCTTCAGATCCCAGGCAACCACGTCTGCCAGAGGGTGCATGTCACTAGTGTTTGATGGCTCTCATCGAAGGCTGTATCAGACAAGATGTGTATGTCATCTCAGACCTCCCCCCCCGCCCAGGTAGACAGATGAATAGCAAGAGGATGCTGCTACCTACCATGACAAAATTATCAAAATTCAATTCGCTAATTGCTTGTACGCTTTCGCTGCCACCTGAGAAGTCTAAGGTAGCTTAAATCATAAATTAGCATATAGGGTGTGAGGTCCTTCCTTGAAAAAAATCTGCAGATCTCTTAAGAATAAAGAAAATGATGACTGCATCATGGTCAAATGCAAAACTTCCCTTAAAGTCAGTAAGAACCCGTTACATTTCAGGCATGGCAGTTCTAATCATAAAATTATATGTTTCTGCTCCAATGCATGGAGGCACTAGAACTTCTCCATCACATAGAAGAAGACCATATATTACCCTGATCAACAGCACAGGCTAATTAATTTTGTTTAAGCTTTATAAAATAGAGGCACTTCCCTGTGTCTTTCAGGATGAAGCATACAAAAGTCATGGACATTTTGCAGTAAAATTTGGCCTTAGGCACTCTCAGATGAAACCTGGGAATGCTCCTAAGCCTCTGAATTCCTATCTTAACATCACAATCTTCAGATCAGATATCATGTGTTAGTAGTTTAAAACAACACTATGTATGCTTGAAAAGCCAAGGAATTTTCTTTGAGTGTGAAGACACTGGTTAGTCTCTGATCTCTTTTTGCAGTGCCCTCATATAACAAAAAAACAACTAAATAAAGGTTCAAACAGTCTTCACCACTCCGTAAATGTGATGTGTTTCTTAAAAACAAGTAACTGATTACGATGATTTAGCTATCACTAAAAGCTTTAATTAAAACCTAAACTATATCCTCATTGTAAAAGAAATTACAGTTTCTGAGGTTTATTGATAAGGCCATTTATTAAGGACTTCTGAGCTGATTTTCTCTTTCGAAGATAAGCTCCGATCAACATTTGTTGGATATTCATTATATTATATTCTCCACAGCCTCTAGTTCATTTTTCCCCTTCCTAATGGAAATCCTTTTTTTCTTTTTCTCTCTTTTTTTTTTTTTTTCTTTTTTTTTTTCTTTTAAAGGCAGGAGATCACCTTGAGTGTTTCTGACTGGTTTGCAAAGACTCGATCAAAAAAATGGCTGAAATTTAAATACCAATAGCTGCCAGTAAACATTGGCAAGGACTCCAACTATTGGCAAGAACTTTTTATTGAAAGAAATAACACTCGTCTTCTTGTTGGGAATTAACGCCTGTAGCTGCGGTAGGAGTGGAGCCGTGTGGCAGGAGCTCACCAGGAGCGCGGTGTAACCATCAGCATTAATGGGGCTGCGGTGCTGGAGGAGGCGGCAGGTAGTGAATGAACAGCTGGGGAACAGTTTGATTCACAGATGCTTCAATATTGCTAGAAAGGCCTGTGGTGAAATTCATGGATGTTTTACAAATAACAAACCCATAGCTATTCCAGCTGTGAATAGTCAAGTTGCAAATAATAGTTTGAAGGTCCAGGCCAATTTTCCCCAGAGCTACAACATATTGTAGCTGATCGCCGTGCGGCTCTGCAATACATTTTCCCCACAGGAGTGGCGGAAGGAAGGGGGTGCAGCCTCTCCTCCCCCACTGTTAGCACCCCAGACCACGCACAGTTCCCATCACATGGCAGGGAAGAGCCAAATTCAGCTGCGTCTTTATGCAACCAGCTCCCAGATTGTACAAACGTTGAACACCAAACCTTTCAAACCATTCCACCAAAGAAATAAACTTTTCCTTTAGGTAAAGAAAAAGCCAAATGAAAAGATCAAATACAGTTCCTGACTGACGCTTTGCAAGAGTCCTTTAAAAAAAAAAAAAAAAACACAAAAGAGCAATTTGTATATATTTTCTAAGGTTTTGATGTATAAATTCCTGAGAAAACTCTGGCAAAACTTCCTCACAAGACATGCGTACCAGGGAAGTAAACAATAAACCCAACTTCCCAGGTTATATTGCTTAGTGCAAGAAAACTGGAAACAAACAGAATAAACAGTGAAAAGTAAATGAAAATTTTGAAGTCTCTCAGGCATAACTTCCTCAGGCTACCATCTTACGACGAGTCTCCACAGCAGATATTACGGGGTCCAACTCTATAATGCATATTTATAAAACAGGAGCAAGGAGGTGATCAGTAGAGGTAGTAGTAATTTGCACTAGCCATTGTGGAAATACTTATGAATTATAATTGGAAATACTTACAAATTATAATTGCAATGTTCTCTTATTATTAAATGAGAGAAATTATTAAATGCTGGAAAATGGCATGCAAAACAGAACATTCTAACCAAATATACACTGAGTCATGCTCCATGGAAGCAACATAATTCCTTTCCTAAAAAAATAAAAATACGGAGTAGCAATGATTTGAAAAGCAGAAGTCTGTCCGCGTATAAAGACCTAGAGATTATAAAAAACAGATTGAAAAATGTGTTTAATTGACATTTCTAGCATCTGTTTTATTTTCATCTTCAATTAGGAGCCAAATCCAAAGAAAAGAACTGTTTTGGCTCTGAGTCAAGTTAGATTTTTCTGGCTTTAGTGCATTTTTAACAAGTGCAATTTTACTGACTTCTATTTATTTATTTATTTATTTTTATGGCTCAGTGTTTTTGTAGCACATTTTTATCTTGCATATGTGGGTGAATTTTGTGTAAGTAATATGCATTAATACTTCCACTAAAAGCTACAGAAATGCCATGAAACTCTGAGATGCCTTCATCCCCTTCCCCCTCACACCCAAACCGGCAGTAATTTATGGCAATTATTTGGATCCATTGTCTCTCCCAATGCATAAAGAGTCTTGAGTCCTGGCACAAGCAATGGTCAGAAAAGAAAATGTCTCTTACTTCAGTCTCTCAGCAGAACTCTGCCTACAACAAAATGAAGATAATTTCCTTCCCTATCCTGAATCTAACCCCTAATACGTTTATCTCTCTGCAGACACTATCTACCTTATCTTCTGTCCTGTCCCCCGCCTTCCTGCTCGCGCACTGCCAAGACCCACAATTCAGGCTATTTTTGACCTGGTGGGTACTTCACCTTCTTCCTCTGGCTGGTTTTCTGAAGCCTCTCCTCTTGAAACTTCTGGGGATGCAGGTGGTGAACTGCCACTGACCACAGCACCGGCAGCGGTGGACCATGCACCCCACTAGAAATATTCCAAACTCTCTGGAGCTCTACAGATCAAAATTCACACCCTAAATCAGTTCAGGGGCATATAAGAAACCAATACCTACTACCTACTTACTACCGGGAAGCCTTGCTGAATGGGCAGCCCCCTGCATCCAAGAGTTTAAGTCTGATTAACAAAGATATAGCTGTGTGTTGGTCCTTGCAGAAACTGAAGTTGGGATCAGAGAAACAGGATCCTTATTTGAAAAGAAAAGGTCGTAAGATGTGAGCAGGTGCCAAGTAATTTTTGTCTTTAATGACAGTATAGTGACAAGGACAAAGCTTTTTAAAACGAAATTCACTGTAGCAGTGAGTTCAAATAAGGTGTATGTTATTGCTTATTTTGCTTGTTGCATTACCCAGGGACTGTAATGTAATTTGCTAGTGCCACCTGCCCTATTCAAATACATTAAAATAAGGAGTCTTTGCTGTTTTCCGAAGAACATAGCCACTTTGTCCTTTTATCTCAAACTTTTATTAAAAATCATGTTTGGATGTTTGATTTGTTTTTACAATGAGTAGGCAGGCAGTGTTTTGCGGTGGGTTTCGATAATCAGATATTCACTTCTATCATTCACTTTTAAATAAAGTATAAAATGTTGGCATGGAGGGAAAATACGAAGCTATTTTAAAATGAAGCACACTGATTAAAAATGAATAAATATGTTCAAATAATGAATCTGACTATGAAAGAAGCCAAAATCTACATTCCAGTGCAGGCAACGTATGAGGAACACAAACGTTTACCTTAAGTTTCTATTTAACTCTACTGCCAGCTATTCTCAGTAACATCAAAATAACGATACACCCCTTTCATTCTCTCGCCCTTACATATGTGCATATATATATATATGTATTATATGACAGACAGATAGTAGTACTGGTGTTCCTTCTGAAAATTTAACTCTGATTCAAACCTCCACCCAGCAGGCTGGGAGGCTGAATTACCTCATCCCAGTGTTTTCAGCTAAAGGTACTTCTGTACTCACAAGGGCTGAATCCCAGGAATTAAACTGAGAGTGAGGTTAAGTGCTTACACCTGTCTTGCCTGGGACCATCCCCCTTTGGTAGCATATTTAGCTCCTTATAAGAGATAATTAAGCCCTAAAAGCATTTTCGTGGAAGACCTTTGCACGTTCATGGACATCAGATCAGGGCTGGAATGTGCAGCTTGCTGATTAAGTCCCTTTCTCTCATAACATTAAAGTATTTCTTTTTTATTTCATGAACAGTCCTTGAAACTGCTCCTCTATACACTAAAAACTATAGCAGAGTCCATTAGACTGTCATATGAAATTGGTTGGGCATTAAAGTGAAAAATCTATGTTTAAAGTCTCGCCTTCATGAAAGCTGGCTTTACACCTGGACTGACCTATAGCAAATAGTCAAGACCCTAAGAAATGGTATGATGGGCCATTGTATAAATGGAAACTTGCAATCGATCAGAAGAGTTTGCACTTCATTGATCAGCTAAGACGAGAAAAAAGATCTGTAAGTGCAATTCTGAAAGTCAGTGGAATTCTCACACATCTTGTTTACCTGGAGCAGAAGGTAAAATGCCTGGATTCCTCAACACTGTGGAGCTGAATTTAAATATTCAGCAAACCGTTGAAATACTGCCCTAAAATAATCTGTAGCCAAAACCTCAGATAAAGCAAAGAGCGAAACATCTGACTGACACGAGCATTTCTGAACCGTTAACATGTCATAGCAAAACCAGCTTGCATGTCACACAAAGAAGTGAATTACTTGTTGCGTAAATATTGGCAATTCTAAAGGTACACAGTAGGTATAAATGCTACGTACTTGCCAGCATGAATTATGGTATCAGACATGTATAGCAGTTAAAACAATACCTATCAGAAGAAACAGGAGAATTTAATGTAAAACCTGTATAAACCATAGGACTGGATTTTGGCCAGCAGCACCTTTCATCCAGCACCTTATCAAGTAGAAAGCTCTCCTTCCTGGTGAATGGCACATGGAGGGAGGAAAGACGGCAGGAGAACTGAGCACTGTAAATACACTGAATGGTTTCTTTTATAATGGCGTGTTGCTAATGACTCCCGAGTTAAGACTGGGTTGAGATTTGCATTTAAATCAAGGCTGAAATCCCCTTGTTTCACGCTTTAATGGTTGAGTAGTCTCTAAATTTGGCACAGTAAACTTCAGAGGAGAATTTTCCTCGTTATTTTCTTTAGTAAATATTTACTACATAGTTATTAAATATTTGCAAAGAAAAGTTGCAAAGGAACCAGCTTTTCTTTTGTGTCTCATTTTCTTGGGTTTTACAGTCCTCAAGCCGAGCAAATTTCACAAATATGTAAGTGCATATATGTGTACATACACACGTTACATCCCTTCATGCATGTTTTACCTGGTAACTTACTGTCAATGTAGACCATTCTAGAAATTCTAAATTAAGGACAAACCACTATTTTGCTAAATCAACCAACCTACTGGAGCTGTATGTAGAGGAGACCCTTCATCCAAACTCTTCTTCTGAATAAAATAATCCCTTTGAGCCAGGCGGCTCATCACGTATATAATATTATTATTTTTGTATTAAAGCTTGCTGTTAGAATCATGGATTTTTACAGTCGCATACTTTGATCCATAAAAATGGAACAATCATAACAGTTACAGGAAAATAACACTCTGTGTTGTCGTAGAGACGCATAGCAAGGTGGCAGACTTACAGAACTGACCCACAGCTAATCATAAGGACTGGAAAAGTGGGTTGTGAAATTGGATGGAATCCGAGTCAATTATGTAGTTCATTCATTCCTGCTCTGAAGCTTTTCTTTGCAGACCTGCTGATAGCCTCGTAACTCCTTCACTTATTCCCCTTACATATTCCAATGGCTGAACTCCCTGCTGCAGGACAGCACCTACCCAACAGGGCTTCGTCACTCTGACGCGAGACATTTCCTTGGCACTAAGCCAGAAGAGATTCACCAAACTCAAGCCAAGCAAGAGGTGAGGATTTGAGTTGTACTAAGCCAGAAGAGATTCACCAAACTCAAGCCAAGCAAGAGGTGAGGATTTGAGTTGTACTAAGCCAGAAGAGATTCACCAGACTCAAGCCAAGCAGGAGGTGAGTTAGACTAGGTTAAGAAATCTAATGTTTATGGTGGGGAGGGTTAACGATGAGGCAAAGGAGAGAAATAATAAATCAAATGCCAGCAGAATATTAGGTAACTTCAGAGCTTATTTGCCTTTCAGAGCTTGCATTACTGGGATGTACAATATAATAACCCCATCCATGGAAAAAAAACCAAACAAGAAACCTTTATGGACTTCATACAGTATAGCAAATATTTGGCTTAATGTATAATATTACAATTGGATTATGAATGAAGGGTAGAATTTCTCTTTGATTAAGTAGAGCTGGATTAGTAAAGAAGTAGACTCAGATCAAACAGCTTGTGGAAAGACTTAACACAGTTCTTGGGAAGCGTAGTAACTAGCAAAAAAAGAGAGAAGAACATTTAAAGAGCATAACGAATAGTTCCTGACTTCAGAGGGAGAGGGAGACAGCCAGCCTCCACAGAGCAGTGAACCGAGGGTGCAAGTGAGAGGCTGCCCCATTCTGCCCCATGAGAAGAAGCACTGAAAAGCCGTGTGCCAGAGGGATTTTCCCCTGTGTCCGTCATGTTTCCTCTGGTTTTCCTCCACTGTTCTTCTGTGTGAAGGACCCCTTTTTTTTTCAATTACATAAAAGGACAAGAAGAGATAAAAGCTGGGTTCAGGAAGTTATGCTGCCCAGATAATGACCCTTTCTTTGTTAAAATTCCTAAATGTGAAATCCCAAAGAGAACAAATTCAGCCTCTCATCTTCTATTTCCCTTCCTCCTTTTGTTCATGTTGCTGTCAGTCTCTTTGACACATTCTTCTTCAAACACTCCCTATCAACTCTAATATTTCCCAAGAAGGAGACTCTTTTATGTTCTTCATCATCATGGAGACACCATACATTTCTTCAGGTCAATGAACAACTTTCTCTCTGACCATTCAACCTGACAAATAAATTACACTCAGACTTCAGAAGAAAATAATACATCTATGGCCAAGATCAAACAAAAAAGCATACTAACAGTGTATGATTCACCACGGGCCCTTTACTCATTTCAGTGTTACAGGAAATACAGCTTATCAACGTTAACTAACCTAAATATTTTTTGTCCTTTTAAAATCAAATAGAAATTTTAAGATATCGGTTATCTCTAATTTAGAAAGCCTTTGGTTATTCCTCATAGCTTCCACCGATACAACAGCATTTACAGAGAAAAGCTGCCGGGCCAAGCATAGACCAAATGAGTAACGTGTAAATTATCCACCCGGGAGCCCTAACTGGCTGCAAAAGAGACACCACCGGTGCACCTTCTGTGAGTGCAAGTGACAATGAAGTGCTGCAGGTCACAGAAAAGAAAGCAAGCGACTGTCAGAAAAGAGCCTGACGATATGGTATAGGCTCAGTAGTAGACGACTGAAGCAGTGAATATTTAGACTCAGGACTCTAAACTAGTATTTTCATGGCAACTTAATTTACATTTTTTTGATCAAAACATTTGAAAGCTATTATGGCTGCAACAAAAATGGCACTATAGGTTTGTCTTGAAGCCTTTATTTAGGTAAGGGCTCTTGTCCTGCATCATATACCAACAAGACAGCTAAAATGAATAAACGTTGCATGGTCATCTTAATACTTGAAGGACTAGGACCATAAAGGGCGTGGCAAACACAAGCAGGTAAACAATATGAATTCAAGAGACCAAGGTGAGTTATGTGAGGGACTTTACAGCCTGAAGAACACTCAAATGTGTATAGCTTACCCAGCTATTACATAGTATGCACAGCACAAAGTAGAAGTTAGAAAGAGATAGGAAATTACCTATTAAAAACAAGAGAGTCAGTGTCTCTTCTAAAGTACCCAAAAACTAAACAGGTTTTTAGATGTCATTTTTCATAGTCTTATACAATATTATTGATAAATAAAGATCCTGTTTGTTTTACAAGAACAAGTGTGTTAACCTGTAACCTGAAAAAGTTACTATTAAATAATCAATGTTATACAATCCCTGAGCTGAACGAGAAAAACTGTCAGTTAAATGAAGGCATTTCACACAGCTAAAAGTTGAACTCCCAAAATACTAGAAAGGACTTAGCATCAGATATCGCATTTTCCTTCAATAAGAGCAACAATAGCAAAATAATACCAGTGGTTCATAGTCACACAGAGAGATGCTCAGCTGCTGAAACATGCTTTACTGCTATTTTTTGTCCCATAAAGATTTTGAAGATGTAAATCTTCAAGAAACTTTTAAACTCCTACGGATGTTTGAGTAGCTTGGGCTTTAAGGAGATTTTTCTATTTTTCTAACACTTTCCAAATTCCGTAACTTCTCTTTTTCTTTTGTGCACAGAAACATTAACATGCTGTAGAATCTGTGGGGTAGAAATAGCGTACAGAATATACATACCTTTTGTGGGCAAATTTTGAACTACTGAGGGATGGAAATTCAAACTTGTCAAAGACGACTTAGTTGTCTGCCAGCATATGTAAGATAGTTTCTTCTCATACTTTAATAATCAAATCATTCCATTAGCTCATCTCACCTATTGCCTTTTTCAGATGAAGCTTTCCACCATGTGATAGTGTATTTTTGCCTTGTTAAGTAAAATAATATTTTCCACACCAAAACCCACACACATGGAATCAAATCTGGAGCTGAAAAAAAAGTGTTGAATAATAAATTTGCTACAAAAACAACCAACCAACCAACCAAAAAAAACGTTCTTGAGTGGGAGGAGAGAACCTATTAGCAAATTCAGGCTGACTTACACAAATAGTTTCAGTCGAAAAATTAAACATTTTGTTTTGACATCTTTTGAAACTGAAGTGTTCACTTCAACATTTTCTAAGTGAATCTTTCTTAATATTTATTTTTAAATTAATTTTTCATTTGAAACAGACTCAAATGAAAATGGATTAAATAAACTGGAAGGGAGGCAGAATATTTTGCTTGGCGTAAAGGAAATTTTTTGCTTATCTTAAAGAAAACAAATAAAAGGAATATTTTTCAGTTTTCAGTATTCCTGGACCTACACTTTTTCTGTAATTTTTAGTTTGCTGTTTAATCGATGGCATACACAGTTATAGTCAGAACCTAAAATAAATACTACAGTCCATTCATTTTCACTGGTATCTATCACTTTACTTCAGCTGGACCGCAGAGTTTATTGAATGAGCAAAATTTAGGATCCTCTATATTCTCCACTTAAAAAGGAGAAGACTGTAGGGAGAGAAAGGGAACGCTGTCATCAGCAGTGTGTGTGTCCCTGACTGTCCATCCGTCCCTCCCTCATAGCTGATTCCCCATTTTCCATCTGTTTAATTTGCTTAAGCAGTTAATTCATTCATAGGCATCTTCTGTCAATACGTTTAGTTAGCAAGTGGCTGTCACAGGAGTATCCCGTCCTACTAAAGAAGCCAAGGCAGCCAGGGACTATTGGGAAGATAATTTTTAGTTGCCAGATAAGATGAAAAATTAATAATGCAAATGTTGGTATTTTGTCATAAATCCTTTACATCATGGGAGTAGGCACAGGACATTGTAGCTACCTTCTGCTTATAGTGAAAGGACAGATAGTCATGTCCTCGTGGGAGATGCCCACCAGAGAGGGGAAGGTCAATTTACATGAGCATTTGCAACACCTGCTCAAAAAAGGCATACCTGGGCAGTTTTTTTGCTGCTTATACTTTTTAGAGAAAAGTTCTAGAAACTGTCAATGTCCCTATGAATTGTTTTGTTTATGTTTTTACAGCAGAAGACAAATTGCCCCATTGATTCTCTTACGACTTTTCCTCCCGCTGAACTCTGGTCCCATTTGATATTCCATAGTTTCCTATTTCGTAGGTACTTTTGGTTCTCTCACTAGAGTGGGCCATTCATGCATGGAGACATTTATTGCCAAATCAGGCTTGAAATGCCACTGCGCTTTTGCTTTTATTAACCGTCTTTACATGATGATCATCATCTTGCTCGCTGTGACTCAGCACCGAGCATTAGTGATCTATGTGCAGAAGATCATTGCAGTTGGTGAAAGATTTGGGCTTTTTCCTCTCCTCCCCGATAATCAAGGCTTCACTTAGATGGAGAGAGAGAAAATATTAACACCTGGAAACGAGGGAAAAACAAACAGAGCATTGTTGAGCTTCATTATAACTAAGAGCTTTAGTAAAGGGAACATCAGTGCAATTAGGGTGTAATCCAAAGCCCATTAAAGTCATTGGGAATCAGTCCACTGACTTAAATAGGCTTTGGATCAGGCCCATATTGCCTATCAGAAGGCAGTGCTACCCGAGAAAGATTGCATTTCGAAGTGTGAATAACACTGCTGCACACAGCTTCGCTGTTAGAAATTCCAGCTCTGTCACATTTTCTGTTGCTGGCATCCTCTTTTCATCAACATTTGTCTTGTAGCAGATTGCAGTTATTATTCTAAACCCAAAGTGCTTTTTGAAAAAGCACCGTCATCATCAGGGCAGATCTGTTGAACAGTTTTATAACACGGTGGGCATGGCCATGGCCGACACAGTGCAGTAATAAAAAGACACCCTGGAAACATGTCATTTTAATGTCCTATCAATTTTATAGATTTTTTAAATGTTTTGTAGCTCTGACCAAAACAGACCCTGTAAGCAGAAAAAAAGGACGATTGGGGTCAGTTGCTCGGAATGCCTGAATGTTTTGGAGAAGCCCTGAGTCAAAAGGCCTTGAAATAATCATACATTTCTCCCCATGATGCTGCCAAGAGAGGGAAGGTGGCATAAAGTATTCTAATCAATTGTTCCTAAATTAATTACTGGTATCGACTGCTGGCCCAGCTAATGGTGGTGAGTCAGGACAGGACAGAATGTTGCATTTGCTGAATTTAGGATGAAAGCAAAGGGAGATGTGATTTGGGCCGGACTGGCTTAGCTAAAAAGTAAAATTACTGAACGGAACATTGTTTCTGTTTTACCAGGACAGGAGCGTGCTAAAGGAGCTGGCGGTAAACACAATCCCTTCACCAACTTCTAGCACATACCAGCGCAACGGCTTTCTTCTTTCTGTTTCCAGGTGGATAAACTTTATTGTAGGAATTATGTCCTCTATCTGCCAGCTACACTTATCATCACCTGTGGGTAGGGGACCTCTGCAGAACCATCATGCCCAGGTGATGCTCACGGCAGCCCTGTCCTGTTGTGCTGGCGAACTTTGCTTTCCGCAACATACCTCTGTGGCTACTCCTACTTTGAACATGGGAGTCATTGTGGGTAAGAAAATACAAGTCTAGATGGACCAGAAGGAAGGGATTTTCTGAGTGCTTTCTATGTTCCCACCTGAGCAGTGGGTCACATTTCCAGGACATTTCCAGAAGCTATGTTTGTAGGAGAGGTGACATAAAGGTAAGATGATGCTCATTGTATGCCTAACCAGGGACTAGGGGACGAATGAAAAAACACTTATGAAAGAGAAGCAAAAAAGCAAGTAAGGTAGCTACGTAGCTTGACATAGGAGGGTGAGAATATACGCTCTGCTCTTTATCTCTCAATCTAACAAGCAAGCAAAGGTGGTGACTCCCTGGGGCTGAAGAAAGCACAGAGTGGGAGAACCTATCAGGCTAACACAAAGGAAACTGATGCAGCCCACAAGAAAACGTTCTCTGGTGGGGGAGTTTCATACAAAGCCTTGAACAAATTAGCCTTGATATTTCAAGCCAAATGAGGTGATATTAATATTGCCAACTAATTTTCATTGTTGTCTTTTTTCATTAGTAGCATTCACAGAGATTTACAAAGGAGGTCTGTATCAATATCTGACATGCAGACGAAGCGAAGAAACAGGACGTGAACTACACTTGAAGAGCCTGGACACTCTTTCAACAAGCCAGGAAGAAAAGACAGAAATAATGGGGAACAGAAGATGCATTTCTATTTTACCCATTTATGACACAATTCAAGATAACAATTAAATTAATTTATAAAAGCAGGAGAATACTTATCAAAGTCTGTGACTGGGCTATTAACTCTTGGATACAAGAGTTTAAAAAAACTCAAAAAACCTCTAGAAATGCTGTTGCTGAGAACATGAAATTTTGCTACTTGAAGCAAGTAATAAAACATAGGAAGCCAGGATGTAGAGAGTTTGCTATTTGTGTTATAAATATGCATCCTCCTTCACCCGACAGAGAAGATAAATTTAAATTCTCAGTTCTTCAATCCAGCTGCATCATTTGGAATTAATTTCCCTGAAGAAAAAGCAAGGGATCAAACAAGGTTGATCTCTGTTACAGTCACTGAATAAAATCAAACTTGATGCCAAATATTAATAATCCTTGGGCATAACCAATGGTAGCAACAGCAAATTTCTGACTCAAGGCAAAATGTGTTAGTTCTTATAAAAAGGCTTGGATTAAGTTTATGATTTTATGATCTGATCTGCAGATGAAACATCTAACACGATTATATTCTGATGAACTCATATGTCAGAAACAGGCCATCTTTTCTTTTGCCAGCTTGTTTTGTCATGACACTCCGTGTCCATCTTGGAAGAAGATAAATAAGAGTTTGCACTTCTGTCGCTACTTTCTTCTGAAGACACCAGAATGACTTGCGAACATTACTTCACTTATTCAAACAAATGAAAAATGGGTAATTCCAAACTGAAATAAAACTGTCCCAGGTGTGAAAGTCGGAAACAACCCACGAAAATGTTGTCGGGTGGGAAGATTATTCTCCAGTGGGAGCAGCAATAGCAGTTAGGAGATATAGTCTGGACACACTTACTTTTATGCAAAGCGCTTAAGACCTCAATTTCACATTTTGCATTAAGATTCACATTCAATAGCTTATTACCCCGAATACTTTCCTGTATCTTTAATTCAATGATAACCAAATACTGAAATGATGCTCACTGAATAACCAGTACCGCTTCCTACAGCATATTTCCTTTCCATTTAGAAGCTCTGATAGTATTACAGTAGAAAGTGGCATAACGAAGTGTTATCATATTGTGAAGTGAAGGAAATCAAAACAAATTAACACCAATTTATTTTTGAATACAAGTGTCCACAATAAGTTCTTAAAGGGATTATCTCCACTATTTTAATGGCTAATTCAGATTAATTTTCTGATAATCATGTAGATAAGCTCTTATCCAACAGCGGTTGATTGATAGTCTTCTCACTTCTGGGAAAGGGTTTCAATGACAATTTAGGGAAAGGTCTTCATTACAAATGTGACATGTGAAGAAAGTCTAGTTTTGCTTATGGTAAAGCTTTGGAAAAAATTGGGTTTTGTTATTGATTAAAAAAAGAAAAAGCTAAGAAATTCCTATTTTATTGGCCAAACCCATATATATATGAGCAAAAAAGTCAAATAAATCACTAGAGAGTGAACAAAGCATTTCATTTCTATCGAAATTCTGAATATTTTTTTTAATAAAGATTTTTTTTCCCTACAGAACACTGACATATTTTATTGTAAAAGTCAAGGTGAAATGATATGGCTTTCTTAGAATTCTCCTCTTCTCTGAACACAGAAAATGTGTTTGCCAAATATTTGCGTTGAATCTGCAACTTTGGAAGAAAAAGGTTGCAGCCAAAAAAAAAAAAGCGTGCAGCTCCAGGTCGTGAAAGAAGTGCCCGTAAGAATGAGAAAGGCTTGCACCTGCTGTCTGCTTTACCTATTAACTGGATAATTTAACTAGGAAGCAGCAACAAGAGGATTACATCCAGATTACTTTAAACTAATACTAAGTTCAGCAGTCATGGGCAATACAGAAGGAAGTCAGTGAATTATCACAAGCTTCTTGAACTTTGAATAAAAATAAAGGCAGGAACTCAATGTACCGACATGCAAAACTTTGAAGTATGCTCAAGTCAGAGAGCGATCATTTTGCAATTTCAAACAGTTTTGATTTCCATTAAGGGCAAATCTCATCTTCTGTTTTATCCACTCAGAAACAAGCTGTTTATATGGCGATGTCAGGCATTGCCCTTTTAGAAATGAAATGTTATTTATCAGATATTAGTGGAATATTAGTATGTACCCACATTCTCACACCACATACATACTGCCATTCTCAAAACGATTTTATGAAGAAAATATTTTAAGCCTTGCTTAAACAGAACAAAATAAAACGGGCTTGTATCTATTCTGTGTATAACAGAAATTGATTTTAACATTACTTTGAAGCACATACCCCACTTCCACATAGTGCTTCCTTTGGATTTTCTGCAAACTTCATCTCCCCTCTAGCAAAACCCCAAAATACATAATATTGCTACCCAAAAGGACACGGATCATAAAATGTTGTGTCTGATGGACGTAGGTATCATGTGTCGAATGGCTGAGTTCGCGTAGCTCCATAAGCTGGCTTGGGTAAATCCTTTCATTCGCTGTGCTTTGCTATTAGCATCTTTGAGTTTTCTGTCCTCCCAGCATTTTGTTTTTATTATTAAGAGACCTGAAGTAATTTACCTACACTTATCTCCAAAAAGACACAGTAAAGGGACTAAGATGGAGGTGGAGGAAAAAATAAACCAGGCACCTTTCATTTGCTATTCACCAGCATTTCCATTTAAGAGATCTTTGCTGCATTTCAAAAAGGCAGTACTCTTGCAAGAATGTATAAAAAGAAAACTTCACCTTCCTGCTTTCTTAAAATGTTTTCCCAAGGCAGCTGAAGGAAACCAGTAAAGATAGAAATATAATTGTTTTGATTTCAATAAAAGTAACCAATTTCACCTCTCAGGTCAGGTGTTATGGTGTGATAATGCCATTTAGATGCAGAGTAATTTGTAAAGCAACAAGCATTTTTATAGCCTAAGGAACAGTGGTCCAGCTCTTTAGCTGGCATAAATCAGCACAATTTCACTGAAGCAAATGGAGCAACTCTGATTTACATAAGCCGAAGACATGGTCCTTTATTTCTCAGATCCACATTTCGTAATATCCTGAGGATATATTTTGAAATAAATAAATAATTCAGTGCTGTGTTATTCACCTGTCAAACTCGGCTTGCTTTGTTGAGCTAACACTCGAGCACACCCCTTATGGTAGGCACGTGCTCTTAGCTCACAATTTCACAGCAATATCGACAAATCTTCAGTTTGACTCAAGAATATTATGGAAACCATTTTCCCATCCCAGATCTCTCTCATGGAAGAAAATCAAATTGGTACTTAGCTCAAGAGTTTCTTCTGAAGAAATTGGCCATTGGATTGACATCTCGTGCTTGCAGAGAGCATGAGACTCAAAATCCTACTGTAGATAGTGTCTGATGAAGATGGAACATCCAAAGCAGGGCAAAAGCAAAGGAAAACAGAAGAGCAGTGTTATAAATAAAACTGGTTTACGCTGGTTCTCAAGTGCTATAATTTAACGATATGAGAATTTTCAATACTAAACACCAGGAAGCATGTGGGAGCCCTTGGTAATTCCCCTCAGGCCCACCTGTATCCCATACTTTAAATTAAGGAGAGAGAAAAATACATTGGTTAAAATTTTACAACAATTTTGGCCTGAAGCAAACCACACATTTTCCCCAACACAAATCAGCTGCATTTAATTCCCCAGACAGCTGGCATGAACACAGCCTCTCCACAGGACACCTGAATTACAAAATTAGCACATTCAGAACTCTAAATCACATTCCATTACATTAAGCCCTAAGGTCCAACATTACGGAGGACGAGAATAAATTGCAGAACTTCTCCTGAATTAACCCTCTTAGCACACTCTCAAAGTTAAATTGCCCTTTCCTCCCCTTTAAAGAGACGCGGAAACTTAAACACTCCCTCCCGCCCTTTCTCATCTATTTCCCTTCTTGCCAAGTGTCACGGTTTACGGGACAGAAATTGGACGTCTTGTCAGAAGCTCGCATTTGTAAATTAGCCCATCACAACCTGTTTTGACTCCCTTAGGAAACTGGCAGGTTAATGTTTATGCCTGGTCCTTCAGACGACGCTGACCCACCTACTTATCTTCAGCAGCACACTTCATTGCAGTGCGATGGCACGCCTCGCCAAGACAAACCTGCACTGGTCGGTTGTTCTTGGGTGCAAGCTGCTGCCAACAAGGCAGTCATTCCTGGGAGAAGTGATGCGAGTTGGTGAGACAGTTTTGCTTACAGCTATACAGCAGTGACCTGATCTGATTAATGCAAATTTGCCAGTTCTTGCTATGTTATGATTAGGTTATCGTTCTGTTGCAATTAGTATGAATTTTGATTTAGATATTGTACGCTTAAAGACCAGTGTTTTACCAGCTCAGCTTTTAAGCCAATAGATGCAGATGATTAAAAAGATAATGAAATAGTAACAGCAGGCCTTCAAGGAGGAAGAACAGGATCAGAAAAAATGACAGTCATGAGCTTTTGAACAAGAAGAGCATAATATTTGAAAAAGAACACTGTTTCCAAATTTTAGAGTTTCTTCTTAACATCAATTACTGAGTATCAGTGTAATGCTAAGGTATCTCAAACAGGTATAAAAATGTGTATATTTACTCTACGTACGCATTAACAAAATGCTGACGTGTGGAGTTTGGTGCTCTCCCCTCCGCACCTCACAGCAGCTACTGGGCAGGCCTGCGCGTCTGCGGCAGCCAAGCTGCCTTCAAGGACGCGGCACAGCCACAAGTTTGAGTGTGCCTGGAGCCGAAAGTATAATCACGATTCATTGCTGTTTGCAGGGAAATGTTGTCATTTGTCTGTTCCTTGCTTCCAATGACCTCATTTTGCAGCGTGATAGGAAAAGGACCGAGCTGAATCACTACTGGCACACCCAGTACTTGTTGCTTGAAATTACCTCACACCAAAACATTAGCAATATCTGCACGGAAATGCCTCTCTGCTCTTGAATCTGCTCTCTTACATTTTTATGACACTGAATTTCCACTCATACTTTGTTGACTGTCACAGAGAAGATAATTTTTTAATGGTGACATTCATTATTTATCTACCTGAGATGACTTGTGCTGTGCTAACCCCAGCCAGTCAATTCCGTCTGCTCCGAAGCAAGATAAAGCTATGCATTGCTATGGCACATTTTCAACTTCTTTTATCACTTGAAACAATTATTTCTGAGGAAATTTTGACTTCCTTTACATATGGTGCATCTTTTCCTCTTACTTCTTGTTACAGATATTAAATTACTATTATACGGGATGCCAGAAATCCACGACAGCTATGGCAATGGGTGCTGTACCTTGCAAAAAGTTTCAGCGCTTGGAGAATGAGAATAAGCAATGACCCAGTATTTATCACCAAAGCCTTCCTGGATCCATCCTTGCAAAATGTATTTTATAAGCAAATAACCCATGTAGTTTAAATTCTGTTTTAAATAGTAGATGTAAAGCTTGTGATAAACAGACTGAAACAAATCGGTTATACTAAGAAAAAGCTCTGGCAGCTAAGCTGGGAATTTTGATCTTGTGTAAGATTGGCAAGGGAGCTGCAGTAGTTAGTGGAGTAATTTGTTTGTAGACGTCTGCTTTGAGGAACCAACTCTCTCCTGGCCAGGAGCGACTGCTGCTTAGGCTGTGAGCTGCGGCTGTATTTTACGATGCAGGTGGGCTGCCAGGACCCTTCTCTTGCAGCAGTTCAAGAAGGTGAGGCATCAAGCTCTAGAAACCAAAACTGTTGAGACAGAGACTTTTGCAGGTAGGCAGCAGGTGCCTAATGTCCCACTGCAGTTCAAAAGCAGATGGAGCAGACTGTACAGACACAGACATTTAGCTACCAGCACTCAGAAAACAGCCACCTAAGGGAAGAGGACAGCCACAGACAGCCACAAAGGTTTATGTATCTCGCATGCCTGGGGAAAAACAGATCCACGGCTGTTTCTACATTGTTTGTTAGGCGTGCCATGCGGTGGTCTCGGAAGGGACATCGCTTTGCTTGGGGGCCTTCTGTTGCCTTTTGGAGCAGGGTTTATGGCTGAGCCCCATATCTGCATTTCCCCGCTAAGGGAACCAGGTGAATTTCTTCAGGCTCACACCACGTTGTAAGCAAGAGGTAGGTAATGCATACATAAACTTTGCATGAGGCGGTTAAAAAAGAAGGCATCGTCTTCAATATTAAGAAATAATACTGTAGCAGAGGAGAAGAACAGAAAATGACGGTGGAACAGCTGCATGCGAAAGGTATGCAACTCCCTCCCCCTCAGCGATGCTTAAAGAAAATAGCTACTGGGTATTAGTTTTTAGAATAGAGGAATTAAACTATGTTGTCATTTGGGCTGTGGTTTTTGCAGTGAAAACTAAAGGCACAGAACAACTAGTGAAAACAGACTTAGTTTAAATATATGCATTGCTCGGTATTCCAAGAAAGGATTCATAGAATTCAAAGAGCGTAATGGAAAATAATAACAACCAAAGAGAACAATTTGCAATAAGTGGAACAAATAGAAAATAATGAAAGCAAACTGGATTCAGCCTAATCTACTGAAACTAAACTCTTAGCTGAGTACATGATAATGGAAATAATTAAAATTACTGATTGTATGGGGGACAAGAACATAGCAATGAAGAATATTGAGCTGAAGGATGGGAGAAACAGATGTTTTTGCAAATATTGTGTGTGTTAGGCTTAGTGAGAGTACAAAAGTGGCAGCATATTTGAATATAAATAAAATATCTATCGTAAGCAGTGTTTCCAGTTTTTTCCATGGCTTTTGCTGTCCTGTTAGTCAGTTTAGTGAGAAATTTATCCTTGGGCATACTTTTTGCCTTCTCTGTCACAGTGCATCAATTATACTTCACACTGTACAGTGACACTGGCTTGCAACATTGTTTTATGCCCTATTCTGTTATTATTTATAAAAAAAAATCCTATAAAACATATTTTAGAGAAAACTTTAACACATTTAACCATGAGTTCTCACCATGGTGAATTTTAATGTCCTATATTAGTCACTGTTAAGGACAATGTTAGGTTATAGAATTCCAACATCTTTTCCCTCCACTCTGCACAGATTCAATCATTGTATCTTCAAAGTCCATGGTGTGTGTCAGCTCACGCTCAAGAAGCCAGCAGTGACAGAGAATTGAGATGCGCTGCCTTTTTGCATTCTTTATCAGCCTCGCCTGGGAGAAAGAATATTCTTTACTGCAGTCCAGTAGCTGTGAGAACACAATTCAGTATTCAGTAAGCATCTAACTAACATTATTTATGAAAAAATAATTCAAAGAATGCCTACAAGAGGCTGGTGTTCAGCAGGAAAACTAAGGGTCAGAAAGCTTGGGTTGTGTAAGTGATTCTGCTATCTGCTCTTCTACTCATACCTTCTCTTTCTGTGTTAGGTTCCTGACATCTGGATGAGTATAAACGTAAATTACTCTGAAGATATACGTTGTGACAGGTCATTATTGCCATCAGTATATGACTTAGATAGGAACACTGCAAACCAACTCTTTGGTTAGCCGAACCATATTTTATCCCTTCAAGCTGAGTTTGTGATCCATCTCTTATTCTTCTGTTTGGAGGGAAAAGTGCTTTCTTACATCTAAGACAAAATCAAATAAAGTATTGGTAAAAATATTACCTAATCTGTGCCTCTTTACTCTGGGGGAAGGATGGGTGAATTCATTTATCAGAGTATAGATCATGGTTTTCTGAGAACAGCATTTACATGGAAATTGTTAGACAAATCTTCCCCATTTCGATGTAAAAATTCGATCCTCTGCAATCTAAAAAGCTCCAGGGATGTCCCTTTCTCTCCAGAGAAAGACATAAACTTGCCTGGGCTGTGGTCTTAACTGGTCTCTAATTTGGTAACACATAGATCCCTAATGTTAATAAGCATCAGCAAAGAACCATGAAGATGATCGATGGACTGGGGGGTCTGCTACATGAAGAGACACTGAGAGCTGGGACTGTTCAGCCTGGAGAAGAGGTGGCTCAGGGGAATCTAACCAACATGCATAAATACTGATGAGAGGGAGTAAAGAAGATCGAGCCAGACTCCATCTGGCAACAGGCGTGAACTGAAATACTGGAAATTCCATCCAAACATAAGAAAACACTTTTTTTTTTCCCCCCTGTGCAAGTGATCCAACGCAGGAACAGGTTGCCCAGAAAGGGTGAGGAGTCTCCATCCTTGCAGATATTAAAAATCCAACAGATCATGCCCTGAGCAACCTGCTCTAGCTGACCCTGCTTTTAGCAGAAGGTTGCACTAGATGATCGCCAGAGGTCCCTGCCCACCTCAACTACTCTGTGATCTGGAGGCCAGAACTTACCATGCATTTTCTAAAACACCTCAGAAATTTCCTACATGAAAAAAAATTAGATTTATTGCAGCTGTAAACTTTTCTGATGCTTGATCATCTTTACCCTGATCAGGTTCTCAAATTCATAATAAGAGACAAAGACAGCACATTAACATCCTTTTCTTAGAAGTAACAGCATCTCCTAAAAGAGCCGATTTATCAAATACTGTTTGGGGATACCAAGTGTGTTCAGTGAAAAGACATGCAAAATCTGGATGAAGATGATGAATTTTGCTGATGACACATAAATAGATGTATTGCCTTTTTAATATTAAACCAGGAAAAAATCCACATGAATTCATTTTTCCTTTGCCAGAGAACTCATGAGCTGTCTTAAGGGAATCACTCAGAGATCTGCTGTGATCTGCTCAGAGACATAGGATGGAAAGTTTCTTCTTCATTCCCACAAGGCAAGAAAGGATGACAGTGAGAGGGAGAAACTGAAAGACAAGGTGTCAAAATCCCCCAAAATTTGCTATCACAAGAACAGGAGATAACTAAACAGTCTGAAACCTGAAACTGTAATGTGTCAGCTTCTATGGGATGTGTTACAGACTCAGCTTGCCGAAAGCTGTGTATCCTGTTATTTTAAAACACTGCAACAGTAGCAGCAAGGCTAATTCACCACATTTACATAAGGCATCAAAAAAGAACCGGGAAAGTGATGATATTGGTCCAGAGCATTCAGAAAACAACTGGCTGTTGGTGCAGCAGCCATACTGTGCGCAAGACCACAGAGATCCCTTGGCAAGAACAGACATAAGAGATCCCTTCTTTGGGAACTCAACCTTGGGCAGCACCTAGTTGCATTAGATGGAGTCAAGATCTGCAAATAAAACAGTTTGTTTTGCTCTGTTTTTACAAAATAATCTAAGGTCCTCAGATAAGGCTGCTGTACTTGCATAAGCTGAGCATTAGTGTGAGAACATTCTTCGATGCGGTACTGAAGTTTGACCCTGGCTTTCTCCTTTGTGCTGTGCCATCAGTGCCAAGAGAATGAAGAGCTATTTTAACAGGACGGCTGGAGATTTCTTTGATGTAGACAGAGCTATGCCGCCCACAGTCATTGGGAAGATTGCAGGGTGGGCCTGAAAGAAAGGCTTTGGGCAGGTGCAGAGTGAAATGCGCTGGTACAGCACAGCAGGCTTGGAAGGATCTCTCCCATGCAGCATACTTTAAAATATCTCTTAACTTCCCCGTCTGTTTTAGGGATCATCTTAATTTGAAGCAAGGATCTTGGGGAAAGTCAGCATGAAGCTGGCTTTTTCCCTTCTTTGACCATGCACTTAATACATTATGGCTAGATCATTGTCATCCATTCATATAAGATTTCTATGCAGGTATTATACAAGGTAATTAATGGGCAATACTAATTCTATTGTTAAAAAACTTAAGAGTACCCCAGCTCTTTAAAGAGGTCATATACGTAATTTGATAACATGTTCAGATGAAGTAATATTTTTTTCTTATTTTATAAAGGTAAAATAGAAAAAATCCTTCACGATAGTTGTTTAACACAATGTTTAACGAAGTGCATGACTGCACTTTGTCCACAGAAAACAATGGAAAAGGTTAGTGGTAAAAATCTCCTCCTCCAAGCTTTTTTATTTTTGCTAAACTTTAAGACAGGAGCCCTGTTCTTTCTTATTCAACAAACGAGTCCCATAAGACTATTGGGTAAAGCACTTCAACAAGAATGATGTAATATGCAGGATGTTTGCAGGCACAGGTTCAATATGACTACATTGTTCCTTATTTATAAACATGTCACTTTTTACTGGCACAGCTTCACACATTTTTGATGATGAGAGCTGCTCTTTCCTTGGCAAAGCAACACAAATTCATTGCAGCAGGAGGAACCAACATCACAAGATTTCAATGAATAGAACCATCTTTACATGACTCAAAGCTCTTACTCAGAGATAGGGCAGATCGAAGAGATAAAGCAAGGAAAAACTTTCTTGCAATACAGGAAACTAACTATGGAAGACATGGATTTTGGAGGAAACGGGGAATGTATATTTTCTGTGGTATATCGTCTTATTTTGGAAAGAGTCAGGATTCTCTTGTGGGTTTGTCTCTGATCCCTTCAAATTATTTTGATGTATATTTGTATGCTTAAAATTATTTCTCCTCCCTTTTATTGTGCTGTCACGCTAATGGATTCATGTGTCACTTTCTATTTTCATTACAATTTCTGTCAGGAACATGAAAAACCCAAATGTCTTAGTAATTTGTAAACTACCACAATGTACTCTCTTTGGCCTGACCTTGTCATTATTGTATAACTTAATTGGCCAACTCTTCCACTTCTTTTCCTTTTCATAGCCTTATTATAGTGGAAAATGAGAAGAGACTTGTCATTGACCAGTCAATCAAAAATACACACCATTTAAAGATGAAAATAACAACCTCTCAATTAATTTCATAGAATTAACACTCATTATGATAAAAGTCTCCTGAGATAAAGATTGAGATCAGGACTAATAAGCAGACATTTAGCCATTCCTCTGACAAAAGCCGGTAATAAAATTAGGAAATGGAACAGTTCAATTCAATCACAAAATTGCAATTCCATAGTTTCCCCCTCAGACTACAAGATATTTAAGAGATCTCCATTTTTCTCTGTACAGTCAGAGTACATCTCATTTTGCCAGTTCTGTTGGCTGAAGTATAGATCTGGCTGTAATTTCAAAAAACGTCTTTCCCAAGGTACTTGATGACATTTTCACATTTTGGACTACCTCTCTGATGGGAAGCATAATCATTTCACTATTACATTGTTATTTCTTGCAATGGTTTTAGTTTTCCTCACACAGTTTCCATCTTCAGATGGTGTAATTTTAAAGTTGCCAAGGAAAGGACAGTCTTTTCTTTTTTTAACTAGTGCCCATAAGGTGCACAACAAGATACTCCATGCTCTATCACAATAGTAACAATAATATAAAAGAAATAAAATAAGTAATAGACATGACAGAAACCTGTGCTCCAGAATTGGCCATAAATCAGTAAGATCTGAGGAGGAGGAAGCCACTGGGGATGTCTGCTTTATTATTACTATGGGAAAATGAGACACTAGTCATCTAGTAGCTGATTTAAGGTAACACAGACTTCAAAATGAAAAACGGTTGAAGACAAAAAGCTTTTTATTTCTGTGGAAAGGAGCACTGTTATCACGGAATCAGTGGTCATCACAAAAAAGCAGTCAAATATAGTTATGAATATTTGTTGTTCCAGTATCCCGGACAAATGTTTAAGATGAAATATTCAGGCTCATCATATAAAGACTGCATCTCTAATTTGAAACCAATGGTTAAAATCAATTCAACATTACTACCATTTAGTTAACTTTTTCCCTAGTAACTTGAATTGTGACAGCTTGCTTTCCTGCCTTGTAAAAAGCTCCATCCAGAGAGCCTTCCCAAGATATTCACCGACACTTCACCTACCTTTCTCTGGTGAACCCAGGCTACCTCTACAGAAAGCCAGGAACAAGAAAGAGAAAACCGATGCAGTTGTGAAAGAAGTCAGCTGACCGTGCCGATTGCCTGACGGACACCAGATTAGAGGACCACGGATAGGGAAACAGTGATCAGGTAGAAATTTCTCTCCCCTTGGTTTTTTTTTTATTTCAGGTCAAAGAGCACAGATTTGAAATGAGAGCCTGGCCTTTGGAAAATAAGCACCGAAACCTTTCTGTCATACACTACAGTAGTTCAAGATTATTAGGTTGCACATTATTCTCTTTCTCACTCGAACAAATCAATTTACTCCTTGACAAATAAGCACATAATGCAAAATGCCAACTTACAGATTGGTATCATTAAAGAGAGAGCATGGTTTTATTGGCGAGGGACTGTATTTCGCCTACATTGCAGATCTCAGGGCAGAAAGCTTTGTTTGTACAGGATATGTGACCTACTACATCTGGTACACGACAAAGAAACTACAGACATGGTCAAATCGGACGGAAATGAAAGTGTAAGTATTGGGATTGCCATACCCGTACCACAAGCAAAACTGTCTGATTCTTCACAGGCATGTCACAATTGGGAATTGATTTGTTATAATAGTTGCATAACAGAAAAAGTGAAAAACATTTCGCATGGAAAAGTCTCCAGCGCTCTGTGTCTACGGAGTTTTAAATAACTAGCCAATTTTCATTGTAGCGCTGAGGACACATACAAAAATTAAAATCTCATTGATGAAACTTATTAAAGTTGCATTCCAGAAATCTAACAATAATTTAATAGGACGATAGGGAAAATCTGCCTTTAATATAGAGGTTCTATAGCTGTTTTGAAGATCACAATCAAAGACTGTGAGGAGGAGGATTAAGTTAAGATGTGTTGTGAGTGTTGTCTCTTCTGTTGTTTTGGTAGTATGGTTCTAATAGAGAAACTGTGGCCTACATTTAAATTATTCATGCTCTTTTTCATTTGAAAACCAAAAAGTCAATTTAAAAACTTGGTAAAATTTTTATGAAAGCCACAGCTCTACAATAACTTTGACTCTGCGTTCCAAGGTAACAACCTTTTGCTCGTCATTCTTTTTCTCAATAAAAGCAAATTTTAAAATTTGCATCTTTCAGGAGTGATGAGGCCCTGTAAACAAACATAAGTATGCATAGCAGTGTTCCAGGTTAGACGTCTGTCACTCAAATCACTGTCATGCCGCAAGCTACCCTGATACAATCAGAAGGGAAAACGGAGTTAGTTAGATGGGTTTACAGGATGATGTCTGCATGAGTGGCAGATGTTTGTGCTCTAGCAACATTATGTTTTATTATAGAACAATTGCTTCTAATAGCTTTTACGTTTATGTTCAATATGTTGCAAATTCACCTCCATACCTTAAAAAAGAAAAAAAAGAAAAGAACTGAGAAATATTATGAATGGGTTCCTCCCATCCCCCAAATAAAAGCATTTTTTTTCAATAGAAAGTAATTTGGGCAGCTGGTGAACTGTGGAGCTCACCAATCTATGAGTTCTCAAACACACACAAACTGTGTCTTCATGGTTCAAGGAAGAACCGACATTACGCCCGACAGGATTATCAATCACCGACGGCACAATATCATCTGTTGTAAATTGGGAGCCTGATTAATAACAGTGATTCAAGCATGTTCCTTGAAAATCGTGATCTTTATTGACGAACTGGACTGGTGACTTTCTCTTTTCATGTTGTTTGCACTCAATTTGTGCTGCTTTCAGTTACTGATACTGTATATTACTATTTCTGTTATGATTGTTTTCCACATTATATAAAGTCAATAGTGAAGTGTCAGGTGAAGCAGGTAAATTTTTCATCAATTGTGTATAAGACTTCTTGCCCTACTTTTGATTTTCTTTCTCATTCATCAGCAATTGTACTGTACCTCTGTTTTCTTCCCTTGTCATGGTGGGAATATCTAGAAAACAAGGGGAATATCTAAGCCTGACAGTTAAAACAGCCCTTGATGTTGTTTACCTTTTTGGAATTCCATATTTTTCCTAAAGTACTGAATTAATATTTCTGGAGAAGTTTTTGTTTGTTTTGTTTTTGTTTTTTTTTTTTTGTTTTTTGTTAAAAGTTTCAGAAAGCTTGATTTCCATAGTAGCATACACATATCAATTATTTTTGACATAAATCAAATTACATTGAATTTTGTATATTTTTCAAGGGATAAAGTCAACCTATGGCTGAAGAAAGGGACTTTAGTTTTCTATCCCTCAATCACCCGCTACGTTTTAGGAGGTCTTTGAAAAGGAGTAGGTCCAACTTAACCTGTTTGGGGTTTTGTTGTGGTTTTTAACTTGGTAAGTTCTGTTCTCAAGTCCATGTTCATCATATTTCCTTTGGCTAGTCTTGGGAGTGCACCACCAAATTTCTGTCTTGACTGGCATGGATGAACTAGAGCTTGTGTCCACAGGATTCCCAACAACTGTCTTTTACAAAACTGGCAGAGCTGACCTTTTGCTCCTGAGGTAATATACTCAAACTGTTTAACCTGTGAAGGGAGTCACACTCTTGGCAGAACCCGCTGTAATTATGAAAAGCGCAAGCCTGTTTGTTAGATAGCGAGCAACAGTAAATCCATCCTGTAGGTACTTTACTCTCTGGATCAGCTGCACAATAGCCCAACCGTGGAAAGTTCATTTTTTTATGTGCTTCGTATCTTAAAAAACGTGCATCAGTTGACACTGCTATCTGAAACTACATTTACCACCACATTATCTAAATTAGTAAGCATAACGTATCAGCAAAACCTTGTAGGGCAAAAAACCCCCAAACCAACCACTCGACCAAAAAAAATCCCAAACCGAACCTCATCTATTTTATCATCATAATACTTAAATTAATATTGACACATTTGGGACATTTTGGCGAACAGACCTCATGAATGACAATCAGCACCAGTCCCTTGAAAATCTTTAAAAATCATGACCTTGAGGCAAGGTGTGTACCCCTAAAGTAATAAAGCAGATAGTGGAGTGGAAGCCAAAAGCCCATGTAATTTTTTGCTGGAAGGTTAATGATGGGTGTCGATGAATGGCTT
The DNA here is from genome assembly GCF_964199755.1 of Larus michahellis. Classification (NCBI taxonomy): domain Eukaryota; kingdom Metazoa; phylum Chordata; class Aves; order Charadriiformes; family Laridae; genus Larus; species Larus michahellis. The sequence goes on along the minus strand of NC_133903.1, from coordinate 43,449,250 downwards.
TTATGAACACAAAATTGATTTAGCATAGATCACCTCTGTTACGTTCAACTGCTAGATATTTTCTTACTTATAAGAACTGAAAGTCTCGAACTTCATTACAATTATTTGCAAATGAGATTTGCCGCCTTCTTGTTAGGCAAGTTATTTTACTGCTTAGGTGGTCTGAAAACGGAGACTGCTGGGAAGCAACGTCCTCACAATTGAGACTGCAATGCCTCAATTTTGTAAGTGTTGTTGCTTTCTGCACGGCCTGTAGTGCTGCAAGGTGGGAAGAGCTGGGGTCTGTGCATGGGCATCAGCATCACAGATCTGCTCTACCCCACCCATTTGGCTGGATAGCCCCCCGCACACGTGTCCTGAGGCTCCATCCTGGCATCCTGTTTCTGCCCTCCTCCAGCTTTGACAGCACACATCCCAAAAGCTCCAAGGCTAGTGTTACAATGGATTAACTTTGGTCACATATACTTTTCTTAATTGAAATAGAAAACAAATACCTAAATCTGCATGATGTCTCTATTGCTGACCTCACAGCAAACTCATTACACCGAAGTTTTAGAAACATGGTTCTAGACTAAAATGCTTGTCAGTTTTCAGATGATGTTTTACAGCTTAGTGTTAAACCACTTCTAAAGCCATGGTTAGAAGACAAATGTTGACACTCCTCTAATTAAAGCGGAAATAATTTCACCAGAAGGCCACTACAGAGGCGCACATGGTACAAGACTGCGTAAGAGAACTCTGTAATTATTTAAGAAATACTGTTAAGGGACCTCTGTGCACTGGGGACTCAGCTGTGGGCAGACTCTCCCAATACCTCAAGCTCCTCTGTGAAGCAATGAAATAAAGAGGAGGGAATAAAAAATGATGAGCGCCTCACTGGTTTCTGGAATTTACTGGGAGGACAGAGAAGAGCCCCAAAGGTATCTCGAAACTCCAGCGACTCTTTTAAGAAGTCCAACAGATAAGTTTGCTCTTTCAAAAATTCAGATCCATTCCCAGAACACTAAAGTTAAGGATGTCTTCCTTGGAAGAGCACTTTCTTCAGCAGCAGGAAACCGTTTGCACTGGAAAAACTGCAAAGTGAAATGCAGACCAAGATGCTTTATGAGGAGGAACGTTCGTCAGGCTGAAACTGTTAAACACACGTTCTCAAGAGCGGTACTTAAAAGAAGAGGAGGTGATCCTAGTAGCAGAAATGTTAAGAAACCTCAATAAGGGCGCAGGGACATTTCTCAGAAAATATAATTCACTGGAAACTATTCCCAGACGTGTGGTATTTTGAGCAAAGAGCTAAACTCTATGGTGAACCCCACAGCATCAGTGATTTAGGATATGATTCAGTGTCCCACTGGAGTCAGCAGGAGATTTCTGCTGCGTTCAACAGTCTTTGCTTTGCACCCTTGTGGAATGGAAAATTCAGAGCGTCATTTGTAACCTAAGGTATGCAGTCAGGGGAGGAAAAGCACTGCATGCAACAAATCAGCCCACCACCAGGCCAGCTGCCGCAGAAGAAAGGCAAGATACAGCCAGAGTGACAGCAGGCGAAATATCAGGCATCTACGGACAGACAAGCAGGTGGGCAACATCCAGGCAGAGTTACTGCCAAGGAGCACCAGCCAACATCCCACACCTCCAGAAGCAGAGCAGCAGAGGCATGGATAAATGAACAAACCAATGCGCTTCAATGCAAGCAGCCACATACTAGCCAGGGTGGCAAATCAAGGGAGTTAGAGTCTATTCTGGCAAGATAAAGGTTGAGGATGACTGGACCTGTCCTGCTCCAGGTGGTATCCTGGGTATTATGCTCAAGGCCGGGGTATTTTAAGTCCACAGCACAGTGGCTTTACAAAGCCATCTCTTTTACCCCTTTCTGAAATATTAGTGGTTAGGCTGGCACTGCACAAAGGTTCCCAGTCCTGTATTGCCACTTGGGTGCTCACGTTTAACTCAAGGCAGCTGCTTGTATCCGCTGCTCAAGGGAAAATGTAGAGTCCCTGTCGTGACCTGGGTAAGGGTGTCTGGAGGCTGCTGGGTGGCTCGACTGGACATGCTGTGGCAGGAGCTCAGCACAGGTCTCCCACTCTCTAGTTTACACGGGGATGTCTTTCCCTCCCCACCGCTCCTTCAGGAAGCCCTGACCTGCCTTCTGGGCTCTCATCTCCTGACAGTCCCACACCACCACCACCAAATGGCACCAGTTGGGTGGCTTTAGAGAGGAATATAAGGCAGAGGGAGCTGTATTTGTTGCAAAGAAAGAAATTCACTGCTGTGTAGACAATACCAGCAATATCATTAAAAAATACCAACAGGGACATTTACATCTATCCACAGGCCTAGCTCACAGCGACAGGTTTAAATGGGACTGAAGTGACACCCCACCTGAACGTTCCGAGCTTTACTGAAGCACACATGGGCAGCTTTCATTTCCATTGCGGTTTGTGCCATGTGGGGAGCTATCATTGCCCATATTTCTGTGCAGGTCTAATTTATTTAGGATATGCACTAGGAAATATTCAGCTTGGCAATTCTAATATGCAGTCCCCTACAGTCCACGCGATTCATTTTTTTTTTCTAACTGGCTGGTGTTGCCCTCCTGCTGTATTAGCCTGATACTGCCCTCCTGCTGCTCTGTCCACCTGCTTCGAATTTATTTCCAAAATGCATCACTACTGTAGAATCTTCTCCCTGAAGGGGAACAAGTTAATAGGTTTACTCTTCTTGATGTACTCTTAGATGCCTTCTGCTCTAAGATTTGACTACTGACTATGTATTTTTTTCATTTTCTATTTCTAAGCTGCAGATAAAAATGCCCTAGCCAAAGGATGGACCTGAATAGAAGATACTTCAATCCAAACCCTGAAATGGGCACACATGAACACCAGTCACATGTTATTAGATGTTGTAGAACTTGTTTCTTTTCAAAACAAGAAGCAATGAAAATATATACCATATAATTTTTGGAGTAGCTCCCAAAGTAGACTAACATTCAGAACACATAAAATTACTTCCCCTTCTCCCCTTCTGGAGAAGACCCGTAAATTTAACAGAGAATGATAACCTCTCTATACAATATTTAAACCATCCCATAGAACATAAGAGAGAGTAATATCCCTGTTACAGAATTCCACTGAATGGTTTAAGCAATTTGTAGGCAGGAATTACATCTTTATTAAACCTTACACAGGAATTTCTAAACAATCTTACTGGTTTCAGCCTTGTTAAATTGTATGCCTCTCTTCAATCTGAGACTCTAACAGCTCCAACTGTGCAGCTATCCTTTCACAGATTACAGAAATAAATTTGTTGCTACCTACTCTTTTCTTCTTCTAACCTGAATTATTATATAGCATTTTGCAAACTCTTATGGATTTGCTGAGAAAACAATTCCTCACTGTGTCAAAATGACCATTTTTCCTTGTAACACATGTCTGTGTGTACACAGATGATGGAGGGAAAGTTTCTTATTTTCAAATGTAATTGAATAAGCTCTTACTGGAACATTAAGGATTTCTGGAGAGAATTCGGCAGAACAGATGTATGCTTTCCCCAAATGAAAAACATGCATCTGTTTCCTAGAAATCTAAACAACAACAGCAAAGCAGTCACACAAACAAGTTGTGTGTTTTTTTCTTTTTTCCTACAGATGGTTCTTATTTTTATACAAATGGGGAAAAAAAGCCACAGTGGAAGTTTCTAAATGAAGCAATGAAGTGCATTCTTATCAATGAAATTTAAATGGTCTCCAGGATGAAATTTTGTTTTATACAAGTCTGCCCAATCGTACCTGAAAACCGTACAAAAGCCTTCCTTATTAAAATGCTGCCTTTCAGCCTCCCTGCTTCCATTTAGTCACAGTCTGATCTCCCTATCAATTCATTTTTTCCATTTCTGTTACCTGTAGATCATTTTGCCTTGCTCCTATAATGTGGATTTAGAGCTTGCGGTCAGGAACTGATATGATCCAGGGCAAACCCTTTTGATTAGATATTCCTGTTCCATGCTCAGAGCTGACAGGAAGGATACGCTTTTTAATGTCATGAACAGCATTTCCCCCCACCCCTGTAGTCATGCTTTGCAGCCACTAAGGAGTGAATTGAAAGAAGACAGTTGCCCAGAGTATCAAAAATACCCCATCCAGAATGGCAAAATATCTTAATGTAATTAAGTATTAGGATTAATTCCTTAAGCCTTATATTTTTCGCTTGTCCATTTGAGAGATAAGTCTCTAATTAAATTTCACTTTGGTCACCGTAATGAAAACAATATCATCTCGAAGTCCAGACATAGTCAGCCTGTGTGGATAGCAGTGATAAGGCTGAGTAATTGCAGGATTAATAACTGACCTTTTATTGTGTCTGAAAGCAATGTAACAGTATATAGACTTTCTGAGTAACTTGAAAACATAGCCACATTGTACAATATTGCTACCCTGATCACTTTTTCCTTTTCACTTTTTATTTTTTTCTTTTTTTTTTCAAGCAGGGGAACAATTGGGCTACAAAGGTATGATTGTTCCTAGGTCATATTCTCCTCTAGGGTTTCCAAAAAGCAAGCAATGCTGCTCAGGCAGCTCCAGTAGCTCTGTGACAAAGTAGAACAAGTTTCAATAACCGCTGTTATTCCTCTTCATTTACAGTGCAGGCCACAGGGTAACTGTTTAATGTGGTAGCCAGTTCCCTGAACCTCTTGTACATTTGCTGAAACATGAAGCATTTTCCTAATACTTTGAGCTTCTTGAATAAGTGCAGGATTTCAAAGTTTAAAAAAAATAAAAATCTAGGGACCAATGCTCTACTGAATAATCTAGCTCTGGAGACAGAGCGTCCGCACAGTAGCATCCTTCCTTTGTGGCTGGGACACTTCACCCTCAATTAGGAAAAGGTACCTTTTAATAGAGCTGTTCCCCTTTGTGGCTAGATAGTGATGCTGAGAAAATGGTAGGAACTAGGAGCCAGACAGCCAGCATGCTCAGCTAAGCTGCTGTGGATCTTAATTAATGTGCAGAACCCGGTGTAGACTTGGACAGTTTATCCATGCCATCTGGATACAGTATGGATGCAAGGGAAACATAATCTAATAGGTATGTAAGTTCTATGAAAGGAGCTGGTAAAAATCTCTATGTAAAACAATCTTGTGTTAAATACACAGGCTGGCAGAAGAGGTTGCAAAAGTTGCTCAGGCTGCTGTGAAATCCCCTTCCACCTCCAAGGCACCCGCAGGGAATTTGGCACTGACTGCAGAACATCCCGCCTCTCTGCAGCCCCGCTCCCTACCCCACCTCCTCCCGGGCGCCGTTTCCACAAAAGATTTGTTTTCACACCTTCTTCTGCAGAAAACTTAACTTTTATCCCCACCTTCCTCATGAAATCAGCGCTCTTCTCCCTCCTGCAAGGGTGTTCAGTGGCTATGCCACATACATTGCACAGCCCAAAGAATTATTTTCCTAATATATGCTCAAAGGCCAAAATGCAGTTCTGTCTGTCCTGTCCAGTGTAGTTCTGCATGGATTATGTCAGAATTCGGCTTAATCACCTTGATGAAAAAATATTTTTACCAAAGTAGTACCATTTTGGTAGACCAGACCTGTTTGCATCAATGTAGCAAATTTATTAATCCACATGAAGATTTCTGAAAAAGTGTACTCTCAAAAACTGTAAATGCACTTAAAAACATTGTTCAGCTTTCTTCTGGATCATGTTTAACTCATTCACCCCTCCACATCATCTTGAATTTCCTTCCCCTTGTCTTCCTGTGCAATCATTCCCTACATTAGGAGACTTTATAGATCCTCTCACAGACTTGTAAGGTCAGTCTGAGAGAAATTAACACCATTGCTTTTCTTTTAACCTTCAAGCTGTATTTTCACTCTTATCTCTTTTTAAGAGTACTTTAGTGTTCGTATTTCCAACATGAACATACACCTAACTCTAGTCAGAATCTGAAATTATTCCTCTCATTCAGTATCCTGATTTCAGCTGACTGTAAAGACTTAGATCTCTTCAGGACATGATTTCTGTGACATTTTTGATTGGCAACTGAATATTTCAAAACATTGGCCAACATAAAAGCTACTGAGCCTTTGTATATGATACCATTTTAGATATGGCGAAGAGTAGACATTTCTTCCATATGCATTAGCCCTGCACACTTACTGTAGACTAAATTGAGTTCAAACAGACTGACATCTTTGTAGGTAGATGTGTGTTAAATCCTGAACAGATTAAATTTTAGCATTCAGAGACACAGACCGAGTACTAGTATTATGCCTCTTCAACGTGGCTTTTTGTATTTGTTTAATAGAAGCAAACTTCTTAAGTATAAAACTCTAAAAGACATGCCAAGAGGGATGGTTTGAGGCAATGTTTAAAATAATTTTTCCATTTGACAAATTTTGTATTTTCATGATAAAAGATCAAAATCACATCTGAATTTTATCAAATAATTCCCTCATTCAAAACAGAAAATCATCAACGCCAACTTGTTTGTTTTTGATACTTCTAAGGTATTACTGCTCTTCTGAATGAAAACAGACAGATACTGGAAAACTGTTGAAGTGACATCCCATAATTCAGGAGTGACGCATTTTAATTGTAGAGTACGTGACAGGTCAGCAAGTGTGAGAGACAGAAGTGTGTGTGTGCTTGCGTATTTTCACTCTTGAAAATGTACATGCCCACATGTACATGCCCACACATAAAACTGACAGAGGGAAAGAGGAGTCCTTTCTGTTCTCAAATAAGACAAGACCCAAATGCTTTAGCGAGAGATAATACTTGGAACACACTGCTTACCCTGAAACCTCCTGAAAAACGGTAGTTGTATTTCTCTGCTAGATTTTGTACATCCCCATCAGCTGGGATTGACTGGCATTGCTTATAATCAAGCCATGGAAATAACAGCAAAGGTCTCTTCTGTTGGAGCATGGAAATGGTTACGTTGTGAGAACATTGAAAGTTTGACTAATTTTGACTGATAATCTCTGTCCTGACGTCATACACTGTTCTTCCACACCACACCCATCTACAGTGGAATAAGATTATAGAAAAGAATCAGAAAAGACACGTGAGCACCAAGGCCTCAAACTGTTGCCTACTTATGGAAGATTTTGCCATGCCTATTAATCTTTAAACCCTTAAGCAACTTTTTCATTTTTCCCCTTTAAATACTCTGAAGTCAGTCAAGCTGCACAGCAGTACTGTTGTGTGCTGGCAGAAAACATGCATCTAAAATTCTTTTGTAATCCAAACACAAACACACACACGCACTGCAGCACACTGCATTTTTGGGGTTTTATTTTTTTTTAAGCTGAAGCTCACAAATACCATACATGATGTGCATGGATTAGAAAAAGTACTGCAGCATCTCAGCTTCTCTGAGCAGGGAGAGAAGCATCTTTTCGCCACTGCTGTAAGAGTGACATGATAGCTTGCTTCTGTTTCCTACCTTGGCGGTCCAGCTGTGAGATCCGTAAAGCAACCATTGAACGTCTCGCCTCTTTTTCTGTAGGAGTGTCACAATGTGCAGCTTTCTTTGTGCTGCCATATGCCAGCAGTCTTTTTAAAAGCCACTCTTGCTCTGCTGCTGATCATCTTTGCAACAGACAGTAAGCTGATTTCAGAACTGCTCTGATTTCCACTGCTTTCAGTGAGAGCAGAAGCGGGTACTGTAAAAAGTACTTGGCAGAAGCGACAGACAAGTCCTATCAACAGTTCTTGCAACTAATACTAGCACTGATCAAATTCCCCCAATTAAAAACTTAGAGTGTGAAACAGTCTAACATTTTGCTGCAAAGTGATTTTGCAGAAAAGGACAGAAGATGAGGGAATGTTAAATCGTGAGTGCAGTATCGTCTCCAGCAAGTCTATCAGAATTGTGTCATTCTCTTCAGCTGGTGCAGGATTTTTAATTTGCCCTGTGTTCAGCAACATGCACAAGAAAGGACATGAGTGCCTCAGATCCTTATTTTCTTCCCAAAACCACTATTCGGAGTGGGAGTTGCGCATATGTTCTTCACAAGACTTGAAATGTAGAGTAGTTTCATTTGTTGGCAAGAGTTTCTCAAGTTATTTCATGGTCATTACTTCATATTCCAGCTACCTAAGTAATCCTGGTCCATCCCACTGCAAGGAAGTCTGTCTCCAAAATAACCAGATGAGCTGAATATCCTCATTCATCCTGTTGGGCATCACTGCAAAATACCATGGAATTTTTATTCTCAGGATGAAATGTTCCTAAGTGTTCCTGTATTCTTGTCCCTCTCGGCCATCGTGTACAGAAGAACCAAAATATTTCTGCAGTGGTTAAGTTCCTTTGTACTCAAAGAGGGAAAGAGTAGGATTTCAGGATACATTAATACCCCCACAAGGAAAATGAGTTACATGCTTGGACTCATTCTGCTCGCCTCAGTCCAAAGGAGGAGCACTTAATGAGCAGTAGCTAGTGGAGCTACATAGGTGAACGAAGTCATAGGCACTGAGACTGCTACACTTGAGTCAGATGGATCTATTCACATCCAGATGCCTCCATGACGATGACTGCAGTAAAAGTTCACCCCAGGTGAGGGCTAGGTATTCATATCTGAAAGGCCCTTCTGACTGCAATAACATGTAGCTGTCAGGAAGCATTATAGACAAAGAAATAAACACCAGGGGAAAGAACAAAAGCTCGGTCATGAGTATCCCAGATATTCCTAGGTCAGTACGAATTTCCAGGGCTGGACAGCAAATGGCCACCCTGTGTGACAAAGGCATTTGTGAGAAGGGGCAGGGTGGAGAGCACTGGTGCCTCGCTAGCTTCTTGCACCAATACAGGGAAGCATGTGGGAAGGGGACGCCCGATGCCAGAAGGACAAGTACGTTCCTCTCTCCTGTAACTAGATCAGACAACAGTTCAGAAGGCAAAGCTCTTCATACTGTACCCCTTCTCGGAGGTGCAGGAGGCTACAGCCCAGCTCAAAGAAGTGAACGCACTGCAGAAGTGAGTTTTGAAATGTGGAAGGCCCAAAGAGAATTAATAATAAATAAAGTACACCTCAGAGGAAAAACCTTGAGTTTCTCCTCTGAGTTACACGCAGCTATTTGAAGTCAGTAGGAGTCGTCTGTTTATAGCTGTGAGCAGAAAGCAGCTCTGTGTGCCCAGGCATTATCAGCCCTTTATTCAAGAACACAATATCTGCTTGATAATGCATGCACTGTTTTGTCATTAGTTGTCAGTGCACCTCCCAAAACAAGTTGTCCCTCTGTGGTTTTATAATCATGGGAATATTCTCGACGGTCCTATCAGACGGGTTTTATTCTGGCTCCAGACAGCTCTGGAAAATAGTCTATTGAATCGCATCGGAAACCAGGGCAGAGTTGACTTCCTGGTGGACTCCAAACAATCCAAAGGCTCTCCTTGGAAAGCACAGCCTGTGCTCCGTTATTTGTGCAGTGCCACGCTGCCCTGCAGCTGGGGTAATCAGCTCCATCTCAGCGACTCCACCCCCACCAAAACGGGTAAGGAAATAGCAATCTATTGTTCCAGGAGTTTATGTGAGAGATTTTTTGGCTTTTAAAATAATTATTTTAGCCGCTACTTTTAAGAGATAGCAGTGACCTGTTTGCTGAAATGCCTCCTTATTTCCCTATTTACCTCCTGTTAGCTAGGACACCACATCACTGCTGTGTTTACCTGACAAGCAAAAGTGGAAAAAATGTCTATATGGGACAGTTTGTTACTACTGCGAGGTTTCTCCTTGATGTTAAATACAAAACAAAAACACAAAACACAAAGCAAAAAACCAGAACCCCAACAAAATCCCCCCTTTTCCTATTATCATATGAAGAAGAAAAACATTTCCAACTCTGAGGCAGTGCCAAATGGTTCAGCAGATTTTAGAGACTTCGAGACACTGACAGACTGCAACTCCTGCTGTTTACCACAGGGATTTAAGAGGTTCTCTCTCTTAAAATAGCCATATTTTTGTCTTCCTGAGGGTCAAAGCTTGCCACTTTCACACTGCTTTCAGTAGACATTTTAACTGTGCCATACTCAGCCATGTCAAGGGACTCTGAAGAGGCTCTTGAGATTCTTCTGTCTGAGGCTAAAAGGGAAGGATTCGTTGCACTCCTGCAAACATTCCCACCAGAAACACTAAAAATGCAGGGGAAAAACACTTCACAGGGAGTATTTCACTGCACGCACACCCCAACAGAATATTCTAATGGCAATGTATGAAACTGGATTACATGAGTCATATTTACCTTATGTGATGTGACATTATGACACACGACAGAGTACCTAAAAAATCATTACGCCTCAAGAGCTTATAACCCAAACGGAATTTAAAGGCATATTAGTCAGCCATGCCCACCCCCACTCCGCTATTATCCGCAACAGCGGGGGACTCGCTGCGATGAATCAGAGCTTAGCGATTCTTTCCATGTGCACAGGAAACACCGATTAATTGGAACAGTGACAAAAAAAAGTCTCTTTACCTGGTAAACAGAATTCAGCAGTGGGATTTTACTTAATGAATAGTATACAGTTAAGTACTTCGATCTGTGAAGGTGAGAGGTGCAGAAAGCTGATTAGGTAGCTCATATCCTATTGCTTTCTCATCTGCTGGAAGCTTGATATTTTTAGCAGTCTCCTCACACAGTCACCACAACTGCCAAATTTTGTGTCATGCGGTAATGCAAAGAGAGACTTCCCCAAATTAAGAGAGAAGCAAGATAGAATAGAGATCCTCGCTCCATCTGGTTTCTCCATAAATATTCCATTTCCTGACACTGGACACCTGCCACCTCCCCGTCCCTTGGCGGTTCCCTCTGTCCCACCCCAGCAAGCTCCTCGCTCAGCCCCTCTCCCCGCATGAGGAGATCCTGGCGGGTCTGGCACATCTGGCAGTAAATCAGCAAAGTCCCTGACTACTGTTGCATTAAGCATGCTCTGGGGCTTAGTTCACAGTGCACTCTGGGGCATAGTTCCACTACAAAGCATACTGGATTTAAATTGTTTATCTATCTAAGCCTTAATTTATGATCTCTACAAATTCCTCTAAAATGAAAGAACCCTTAACTTGTACCATCTTTGTTTAAGAAATAGGGGAAGACTGTCAAGGGCACAGAATGCTTCTGGCACCGACCACTCCTGCTGAAAGCCAAGGGGACTTGGACATATAAGTCTTGTTTGTGCCTTTGAAAAATTTCTTCCCTAATCTCATCCAGACTAAAACACTACAGAACAAACCCTGAATGCAAATACTATTACCAATGAATAAACGTGTTTCTAGGGTATGCGGTGGCAGAAGGCTGGATTTGACAGTGGGAGCAGCCGGTAGCCCCAGCAGACGCTGACTGGCCTGTTTGACTTTGTAATGATGTTTAAAACAAAACAAAACTACAAAAAAATCAGAACTATAGGCTTGCAAAAGAGAAAAGGGGATGAAAGACACCTGAGAGAGGAGGGCTACCTCAGAGGACACTAGTGGGATTCAGAGAGAAAAATCCATCATTAGGATTTACTCCGTGCTTTAAGGAGACAAGGCCACTTCACGTTGTGTTGTCCCAGGTGGTGATGCGGGAAGATATTGGAGTCAGAGGCAGACCATTGCCTGAGGGCAGGAAAACAAGCAAGAGGCTCCTCGGCAAATTCTCTCTAGCCTTTAAGGGTTAAGGGAATATCAAAATATAAGACTTATTCAGGAAATCATCCAAAGGCAGCTCAGGAAAGTGACAACAAACATGTAACTGTTTATGGGGAAGGGGAATGGTCAATTACTAAATAAAGCTAGAGCAGCTTCTCTGGAATTTCATTCAAATTAAAGAAAAAAAACCACATTTCATCAAGCAATTAGTGGAATAAGATTTTTAAAAATACAAACACAAAACAACTTCACCCTTATTTTTCAGAACTTGAATTTTTCCCTCTTTCTACTAGAGAACAGTAGTGTGGGGGACTAATAACAATCCAGCCATCTGGCCTTCTCTCAGACAAACTCATGTTAACTCAAAGTACACAGAAAAAAAAATAATAGACATATATATATGTAACCTACCTCAGAGCATTCATGAAAGTGTTATGGTCTGCATAACTGTGATGCACCGTCAGCAAACAGCAAACTTTAGAGCACCTTTAATGTTACACCACAGTGCTGTTGTACTTGACAATTAAAGTAGTTAATGTGCAAGCTGGCCTTTAAGTGTTACACTAATCAACATAATGGATTGCTTTTGTGTGATGACCCAATAGCTGCATCTTAGTGCTTGTTGGACAAAAGAGAGATTTTTTTTTTTTAATAGTGCCTGGTTGTGGCTCTTGTAATCGTGTGATTTTGTGGTGGTAATGAGGAAGGACGTGACTTACTACCAAGCTCACTGAGGACCTGAACGTATTGGTGATCTACGCAGATATTATCTGAGTACGTGTGGCTCCCACAGTATCATATTCAACCTCATGGTCTTCCAAACCCAGAGGCAGCATGAGGGATTCAGTCCTTTAGCATTTCTTCATTGCTCCCACAGGCACACAGTGTTTTCAAGCCCTCTTGCTATTAATATTTCTCGGCTATTTAGAGAAGAAACCCTCCCCTGTGCCTACCTTTGTGTGGATTTATGGGACATGAGGAATCACAGGGCTGACCCGCTTGGCCAATTATTCAAGGGCAAGCGGGAATTTGTGTTTTTCCCCCACTTACCTGTGCTCTGTGCTACACATTCAGCAGCACGAACAAATTCAGTGTATTCAGCTTGCCAAGGAAGATTAGTACCTAAGAGTTGAAATCAGGGCTGATTGTATTTCAAGCCATTTTCCCCTTCCCTCATTCTGCCTCTGCCTCCAGCTTTTTTTTTGCCCCTTTTTTTTTTTTTTAATTATTCAGGTTAGAAATGAAACGCAGTGGTTATATTATGCTAATATCAAACTCATTAACGTTAGGCAGAAAAAATATGGGAGGTAGCCTGCCAAAAGCTAAGCCTTTGCTTTCACATTCATCCAGTAAAGTTCACTGAAATAGGAATACATCCCTTTACTCTGGATTAGAATTAAACTCCAGGTGTATTTAAAGAGCTGTATAAGGGATACTGGCTCAGAAGATGCTCCTAGAAAAGTACTATTCAATGTTACTGCCTTTATTACAATTTTTAGTTCTGTGACCTTATGCAGAAACTGCCTCATTCAAGCTCAGAGAAGACCTAACCAGGAGCTTTGTCATGTGTATCAGTGGCCGGGTAGGTGTGCTCCAGCTAACAGTGTCTAGCATTGCAGACCTTAAACTTGATTAAGAAACATGTTATTACAATTAAATACAACTGCACTAGAAGTACAAAAGCATAGATTTGTTCCTTGTTTCCAACTCCCTTTCCATGACAAATCCCACCGTTTCTGTTGTCCGCATGCAGTTTTGCTTGAAAATAAGGCTTATGCCAATCCAAATCAGAGAAAGGAGCCTTTTTCTTTAGACAGAAAATACAGTAACATTCTAAAGGTTCTTTTTTAATGCAGGTTTCTGTTTCTAGACTTTAGAACTGATTTTTGCAGACTTAAAACAACTAGGCAGGAAGTGTCTCCCAATTCCAGTATTTAATTACAGGGATAAACACTTCTATAAATTATTAATTCTTTTCTGGGAACAATTTTTGACCCCATGGACAACAATACCATCATTCTAGTTATTTCGTTATATCAGTCTAAATTATCGCCACATATTATTTCCTTCCAAAATGTTTATATAAAATTTATAATGTGATGAAAAGATCTTCCCCCTAATTTTTGTATGCAAATGTAAAATCTTGTCCATTTCCTCACAGTATTTGTTCTGTTTAATTGCATTTTAAATGAACATAAAGTAACTACCCCAAAGACATTAGCATGCTTGTGCCAGGGCTCTGCGGATTCTGCCGGCATGTATCGAGAGGTTGCTGCATCTCAGATATAATCTGGTCTTCACAGATAGTCTGTCCTGAGGGTGGAGGCAGAGCAGGCCTAGAGAAGGGCTTTGGGGGGCTTCCCCCCCTCTTTTCTGATCTGTTTCCAGTGTTAGAAAATTTAAAGCCCAGCAATGACTTGGAGAAAAAGAGGCTTTTTCTCCAATCATTGGTTCTTCCTTCAGCCAAAACAACTTCAAAACATACTGAAGACAGAGTCAGACAGGGGTAGTTGGCTAAAGTGGCTGTAGGCTCCAAGAGACAGTAATAAAGAGAGCACTGGCAGCCATTCAGCTGAAATAAATCTCAGAAAGAAATAGAATAGAAGAGAATACAAGTCCGAATTGATTTTCAGAGGTTTTGTGTCTGCAGCAGTGCCCAGAAACCACCTGTATTTATCCCCCCAGTATGTGGCCAGGCTGTCCTTGGGCGAGCGGCAAGCATCAGCCATTCCTGCAGTCTGGTTGCAACAAGGGTGACATATCCCACGGCCTCCTCCTTTTAATGATCGTTATGAAAATCCTTACCTTTGCCGTTTGCAAAAGCTTTACATTGTGACATAGTCTCAGGAAAATAAGTCAATAATGCTCCTTGTTGAGATCTTTACAGCACCTTGAATAAATTCCTGGTTTATACACAAATAGATAGGGATTATAGGCCAAGGAGGGGGAAGAAAGTTAAAAAAAAGTAAGTAAAAATCAGCTTGCCATGAACGGATAGGTCTTTTGAGGTTGAAGGTGAATTTCTTGGTTGTATAACCCCTCCTGAATCTGTCAAAAATCTAAGAAGTTCTCTGTAATTTTGTAGAAGACCAAACACCTGGAGGGCTCTAATAATTGATGCTAAGAAGAAAGCTTGGTACTTTTGAAGTTAGTTTTCTATGTGAAATGTATCTACCGCTATTTAAATAAAAGATAAATCTCCTTTAGTGAAAGAGAAGAATAAGAAAAGTATTGAGGAGAATTAGAAAAGTATCAAGGAGATTTTCCAGTGGCTTCTTATCCTGAAAGGGGCATTTCCAGTTCTACTCAAGAAATTAATTTGATCTATAGAGCCTCTAAAACTAATTTTAATTCTTCAGAACTTGAAATATATTCAGTTATTTAAAATATTAATAAGTGCTCACTTTTAACAACATTTGAGATGGTTATCAGCTCCTCTTCTGCAAACTTCCTGGCTTTTTTTGAGTAGTAAAAAGAGTTTTGGGCTGGATGTAGCAGTGAGGGTAGAGGTAGAGGGATAAGAAGAGTATGCACGCTTTATAGGGTATATAGTCTGGGTGCCCTAAAGAAAGGGTGTATCACAGTCTTACACCGTCCAGAGTAATATTCCTGTAAAGTTTGATTCAGTCATTTACAGTTAAAAGGGTTAGAAATGTCAAGTATAATCACTTACGCTAAATACATCCCCCAAACACACAACACTGAGCAAAAACCAAACCAACCAAAATGCCCACATCATTTTACACGGTGAGTCCACTGTGTAAAAGCAACGCCAATATTTATCCACCGTATTATCTGGCAAGAAGTGGATCTTGACTCAAGTTGCTCAAAGACAAATAATAATAAAAATCTGAATTTATGCCTCATGGGAAAGTTCTGACTTTTCTCCCTGAATCAGGATGAAAAGTCGCTTGCTTTCTTAAAGCTTGTTTCTGCTTAGAACGGAAAACAAATTCACAAGATTTTTTTTTTCTTTTAAAAACAAAATGTGGTATTCCAGCATTGAAATGTTATGATTCAATTAAGCTAGGCAAAATGGGGTCGTTTCAGTGCAAATCTGTGTCACTGTGAAGTGCTATGCACATCATTAGCAAACTACAGCTTTATTATTCCATTTCGCTTCCTCAGGATGATGAACCATAAAAGAACATACAAAAAAGGTAACATTAAAGTGTTGCAATTTAACTTACACAAGACACCGTGATGGCTCAGACTGACAGCTATCTATGTGAACCTAACCAAAACCAGTTGTTTGTTTGTTTTTTTCTGATTTTTGACAAATTGGAATTATTAATTTGAATCAATGTATCAATTTTTCTGATGACAAATCAAGATTTTGTCAGAATCCCAGATTTCTCAGAGAAAACCAGCTTCCCTGAATTACAGAGGAAAACAATTTTAATTAAAAATCCCTGACCACTTCCTAGCTTTCACTGCACTTCAGTCCTAATTCCCCTCTCTGCTTTTAATTGTATTTGCCACGGCAAGCTAGCACAAAAACTGGATCTTTCGGCCCCCATCTCTGTGTGACACAGAGGCAAAACTGTTAAAATGGTACCTGCGCTAATGTTACTTTTACATACTAGATTTCCGTTCTAGATGTTTCTTCTCCTGGGATCACTCCCATACTTCTTTAAACATTTGATGACATTTTTGCACCTCTTTCCTAGAGACGGGTTTTCTGTCTGCCCACCGGGCAGAGGCTTGGCCAGCTCTGGCAGCTGTGTGCAAGCCCCGAAGAGTAAGCCCTGGTGTGTGACACACAGGCTGCTTCAAATATACCCTCTTTGATAGCAGATTAGTTTTCAAGAGGGATTTGAGCTGGGCAGCAGCATCGCAGGAGGTTGAGGCAATCGTGTGATAAATCACGGCAAGTGTATCTATTTCAACAACCAAATCCATCACATCACCCTGATGATATTTTTTCTTATTGCATTGTTACAGACACCTATACCACACCCTCAACAGAGCTCAGTTAACACGCAAAGGGAAGTGTCAGAATGCTCATGTTAAATGGACACATTTTCATCGGTCTGTTTTCATAATGAAAGGCCCTCTCCTCTGCGCCAAGCCCCATTTTAAAAATCTACCTACAAAAGCGAGTGGTAAAGTCGCAAGTGGAATGAATGTTATCTGCCTCTTTGTGGTAAAACCATCCTCTGAATCTGAGCCCCCCAAAACTTGTGACCTAAATGTCAGCTGATGCGTTAGTGAAGTGTCCGATACTGTTTCCAGAGCTGAAGGCATGCTTTCTGCTTGCTCAAGAGAGAAGCAAACACGAGGCAGCCATTCATATTCGCTGAGTGAAGGACAGAAGTGCTAAGAAAGAAATCGCATTTTCTAGCTGAAGACTAGCTTTGTGTAAATGCAAGACAAAAAGAAATTATCATTCTGTTGTTCTCTTTGCCGTCATGACTAGGTCCCTCTTTTCTCTTTTAGAGCCCTACTTTCTATATTCCTGGACATGCTATTTGCTGGCTTCCAGACTGATGGTTTTTGGCTCCAGAGCTGCCAAGTTGCTGTCTATTAGCAAATATTTCACTCTTAGCTTTCCTCTAGACCGTTTTATTTCACACACACACTAGTCTGTTTTTTTTCCCTTCGTGCTGACAGTTATGAAACCTGAATATGTCTAAAAGCAAAAAAGTTTGGAAAAGTAAGTGGCTACAAGTGAAACCACAGTAAACAAACCGGATGAGATGGGGCTGACTCTTCTGCAGGGATTGTAAGACAATAGACTTTGCCCATACAAAGGTTCTTCCCAAAGAGCTGTAACTTAGTACGATTACTCGATGGTACTTCCCTATAAAGCATGGCCACCTACATCCGAACTATTTACCTAGAATCTATTAAAGGACAGAAATTAGCAGTTCAACAACTGTCTTGAGTTTATAACCTAATATGCCCTCAAGAGAAGCTAATTTTTATCTTAGAAGTGCTTACTTATTTTAGTTTTAAATGGAGTCTGGTTAGTTAACTCAAACAGATATATCAACATTTCAGAACTGAAAATTAGGCAAGATTATCTCTTCTTGAGAAAACTGCTCAGGCTGCAGATGTAGTGAAAAGCTCCTAATTCGACAAGGTGTTTTGAGAAGGAGAGAAGGAGGGACAGCTAGGACCATCCAGAGAGCACTCAAAATATATGCAATGCAATATACCCAGTAGAGAGAGATCCAGTGAGAGTCAAAAGGTAAAGCTGTTGGAACGGTGGATTCATACTGACTTCTGCTTAATAATTTATTAAGTATATGGTTCTGGCCATCTGTTTTTAAAATAGGATTTGGCTTCCTCTGTCCCCAGGCCAGCACGTGTGGAGGAATAACACACTGTAAGCAGGCTGGAGGTGAGGATTAATGGCCATGGGCCGATGTGGAAATGAAGAAATCAGAAATTATTTCTCTCTTCTCATGTGTCCATTTCACTAGATGTATGAGGTAAGCTGACAGAAATGATCTGCCCCACAGATCATTTGGAGAATCTATCAAGGCATGCAATCTCCAAGACAGGAGACACAACAGGAGCTTTCCTGGGGCTTTAAACACAAGGCACAGACTTTTGTTACAAGACACTACTGCATGAGTCCATCCAAAAAGAAAATGAACTAAAACCTACACGATAACTCACCTTAAACAACTGGAAATATCAACAATTTCGTAGCTGCATATAACACATATACCGGCTATTAAGATCAAGTCATAGTGGTTTCTCTTATCAAAAAGATTTAGTTCTCTGAGAGTTTATTATTATAGCTATTGTCAGAAGAACACTTAAAAAGAAATTCTGCTGATTTTATTTTTTCTACAGGGCAAGGACTGTCTCTTCTTATGCACCTATAAAGTATACTGTAAAGTGGGGACAGTCTCCCTGGTGTGGAGGGGTAAGTAGTACAGCTACCAACTCTGGCATTTGGTTGTCTAGTATGTCCGCTCACGTCCCCACTTCATAAGGCAAAGCTGGGTTTGGGGTTTTTTGCTTGTTTGTTTTCTTTTTCTTTTCTCCCCCTCCTTCCCACCCCCCTTCCTGTCATAAGACCTATAGCTGAACCGAGCAGCACAGTGAACCTGCACAATCGACACTGGCAGCTGTTGAGGTTAAATATGATAATTCAAAACCAATTAGATGGTATCTGGGAAGGATAGAGGGATGTGAGGTGAATATGTGGAATCAGCTGTGATGGCCAAGTGTCCTTCAACTCATTCTACAATGTGTCTTGCACTACTGTCAATGAAACTGTAGTGCCTGTTTTACAGTTCATCTCACTGAAGCAGAAGCCACGTCAGTATTTATGGAGGCAGCCGTACCTGTATGTACAGTTGCTATGAACCCAAGCATAAGAATAGATTTCTGTTGTAATCTTTCTCCACTAAAAAGATAAGCTACTACATATTGCACTATTAGCGATATTTTTCAGTTCAAGTGTACTAAGCTTATACGCTCCTTATAATTTTATGATGGCTAGCAATACAGCATGACTGGTATAAAAGTGTTCAGTGTGAACATTATCAGACCAAACAGCAAATCACAAGAGGTGCACGTAGCAAGTACTTTATTCATCTGGGAATCAGGGAAGCAAATGTATATGCTTCTGTGAAGACCGAAGACAACACTTTAACTATCTCCTGCTTATTCAAAATTTTCTTGCCTTCTGAGCAGATGATTAGGAGCTCACACAGATTTAAAAAGGCAGTTGTTACTACTGAGTTGAGTAAAATGAATAACCCAGGGTGAATACTTAATTTGAGAAAATGCACTTTTTTCTTCAACCACATCCAGGCTCCTTATCCCTGTAGACATCAGACAATTCTCACACAGTGCGTGGCCTCCAAAAGGTATTTCCCTGCAATTGCTGCCATTTGCAAGACTTTTCCCTGGTGCTCGGTGTGGGACTGATAATTATCCTTCTGGTTGACTTTTCTGGGCTTGTCACTGCTCATAGTAACAGCCTTGAGGTTCTTAGTTCTGGTCTCACTGCTGGTGCTATGTATCTTCACAGTACTTGACATCTTGAACACATCATCCCCCTGAATTTCCCCCCCAGTCCCAGAGCACCTGCCATCTTTCCTCTTCATACATAGCACTATTACTTGAAAATGGTCACAACACACTGTCAAGTGATATATACACTGAGTAGCTAAAGCTCCCTCCATCCTACAGCACAGCTAGGAGGAAGCCTCTGAGAAATCCATATTGTCTCTATTTCCTTGCCGTACACTCCATAGCCCAAGGACTGATCTCTTCTTTGGCAGGACTGTGTTTACTGGTAGAGATTTCATTTTTATCTCTTCAGCCTGCTCAGAGGCTGGTGAGACTTGATCTTATATGACACACTACCCACTGGTCTGAAGGCTTTCTAGTTGCTCCCACTTCTTTAAGACAATGAAATGGAGCCCCGGGTTGCCGTCCAGCATCCTGGCTTTCCAGCTCAGCAGCTCAGCCTGACACCTGACTTTTCCTAAAGCAGCTGGGCCTTGCAAGTGAGCCGGTTTCCTTTGCTGGGAGGAAGCATCTGCTCTGTGTGAACACCTCCTGCATCTAAAGGCGTGAGCAAGGTCTTCCACATCACAGAAGAGCACCCAAGCATGGCTGCAGCGTCAGTTTCTCCTTAATTTCTTCCCCCACAGCTAATTATCTACAGAAACTGAAATGGAACAAAGAAACAATTCTGAGGTACTGAAAATGAAATTAAAGCCCCTCCCCAGAATTATGGAGACCTAAGGCTAGAGCTTGTGACATCCACATGATAAATGTACCCTGTTTGATGGTGTTGTTCTCTGTCAGTCCAAGAAAAGAGCTTCTGATATTAGAAATTTTCCCCACTTCTGCCAGTTATTTCCAGGAGAAAAATATAATTTCTAAAATAAATTTTCATATTCAGTGGAATACTCACTTTTCTTGAAAAAAAGTCAGATAAATTGATGCATATTTAAAGAATATTTGGAGGAAATAATTCACCAAAAATGCTGCATTTAAAGAAGTATCCTTCCTCTACAGACATACAAATGAATAAAGTCATTAACTGCTTTTGTTTCCTAGTAAAAGTCAAAGAATAATTTTCTTGAGAAAGATGGCATGTGGGCACTTAAACTGACAGACAGAAGTCTATGAGTAACATTGTTATTAAACTACTAATTTCTAGATATTTTTCTATACAGTCTGAACATCCTTAGTAAACACTTCACATTTATAAAAACTCCAGATGTTAGTCAGTAGTTCGTAATGATTTATTTACCTGTCCAATTTAGTGGCTTTTTTTCCCTGCATTCTGAGACAGTCAGTTTCCCTTGATTTATTCAAGTTATTTTTCCTCTTTCTGCAGTCTAATAGCAAACTATTTACTCGAAAAATATGATAATGTATATTGAATCTCAATGGCATTGGTTAGCTGTGGTTGCTCAGCTGCGTCAGGGGAGTCTGCTCTGTTCAGTGAGGAAGGGAGTGAATCTATACTCTCCCTACAAGCGCCTTCCCATGTAATTTATAAGTTTCCTTTGCATGAACATTTGGCCTTAAAACTTGCCTTCCCATAGGATAACACAAAGAAAGTTGTTAGCCCAAAGAGACTTCATGCACAATTGAAACAGATACCCACAGATTTCGCTTTTTGGAGTATTCTCTTGTGTTTGGAAAGAACAGTTCTTCTATTGACCAGATACACTGCAAAAGTAGAAGAATAAACTGCAAAAACCATAGGAGGTAGAAGCTTTCATCAAAAGAATATAAAATGGCAGGAGAGACAGTCTTGCTGAGCTATTGGACTGCATAATTGTCCAGGGATTTTTCTACCGAAGCTTGCAGAAGTTTTTCCAGTGGAACAGTTTTTCCACCAGAAAATGATGATTTGATAAAACTGAAACTTTTCACAGCTGTACATTGATTTCCTCTAAATTTTTGATGTATCATTATTGAAACAACTTGTTGAGGTAGTATTTCAACTTGTTTCAATGTAACAAGAGTTGATATAAAGTGAAGTCTTTCAGATATTTATTTTTTTAAGTTTTGTAATGAACCCAAACATTAAAATTTCAACATTCCTTCTTTCTTAGGGTGAAGAGAAACTTTTTCTAGTATAAGCAGCTCCTGCAGATGGGCCATTCCACTCTGCCCTGAGGCTTCCTGGTGCTCCCATAACCTGCTGGAGGCCTACAGAGTTTCCCCAGCAGCTCTCAGCCCTTCTCCCGTCTAAACATCCATTCACTCCATACCAGATCGGGGGAACTCTGTGTACGGGTGTGCCCTAAGAAACACTCTGATGCTTGGCTATTATTTCATCCTGACCAAGGTAGCAAAGCATACTTGCACTTATCTATACTGTTTCCCCAACATACCTCTGACTTTGTGAAAAATTCAAAACTTCGAGGTTTCAGAATGATATAAATAGGTAATTTCCTTTTAATTCCTCCTCATCTACTCCTCCACAAACTCTGAAAGTGTCCAGCTCCCATAGCCTCTTAAGACAAAAAGTATTATTGACCTTTCTGTAATCCCTAGATTCCTCCTTCCACTGTTTTCTCTCACAGGTTTTCTGGCTTTCAGACTTGGCAAGTAGCTTACCAAAACAAACACCGCACGAATGCTGAGAGAACAGCATCTGATTAAGTGGTGGATGTTAATCATAGCCATATTTTATTTCTATTTTCAAACAGTAGAACAGAATAAGGTCCATTAAAAGTTTGACCTTTGAAAGCCACAATACTTGACTTATCTTGAGAGAACACTTCCTCCGTAGCAAGGCCCATTTGCTGGTGTGTGATGCTGTCTGCTCTCAGCAACAAAATACGTTGCTCTGAGCATTTTAAGTACAATTCAAAGAAAAAGCATCTTAAACTTTACAGTGCTTAGTCACATTTTGAAGTAGCTTTCTAAAATATTCTGAAGGGCTTCATCCAGTCAACTTTTCAGAATAATCTATGTATCTTAAATGGAGCTGGTAGATGCCAAATACTCTATTAAAACACTTAGTAAGAGAAACAAGATCTATACTGCTGATCATCATTGGGGAGCAACTTAGTTGTGCTCCAGACTGTAAAAAGAAAAAAGCTTAAGTCCAAGATGAACACTTTACATAAGAACTATGGATTAAATCAACACTGGGTTTGTTAAACTTCATTGTTCTTTGGCTTCACAGTCTCTGTTTTCTTCCAAAACTGAAAGCTGAAATACCGAGGAACTGGCTGCATGCAGAATAGCTCCACAGTCTGCTCTGAAAACTTACACAAACATCCTCTCATGAATTTTCAGGCTTTTACTCTTACTCCACACTCTTCTGAAGGTTTTGATATGGCCTATGTGGTCTATAGCTAATTTATACTCATTACATTTCTACTCTCAGTTTACCTGAGCAGTGGTAAGGAAAATAACACGCTGTATCACGGCAGAGATCTTGTCAATTAAATGCAGAGAGCACTTCAGTATCTGTATACACAACTGTACCGCTGAACTGAAAGTACACAGAAACTGTTAGGAATATGCCATGCTGCCTGTATGTACCATTACTCTGTAAAATACTTCAATATTGCAATAATATCTGCCAGCTGCAACTCACTGTGCTTCACATCAAATCAAATGCCATAAGTGTGTGGAGCCAGGGCCAGTGTCAGCTATTATGTGGCAGTTTTTCCTAAGGGGACATGCTGACAGACAATCAAAACTTTTCTTTAATATTTCTTATTGTGTTTCTGCTAGTGAGACTACCTGTCATGTAGCAATCATTCTTTGCTTATGACAGAGAAATAAAAACAGAAAACAGAAGAACCTGGGTACCCATCTCAAATGTTTGGATTTGATGAAGTTTGTTCATGTTTGGGTTAGGCTTTCAACAGCGGTATGCCACGGTGTTCGTGGACTTAGGTCAGTAATTTTGGGGACTGTCAGATACCCTTAACTGAAAATCCAAGACTCCCTTGCAAAAACATGGCTCTTCATATACACGCTAACGCTCCTAACACATCACACTGACTACAGCGGAAGGATGCCACAGATGGAAATGTTCAGCCTGGACGGGTTGAGCATGCAAAATCTGGATTTTATTTGAACTACCATTGCAGGGCAGTGTAATGTGATAACAAATACTTGTCATACCACATTGGTCAAAGTCTCAGCTTCTCTGTTATAACAGCAAAAGAAAAAGCAAACAAGCAAATAAAACTCCCAAGCTCAAAGGAATCCTTCCCAAACTGCTAGCGTGGTTGCACCATGTTGTGGTACAGAGGACTTAGCGCTGCTGTGTCAGCGTTACAGACTGACCGCCTTTGTCCTGAGCACTGGCTAGGGTAAACGTTCTATCACTAAACTGATGAATTGTACTTTGTGTAGAGAATTGTGGTCACGGTGTAAATCAGGAATTTTGTAGTTTGTGAACCTCAGATCTATCCTGCATGCTCTACTAAAATACAATTTCCCCTGCAGATTCTGCTATGCTAGTTGCTTGTTTTTACCATAATTGCTAACATTTATATTGCTTTAAAGCAAAGTATTCTCAAATCAAAACCACAAAGGTAATTGTGCTACACGGCCTACATGTTACACTGGATAATTAATCCCTTTTTAGTTTGTGCAGTAAAATCACCTGCTCTTGACCAGCATTTCATTGCCTGTGCCTCAAACATTTTTCCTCCCCGGTCCCCTACACATCTCTCTACACATCCATTCTTTTCTGTCTCTACTCTGACTCTCTATTTCCTCTTCCAGTTTTCCAATGCTATCCACTTTTTGCTTCTCTCGGCCAATGTTTTCCACCCCAAAAATGGGTCCTAGTGCTTGTTCCTTTCTATGCACCACAGTCTTGATCAACTGTAGCACCTTCCTTTGCTCAGGAATTGCCAGCTGGGAACACCAGACCCTTTGCAACCACCATACAAAAGACCAAAAGAAAGAAAGAGAAACAGTGCAGGTGGGAGCAGCAAATGGAACTCGCACCCCGGTTTGGGAATGCAGGTGGGCAGATAATGCTTGCTGTAAGAAGCTGGAAACAATGAAACTGATGGATGGGAGGATTAGGCTGGATGAGTAGAAAGGAAGGGCAAAGTCTCAGATTTGTGGAGGGCACTGCACAGAAATGGACAGAAGAAAAAATACATCAAAGGGTTCAAGTAAGCAGTAAGACATTTTAGGATTAAGCTTTGCTGATCCAAACCTCTAAACTATTGGAGGTTCACCCATCACTAATCTTGTCCCCCTTCATTTATGAGAAAACATGACCAAATATAATCAGTTACAGGATTCTGGGATACGGTTATATCAAATTATATCTCCTGTAACAAGATGCAGTGCAGTGGCATGGCCTGCATTTCAGCTGTAGTAGCAGTCAGCTTTTTCCCTTAGATGTCACATCTTACTATAATTTACTATCTGGAAGACTCGTAATTAAAACCATATGCTTCACTTTTTTTGTGTGCACATAAGGGGTTCCACATTTCTGTAAACTTTGCCAATTGTAAACTCATCTCTCTCTCCACTAACCTGTGGCCCAACTGCGTGTAATAAGAGTAATTTGGAGAATGGTATTTGGTTACACTCTATTGCTGTAAATTGCTGCTTTCCTTTAATGGCCTGAAAAGTACAGAGCTGAAGCAGTTAATCTAAAATAAGCAAAACTGAAAGGTACATTTTAGGAATAGGTGATTATATTCTTTTAATTAATACAACATCACTTTGCAGTAACTTGATTGCCTTTTCTAAAAGCAAAGGTACATTTTAGGACAGATACCGATCTCTCTGGTGATGCAGAGTGAATGTAAACCTGTCACACCTGAGGAAGTTTGATACAGTGAAATGCCTAGTGGGAACAACGCTGACACCTGGCCGCATGCCACCCTCCTGCCCACAGGTACGTCATATGCAGAACTGCTACTGGAGCAGACCAAAGATGTAGCCGAACTATTACTGCATTTTGGCTGTTGTCAGCTACCCTCATGGGTGCCCATACACGTCCCAGTCCTGAGCAGCCTCAGGGACAGGTGGTGCAGAAGTGATGGGTACAGTCCCACCCTCCCTCCCAGCAAGCAGAACCAGCTCTTATAGCCTTTATGTTAAAAAGGCATGACCCCCTTAGAAGGGGTCATACTTTATCCGCCATTCATTGGACTGTACCCCTAATTTACGTATTTTTTCCATGCTAAATGACACTCTGGACAGCTGAATTTCTGGATGGTTTCTCGTCACCTGCAAACCTGTTCATGTTCTGGCATTGTGGCTTTGCATCCTATCCCTGTAACAGGAGCAGAGAACTGCCAGACAGGGCGGTGCAGGACATAGATATTGCAGGAATGAAGGCTAGACACCACGACTCAATGCATTTTGATTCATTGCTGTGGCTAACTCCATCTCTCATCTTTGGACAGCTCTCTCCCAGATCTCTCAATAAAGACAAGGCCACATAACACATAGAGTTTTTTACCATGCTGTCTATCTCAATCTCTCTCATCAATAGATACATGAGATGATAGCTCTACAAATATCACAGCTAAACCTTCTAGTTACAGCATGAGGGTCAGTTGTTCAGGTGATGTAACCAAACTCCATCGGCTTCAGTTGAAAACACCCATACATCAGTGGAGAACCTTTTCCCTTCTAGCTTTTTCCCCTCTCCCTGTCCAAAAAGCCCTAAACCCAGACACATAGAGTACAATTTTTCAAGAGGATGCTGTTCACAAGTATATTTACCAGAAATACTCCTGCTTTGAAGAGTTTTATACATCAGCATTACTGCTCATCTGTTCACATTATTACTAACCTTTCATGCACAAATGCAAAACGCTGTAGAAGAAAACATTACTTCTCCCTTAGTTTTTGTTTTCTTTATTTCACCACAGCACCCACTGCTGCTGCACCCTACTCCTTTTCTCCTCAATACCAAGGGCATATATTAATGTGGCTTTAATCATTCACTAGTGGGAAAACAACATCATGAGGTTTTCTGTCCTCAAGTCATATTGTGGGTTTAATGGATATTTCTACTAAACCGTTGGATCTATAGACATCAATCAACTAAATACTTCTTATGTGTCATCATAAGAAAATTCTCTATCTTGAAACACTAAGATTCACTTTATCTACCATTTATAGTTTTAGCTAGGTCATTCATCTTAAGCAAGGAAAAAAAAATACAAATTGGAAGAACAAAACCAGTGATTAAGTTCCATGAAATGTTTAAAAAAAAAAAAAATTCAGGAAGAAAAATCGAGGAGTGCCAAATCACTGCATTGTCAGACTATTTAATTTAAGAAATACTGATTTTTCATTTTCAAAATGTCATTTTTATTGCTTAAACAAAGGTTCCAAATTAAAACTTTAAAGATAAAACATAAGAGCATGTAACAAAATGCCCAACAAAACAAAACAGCGTTTTTGGGGGAAGGAAAGATTTTTCTCTTTCTTACTCCTGTCTTACAACCCTTAAAAGAGCCAATCCAGTTTTGTTTTCACTAAAACATTTCCCCCTCCCCCAGCATTATCTGATACGGCTGTATTTACTCAGCACTACTTTTAAAATACCTCAAAGCGCCATGGTTAATGCTGACAGGAGGCATCCGCTAACCTGTGATGGCATTTGTATGACAGTTGAATTTGCATGAGTGATGAACAAGGACAACTGGAAAAAATTTAATACCAGTACAGAGAATAATTGTAATATGAATGATCATGTAAAACTCTAAAATGAAAAGGGGTTTTACACCACTATTGCAGCAGGAAAAGAGATTAAGTAAAGAAGGAGTATTACAAAATTTTGTCTTTCTGGGTGAGATGTATTTAGTAGCACTATCCTTCATAATTCCAAACAACACCATTCCTGTCTGTCATTCCTCATCCCACTTCATCTTCTGCCTGACTGGGAGGAGCAGACTGCTAAAGGGCAGTGACCAGTCAGCAGGGTTTTTTTGTAGACAACTGAAAACAGCATATATATAATATATATTTTTTTTTTAAATGTGAATATACACACAAAGACAAATGGTGCATTATCATAGGTAACTGTATTTGATCCCCATTTAGTATCTGTCTGCCCAGATCCCAGTAATAGTAATCCACAGTTTATGACAAATATTCAGGTACTGCTCTGAAATTATTACCCCCTGCAACCACATGTTTTGTCCTGAAGAGAGTATGAATTCAGACAAAAATTATTGTGAATTATGGTGCTATTTTGAGGAATATTCCCTACAGAAAACTTACTGCATTGTGTGGGGTAAACGTTTACGCAGACCATTACTGCTGATGGACATTGACTCTCATCAGCCACGCCAGAACCTGGAAACCTGTTATCCTCCTTGCTTTACTGAAAAGGTAATATACCTTGATGTGTTTCAGAGAGCTTTGCTGATGCACTCTGCACTCCAGTCTCACAAAAGACGATGTATTAACCTGTTTTGCACAAAAACAGATGACCTTTGCCAAGAGAACGTCATCTTTTAAGTGTGATGACAGCAGTTTGCCATTTTTAAGAGCACAGCATCTCAAGCCCATGATGGCAAGAGCCAGCTGTGAGGTTAGAATATCTTTCTCGATTTTTTTTTTCTTCCTTTTAAATGAATCTGCACAAAGTGTCCCAAAATGAAGACATCACCCAAAAAAGGGACGGCTGAGTAGCAGATTAAGAAGTAGGCTTCTGTAAGCCTCCAGACAAAATGTCTTCCCCCTCTTCTTTGCCATTTTTAGTTATCTTTTGTATGGTAATGGTCCTACTACATTTTTAAATCACAACAAGAGAAGTCCAGCTTACAATTCCAGTGAACTAATCTGATGACAGTTACGTCCCTCTTTTCCCCTTTTTCTTCCTGGATAGTCATCTTACGTTGGATTGCAGTTTCAGACCTGCATTCAGATGGGAACAGCAATATTATTTTAAAGTTATTGATTCAAAAGATGGCAAGGGAGAAATTCTGGGTTGTTATGCTGAAAGCACCTGAAATGAGAAACCTGTCTCAAGGAAAAGGATTATTTTGTGCTTAAAAGGGACTGGAGCCTGAGTGAGTGACGCACCAGATGCATGAAAACTGTAGCCAGAGACGTTGCCTACAACTGTCCCATTAGAGGTGTCATTGCAGAATGAGGATCTGTCTTAATCCTGGAAGTTTTGGAGAACTGGAAATACACAGACCCAGGTGTACAATCAAGAGTCTTTAAAGCAGCTGTTGACTAATTTGTGCAATTTAAGTTGTCTTACA
This sequence comes from Larus michahellis, assembly GCF_964199755.1. Lineage (NCBI taxonomy): Eukaryota > Metazoa > Chordata > Aves > Charadriiformes > Laridae > Larus > Larus michahellis. Next base: position 43,420,459 of record NC_133903.1, on the reverse strand, counting down.
TGCCACAATATATACCCAGCCTTGTACTTCTCAGTGTGGCACTGAACGCATCATGTGCTTGATGTTGCACAGTGGGTCTTAAAATCGATTGGATAATACAAAGTCAAAACAGTCAGCTTGGTTAAGAAGCCTCAAGAAAGTAACCCTCAGGGGTACTGGGACTTAATTACATACTCTTACAACATATCAGATATATAAAGTGCTCCTTCAGGGAAGAGCAGATGGTGGGTTCCTTTCTTTTTTTGGAGTGGACACCTGGGATTGCCACATGTGTGGCTGCCACCCACACCTTCCTCTGGGTAATATTACCTCTGGATTTAGCAGTTTTATTGAATTTTACATCCCCCTGAGGATTGTGTTAGTACTTTTATTGTATTAGATGCTATTCATATATGCAGAGAAAGGACAAAGACAACACAAGAGCTAAGCCCCCCATAAAGACATACAGCCACAATACTGCACTGCCATAGTTCAATGCACTAAGCTCTTAACAGGGATGGCAAAGAGCTCATTAGAGAGCAGGACTCAGCTCTGTGCCTTGAAATACATCAAAAAGCTATATGTTTATTAGCTAGGAATAGAAGTTGCTTTAAAATAGACAAACTATCAGCACCAGAAGATAATGTCTTCTATTTGAGCAGTGAATATTTCAAACAACATAAACCTTGTTACAAATATTAATCAGTGACTATATGACAAGACTTGTCATTTTGCATCAAATACTATAAATTTTCACTTGCTATCAATAAATGTAATTTGTTATGAAACTGCATTGTCCTACCATGCTTAAATTAATTATATTAAAAAAATTCAGAGCAAGTATTTGTCATATTTGTCACTTTATAACAAACTGACAGACTAGGAGTCATATTACATAAAGGCATTGTTTGTGATGGTGTTGAACATGGTATTTTCAGGCTTCTTAAAAAGCCCAAAGCATCTTGAGGGCCAGAAAAGTAAAACCCACCCCCACCCTCACAACTCTCTGTCGCTCCCCTAGGTAATTTCACAAATAGCAGGGTTGAAATGAGTTTAAAGGGGCTTGAAGTGCCTGGAAATAGAAGATCTGAAGAAGAAACGGATAGGTTTGTAGTTGCTTGGGCAACTGGTAAGCAGCTGCCCGAGTGCCGACCTAGCAGGACCTCAATGCACAAGGCTCAACAGGATTGTTCTGCTACCTGAGAATCACCCACACATCAAGCTTTATATTACCCAAAGCATCCTTGTATCATCACCATCACTCTTCCGTGATTGAGAAACACTAACTACCCATTACACTAAAGATCAATTTCTTTGGCTTCTGCTGAAGAAATTTTGGCACAGCAACACGTTTGGGGTCAGAAGAGATCAGACTACATAGAAATCTAAGGAAAACTCCCCCCAAAATTGTTCGCACTAACACCATCTTAAATCCAGCGTTAAAGAGTTCCTGCACTCCTGAAAAGGAACTTTTATTCACACACTTCAGAACAAATCAGTGGCAAGTGGAGGAGATGGCACAAACATGTCCTTTGGTGTAGTTATGCAACAGAGACATTTCACAATTAATTATTCTAAAAAGACAAACTTCCAAAAACTGCCTAAAGAAATCCAGTACCCAAAACAACATTTAAATACTGAATCTGGGAAAACACCCAGAAAACTGAGAGCACATAACATTAATTATTTTTTTGGTTTTGTTTTGATGTTTATGCTTCAGTATCTGAAACGAGAGTAAAAGTTCACTGTATGAAGCAGAAAAGCATATAGATACAAGCCAAATGAAATGAATCCCAGTCTTTGCAAACTATTGTCCTTACAGTACAATGGAAAACTAGATGCCTCCATGTTATTTGGACCCGTTCTTCTTGTACTTGCTGGGTAAAAATTAGGTTAAAAATGCCCGCTTCTGGCACAGAAGAAGAAACGGTCACACAACTCTGGTTCAGGTAGCAATCATTATACTCTGGAAGTAGCTTAGGCTTCCAAAAGAGGAAAAGTCTTCAGAGACTGTTTTGGTATCTCAAATAAAATGTTTTGAGACGATCTCAGTTTCTGCACATAAATCAGCTCCATTTACTAGGTTTTAAGTAAATATTGCAAAAACAAGGCACTTTTATCTATTGTTATTGTAAATGAAAGAGGCTATACTAAGCATATGCGTCCGAGCACAAGTTTACTGTAAATTTATCCCACCTTAATAGATAGAGGATTTCAGGCCACCGTTAAGAGCAACATTTTGGCTTTCTTGGGTATCTTATCAGGGAAAACCTACCTTTCCATCAGAGGCATAATTGCATGCTAGTAGATATACTAAATGTATGCTCCCAGGAAGGATTATCGAGTAAGCATTTACTATTAATGTTGCTGATAAAACACGGCCAAATTATTTTATAGCAGAAGAAACACCTGGGGGCAGGGGGAGAAAACTGCTTTTTTAAGTCTCCTGTGGCACATTAATTTGGCTTATTTAAGTCAAGTGAAGTGCTGAGTGGTGACAGAAGGGGAATTTTGATGAAGTGCTCAAGATCTATTTACTGTCCTCTTGCACTGGGGACAGAACAGTTACTCACAGAAAAGGAACTGTTAAGAGTATGACTAGCAGCAGTGTAAGATCTGGAATATTTTGTTAATAAATAAAATAAATACATTATCCTCTTGGTAAGTATTAACTGCCTCTTTCTACACTTCCCATCTGTATTATCTCATTCTAAGCCGAGACGAACATTGTCCTTTGGTGTCTTGAGAGTCTGGATCCAAGTATCTTAATTCCTTTGTGCAGCAAGATTTTGTTCACATTTAAACAGTTAATGTTCCTTCTTACGCCCCGTCAGGAAGTTCAACGCTGACATCAGAGTTTCCTTGATGGTAATCTGCAGTTCATGCCTTATGCTCACATATGTACATCATACGCATACATACCACCTTATCACCAGTTCTGAACAAATTAGCTGAACCTGAATACATCCAATTTTCATTGAATACATCCCTCTCGAGGTGATACGAGCCAGATTCTCATTATGGATAGAAAGTTAGTAAGTGAACTTACTTGATTTAAGTCCTATTCAGCATAAGTAAAGACATCAGGATGAGGCCGTGCATATTAAAAAAGACTTTATGATTTAAAGCTACATTTTCAGCATGAAAGATGTATTAATTTCAAAGGCAGAGAAAAAAGTGTAAATAGGCTTATTTTGGCCAGAACAAAAGCAGTCACAATACTAATGCCCAAGTTTTACCTGCACTGTGTTAGCTAAGGAACATGGTTTTACAGCTCACCCAAAGCAAACTGGCTGGTGCAGCATCCCTCTATGATAATGCACTGGTATCTCAAGGAGTCCTGACAGAAGAGCAAGGGATGGAGAGGATACACTATGAAAGTGTCATTTAACTAAAGCCTTTCAAGAGTTAGTGTAATGCAAGGAAATAACTCTCATCTCCACCATGTAAACCTGCATGAAACAGAATAGCCTATACCACCTTTGTGCTGGTTGCTGACAGCAATGAAGGGATCTGGCAGCCATTGACAAGTGTTCAAGAGTCAGTAAGGCTCCCCCAGGAAGATGGTCTTAATATTGAGAAGACATTCAAAACAAACAAAAACCCCAATGCATTTGCCTATCTTTCTCATATTGTTGGATCCCTTAAATATCATTATATCTGGTAAGTGTCCTTTGAAGAAACAAGAACACTGACACTTGGGAGATTATTTAGTGAATGTATAAACTTATTTAATGGCATTTTAGGAAAAGACTAGCAGACACAATTAACATCAGCCTAATCCTTTGCTTACTAAAACCAGAAGAGCTGCATGATTTCAATTTTAGCCAATAAAAACTGAAAAAGTTTCAGAATTGACTGTCCAAAACCAAAAGCTGCAATTCTCTAGCACACAGTGATGGATAGTTTAGAAATTCTATAGAAAGCTTCATATAAGTCTATTCAATTATAGACAGCTTTTTCCAAAGAGAAAAAGCTCTTTGCAGAGTGGACTATTATCCACTGTATTTACCATTCTCAGATTGTAGCCTATCAATTTGTTATATACCTTACAGGTACAGAGCGATAGTGAGATCTTCATGGAAAAAAAATAATATTCTCATCTATTTGAGAACCTAATTCCTGCAGTTTATAGCCTGAAAATTGCTATAAACATACACTGAAATTAAGTGTTTTCTATGTGAGAGAGCTGTTACACAGCTGTGAGATCAGGGCCTGGTGTACTTTACCACTCCATTGCAAAATATGATGTCTTATATTCAAAGTCCCACAGGAACTTCTGTTTAGCTACAAGTCTACGCAATGCCAATGCCCTTAGCAAGAGACGAGGAAGCGTTATCCCTGCTTGTCTCAGGCCCCTTGTCTTTGCACTTGTCATATGACTCAAAGACCTCAAGCTTGTTCACCATGGCCATGCTCCGTTATTGCTCCATTAGAAAGGAGTATTTCTAGTGTGCTGGACAGCATACATTTGATAGCCTATCAAACTTCCCGTTGGATGGCACAAATCTGGCTACCCCCGTGTAATTATTAGCCATCCCTCCTTCAGACTGCCAGGAAGAACACTCCACTGCCTTCCTGCAATCAAAAGGGAACATGTGAAGTTGACACCCAAAGCAATGGGCTGCAACATGGTCAAGGAGCTCCATACTGAAATGGTGGCGGGGAGGAACACTTTGGCAGGCTGAATATGACTGGAAGAGAAAGTTCCAAAGAGAGAAGTAGTTGAGTGAATAGTCCAGAGAGAGCAGAGAAACTGAGCTCCGCCTCCAAGCTTTCCATGCCCAAGAAGGGCTGGCAACGTGTTTGTTTCTGTCGCATTCAAGGAAACAGACTTGGTGTAAATTCCCTCCAACTACAGACAGGTTGCACTAATACACGCGACTGCCTATATTCTCCATTCCCCGCCTAATGTAGGCAAACCTACAAGGCTACAAACAGTGACTAACGGTTTGGGCCAAAGGGGCAAGGATATAAATGAGCTATTTCTCATTACACTGTTAGAAAATATTGATTACACAGACACAGATGGCAAACACTAGTCATGCTGGTATTCTCAAATCTCTACACTGAACCTATCTGGTATACATTCATTATTTTTACAAGTTCAAATTATGACTGTTTTCCCTATTGACAAACATGGGTTAAAAACATAATAAACAGAGTGGATTTGTGTTGGTATTATTAATGAATTGGCAACAACTGTCTCTGTGCCGTTCATCTCTCAACAGCTGTTTATATTTTATTTTAAATCTGTAAAAACATTGCTTTGTAATCCCTTGATCTGTACAATAATTTCCTTTTGTTCCGAGCCGTTAAAGGTGTCTTTGAACTACTCAGGGGAAAGGAAAAAAAAAAAGAAAGAAAAAGACTACTCATCTGTTCCTTCAAGACAAGACCACTTTCATCATAAAAAATGAACATCATAAAAAATGAACACTGAAATCAAAGCAAAAAAACAAAGGTGGATGAACTCTGTACTGCAATAGGATAAAAGTCAGGATGTCTGTGGAAAACTATCAGTCATTATTGCTTTAAATTGCTCTTGATTTGTGCAAAGGAACAGACCAAGTCAGCCGCGCCTAATCTTTCTTCGGAGGTATCTTATGCATTTATTCGCTGCTCTCTGGCTCGCTAGGAATTCTGCTCACTGTTTGTCACAGCCAGGAACAAGACTGTTAAGCTCACCCCTTGTTGATAAGTAGGCGTTGTTACTTATGGATATCCTGTTGTGTTGGCCTCCTGGAGTCCTGAATTTTCTTATTGTTCAAGCCACAGTGATTTCAGGGCAGTGCTCTTTACGAAATACAATGTCTAGTTGAAAATTTGTCAATATGGGTTCTAAAAATAGCTGAGGTATGAGCAAGTACAAATAACCTTCTCTCAATTTGCTTCTCTATAACAACTGTGAAACCGGAAAAAAAGAAAAAATCTTTAAAAACTGGAACGAGAAGGCAGTGCCTCAGCTTGTGATTTATTGTATCGCTGAAGAGATTAGAGACAATGCCCACTTTTGAAACAATGCGCATAGGCAAATGATGTATTCATTACACCATTGGAAGAGCAAAATAAAACATGCCCGACGAGGAAAGTATTGTCAGAAAATAGAATAACATCAAAAGATCTCTGGGCCAGCCAGTTCAAATCAGAATAGCTCAAATGAAGCAAAGGAAACAAACAAGATTTACAGCAGTATTACTGTTTTCTAAAGTTACAAAATGTCATAAACTTATGCTCTGGGGAGAACGTGTGGCCTTAGGGGAGCTGCATAAAGGTGACTATTAAAACACCTACTTAGATTGTAGTATATTAATGCATATATTTGATTTGAACATACCTTTTGGAATTTAATGGCCACTTCTACTTATTTGACCAAACAGGCGAGTAATATTGTATAAGCCTCACACTATTTTGCACTCAGAGAATTCTATGAATACCAAATTTACCAAACTATGCTTTTTAAATAATAATAATTTTAAAAAGCAACCACACCCCTTTTATGGCTCAATATCCTCTTTATTACCGTGCTCTGTGAAGTATATAACATTCAAGAGAAGGCAGGAGAGACAGAGAGACAGATAGAGTAATCTAAAAGGGACAAAAGAAAACCAAGAAGCATTGTTGAAGGAAAAAGGGAACGAAATATGAGAGGCTCTGATCTAAACAAAAACAGAAAAAAAGACTTGGAAAGAATTTCAGAAAAGAAGTATGTTTAATTGCCTACAGCCCCAGGAGAGGTAATTTATGTGCCAACAAGTTATGGAGGTTTTATGTGCCTATTAGTCTGCTATTCAATTAAAAAATGTGTACTTGCCATGGCAACCTCTATGTCTCATGATACACATGCTAATTCTAAGATATCTCTATAGAGCACCTTCTTAAAGAAACATATACCACAACACCAGTCACAGCCTAGATTTCCCCAGTCACTGAGAGGCAGTAAAAGGAATAGCCCATACAAAAATTAGGAATGATAGGCCTGGGAGCGGGGCGGGTAATCTTACTGTACTGTTAGCAGCTCCATATGGGAGCCCAGCAGTGTAATGCACGCACGCGGTGCCTTGCTGCACCTTAGGGCAGCTCACCGTACAACCTTGCCAGCATTTCCCCTGCATTTCCCTTCTTGCCCACCGAGATAATACTCCTATGCTTTGAAAAAATGCTGCTTTTCCTGTGGGATCTGTTTTGGACTGGCTCACTAATTCCTTAGTGAGCTAAGGAAGCTGCGGTAAGCTTTCAAGTGTACTCCGCTTTATTTCAAGCCTGCCAGGACATGCACCTTCCCTTTGTTTCAGCCTTCGCTGCCTGGGAATTCCCTTTCTCACCAGCCCATGTCAGACTCGCTGTTCTCAGCAGGCGTTGTCCTTTTCCCTCTTCCTTATTTGAGCTTCCCGTAACAACAGCTATTGGCATGGCTGATTCTCCACTCACTGCCTTACTCCTTTTCAGATAAGGAGTATTCCCTGCCAATCTTCTTGGTCAGCCGCATGTAATTAATGGCTCAAAGCATTTGTCACACACACAACCTGAGGAACGAACTTTCTTCAACAAATATATACCACCCCATCCATAATTTTTAATTATTAAGGAGAATTTAAATACAATCCTTAGGAAAGTAAAGGCAAGAAGGCACTGAAGCGACAACCTACATTTCCAATGACTTTCTTGTCATTAACTGCTTCTCATTATCATCTTCCTCCCCTTCGATAACTACTGAAAGCGTATCGGATTACTATTCCTGTGGATGACGAACAAGGCAGTCCTCTTTGCTTGTCTGCACCTCATTTAGGGCTAGTGCTAAAGCATGCAGAAGACAAAAAAAGGAAAGTATCACCTTGTGTAAAGTTCTGGATTTGCTGAGGATTAAGCTTCAGTTGCATTTCAAAGACATTTTGCTTCTTTCCTTGCTTCCCCTAATAACAAAGAAACTAGTCTTATATTAGTCACTGTCTTTAAGCACTCAATATTTACACTAAGATGTTGTGGTTCCCATACTGTTTGTTTTCTGCTTGTACGCATTTCAGAGGCACATACTATGAGAAAATGGGTATCAAGTCACCAGATCAAATCCTTTGTAGTCATAAACAACATCACAGAAGTCTTTTTTCCAAAAGATTCACAGCATGTCCAGTCCCATTCTTAATGGTAGGAAAATACTTGTTAGGTTTAAGGAAGCACAAACCAGCACTGACCTGCGGGCAGCAGCTACTTTAAACACTATAACCGATGAATGTGTGGCTGCGTTTGATACTTCCACCTGACACCAACCGAGCACAATGAAATGGCAGCAAACTACAATTTCAAATTTAGCCCCTTCACCTAGACTTTGTTTCCTATAGCTGTGAGAAGATGTAAAGTCTGCCCTACATTTCTCAGGTAGGCAGAGAAGTGTCAGGCTCTAAGTTCCCCTCGACAGTAGCAACAAAAGCACACCCAACTCACATGGCTTATCCAAAGCTTAAGAGTGGCGCAACAACCGCACTTAAATAAGCTCTGTTCTGAAACCTTCCCAAAACTTGAACAAACAGCAAGCTGTCTTGCTTCTCTGGTAGGTGATGAACCTTGCTGGCCACCTGACAGCTTACCACCAGCGTATTAGCATCAGCTGTGAGGGACCGGTACTCACACACTGGGGTGAAGACAGGCTCACCTGGTAGTAAAAAGTTTTCTTTTGCCTCCTCCCCCGCCACTGTTTTCCCCCACATCAGATTAGACTGCGTAAAATATGGAATGGAAATACGAAGTCTGGGTTGAATTCAAGATAAATGCTGTCGATAGCTTCCTACAAGATTTACCTCTCCTCAGTATTTGTACCGATGCTGTAAAGGCATCTTCAGAGGAAAGAAAAACATTTTCCTGAGAGATGAGAAATACATGATTCAGAAGATAATGCAAACTGTGCGTTAGGAACTGTAATCTGTGTCAAACTAAGGAAAGTTTTGAAGATGTTTGGTATGAATGTGCTGTACTAAAGGTATATTGCAACTCTTCCCACTCAAGGGAGGAACAGATCTGAGCTGCTTTTTCACATGATGGATGTGAGTGATTTTCATGAGCAAGCTACACTGTCCTTTTTGTATTACATCTCTACGATCCTGGGAGGGGAAAGTAGCTAAAAGCATCAATTTTGATACAAATCCTTTATGGTCTTTAAATTGGGCACTGCCACTTTAATAAGCCACACCTGGTTAAGATTCGTGTTCTGCTGAATTCCTCCCGCTGTAATGAGCCCTGAACATCAGGCTGAGGCTGTGATCAAGACAATACAATTAATCACCAGACCGTGCACAATTTCAGTAACATGAAAATTGCACGCAGTTAGATTTTCTAAGTAAAACTAATATTTCATGCAGTGGAAAGGGTGAAGTTTCAGTGCATAACAAAAAAGAATTTCGGAGGTTTAAAAAAACCTGGCAGTCAGCAGGGCCACGTGAAGGTGAATGCATAAATCAAATAACTATACCATCTGTTATAGAAAACTTAACGGGAATTAAGTGGCCCATATTTTCTAAAAATATCTTTCTTCACAGTGTGCAGAAGCACTGAATATCTAAGGAGGAATCCTGGAATTGGACTTTAATTAGGAAACTTTGAGTTTTGAATACAACATGAGCTTAGTCAAGCTATCAGCAAGATAAGCTTATTAAGAGAGAACTAGGAATGAATATTTGCATGGCAAAAAAAAAGATTTTGTTGGTGGGAGGAGGAGGAGGAACTAAAAACATGTAGTGGCCCCATTTTCAGTATTTTTTCAGCTGCAGTTTGAGGCCTCACAGAGAGACACAAAGAGTGACAGGCAGGCCAAGGCCAGCTTTGGGAGACTTTCTAGTCTGGTGTGATCTAAAATACAGTGGTCACTTGAGTGACTTGAAAATTCACAAGCAAAAAATGTTTCCTGCGTATTTGAAAGTATATTTTCATGCAGCAGTTGTTTCTATGTAAATGCAGTATCTGCCAGAAATCCCATTCAAAGTGCAGAGACAAAATGCAATTGTCACCTCTTTCTAGGCTCACCTCCAACGCCAGCTGGTGGAAAGGCACAACTTCTGGAGCTGGTAGCTCCTTTCTTCGCTTTCCCCATTAAAAGAAAAGCATGGTAATTTGTTTTCTCCACCATCGGGTTATAAAATCTTCAGGGATTTATTTTTTTCTTTTTCCCCAAGAGTTTGCACATCTCTAATCAAGGAATCCAAAAGGCCTGTATGCACACAAACAATAAAGATAAAAACAACAGGCAAAAGTGAAAACTCTATATAGGAGTGGAATAACAAAGACAGACTTCCTTAGACAGGAGGTATATATACTAGTCCAAGAGTTGATAAAAAAACCCTGAAAAGAATAGATTAAATAAGATGGTAAAACTGTATGTTTTAGGAAAATGCTTTTCAGACTAAGTAATCGAGAAGAAGGGAGGGAGAAAGGAAAAGAAGGAAAGGAGAGACGCAGAAAAAGGCAAAGTGACGCACAGAAAGACAATAAACAAAATACATCTTTAAAAAGAAGCAAACAGGCTGATTTTGAGGGAAAAACAAATTAGAGGTTTAAAAATAAAACAAAACTAAAATAAAAGTTTCCTATTTCTGGTTTTGCCTTTGACCTGCTCCAGCCTCCAATTTTTTCTGCTCCCCCTCCTCAATCTTCTCTTCTCCATAGGTATTCTAAACTCTCCTATTATATATTTCTACAATGTCTAACAAAATGGAGCCTTGCTCTCAGCTTGTGCCTCTTAATATTACTGTAGCAAAAAGAGTAATGAGAAGTAATGGCAATAGTTGGGAAAGCTGCTCAATGATTTTTCACCTTAACATTTTTAACAGCAAATGGCAGTTCTGTGACACTGACACAGTTCAACTAGGCCAATGATATTCAATTTTTCTATCAGAGAAACTGGAATAAAATATCACATTTCATCACAGTTCATCCAAAATAAAAATACTTGCTATCTGAATGGACCCAAAACATTTCAGAAACTGCACTTCATAAACTCCACATGCATTCATGGGAATTTATCTTTTTAATAGCATAATCCGTTGGCCACTCGGCAGCTGGGGCTTGTTAGAAGTTGAAGTCCAGGTAAAGAGTCCATTCTAACGGACTTTAACACTTCTAACAGACAAACAGCAACTACTGCAGGGCCACATAGTTTAAGATTCAGCTGACTCGAAACAAATAAAACTATATACTTTAGTGAAAATCCTGGAAAGAAAACCCAACATCTTTTCCAATGGAAAAAGACTCACAACTTCTAAAAATCTACGAGAAAAAATGAATAGTTTAACATTTTAGTAACATCCCAAAATGTGAGTACGTGATTTTTCATGGAGCAATGAATTTTTGCTAATTGCCATTGCTGAGGAACAGTTACTAGATATTAGCAATAACCTCACTGTGTGGTTCCTAGACTGACAGTGACAGGGAGTGACCACCTACAACGGAAGGGAAAGAAGGAAAGAAGTGATTCTTCAGAAGTTAGGAAACAATGCTGGAAAGCGATAAAAACCAGGTTGCCATGGAAAGCAACAGATAAGAGAAGCAATTTTGGATGTGGTTCAATGGTGTAAAGAGTAATCAAAGCATATTTTGAATATGCATACTTCTAGAAATTACTAAAATTGCCTTTTTTTGTGTGTGTTTCTGGAAATGGGGAATAGCAGGAATAGAGATGTGCTGTAATTAAAATGGCTCCCATTACATAAAGCACATGTTGTGTGGGCAGGGAAAAAAGGAATTTCATTGTTCTTTTGTGTGCATAGGGAAAGACTGTATTCTCTTGCAAAACCTGATACAAGACATAGAAATATATGTTTAAAACATAATAAAAGAAAACTAACATATATAGAAGAGTAATCACAAGAATAAACATTTCATTTGTGGGTTTTTTTATAGGTCCTTGGTTTTCTTGTAGAAACTGTTCATTGTCTAATGCCTTACTCTGTGTTTTTTAAGGTGCATTAAATACTCCAAAATTATTAATTATTAATAAAAATTAGCTAAGTTGATTAAAGCTGGTTTGGCTCATGTATTTCCCAGGTTGCCAATGGTGGGAAGTCCTACAGAGATAACACAGGCACTCTATAGGTAACACTAGGGTACATCCATACTGGAGCGTGCACTAGTGTTCAGAGGAATGCATGCTAGCCCTGAAGAAATGAGCCCGGGTTCAGGACTTGCTGAGAAATGTACCCCTAGCGCTCACCACCTCTGTGACCCACAAGGACAAAACGGGAAGGTGCTCACCTCACCCAGAACACCTCCAGTTGTTAAGACAGGGTGAAAACGTGCCTCCCTAGGCCAGGGACCAGAAGCACCTTTAGCTTTTTCTCACTATGAACTACGTTATTAAGAGGCTGTTAGAGCCCCTGATGGGGTGGCATCCTGGGCCGACAGGGTCAGTCCGGCAGATGCCTGGTGGTAGGGCTGCTGTGAGCCAGCCGCCGCGCAGTCATTAGTACTCCTCACACATACTCGCTGGGTCCTTCAGCCATCCTCAGTGCAGACATAATGTCTGGCTCCTTGGAAGGGGATGTTGCCAAGGGCTACACTCAGGGAGTAAAACTAAACACGCTTTCAAGCCTAAATCAAGAGCAGAATGTATTGGTGGGGATACAGCAATCCTCCTGGCTCTAAGGCATGTGCACGCGCGCGTGCACACACACACACACACACAGTTTATTTAAAGGTTTTATTGTTAGCATTATAATTAGGCCCCCATATATACTGTGTATATATATCAAATTAAGCGCCAGTAACCAGGGATTTTCTAGCAATATATACTATGGTTGAATTCCTGTAATTCTCATATTAAAATCTTTTACCATAACAATCTGTATTTAAATAAATAGCCTGCTACATTGCTCATGCTCACTGAGTGTTATTACTACCTCTTTCCAAGAGAGAGCAGTAGTGAATTGTACTATCATTACACTGGATAGTTTTACTCAAACACACTCAATTTAAATTTTCGACTCTATAACCTTTCAACCTATTGACCATGAAAAATGCTCCAACATAACGTGACACATATAAATGTTTAAAGTCCAAAGGGTAATTATCTATATTCATAGTTAAAACTGTGCCTTGATTTCACAATAGAAACCATATGTTCACTCAAAACACTTTCAATAGGCTAAATAACACCCAGATTAACCCTGAGTTAGTTTACTGGTTAAAATAATAGCAGCATCTTCTTCTAATTCAGTAGTTCATTTATCATTTTTGATCAAGGCACTGAATGTGAACTTTCAATATTTGAAAGCTTAACTTGAAAAATAAACTGCATGCAAGAATGATAGAAATTCTACAGATTCTTAAATTTTATCTTATTGTCATGTAATGTGCCTGATAACAGCTCAAAATATGTTATTTAGCTTGAAGTAGAATTCTGTGTTGCCTTGCACTTAATAGACTAATTCTCTCTCCCAGAAGAAAAGGGCAATTTCTGACTTTTTTTTTGTCCACAGAACAGTGCTTAACAGATTGCCATTTAGAACTAATCTTGACCACTTTCTTTTATGAAAAATGCCTTTGGCCCAAATCGCTCCCAGGAAGAATTAAAAGTATAGAGCACAAGCACTGTAACACTCATGTAAAGCCTCTGCAGCAGCAGTAAGAAAAGTATAGCAGTGAAAGCTGTACTAAATGGGACCTCATTTAGGTTTTGGAATAAGCAAACTATTTAGATACACGTTCTGTTATCTTGTTTCTAGTAAGATAGAAAGAGATTATTTTGAACCTTTGGAATCACTGCAGCAGAAAATTACAAAAAGAAGACAAAATTGTATATTACAGGAGTAATGACAAGTCAAAGGAAAGAGACATACTTAAAAAAAATAGCAAACAGGCAAATGACTTTTCAGTGAGTGCCAACTCTCTGCACATTAAACTGGTTAAAAGCTCCTTCTCTCCCCGCTTGTCATGTCATTGTTCCCTGTCAAGCAGCAGAGAACACCTCCAGCTAGTACATGATATACAGGATGCTTCATCAAAAAAGGTGTTCTCTGTCTTTGAATTTGCATTGACATTTTCCCTATGTATATTATAAAAGCCCTGTGGAAATGGCAACGGACTATGGCACAAAAGAAGACGGGAATTTTGCAGGAGGTTCCCTGGAATGCTGGTCTCATTTCAAAATGACATTACACGTGGAAATGATTGCCTTAAAAATACACAGGTACAACTATGAAAACAAAACAAAAAAATACATCTTTGCCTGGTCTTCAGCTGAGCCTCCGCTTTATACAGTAAAATCGAGCTCTTGTTCATACGAGGTGCTTTGTTCCACCTCTCCTGCCTTGGAATAGAAAAATGATTCTCCTGCAGGGAGAGGCTGAGGCCACGTGTTTGGTTTATAGGAGTAAGAGTGTTGTCCCTCATAAATTTGGAATCTTCCCTTGAACTGCTGGCATTCTAAAATGTTGTAATTTTACATCCATCATTGCATGATATGCCCTAAACAAGTCAGTGGAAGCATTCACCCTTAGAAAAGCTGGCACTCAACCAATTTATTCACTCTGCAAGAGTCTTTATACAGTTCTCTTGTACACCTTTGCCATCATTTATGCATCATTTACCATAAAGATAGGAACTGCTAATAAATCCGTTATACTGAATGCTGTAAGTAAATCGGAAAAGTCTTTCATATTTAATATCCCAATGACTCTGTAGCCTTCATTTTGTCATATTGTAGATTATTTCTGGAGAAGCTTTACTCTAGTCCCAGTGTTATTTACCAGCAATCCTTCTGCACATCATCATGTAAACCAACACACCGAGCACTAGCCTTCCTCCGAGAACTGTTTTGCAAGATTAGTCCAAGTTAATATGGGTACAGTATGACTTTCCTGGCTATGTGTAATTACAATTTGGACTGGATGAACTTGGCTGGAAAAAGACTAAGAATTTGTCAGAATTGCTTGCTGTGTTTGCAGAACACAATATCTTTAAAATTCAAGTTGAAGGAGTGTTTCTTTCTGCTCTATCTGCAGTGAAATTATAGCAGGGATTTCCAAATGAAAGAGCTTGATTAGTGGCACTACTGGAAGAGCCTCGGGTGGAGGAATGCAAGAGCAAGAGAGCAGGTGTCTCCATAATACATACTGATAAATACATGGATACCTGTGTCTTCCCATGTCCTGCAGCTACAGTCCCGCCCTGCCTCAGGGTGGAGGATGCACTGTGGATAAGGTGGCATGTTCCCTTTGGTGCCTGTGGCGGTTTTTCTTGAGGGTGGGAGCTGCTGCCATTTCGGTTCAACATTGCACCTGTGACGGCGGCATCTGATCACGCTGAGCTACGGAATCTCCTCATTTGTAAAAGTGGAAGAGCATTTTGTGTGGTTTTCATTACGTTTTAAACCACCAAAAAAAGTGGATAAAAAGCTAAAGTGATAAGAAAAGAGAGGCTCTTAGAAAACGAGGGAAGCAGCAGTTCCTGATGTTAAAATGCTGGAATCAAATTTATTTACAGACATAAAGACAGCAGAGAGAGAAGCTTTCACCATCATCACCGTGTAAATGATGAAATCATGTTTTCTTACTGAACACTATTTAAAAGATTTCTCCAGAAAGATTCAGTTTCCAGGAACTGCTTCCTTTCCTTCGTGATTTTGCTCTTTGTTCACAGTGGCATTCTCCTGATCCTCTATTTGATCCTAAATTTAACACACTGAGATACCTAGCAATGCCAACTTACACTGAATACTCTGGCAAAGTTTTATTCCTTACAGTAATTCTCTTAACTGCTCCTGCCTGGATAATAGGTTTATGTATTATTTATTTTTTTTAGTAGGATTGACTCTCAGAAAGACATCTGTGTTCCTCTGGATACCTAAACTGAGCCATGACTTCCAGGACAAAGACTTCAGTGATTAATCTAAGTAGAAGGTAATTGCTAGGCTTCCTGCAATTTTCTTGCAGACAAACTTCCTCCCTTCTTCCAGTAGCTTTTCAGCAAATATTTGTCAGTGGTACAAAACATGTTTGTAGAATCTCTTAATATCAGAGGACAATAACATTAAGGAGGGCTGACTCAGCTGTGTTCAAATCTGTGAAACGTGCTCTTATCTGCCCTTTTGTAAGAGTCAATTAATATGAAGCCCTCTTTGTTAATTGTTCACATTTATCTTTACCGTCTTCCATTCTTTTTCATTTTTATTATTGTTAAGGGCATATTTTTAAATAATAGTTCATCATCTTTATAATTCTGAATTGTTATTAATGTAATTTCCTTTTCTATTGAAAGGACTTTCTCATTAGGAATTTTAGCAACACTTTAAATCTTTTTTGTTCTCATAGCCCTTAAACATTTCTTTTTTTTTCTTTTCTTTTACAACTTTTATCCTACAGTGATAGAGGGTGTTCTCTTGGCTATAAAGTAATCTAATTTGGTTATCTTCTAATTTCAGTAGAGTTTTGTATTTATTTTTCCAAACTTCAGGCTCTTTTCCTGTGAGGCTACTTCTTTGTTTAAGAGCAGTAGAAAAGAGGAACATTTTAATATCCTTCCTCAGTCATCTTCCATGCATTTTATTAATCAGAAATGAAATTCTGGACCCCTTGAAGTCAATGACAACATTGATATTGACTTTGAAATGGCCAAGAACTCAGCTTAGATGTCTTAATATAAGTTTGCTCATTTGTCTTTGTACTCTGCAATGGATCCATCATTTGCCACACTAAATTTAAACAGCTTATGGTTCTTGGCTCCAGGATATTCCTTTATTTTCATATCCTCAGGCAGCTCCATCCTCTCAGTAAGAATTAGATGTAGGGCAGTTTTGCCTTTTTTTGCAAATGATGAAATTCTCTCTTTGACACAGCATGCTTGGATATATCTGTTTCCCAACAGATTTATGAGCAGCTAAAATCCCCCATGAAGAAAGTATCTTCTAGCCAAGAATTTTCTGTACCCTGCTGTCCTTATGTTTGAGTGGTTTGTAGCTGATACCCGCTATTTTTCAGTTTTGCTTTCTAATTCCCTGTATCACTGTTACTAATTACTTTGAGCAACCTTGCAGGAAAAGATGCGTGTGCATTGATTAGCCATGTTGCTATAAACAGCACCACCTTACTGGCTTTACCAGCTTTGCGGAACATACTGTCAAGTTTTTTAATGAATGTGCAGGAATTTGTTTTGAAGATTTGAGCTGTGCTACATTGCTGTGACTTACCATGCTGCCTTTGCGATTGCTACACCCTATTGGCAATTTGGGGAATGAATTAGTGCACATAAATGATCAAAATAGCTGAATAAAATGAATAGGTAGAATGAATTTCCTGATACGCACCTCTACAGATGCAGTAATGATGAGACATTGGCCCAGATTCGGATGGCTTCAATTCCACATAAGTTCCTTAATCTAATGTTTCCCACTGGCTAGGTGCCCCTGAAGGCCTCCAAGCAGCTATCAGGAAACACAGGTACAGGGATCTAGGCTAGCTAAATTTGGATTGCTGTGCATGTCCATGTGGCAGATCACAGCTCTCTTCACACAAGGAGAACAACTGAGATTTGTGCTTCCATAGATTCATCCCACTGCTAGACAGTGGGGATAGTCACCTGAATCACAAATTAAACATCTGTGCATATGCACATAAAAACTCAAATTCCCTTTCTACTAATGGTAAACAGTGCTGATTTGACATTTGTCATAGCTAAAAACTTCAGCAGAAAGGGAAAAAGATGCAGTTGCGCTAAAGGTCTGACAGGATTAATTTGAATCCCTTTATATCTCACATGTGTCCTTGTCTTAGTTTGTGGCTGTTTAGGAACTACCTCTATTATTACCGCAGACCACGTCTTGAACAGCCTTTTAAAATTTTTGCTGTGTCCACAAATGGACTTGGAAATAGCGTTTCTCAATCCCTTCTTCCTGAACCATGTAAGTAAAAACATAGGTCTTTGCTATTTTCTTCCAGCTTCTTCTTGAACGCTTTTCTATGTATGTTGTTTCTCAGACAGCAGCGCAGGAGACATTTAAGACAAATAATTAAATGGAAACTTCTGTCAAATTTCTAGTTACTAAATGTTAACAATAAATTTCCATCAATTAAATAGTTGAAAAAACATTTCCTTTCTATAGAGTTCTGAAGAAGAGACAGCCGTCTGGCTTAATCTGTTCTTCTTTAAATAAGTTTATTATTTCAATGGAGCCTCCTCATCTTCATAAACAGTAGTGGATGGATGATGCTACAAAGGTTTTACCGTCTTCAATGTTTGGTCTTTTCTGGGTAATGACTGTGATTCTTAGAAATGACATTAATAGAGATGAATACAGGAAAATGAGGCATTTACCTGCTATTTATGCTTCCTTATACAACGTAAGTGGAAAGCAAATTTAAGCCCTGCACCCATGACTGTGCTTCTTTACTGGGATGCTGGCTGTAGCCTGGGTGAAACTCTGCCGCTATGGGGTCTATGGCATCTGTGCCGTTGCTGTCGGACGCTCTGTGCTCAGCTGCGGTCACTGCTTAGGACCAGCTCAGGGATTTACAAGGCGGGTCATCAGCAGGTACAAACCTGGGTGGATGCTGAAATGGCACTGTGTACCAGGCACACCTGAAAGTGATGAAAAGCTGCTGCTCCCATTAGCAAGGCCGATAATCGGTCCTACTTGATCAGACCCTACTGTAGGCAGGGTCAATATGCAGAGGCCTGACAGGCTGGGGGCAGCCCAGGCATCGGGCACCTCCTTGGGGATGGGGCTGGGCCGAGGCCAGGCCGGGATGTGGGCCTGGGTTCTTCCTTCACAGATGGGTTCTTCCGTGGGCCCGGTGCGGCAGGGCCCATGGCCGGCTGGCACAGCTGGGGCAGAGACTGACAACCCCGGGGGCCAAAATGGGCCCTGGGCAGGGTGAGGGGAGCATGGGGGGAGGCCAGGCAGGGGCTGCGAGGCCATAAGCGCCCTCAGGGCCCTGCAGGAGCGCCACTTCCTAAGCAAGAAGAACAGCTATGAGCAGGATAACACCATCACCTGCCCACCACAGGAGGCGAGGGGAAGGAAGCCCTCACACGTGAGGGAATTTCACAGCCAGCTGCTGGCAGCAGAGAAACGCTCAGAGTCTGGCCTGAGCCCCCTGCACAGCGCTATGGTGGCCATAGCTCCCGGGGTTCGTGGTTTCGGGCCGGCTGGCCCGGTGCCTCCCCTGCCGCACCATCATGGATGAGGCCTTTCCGCCCTCCATACCGAACACGTTCACCACAGCTCTGGTCTCCAGGCTCTCAAGGGTGCCTCGACCCTCAGTTACCAACTGTTCTGGGTTCAGCATCCTTTCCTTTATCCTTCCCTGTTTTATCGTTTACCCTTTATCCCAAGGAAGGATAAAAGAATACTGGGAAATATTCCCTGGTATTTCCCCAAATACCAGGGAACAAGCTGCGGGCCCCCCTAGAGGAGTATTTTCCCTGCCTCTAGATGGTAGGAGGAACAACTGCAGAGAAAATTGCGGTGAATCCGGCTCAGCCCAAGAATAGTGCTTGTTTAATGCAGAGCAATCCTTGGAGAGCTTAGCTGCCAAGCTCTAGGAATTTTTTCACAGAGTATATGCAAACTGAGATTTTTTTCTTTTTTTTTTTTTTTTTTTTAGGGCATATCTACAAAGATGGACGCAGACAGGTCTCACAGCACTGGAGCAAATCTGGTGTGCTCCCAGCTAGCTTAGAGCACAGGCTGAGTAAGGCTGTGGCTGTCTGCACTTTTCCACATAGCCGTACTCTTAGTTTCCTCAAATAAATTTTATTCCAGAAAATAAATAACTATCATCTCCCTCACACAACCTCTTATATTTTCTCTTTTTATTGCAATTCTTCATCATGTCTCCAAACTGTCACACAACTGAACTTCTCTGTTTACATGTATGCACAGTATGAAAAAATATAATGGCCTAAAAAATTTCGATTTAATGCAAAACAGCTGACAAATTAAGGCATACTTTTCTATCCCAGCCTTCCCGTATAATAATATTTGATTGTTCCTGGAAGACTGCAGTGGGTTTTTTTCTATACATTTGTCTTGCAGAATATTTTTTAGTTAAGGAAAAAATTGCTTCCCCGTGTCTTAGAGTTCTTCTGTAATTTCAATTTACAGTATGTCCTCTTGCTGCAATATTTGTTTTAGGGGAAAAATGGTAACCTGGATTGACTGTCTGCAGCATATTAGATTTTATGTATTACAATTAAATTCCCCTCTGAGCCATCTGGTTTACAGATTGTCTAGATTTCAAAATTTCAGTTTTTCCTCCCAACTTACCTAGATTAGGACCACCTTTTCTAGTTTTACTCTTCAAACATTCCCTATATTTTAACTTTCCAGTGAAAGTAATGGTTACTGGCATATAAGGTGATTAATAATCCAGTACCATCACATGGAAGATATTTGCCAGGCAAAGAAGTACAGAAGTAGCCTTTCAAATTTTGCTAATTTTCCTCCAGATAGAGGGTAACTCACCTGCATCTACAATATTTCCTTGCTCTTGGCCAGGCTTAGTATAGGTAGCACTATAAGCTCTGCTGTTCTGTATTCAAGCAATTGTTTTAGTCATACTTGTGCAAACTTGATCTTGAGTTTTCAGGGATTCCAGTGAGCAGAGACTGACTTTAGATCAGACTGAAAGAAAGAATTCTCTCAGAAAAAACAGGATGCTGGGTATGTAAGTCCAAAACAGTGATGTAAAAACTTCAGCAAAATGTCTAAGCAGCACTTGAACTCCCTAACACTATGCATTTGTCTTGCAAGTTCTTGTGATGCCTGCAGGTCTGCCTGTGCAGAGGTGCAGACCTACCCTGCTTTTGCAGTGAGGGACCCAACTCTCACAGTCATTCCTGAAGCACAGCAGTTGGATCCGGAAGGCATGTTTTGATGCAACGCCCTAAGCAGGCACATGGTAAATTTCACGTATTTCTTAGATGAGGTGGGTTGGAGTACAGGCCTTGGGGGCTGTAATTTTAGATGAACTTAAATCCTGTTTAGTTCCTAGGTCAATTACTTGATCCTGCCACAACTTATGTCTTCCGAGAAATCTGAGACTAAACCAATGATAGCTTTGGACCGGGGACTGTGTAAATAGTTATTCCATACCCTAAAACAAGGTCTTGCAAATTATGACTCCTCTGAATCCTGTATGACAAGTTGTATTTTAGGAAACCAGCCTAAGCAAAGAGTAATGTACATTTGGAAATGTGTTCCTTAACTCTCCAGGCAACTGTTAAGCTTTTCATGTTACTGTGCACATTTTTATTAGCATTCTTTTGTTCAAGTGTAGAAATAAATGATTAGAGCATGTACATGAATATTTTGAAATCCTCATAGAGAGCATAGCGGAGGCGCAGTGCAGAATAGCATTATTGGTATTGTTCCTGTAGTTGAAATTAGTGTAGAATTTTTGGAAATTGTCTTGTGTGATCGTTATTGTCAGTCTTGTAATGACGGCAAGTACAGTTCTGTGTGTTAAACTTCTCTGTGCACATATCACAATAGTGTTTAACCGTCCACAAATTATTTGGAATTGCACAAACTGGGATACCACACTTACTGTTAAGAAAATAGATTTTGTCTGGTCACTATGTTGACGTTTGCTATGTTCCCTACTCATAGTAGCTATTTTACTCATCACCTCATAGCTCTTTCCATAAAGAAAAGGTGATCTTGCACTCCTGCCCTTATATTCTATCTTAACTCATGGGCTTGGGCAGTAGAGAAGGTTCTAATAAGAATTTTATATCATCTCTAGGTTTTTGTCCCATATCATCTTTGAACTGATATAAAGTTCTCCCTTCTCTGGACAACTGTTCTTGTAATCACTGACACAACTTCTTTCACACTGCATTTTTAATCTTATACCTATTTACTATTCCCTATAGCCAGCCCCAAAAGGCATGTAATAAGACATTTGATAAGACCTTTAAAATATTTATTTCCAAAGGAGATATTCTGTAAGAAGTTGATTTCCAAGGAAGATATACTATCTATTTCATAATCACCTACTCAACTCTTATAATAGCACCCTGTAAACATTATCCTTATGAACCTTAGTTTCTTTGTTTAGTCTCAGTCTGTTTCTAAATTACCATCACATCTAACATGCACAGTCATAATCTCACACAACAAGGAGAGTAATATGGCAAACTGCCTTGGAATAAATTGAATACCACAAAAAATCATGTGATCCTAGCACACCCACTGTAAGCCTTGATGTGAATCTTGATGAAAAGAAAATTCTCACAAACATCCTGTTCAGTCTTAGAGGGAGATTTTCTCAAAGATCCTGCTGAGATTTGTGAGTAGGATTAGTACAAGCAAACAAAAAATTTTGTTTGGTTGTCACCACAATGCTGAGGCATGTAGGGAACTACATGGGAGGGAAGCCTCACAAGGCACGGAAAGTCTGCTGTGCCCACAAACACAGATGACAGTGCCATTAGCCACCACTGCACTCTCTGGTAAGTGCTTCTGTAGTATCACTTTATGATTATCAAGCAGAGTTCTGAAGGTTTCACAACATTACCAGGTCATAATCCTCAGCACAAGTTTTATTGCAAGAGGCCTCTTCTGTTCACCAACTTTTATTTCACAGTTTTCAGCATCAAGTGGATGAGAGTAAAGTGTACATCACTAAAAAGGAAAAAAAAAAGACTGAAGGAAAACATGATAAAATCAACCTGGTTAAACTACAGAGTAAAGGAATTTCTTCATAGTAGGTTTCTTAGAAATCCAAAGTGAAAGTAATGAACAGATCAGGAAAGTAATAAATAACAAAACCTAAATATTAACATAATTAATATTACTACAAAGAAAAAATTATGGAATGCTTATCAGCCTTTATATATGACTGAGGTAAAATGGAGCCCAAGGAAATGGGGCAACAAAGGAGAACGGCAAGGAAAATCGAACCTCGAAGTGAAGCACCAGAAGAATAATTTTAAGAATAAACCATTAAAACAAATGGTAGCACGTTTCCAGATGTTCTTCAGGAGTTTTAATGGGCTACACGTATGAAATAGCTGCTCAGTAAAGTGTGGTGCCTAACCTGCTGCCTAAATCAATGCTGGTGTCGCAGAAATTGAAAGTGTCAAACATTGTCAGGATCTAGGTTCCAGGTGTGACTTGTACAACTACAGATTTGTCAGATATATCTGATTCTTTGTGCCAAAGCAAATAACATAGAGTTAGTAGATCTAGGAAGACCAATAGAAAAAGTCATGCTTTACGTACCTAGGCAGAATTAATTGAGAATCAGTAAGAAAAGAAATGGCCTGCTCACTCTCTTCACAATAGTTCTTTCACCAGAGCTTCCTAAAGAAAATAAGCTTTTATGGAATAGGAAGAAGTGTTTTCATATACTGGTTCAAAGGGGAGAAGCAAGGTGCAGCAGTTCTTTTAATAATAGAGCAAGTTTCCTAAGAAGATTCTGTAGGGACTGATGCTGGAGCATGAGTTATTCAACTAATTTCTACATGATCTGGGAAGGTGGGTGAATAGTTGTGTAAAAAAACTTTTCATGATAATATAACTCAGAAAATTTACTTTGAAAACTGACTGCCAGCAGAGCATTCAATTCATATAGGAATAAAATAGTCTCAGGTGGACAATGCTGTGGATAGTTCTCCAAAAATTTCATACCTGTGCTCATGAGCAACCTGAAAAAACCCATAATGTTAAGAATTATTGGAAGGTTAGGAATTATTGCAAGCCTACAAAAGAGTAATGATGGTCATGCTGGTTTACAGGTTTGTGTTACTCCTCTCAAATACTGTGTGCCGTTCTGGCCATGCTATCTGCAAGAAGAACATGGGGGAATGGAAGAATGTTTCGCTAAAGAAAAGAATTGTTGAAGGGTCTCTGTATGATGAAAAAATTAGAAAAAAAAATCTGTTTTAGAATTCATTCTGTAAAATCTGAGCAAGATGCCCATACAACCACAGATGGGGAGAAAATGAGTAGGAAAAAATATTATTCAATATTTCTAATGAAACAAGAATCAAAACACTTTAATTAAATGATCAGACGATAGGTTTTAAACAAACAAAAGAAACCAACAAAACGAGTGCTTGGTCACACAGCTTGCCATTGTGGATCTCACTAACGCAGGCTGCTGCAGATAGCTAGAGTAAAATTAATTCAGAAAGGTATGTGAATTATTTTGAAGGAAATCCCTACTTGTTGCTGTTAAAAATGTTGGATGGGAGGCTCAGAAAGACCGAGCCACTGAATCATAACATAGAAAGCTCTACTGTGGAGTGGTCCATTGGCCCTGTTCTTGGATGCCTTTCCTAAGAATCTGCATCTGACCGCCAGTGGCTGGGAAAAAGTTGCTGGTTGATTTGGTCTGATCCTCCTATTCACTGTAGTAACTGGGATCTGTTACTATCCTTGGGTTTGTGATTAGCTGGTATTTTCTGGAAATACTAGCAAGATCTAGCCAATTATTCACTGGCATTAAGTTCTTTTGTGTGTGCATGTGTGTACAAATTAGCTTGATTTCTTCCAGCGTATTTGTTAATCAGATTTAATTAGCTTGGATGGACTCCTGCTACCATTTTACATACACTGTTGAGTCAGAAAGTGGGCATACCGGATTCTGTTTTGCCATGAGTTAGAACCTTTTAAATATTAAAGATTTACCCTAAATCATTCTACCTCTGTTTAAAAGCTCTGTTCTAACATGGAAAGTGACTTAATATATTATTGTTGGATCTATTCCATGAATATCCATGACTTTCTTGGCCTCAGTATCATGAATATTTTATTGCATACTAGAACACTCTCTACATATTAGAGAGCCCGTTTTTGTGACTGAATTTGGCAGGTGATTGTGCTTTTGCTGTTTCATTACAGTTATTTTTACTAGTATTACCATAATGCTCAGAGCCCCCATGTGGACTAAAGCCCCATGGTGCTAGGTGCTTTAGCAGAACTAGAAGACTTTTTTTTTGTCTGAAAATGCTGGTAGCCTGAACAGGTAAAACAGACAAAAGTGAGAAAGGAAAAAGCACTGCAGAGCAATGAAGTGACTTGCTCCCCATTACAGAGCATGCTGATGATAGAAATGGGGACTGTAACCTTCATTTTCTTACTTGCTGCTCTCTTGTTCACCCATCTGATTGAAGGTAACTGAAGAACACACCGTTCATCTTGGAAAACTGGGTTTACAAACTGTATTTACAAACTGTATTTATACGTAGTTCTTACAATTTATTTCTGCACCAGCTAAAGTGGGTTTTGTCATCTCCCCTTTATAGCACACAAGTTGTGCTTACTTACGAAACGCTCATGCATAAGAAGACTCTTACACAGTACACTGCAGTTGTTATCCTTTTTTTAGAGAAGTAGCATCAACAAGCTTGCAATATGTTTCTTACTGTAGCCAAAATATGTTGTGTTTTTATCTTTTACAACTACAGATGATGGCAAATCTGTTCTGGTTCAGAAGTACTGCAAAGATTTTTAACACAGTCAAGGACTTTAAAAAATATACATATATGTATATATAAAATACTGTTCTTAGCTTACCAATTGCTGCGTCGTTATATATGCAAAACATTAAAAAGCCTCTGCTGATCATGATATAAAACAGTGACAAAGGGTACAAGGTGTCAGTGTCTAGAATAATTTGTTCACAGCAAATGTATCCAATAGCAGTGCTAAAAAAAATCCCTAGAGGCCAAGTTAGTTTTTGAATCCCCGTGTGAGCCCTGGCATTGCAAACAAGGTACTATGAAAATTCTACAGATGGCTGCTTAATGTGTAAATTAATCTGACTCAGTAAGGATCATGCTAGTCAGTGGCAGTTATAATTATAGATCAGTACAAGATCTTGCTCTACAAATTTGTACAACCACAAAACTACCATACAGACACAGGTTTATTTAAATACTTTAATTATTTACTGTCAGGATTTGTGACACATGTATGCTTCAGCTTGCAAACATTAACTAGGAACGATACATTACAGTGAAGCTAGCATAAAAATAAACAAGGTAGTTAAAAAAAAAAAAAAACAAACAAAAAACGCACAACCAAGCCCCAACCTGCAGGTATAAAGAGTACCAAAACACATAAAACAATGTAATCAGAGATAACATCTCTCATTGCATGTTGCTGTCCTCAGGAAGACAAGAGAACAACTCAAGTGCAACATTTCAGAGAGAAAGAAAAAATGTACGTATCCTCAATTTGGATGTATATTTGCAACTTGAATAGAAAGGTATGGAAAAACTTCAAGGCAACCGGTGAAAGTTTATTTAAAGCAAATGTGTTCACAGTTAATGAGATTTGTTTGAATTTTCAACCTTTTTTTTTTCCTGAAGAGTTAAGAGAAGCAACAACCTTGAAAAGCTCATCTGTTCTGGTTACTCATGTCAGAAAACAATCTCCTTCTCTCTCTGTATCAACATGCGCCACAGAACTCACCATGGCAAATGGGCAGCTATTGACAAATAAGCTCTTCTTATTATTTAATTTTGTAAAAAAAACCCACCCTGCTTTAATCCTAGCCATAGTCAATTAAATGGAAACCTAATTTAAGTGAGTTTGACAGTGCTCTTTCCTTTACAAAAGAAAGAAAAAGAAAGATGGGAGAGAAAGGGAGATAAACAGAAACGTAGATGACAAAGAGGGAAAAAACCAATTTTTAAAAAATAAAAAGGAAAAGAAAAAGAAGATGGAGAGAAAGAAAGAAAGAGAAAGAAAAAAAAGGAAGAGAGAAAGGAAGGAAGGAGACTAGGTGAGACCTATTGCTGTTATACTTCAAAGTGATCATAATTTCCTCACCAGTGTAAGCTTTCAGATAGCACTGCAGCATCATTTCTGCAAGTTTAGTGAGTGAAGGGTACTGATTAAAGCGTGCTTTTGTGCCACTTGAGAAATGTTCAAACTGTACACCTAGTTTATAATATATATAATGAGAAAAATGGAACCTCAGTTCTATTGCGTTTGTCTGAAATGTTAGACAAATTGTAAAAAAGAAAAATTGTTCCAGTGATACACTTAAAGTACAAGCATTTGGACATTTTCTGAAGGGTTCATGCTGTGGCTTGTCTAAGCTCCCCACAACCACTGAATTCTTAAATATGTTTACTTGGAAAGGTCAATAGCTGGTTATCCTGTAAAGTTTTCTCTAGGCTAGATAATAACAAAGTATTAGTTTTTGCTCATCTTTAGTTGTCAGCCACTCACTAGGAGGTATCCAGTGTGCTCATTTTTTCTCAGATTGTAAATGAGAGGGATAAAAGTGGATCAGAGGCAAGCAGTTGACTACTTTTTTCTTTTTTACAGGTCCTGAAATAAAACCTTAAGAAGAAAAGGAACAGACATTTAATTAAGTCATAACCCTATACAGCAGCAGCATAAAGAGCATGAAGGAGCAGGCATATTCAGCACTCAGACAACAAAGGAAAGAAAAGCTGTTTGTTAAATCAAACAACAATGTATCTTGGTAATGTGAGGTTTCCATGAGGTTATCACTATTATACAACACGCATACAAAAGCTATGTTTGTTGAAGGGTTCCTGTATCCAACCATGTTGTTGTGAAAACAGACTGTTCTAGAACCCCATGGCAGAAATCAAATTTATCTGAATTGTAAACACTAACAATAGAAAAATAACAAAAAACTCCGACCAAGAACAACATTTTTTTTGGTTTTTTTGTTTTTTTTTTTTTTTCCAAAATGTTTAGCACACCTGGTTTCCAGAATGCTTGATATTTTCTCTAGGGTTTCTAAAGAAAATATTGTTGGCGAATTGGTCAAAGGGCCCAACACTGGCATGTGTTTTAGTACAAGATGGAGAGTCATCCCTTAGACAAGACTGAAGCAATTGAGGTTGGCTGGAGGAAATGGTAAAAGCAATACTTGCTCCTTTAATTGCATGGGTATATTGATCATTGACTTGTCAAGATTGCCCTAAGGGGTACAGTTGTTATACTGGAAGATCAGACAGCTGCAACAAGCAACTCAGTATATATATTCTATTGCGTAGACAGAGGTCTGTGATTGCTCTCTCTGGCTGAGGATATCCTTGCTTCATCAAAAATAGTATTACTGCAGCAATTTATAGATAAAAGTTAAGCTTGGAGCCTTAATAAAATAAAATTAATGCGAACAGTAACAAATGCTTGATGAGACCACAAACCTGTTCCAGATGGGCTCTGAACTGGCTGTCCGCAATTTAAACCAACTTCACCTGAAAGAGGCTGCAAGAAAAATGGCTTCTTTTCCTAATCCTAGCACAGAACCTGAGTCAGGGCGCACCCAAGCTAAGAGCAGCTCATGTACATGGGAATGGGCCTCCCTGTTCCCCTGGTTTTGAAGCTACTTTGCCATCTGTCTCTGATAGCGAGGACACCTCTTCCACAGCCTGGTGTATCATTGCCAGATAATTTTTTCTGTAACACACTTGAAAGTGGTCAGTAAGTATATAGTTCCCTGTGGAGTCTGCTATCCTCCTTGTAATAGACTGTGCCCTGCATGTTAAGGACAGTTGGGTACTATTTGCTATTTGTATATTGGTAACCATAGAAAGGAATTTTAAGACTATGAATAAATAATTTTTATTTGATCTTTATCTAAGTTAAAACAAAGACAGTCTATCCTTTTGGCAAATTTTTGCTTCTTAATAATCTACACCAGCTAAGAAAATGGCAGTTTTATTTTTCAATGACCATGTATTTTGAATTTGATCATTTTCTATAATAAACCTACAATTTACAAGTTAAGATTGGAATTTAATTCAGAAACCTATTTTTACCTTTTAAAAAAATCCAGTTATTTGGTCTGATTACATGCATATGTCAATTGGAATTGACTGTGGTTCCCTTTCAGGATGGGTTTCTGATAAGAATGTTTAAATACTTTAACATTTGTTTTTCCTGTGCATTCTGTAATAATATGATTATTAGAGAAGTTGACAGTATTCTACTGATAAAAAAGGCCAGATCTGGTCCAAAGTTTCCATGTCTTGGCTACTGAAGAAAGAAAAGATGTTTAAAAATAAAGAAAGAGACAGCTGGGAGGAAGGGAAGTCATTATAGAGTATGATATTGATTTTCCTTTTCTTTTAGGCATTTAATGCTTCATCCAGAGGATTCCTCCCTGACTTTCTGCTGCAAGGCAGCATCTAGTATACCATGTATAGTTAATTAGGTCAGCTAAATAGTATGCAGAGATTAGCATAAAGTACAGTTAACCATGTCTGCCATATGTTCAATTGTGCTTTATTGTGAATATGGAGGAATAATTACATAGTATCTGGCATATTCCACTTTTTCTATAATTTACATAGTAGTACTGCAATAAAATGATGTTAATAACCTGAGACAAACCCTCAAAAGTAATGAAAGTCACAGGTCAGGACTGAAAATTTAATCCTAGTTGCAACGGGGATCAAGACAATATTATGAAAGCGGCACTTTGTGTTACTTATTTACATACCACGTTCAGTCCTTACCTGAGAGCGTCCTACTCTATGGAAGTCATTTCATGCTGCTACAGAAATATGGAGTTTGGTTTTTTTGCTTTTTTTTGAGCTACTTATTGGACTTTTCAAAAATGACATTAAGGGACAATTCCACTTCAAGTCCAATAAGTAGCTCAAAAAAAAGAGGGGCGTTCCATAAGGAAATGATACAATCCAAAATAAATTCACAAGCAAAAAGCAGAAGACACAATCAGTGAGTTATACCTGCAATGTTTTCTGCAATACGTACAGGGAATTATTTTTGTCGGATGAAGTTTTACACATTGCATACATGGAAAATTGTTTCCACGGGGAACCTAGGAACATATCACAAGGGAGCCAAAAAAACCCCACCATTACCCCCAACCTAGAAAAGCTACAGAAAAAGCAAAGAGAGGTCAAAACAGTAAAAGCCATCACAAATGGTGTTGCCACAGTAGATAAAGGTGAAAGCTTCGAAAACATCAGGGTGAAAGAATATCTTTCTGATGCTACAAACACCCTCTTTGAATTTATTTCCCTCCAGCTAAAATGTTCTCTTGCATCTCAGCTAATATTTTTGGGTATTTCTTAATACAACTTTTCCTTAAAAGGCCAGGAAAAATCAGAGTATGCATATATAAAGGAGGTTTTTAACACTGTAATGGTGAAAGGACAAATCCATCTGGTCAAAACAGAAACAGCCACATGAAATTCAAGAAATTGAGACTCATTTTTAACATTTGGTTGATCTGTCTCCAAATACATTTTTTTATTTATAGAGAATCTAATTAATACGGTACTAACTCCTCCCTTCACTGCAAGCACTTATTTCTGTTACTTTATACCTTGTTGAAGGCCATCAAAAGCTTTTTGCCCGTAACCTCCTGCAACTTCTGGGGCATGGTGCTGCTGCTTATGGAAACATGTTCTTAGTATTGTGTTCTTACTCCTCAAGCAAAATAAAGCTAGAATAGTTACTGTTATCAGTTTAACTAAAACCTGAGTGCCGCTAGAAATGTCTTTAATTTCTTTAATTTTGTGTACTCTTCTGAATGGATAACATCTGTTGTATGTGCTTTTACATTTTTTTTCATGTGCTGGGGGAAAAAAAAAGAAAAAAGCAGAGGAACCAAAGCTACTGAGATACAGGATGCTTTTGTTTGCTCTTTCGATGGCTCCAAAATGAAAAGAAAAAAAACCCCAACAGTTATGCAAGCTTTCCTGCTTTGTTTCTGAGCTGTACTGTGTTTGTTTTCAGCATCTCTGAATTTTTAAAACTTAGCAGACCACTCTGCATAAGTAGAAATCTCAAAACATACTTTTAAAGACACCAGAGTAAGTTCACATTACTCAATTTTACTTTTTTGCTTGACAATTCTGATGAAAGTGTTTAGAGGAATGACTATTCACGTACTTTTCAAAATAATTGCAATGCAACTCAGGATAATTTCAGATCATTCTCTCTCCCTGTCCTACACTGCTTTACAGCCAAATCAAATTTCCCACAGAAAACTGTAAGGACAGGCACTGGGAGGAAAAACCTTGCATGGAACAAGTCACCATCAAAATCCTGACTTTCTCCTTTCCTGCACCAGACTGAGAGGTAAGCACTGAGATAGGTACGAGGCAGGCTCAAAGCAGAGGAGCAGGAGGAAGACCACAGGATCATATTGCTCTGTCCTAATCTGCTTCTTGCACTGACCAAGTGCAAAGTGCAAAATAGGACTCTGAACAAAATTTAATTAAAAACACTAATTTAATGTAATTCACTGCTGATACACTTCTGCTCAATTAGAAAATCCCGATTGTCGTGGTGAGAGATACAGACCACTAAATGGGACAACAGTATAGGTATTAGGTTGGCAACGTTTATTTAATATGTCTTGGAGTAGAAGTGATCTTTGCTTTATTAGCAAATAGATGTGCAATTGTTTTCACTGAGGCAATTATGCACAATACTGAGCATATAAAAGTACTAAAAATCGTTTTAAAAGTGACTGCACGTGCTCTGCTAGGACTGCAGAATTGTAATTTACTATACACCAAAAAAGAACATAGCAAACGTTGCCTCATATGCTCAGTTTCTCAAGCTTATATAATGCGTTTAAATGTTGTGCATTTTATTGTAACTATTTGGCACCAAGTCTTACATGCAATAAACCAAAAATGAACTTACGCTGTTTCCCCGTTTCTGCTGTTATATCTGTGCTGTTCTCTAGCCTGTGCATGGCTCCTTCCTTCAACTATTTATGGTTTTAAAAACTTTTCTAAGTTTCCAGTAATGCTTAGTAGCTGTTTATAAAATTTCAGTTTTTCCAGGGTCTGTTTTGAATTAGTCCCTCAAGATATTATACTTTGATGGTCCCATCCACTTTCAGTATGTAACGTGTGGTAAAATAATACACCAAATTTTTCTCATTTTTCTCATTGCAAATGTATTTAAAATTTTCCTTTCATTATTTGGCACCATCCGTTTTCCTCATGACACCTGACTTTTACTTCAACTTGCTTTTTAATTTATTTCTTGGTAAGACACAATATATTTTCCCTATTTGCCGCAAATCTGATTTGGGATTTTCAGAGGAAGGACGTCCTTGTAGAAGAGTTTTCCAGTAGAAGTGGGAATTAAATTCTTTAAATCCTTTACTTGTTCCTCCCACAATGTTGATTGCCATAAACAGTTCAGAACTATTATGATGCCTTCTCTTGTTTATTACCTAGTTGCATGTCTAAACCCTCATGGACACTTGAATAACTGACACTCCCATTGGAGCTGAGAGCCACGCAGCATTATGAAACAAATGCTGAATTCTCCAGAAGCTTCCAACAATGTTTGGAACTATCGTTTGATTAAATAATATGATCCATTAAACCCCTCTGTCTCTTCTTCCTTCAAATTTTGCCCTTCCTTCATATCTCTTTATTCTCTCCCATTTAAATTCTGTCTCCTGTCTTTTCTTGTCTTCCATCAACCCTCCATTTTCAATTCTAATTTTTCATTGCTGTATTTCCCCACTTCACACTCTTTTTCTGTTTACCTTAAAATATTCCCTGAGATTTTTTTAACCTCTAATTTTAGTTTCCTGTCATTTTCCCAGATCAGCTAAAACTCTGGATGTGAGTCCTTCTGTGTAAGAAAAAAGAAAATACAGTTTTTCCTTCATTTCATCAGACTCTCCCCTGTGAGAGAGAAGAGGGAAAGCTGAAATGAAGAAAAGGGAAAGGCAGAAAGAAGGAAGCCTTTACTGCATTTACATTTAGTAGCTAAAGGAAAACACTGAAGGAAAAGGCCACCAGACTGATGCAGATTTTAATGAAATTAGTCTGTGGAATCTCTTACCTTTCACAGACTAAACATGAACCACTTCTTTTCCCCCATTAATGCAATGCAAGGGAAGCGCAAGAGATTCAATCCTTGACATGCCTCTGATTAGAATTTACTGTAAAACTGACTCAAGAGCCTTCAGCAGTTTGGCAGATGAGTCAAGGAAAACTGTATGTGAAACCAGTGAAAAACAGCAATAGGAAATCTACATTAAGCCAGACAACATGACTCAGGGTTTCAATGAAAAGAAGTTGGCTGGATTCCCTTTTTCTTCACTATGCAGATGATTCTTGTAGTTTGAATTAGAATGAAAATATTAATATATAGTGCATTATTTGCCTGGTTCCTGGCCCTAATTTATGACAGCATA
Source organism: Larus michahellis (assembly GCF_964199755.1). Classification (NCBI taxonomy): domain Eukaryota; kingdom Metazoa; phylum Chordata; class Aves; order Charadriiformes; family Laridae; genus Larus; species Larus michahellis. Next base: position 43,387,355 of record NC_133903.1, on the reverse strand, counting down.
CTTCAAAACTATTTCTCCTCTGACATTTAAATAAAATAAAATAAAAATTCCTTCTGTTAAAAAAAAAATAATCATACTTGTACCGTACTTAACGAAGTTCTGCTCCACTTAGCCCCGGGTGCTATTAGAACTCAAAGAGTTATACTTTGTAGATACCACTGTACTGTTTTTATAATTAGGAATAGCTTTGATGTTTTCAAAGTTGCTCGGGGAATCTGGATGACCAATTCACATTCATTTTCATGGGAGCTGGACAACTATTCAATTTCTTTTTACGTAGTCAAATGTTTTATCCTTCCAGTTCACCAAGAAAGAGAAAATAATGTTTTAAAAAGCTTCAGTATGTACATTTAGCTATAGACCCTAAGAACTGGCTTTTAGTACAGCTCCAAGCCACACACATAGCATCTCAGTTTCCAATGCACTTATTTTGCACGCACCCCTAGATACACGTGGCTCAGTTACAGACATAGTTATTAAGACATCTTGCAAGGAGTTGCTAAAATAACTTTGACTTGCTCACAGTGGCTTTCTACCAGTGTTGATTGTTCAGGTTTTATACTTAATAGATGGATTTTACAGAGTGTCTAATGGGGCTCTCAAAGTGTTTTGTTTAGAAAGATTGAAGTGTACTTACAAAGTCCATTGAGTAGTTAGCTACATCCAAAACAAATAACTAGACTTACGCAAACATGGTTTTCACTAATGAGAAAAAAGGAAGGGACAGAGTTATTCAGTGAGCAGTAGGACCAATGGTGTCTGTTTTCTTATAGACATCTTGCATCCCAGAAATTATTTTGCAATGACTCTATATTCTCCCTATTCAGAGCATTCTCCTTCAAAACTGTCTTCTCTGTCTGTCTGTATTCCATATCCCCTCATTACTGGTTGGACTAGAGGCAGTTTACATTTTGCTTCATTTCAAGCTGAACTTGCTGAAGCTCAAGCTGAACGGGTAGCACCAATTTCACCAGAACGCCAAACAGAGCAACTTTTCGCATAGAGGAATAATGTGAGTCTTGCTTACCATTATATTTTACTTGTAGAAACTTTCAATGATGAACTTTGGTCTTTGTTAAACGTTACTGAAACCAGACAGCAAGTTCTGTAACCATTGGGAAACCTGAAGGAGAGCTGGCAAAAACATAATGCAAGTGCACAACACTCATTTTTCAGTGAGCAGAATTAAAAATCTCACTGTTATTCACATTACCGCAGTACTTCTGAGGTCTTTGTTTGCAACTCCAAAAGAACCTTCTAATATTAGAAAAATATTTGCATACTAAATCTGGTGATGCTTTAACATTTATAAACATTTTGTCATAGTGTTTTTAAGTTAAAAGTTAATTTCTCCTCCAAATAATTCAAATATACATTTCACGATAAAGAATGGGAAAAGAAAACCTCTTGTTGGCAAGTTAAGTTCAAAGTGTTTTCTAGAAATGGCCATCAGCCAGTTTCAAGTCTATATGAAAAGATGCTCACAGTTCACTCTGATGAGCATTAATGGCAATGCTGATTAGGAGTTTCCTTCCTTCTACATTAGAGTAAGCTGTGATGATACACAGTCATTTCAGGACTAAGAATCCCCAAGTGGTCTCAGAAAGGATAGGAAGGACACAAGTTTAAATCATCTGCCCATACTGAGCACAATCCTACTGACTTTAATAAAACAGATCAGTCATGCGTGCCACAAGTAGAGATAGACCAAAAGGAAATAAGGCTAAAAATACCAAGGGGAAAAATGAAAGAAGAATAAAAGGTGTTAAATCTTTTAAACTATTCCTTTCAGTTTCCCTGGATTTTTTTTCTTTGAAGTCTTGCCTTAGAGACAAGGTAAATATTGGTTTACAATATATGATAAATTGGGAGAATCTATAAATGTGGTCACACACTAAGCATGATGGAATTTACTGTTAGGGCATTGCCTGTCTCAGCTACGCAGTAGGTTACCCACTTTTCAACACAGAGCAGTTACATTTTCTCAGCTGGGAGCACAACATTAGATGTAACGGTACATTCCTCAGAAGTCCATTTCCTAGGTTTAGGCAATGTGGACCTCATCACTTCTGTACTAAGATACAACAAGGTATAAAATGGTCATGACCGTCCAAATCTCCACTTTTTAACAGTAATATTAACTAGCTGAATGCCATAAACGTCAAATAAAGCAGCAATGACAGAAACAGTCATTTACTTTTGGAGAAAGGTGACATTTCTACTCTTTCAGTACATTAGCTCCTTTTGAAATGCCACAGAACGTGCACAAATTGGTGAAATTTAACAAAAAAATTACTTATGCAAACACCCACATAAAAAAAGACAGAGAAGGTGACAGTTGGAAGTTAAGAGAAGTTTATATATATATATATTTATATATATATAAAGGGATTCGGCAGCGTCAAATAAAAAAAACCCAGAAAAATAGGTTTGCTCTGAGAGAAGTAGAAACAAATGCCTATAAAATTTATATGGCAGTACATAAGTCAGATCAATTCTATTCAAAGGGCAAAACAAGGAATAACTTCATGGGTGGCCAAGACATATAGACCTGTCCTTCACTCCAATAGATGGCCAAGAATCCTAAACAGGAAAGCATAGGAGAAAATAAACAATTTGAGAAAGTGAGCAGTAGCAGCTGGAATCAGGCTGTTCCCAACCCTTTAATAAATCCAAGATGTAAATAGCTCAGAGGAATAAATCTCCAAAGCAAGAGTGATTGGTACATGGTTAATACTTGAATTGCCAAAGTGACATGTAACAATTTAAGGCACAGCATGCAAGCATCGCCAATTCAGGGCACTGAGAAGAACAGTGGCAATTTGAGGAGCATGTGGTAAAAGAATGATCCCAACACGGTTAGCCCTGCTGGCATGACTGAAAGGTGCAGAGGAAACTAAAACTGCCAAGACTCCTCGAACAGCTAGAGAAAACAGGCAAATTTTGAGAAATATTCCTTTTTCCTTACTGACAGTCGGGGAAACTTACTGAGGTCGAGTGTCTCTTGATATTCATGGTACAAGATCTGGATTTTTTTCTTTCCCATTTGACTGAAGTAAATTAGAATAACCCCCTAATTTTTTATTTAAGACAAAGAGAAAGAAAAGCCTATGCTTTTAAAGGCTGTCAGAGTTTAAGAGTATTGCTGATGTAGATATTTGCTAAAGGACAATATCACAGGTCTATGTCTACCATAAATTACTCTTATAATTTAAGCTCCATCATCTGAAGACACGAAGTGGTGACTCTCAGAGGTGTCATAACACATCTGCAGTACCTCTCCTCTTCATAAGTCAGGAGCTTCCACTCATGCTGAGCTCAGGAATGAGCAGTAATGAAGAAGACTTGACTCTTCCAGCTGCCAGTCCCAAACCAGCCTGAGATTGAGAAAAACCCCTTTAGCACCTGTTGTATAAATCACCGATCTGTGACTAAAGGCAGAGTCACTTGTATGAACTGAAGCAAAAGCAAACTCTTGATAGATGTCTGATTTCTTGACAAATGACATTAAAATTATTTGCAGGTACTTAACAAGGGGCTTGTAAACTTTACTTTGGCATTAGAAAGGAATCACTTTGAGTGGAAAATTTATTCTTGCAACTATCTGTTAAAAAAACCCCAACATCAAGCGCTGGAAATCGACTGGTCTCATGTGAAATGGAAGCTGTGTGTCCATCCTTTAGCTCTACTTCATATACTAGCAACTCCAGAAAATAACACTTTTGGGAACTTGCTCAATATATCAAAAACGGACATTTCCAGATGGCTGCAATGATGCTTAGTATAATGGAAATGGAAATGCATCAGAAAACTTTGCATTTTATTGGGAGGAGAGGGATTAAGATTAGCATTACATAAACCATTAATAGTACTTTTAAAGGATGGAGGAACTTAAAATGTTTTAAATACTGATAATGAGTAAGTAATTTTAATCATACGTGATAAAAAAAACCCAAAAAACCAAAAAAACAAACCCATCCTGAACTGCAAATACAATATTTTCAGTAATTCTCTTTTCTGGTTAGGTTAGAGAGTCATAGTCAAGAGGAGCTGAGGGCTTAATTTACTTGAGGTAATCTAATATAAAAGACCATCTTTGATGTCAAGATGTTCATATTTGTACTTTGGTCCTGGCCAGAAGTAGGAAATGAAGTGCGAAAGTGAAAAACAAGTCAACGAGGTACAAAGCTATTTTGAAATTCGTGGGGGAATTAAAAAAAAAAAATTACTGTAAGCTTTTGGTGACAATTTAGATTCTGCTCTTATTTTAGCTAAAGCTGTTCACCCATCTGATATTGGAAAGTGATATTTTCAGGATGAATAGCAGATTGTACCTGCAAGGAACATTTCTGACCTTTTTGTAATACTAAGAAACATTTTATGAGTGATTAGGGTTCAGTTAGTAACTATTCAACCCAGGCTTTTTGGTTAACCAGAGCAGACTGACTATTTGAACTTCTAAGAAATACAGATGGACAAGGTCAGTATGTCTCTGTTTTTCATCCAGGCAGGCAGGTAGAAAATTAGCCAAGTGAACTCCATCTGTCTTTTTTTTTTTCCCTTTTTTTTTTGTCTTCTTTTTTTTTTCCCTTCTCCTAATTAGGCTTGTGGAAAAGCTTTCAGCTTATTTTTACTGCTCTTTCACTTTCAGCCTTTCCTTGTAGGCTGGTATTGTCCTATTATAGCATTCCACCAAGCTCTTTGTTTCTCTGCTTTTTGCACCCCTGGCTACTGACTTTAAATTGGAGTCATTAAGAAGTTGTTGTGTAGTTTTTAGACATATGACCACCAATGTAAAGGTCGGGTCACCCATCGCTAGATAAACTGCTGAATTATACTTCATTGAGGATAAGACTGCATACACCCTGCTTGGAATTCTTTAGTAGAAAACACCTCTACATTGATGCAAAATTTTCATGCAAGTGTGAAGTTAGATGAATTTAAATGTATCAGCCATAAATGGAAGAAAGACTTTCTTCTTTTTCTGGCCCTACACTTGGACCAGAATATATGACATACAGCAGTGAGGCGGCTCATGTGGATCTGAGAAACTGAAGTACGATTCCTAATTTAAACAGAAAAAGTCGTTAAATCATTATGTCCCACAGGCATTTTCTAATTATTTTGAGTAACTGCCATTTTGTGGTTCATAGGCTTTTTCTCTCTGTCTTCCTCCCCTCTTTCTCCTGCCTTTTCATTGTAACACAGAATTGAAAATTTTCAAAGATGTTATATTTAGCATGGAAACCTCAATCCTAAGAATACTAATGTCTCCACCCACAGATACTCTATTAGACAACACGTTTTAAGCAGCTCTTATATTAAGTACAAACTCCACTGCAAAGGGACAGATATTTTCAAAGCTAATGTACGGATAATATTTTCCAACGTCAGGATATGGTGTCATAGAATCCTTCAGTAATAAAATTTATGTTAGCTATTAGAACTATTTTAGGAATCGCACTTGGGTAGCTTCACCTATTTTTCTAGCAACATGCTCCATTTGGACTATTTTTTTCTTCTTTAAAGGGCTATGTAATTCTTTCTCTTCATAACCAAATACGCAAAAGGAACTCCGGTGAGGACAATCATGAAGTACCACATAAACACCATCCACTTCTGAGCTCTAGTTCAGAAAATAATGTTGAGCAGAGTATAAGTATTAAAAATAGACAACAGAACAGTATTGATCAAACGACTGACATCACAATCTATCATATCACCAACATACAAGCTATAATTTTTCTGGTGGATAATAATATGGAGTGTTTTAGTGACACAAATTTTAATCAGTGCATACCTGTCCTGAAGAACAGAAATTAACACCATACTTAATGAGTGCAATAAAAACCTATAAAACATGATGGTAATGGTTTGAATACAGTTTCTCACTAGTCTTGTAGGGAGAAGGAACCTGCTACTTTAATTTGAATTGAAACATAGTTTTAAAGTTCCTGGCCCCTAATACCAGAGTTGTAATTGTTCTACTTTTATGCAGGGTAAAGAAGTAGTCATAAACAAAGACACCCAAGAATCCCTCTAAATGTGACCTAAAGTAACTTCTCTGCATCAAAAATGCCAATTTTCGGAGAGCAATATCCCCAGTGAAAGCCTGGTAATGATCCTTTTCCAGATGTGCAAAGATGTCGTTTTTAAAATGATTTAAAGCGATAAACAGATTTTAGATTATCCCACAGCATAATCTGTTTCTGTCCTTGAACAGGCACACATTTTGTGAAGAGATTTCAAATTTGTAGAAAAGGGGGAGAACTGAAAATATTTGCAACGTTTTATGTCATGCTCTATAATTTCTTACTCAGTCATTTCCACCACTGTGTGTTGTGACTGTTATTGCCCTTTACACTCATCTACACGCAACATCGTATGTCCTCTTCTCACATATTGAAAGAAAAAAACATGTCCCAATTCAGGATGAAAGTCAGCAGTATTTCTTAATTAAATGCAATGAGTAAAGTTTTGATCCACCAGAAACATCCTGGAATGAGAACATTCTATGGTTCTCTGTTGTGGAACTTCAGGAACAAACAGCCAAACTCTTCGGCCTCGGGATTTAAAGAATCACAGCAGTTCAACAAAGACACAATCTAGAAAATATGTTTGTGTTTCTAGACAAGAATGCTGCCTTATTACCTTGCTAAAATAAATCAGAATTCAGCAAGGCAAAAGGAATCTAGGCACGATAGCTATCTTGCCTCACAGGAGGAAATGCTGTAAACTTAGAGGAAGTTATGTTTTTTGTCGTACGCTTAAACTGTTCTTTCTCTATACATTAAAATATGCACAAATCTCTGCCAATTCGTGCCAATGCTTATGGGAAAGAACTAAACCAAAGGCTTCTGCTTGCCTCTGCAATGCATGCAGGTGACCCCAATGCATTTGTTTAATAAAAAAAGCAAAAACATGTCAAGGGCACTGCTCCAGACTAACTGATGAACAGATGTTTAGGTTTAAGTTGTTATAAAAAGACCCATTTAGAGAATGTGATTGGAACAGCAGCTATATATGATACTATCTTGGGATGAATCCATACGGAGCAGGAAAAGAAAATGGTAACTAATGTCTCTCCTTTTCCTAATTTAATTAAAGAATAATTTTGGAGATACATGACTAAAGAATATTTTTAAGGGCACAATTTAATAACAGTATCGTTAAAGCCACCAGTGTACTAGATGGGAAATTTTTCCTCACTATGGATGGAGTAACAACAATGCTTTTCTTGCCTTGTGGGCTGTTAATATAACTCTGGGATTCTGCCATCAGAAATTGTGTCTTCAGTGGCTGAATGGAATTGCCTTGCAGAAGCTTATTATGTAAAAATATCAAGTTGCACTCAAAACAACATGGGAAAAGCACAGATAATGTAATATCATTTTTACAAACACATTCATCACAAAGCATGTGTCTTAATCTACTGAGTATTCTTCAGACTGAATGTTCAGCACCATCCCAGGGAGGGATGCCCAGGGAGGGCATCAGGCTGCCCAGGGAGGTTGTGGAGTCCCCTTCTCTGGAGATTTTCAAGACCCGCCTGGATGCAGCCCTGAGGGATGTGCTTTAGGCAATCCTGCTCTAGCAGGGGAGTTGGACTAGATGATCTCTAGAGGTCCCTTCCAACTCTGAAGATTCCGTGATTCCGTGATCCCCCTCATTCTGTTGAAATGTAGTAATCTCGGATATCACCATTTCTATAGCAGGCAAAGGAACGTTTGACAATTTATTACAAGATTAGAAAAAAATTACTCAAGCCTGTCAGTATACCTTTATGATGGTTTTGTCCAGTATGCATTTTGTAAAGATCAAACTTTTTGCTGTCCTTACACATGTATAAGTAAATTTACTTAGGGGAAAAATAAAGCATCATAACTATTTGAAAGCTTTGTTTCTGTTAAATAAATTTACAAAGTTTATAAAATTTATAAGAAATAGCTCAGTCGAATTGAATTTTTTAAATGTAAGTATATTGCATAAAGACAAAAAGGGAGAATTAAAAATGTTGAATGTGAACTGAAATTATCAAACTATCTAAATTATTTTTACTGAGGTAATTTTAATTGCTTTTTGAATGTTTGATTTATAGAACATTCAGGCCCACCTTTTGTTCTAACAAGACAGGAAAACCTGTGACTTTAAAAATTCTTATGGGACAGGAAAACACCTTCCTATCCAGATGCAATTTTTAGTGAACAAGGCAAGAAACAAAGACAGAATTATATTTTTCATGTCAGAACCTATTATTTTCACCTGGAATTATGAAGTTTAGGGGGAAACTTCCCACTGGATTAGCAGTTAAAAATATTAGACTCCCTCGCAGTACAACCATCTCACCTTCAGCTTTAACCAGAGAAAAGAGCACAGTGCCTGAAAAACTACCATGGGCTGCTTAGTTTAATTCTGTCTTGGCCTGGGATCTTCTCAATCCGGAGAAAGAACTGAGCTGAACTCTTGGGTTTACATCTATTTAGAGTATATTAAGACACATACTTTATTCCACCCCTATTCAGAAAAAAATATCACTTCTATAAAAGCAGTGTAAAGTATTTGTCCAATTTACATGAATTTCAAATGGATTCTGAAGCTATTGAAATGCCTATTACTATCCCTGTTGTCTGAATTGTGCATAAACACAAAAAATGTGAAATCGACATTTTTTCATACATGGGACATTTTTTTCATTTGTGTTTTGACAATGAAATGCTCTTCTTTGAGTACCTTATTTTGGAGGACACAAGCAATCTTTGATTACAATACAGATGAAGAATCACATTTAAAATGTTTCCTTTTAAAAAAATCTCAATGTATTTATAAGGAACCATCAGCTATTATCAGAAGCCTCTGAACCCCTGCAAAACAGTCTAATACATGAAAGTCAACATTTAATGTGCTATAGCCTCATGTTTCCGTGCAGTAGCTCCAAGGAAATCAATTTTTCAGCTCGAGGGTGTTTCGATTTGGCGCAGTTCTGTAACACTCGTAAATGTTATCCAGAATGCCTTCAAAAATAACACAATTTAATAATCACAGATGTTCCCGCTCTGTCTTCATAGCAGTGTTATAATATCATGACAATGAGATTTATCAGATTTCATGGTACCTACAATATGCACAGAGCTATTTTTGGCAAGGTTTTAATACGACTAAAAGTGAATAAACTCAATTGGAAACTTTCAGAAGACTTTGCATGAAAGTTTTGTGATGTTTTGAAAAGAAATACTAAACTCTTCACATAGCTGAGATAGGATCAAATTACAATCATGTGATAAATGTTGCATTTGTGCTCCAGGATATTGAAATTTTAAAATGTTCTCCTGAATCTGGCTAGGGGATGAAATACTTTAGAGTATGAAGCATCCAGGGCTGTTTCAAATGGTACTGACTGCAAACGCTCTACAAAGACTTTTGCAGTTAATACGCTATGATGTTTTCTCCCTCATACCTCATCTTACTAGACATAGGTAGGCAGACCTGAAACTTTGGGCTTCTAAGTTGTCAATTTGCCACACTGGACCTCCAAAATCAGTGAGTAGATGAAGATGTTACCAAGTGCTGACGCATCATTCTTTGGATCTGAACGGACCTTTGGAGGCATCCAGATCTCCTCACTGATCGCAAGGAGGGTAATGACACTGCAAACAGGCTCAGTTCAGGGGCTAAACACAGCTCTGATGGATCTGTGCCCTACGGTTTAATAGGGAGAACTTTCTTCGTTCTTTATTTTGCTAAAGCAGTGCTGCAGGCAGGAGAAGGTTGAGAATCTGTCCCCAAAAGTCCTAAGAATCAATAAATAAGAGGGAGCTTTCTGTTAAAGTATGAATCAAAAGCTGTACAAGAAAGTATGTATGTCATGTTTTAAGCTGTGTTTTGTGAGATAGTGAAGTCAATGATGGTCACAGATTCTGGGACTTCAGGATTCTCCCTTAAGTGCCTGGAGGCAGAAGGCGCCTTGAATCTGAGAATAGAAAAGTAATGACTGACAGTAAAAAACAATCCCAGAACAGAGGCGTTTACCATAAGACACTCTAGTTCTTTGTCTACAGGTCCGTGCTTTAACTACATATTGAATAAGCAAGGTCAGTCTACATTGTCCGTATCCTCCACTTGTTCTTGTTACAGAAATAGATCCCTCTAACCTTCGTTCCACTTAAACAGAATCATAGAAATTTTTTTTATTTTGTAAGGTTTAAAGAGCCCCAGTTCTGTGCTTGGATAAACCGCAGTTAGAAAACTGGAACCCAGATGATAAAAGCAAAAAGCCAGGCACAATGTAACATTAATTGCCATTGAAACAATACATCTCTACGACTGAATGCCAGGGAAAGCATTGCAGAGAATGTAGTATGGTGCACTGAATAGCCTGCAAACATGAAATTATGAAAAGAATGAAATAATGTGAGGTAACCTGTACAAGATTTTTTGTTAACTCGTCTTCTTTGTTCAGCATTTTGAAAATGTTATTAACTGTATAAAATTATTGTTATTGCAAAGATTACAGGTCGGCATTTTTAACCAGCCTACTGTATATCTTACCTTTGACAAGGAATGGAACATTTACCATGTTGTGTATTTGCCATATACTTATAGCTAAATTACCTGTAGAGAATTCTCTTTTTTGAGTAGCATGAGAAAACAGAACATACTGTACAACATTACAGTGTGTATTCAGTGACTTTGGTCACACATGGATTATATAAAAGCTATGAATATACAAACATAATTTTAAGGGTGGCTAAGTGTTTGATTTGCTCAGTCTGAACAGCAGTGCAGAGAGAGCTCAGTGGCTCCTGGGTCCACATGTACAATCCCAGCTATGTTTTAACCGCAAACGGGCACAAGACATAGGCCATTCCCCACCTACTATACCATGGTTTGCCTTCAGGAGGGAATGCAGACATAGAGACCAGCAAGAAGAGGACTAAGGATTATCTCTGTCCTCTAGTAGATAGGGCCGGCAACATAGTGACCAAGGATGAGGAAAAGGCTGAGGTACTTAATGAAGTCTTTGCCTCAGTCTTCAGCAGTAGGACCAGTTGTTCCCTGAGCACGCAGACCCCTGAACTAGAAGACAGGGATGGGGAGCAGAATGAAGCCCCTGTAATCCAAAGGGAAACGGTGAGGGACCTGCTTCAGCACCTGGAGGTGCACAAATCTACGGGGCCGGATGGGATCCACCCAAGGGTATTGAAAGAGCTGGCGGAGGTGCTCGCCAGGCCACTTGGTATCATTTATGAGCAGTCCTGGACAACCGGGGAGGTCCCAGCTGACTGGAGGTTAGCAAATGTGACACCCATCCACAAGAAGGGCTGGAAGGAGGATCCAGGGAACTACAGGCCAGTCAGTCTGACCTCGGTGCCTGGGAAGGTCATGGAACAGATCCTCCTCAGTGCCATTACACGGCACATGCAGGAGAACAGGGTGATCAGGCCCAGTCAGCATGGGTTTGTGAAGGGCAGGTCATGCCTATCAAACCTAATATCCTTCTATGATAAGGCGACCCACTTAGTGGATGAGGGAAAAGCTGTGGATGTTATCTACTTGGATTTTTGCAAAGCTTTTGACACTGTTTCCCACAGCATTCTCCTGGAGAAACTGGCTGCTCATGGCCTGGACAGGTGTACTCTTCACTGGGTAAAAAACTGGCTGGATGGCCGTGCCCAGAGAGTGGTGGTAAATGGAGTTAAATCCAGTTGGTGTCCAGTCACAAGTGGTGTCCCCCAGGGCTCGGTGCTGGGGCCGGTTCTCTTTAATATCTTTATCAATGATCTGGATGAAGGGATCGAATGCACCCTCAGTAAGTTCGCAGATGACACTAAACTGGGCGGGCGTGTTGATCTGCTTGAGGGTACGTTGGCTCTGCAGAGGGATCTGGACAGGCTGGACCGATGGGCTGAGACCAATGGTATGAGGTTCAACAAGGCCAAATGCCAGGTCCTGCACTTGGGTCACAACAACCCCATGCAGCGCTACAGGACTGGGGCAGAGTGGCTCGAAAGCAGCCCGACAGAAAAGGACTTGGGAGTGTTGTTTGATAGCCAGCTGAATATGAGCCAGCAGTGTGCCCAGGTGGCCAAGAAGGCCAACAGCATCCTAGCCTGTATCAGGAATAGTGTGGTGAGCCGGACTAGGGAAGTGATCATCCCCCTGTACTCGGCACTGATGAGGCCCCACCTCGAGTACTGCGTTCAGTTTTGGGCCCCTCAAGAGGGACATTGAGGTGTTGGAGCGTGTCCAGAGAAGGGCTACGAAGCTGGTGAGGGGTCTGGAGGACAAACCTTATGAAGAACGACTGAGGGAGCTGGGGTTGTTTAGCCTGGAAAAGAGGAGGCTGAGGGGAGACCTTATCACCCTCTACAACTACCTGAAAGGAGGTTGTAGAGAGATGGGGGCTGACCTCTTCTCCCTGGTGACAAGTGATAGGACGAGGGGAAACGGGTTCAAGTTACGTCAGGGGAGGTTTAGATTACATATTAGGAAACATTTTTTCACTGAAAGGGTTATTAAACATTGGAATAGGCTGCCCAGGGAGGTGGTGGATTCACCATCCCTGGAGGTGTTTAAAAAAAGGGTAGATGGGGCACTTAGGGACATGGTTTAGAAGTGGCTCTTGTCAGGGCAGGCTAAAGGTTGGACTCGATGATCTTAAAGGTCCCTTCCAACCTCAACAATTCTATGATTCTATGATTCTATGATTCTAAGAAGTCATGGTGCTCTCCAGCAAGTCTACTAGTCTGTATTATTGGGATACTGGGATTGAGATTTACTAGAAAGCACCTGACTTGCAGTATATAGTCACAGACAAACAATCTAGGACTCCTGAAAGCAAGCATGGGGCACTTGCCCCCCTAAAGTAATTTTCAAAGCAGTATTAACATAAAAAATATTAACATATTTTTTACAATATTTTAAAAATGAAACTTCTTTTCTGTATCTCCCATTTGTACCTTTATCTTGCCCTCAAATATTGGTTTGGGGTTTTTTTTCACGATGGTAAAATGTGGAATTTAGTACCTTTTCATCAAATCCATTGACTGCTTTGCCTGACTAAACTAACCCAAAGGCCTTTCTCTGGAGAACATTTGCAAAAGTTCTGTATTGACAAACACTTGTTTTGCTTGTACTGTTTCTACCTGTGGAATTTAGTAAACCTACCACTCGGACAGAGGTTCTCGTAAATAACAATTTCACCCTTGAAATTGTATCACCTGTCCAAAGTGTAACTAAAGATTAAATCCTTTGGGCACTATTATTTCTTTGAAGCTGTGATTTTCATTGTCTTCTAGAAGCAGGTAAGGTGTACTGTGTATCCCTGTGTATACCTCAATGTGTTTCTCTTAAACACCCGCGGCACAATTCCTAATATAGCGAGCTTTATTTGAGCACGCAGGTAAGAACTGAGCCTTTGTGGTGGTTAATGTCTAAGTAATAATTGCTCCAGTGTTGAGCGTGCAGCTCAGTTACTTTTTAGCATTTCTGTGATGAAACTTTGGGCTAAGAGGCTCTAGTCTGAGAAGACTGTTCCAGCAGCCACTTACCAGGGTGCGAGGACTCTACATCATAAACACAACTAGTACAGACTCCCCTTTTTTTTAATTTTTCTTTTCAGGTGATCCTGCAAGCTGGTGAAACCACTGATGCAGAAGGGCAAGCAGAGTGCACACGGTTTAAGAAGAGGTCTTCTGGTGAGACTGATTCTCAACAGAGAGCAACTATTAAACAGCAGATAAGTGCTATTTTGATGGCATAGCGAGACTTCAGTGGCACGTGACTGACTCCATGTTCCTTCACTGGCCTTATGCACTGGATCAAAAGCATCTTCTCTGGAAGGCCTGATTAGATATCATATTTAGTTCTTAGAGCAGAATACTTTGCTAAAGCGAGGAAAGTAAACCGTTGCCTCTCTGTAACAACTGGAGATCAGGAGACATGACATATTGTCAGCTATTACAGGAAATTCTCCCTCAGTGCAGCTGCTAGAGGATTTTCTACAGAAGTAAATCCAATCAGTACTGCTGATGTCACCATCACTGAGACACTTAAACTGCCTCTGCTCAAAAGGCTGGATTCAAAGAAAGCTGAAAAAAATGGAAAAACCTTGCTCAAAAGTCCCTGGCAAGTGGTTATAAAATACCAAAATCCTCAGCTCAGATTCTTGTCTTTTGTTTGCACTGGAGGAGCACTCAGCAGACAAGAGTGTGGTCTTCACAAATTGTTCTTTAAATGCGTGGTCCTTGAGAAAGAGAGTGGGGAAAACAGTTGCTGCTCTGTGACAGACTTCATTTAGGCCTTCCATGGAAATGATATTTGACCTTCTAAACACAGAAAAAAATATACGTCTAAGGTGCAGAGGTAACATTAAATCATAACACAAACTGCTCAAGTTCAGTGATGATCATCAAGGTCTTCTTTGCTATTGGTCATTTCACCACTCTGCATTGCCTTTTAATCATCCTAATTGTACACACAACTGTGGACTACACACTGCATGCACTTCATCTCACTTACTCATACAGTGAAACAAAGCAGCTGTTATAAGCTGCAGAAGTTTACAAAAAGGAAACAAAAACAAGAAAATGAAAAGTAACGAGATGCTAATTACCAGTGTTGCAATTTTACTGGGAGAAACAGGCAGATGCTCTTCATTCTCTAGATAGATGGCAGAGGTTTAATGACCAAACAAGTGAATATCTTTTTCAATCGTTAAAACGATCCCCAAAACAAACTTGTCTCTTCTTTTATGCTGGAGCACCAGTTAAGTTTTGTCAGAGTGAAATCTCTCACTATCATGCAATATTTTCTTAAATGCATAGTGCCCACTCTGTGTCCATTGCATATGACTTGTTTTGCAACTCCTATTTGTTGTTTCTATCACTAACGCAGTCAGTTATCAACACCGCAACTGCTCAGCCCTCCCATCCTGCACACACCAGCGTGCCTGTTGAAACACCAGTGATTTGCTTTCCTCTTAGCTCTTTCAGTGATAATCTTTTTCTCTGGCTGTGCTAATTCCTTTGCCATTCTCACTGCCTGCAGTGATGAGTTCACAGTGCTGGGGTGTTTTAGGAGAGGAATGTTGCAACCTGTAAACTCTATCCATGTTCAACCATATTTAGCTTCTGAATTAACAGTTCCAAATGGCTCTTCTGCAAAGAGATTTCATCTATTCTGTTTGGCTCAGCTTTGATGCTAACAATGATACTAATAATTTGACAAAAGAGAGTTTGCTTCATCTAGCTCCCATTTTATTTATAAAGAACGACAGTACTTCTACATGACATGAACACTTTCTTTATGTAAGGTCAATGAATAAAACTTGTGAGTGAGCACAAAAAAAAATGATCGATCTGTTGTTGATAGTGTCACCTTTTTGGAGATGATCCAAAGTGACAAGTTTAATTCTATAAAGTATTATATTAAAAATGGTGGACCACTCTTATTCACAGGTGCTAGCATAGCCTCACTATCGGTATGAGAAAAGAGCAGCAATTTTCATTTTGCTTATCTCTACTTTAAATACAACATATTGCATGGGACCCATTATTTCCTGTCATTTTCACTTTTTTTTCCAGTCTTCTCTGTTTCTCATTCTACACCAGACTTCCACTTGAACGATATAAGCCATCTGTAGTTTATAAAACACCTTTAAGCTATTGTTTTAAAGTTTTATACCTTTTAATGTTTTCCTATTTATTTCCTGCTGATATCAACACATATGCTGCCAAAAGCAATCTTTAGTGGATACTAACATATTCATACTGAACATTTGATCCAGAAATTTTGCAGATAATAAGCAGAAGGAACATCTGTGAGAAGCAGATAATTTTTAATATTTATGGATAGCTCACTTCCAAGTTGTAATCCTTAAGATGGGATCGGGTCTGTAAGGCTCTGTACAATGCAAGTCATTTTTCTATATTCCCATCACGGTTAGGGATGCAGTGGTTCTGAAGAAGGAACACCAATGAGTTTATTAATTAATGTTGGAGAAAAGATCCCACCATTACTTGAATGAAATACAGAATAACTGTAAAAAGAGGATGACATTACACATTTTAATACTCTCAGGATTCTCTTTCAAACAGGACAATGTAATCTGGAAGCATAACTAAATTTAAGAACGAAAGTATGAAGTGAGAATAATAACTCTTCTTTGAACTTCCAAATAGACACAGCTTTTATTATATAAAGTCTAAAGAACAGCAATATACTCAAAGCATTATCTCAGCATTATTAATGATTTACAAATCTTGTTTCTTCATCGGCAATTAAGTCAGTTGGTTAAGGCCTTCCTCTGCCAATGGTTTCAAATTCCATACTATTATTTCACTTGGTATAGAAATCTCACCCACCTGAGGTAAAGACACTTTTATATTGAAATTTCAGTTTTCTGATAAAAAGAAGTGAGATCAGATTCTCTTAGTTGTTTGTTGAACTTAGTAATTCAGGACGGATTTTTGCATCCAGGGCATGTCTGTGATCTTTTGCCAGCCACCTTGCCAGAACAGACTTAAATTAGTATTCAAAGCCATTCATGGGCCTGTTTTAGCATGGATGAAAACCTTTGCACTTGGAGTTTGAACTTTGATTACTTTTCACCTTTGTCTACCAACTTGTACAGAGAGGTGGTCAACTGTTTTCTCTAAACAGCCTTCTAACAGATTTTTCAGTTAAATCAACACATCCATGAATGAAATTGCATATGGCTAAAATTCCTGTAGGTGAAAGTGAAAGCAGCTGTCTTCTACACCAGTGCAATCGTCACTTAACAACAGTGAAAATGACTTCACAAACTCAGGGCTCCTCATTTCCCTTTACTGTGCCTACCCAAGTCTTACATCTTCTTTAAAACAGTGCTATTTCCAATAGTTCTCAGCCTGAAAGCTGTAATGAAACACACAGACATTAACTAAGCATAAAACCCCAAAACCCAAATCAGTAAGTTATTCACTGAAGCAACCATGCTATGTGGTATAAACTTTATAGATCTGTGTTGATAACTGTGAAAGCTTGCTGATCCTTGATGAACCATCCTATGGTGAAATATATGTATTGCTTTATAAACAGATACTGACTTTTCAGCAGCCCAAATGGATGCAGTTGATTCCTCTCTATTTTAAGAAATATTTCAGTGCTTGTGGAAGGGAAGAGGCTGCAGGACAAAAAGGGAAGAATTCCAGCTTGTACAAACAGGCTCATTGACCAAATAACTCCTTCAAGTGGCATTTGGAAAGGACTGCAACTTGGAAACACTAAGAACACAATTAGAACACAGTGGTGAGGATCCAAACTGGAGCGAACAAAGGCTGAGATGCAGCAGAAAGTTTCTATCACCATTTCAAGTTTGCTTCTCACACTCGTAACAGCTGCCCTGTCACTCACATGAAGTCTGAGTGGATTAGAAGGATTATCAAAGGCAGTATGCCTTCTATTCTGCTTCAAAGCTAATCAAAATTGGGTACACATGCAGTTATCCAATGCCAGCATCAATCAAAGTGTGACTGACACTCACACTCCCTGAACCAACTCCAGGATGTTGCCCTATTGAGTATAGAACTACGCATCACAAAAATCCCCACTCCCATGAGACTCACCTGGATGTAAAAATCTCTAGCAACTCAAATTCAGATCAGATTTTTAAAATATATGACCAAAGCCAGGTTCAATTTTCAGCAAGAATTGCACATACTGAAATATGACACTCGCAACAAACAGCTGAGATTTCCCAGGGATACCATCTTTTCAAACACCAACCTAACTGCATATTGCTTATCTTAGGAGATCAAATGAGATTCTGCTCCTGGTGGCGTATCTCCAAGTAAACATGTGGTACACAAAGGAGAAAAACAAAGGCACCAGACCTTACATTCAGACTGCTGCAGAATACTTGGAGCCTGGTACATGCATATGAATGTGTTTAGAATGTGTTTCAGCCTTGGCTTCATTTCAGGTTTATTCAGAATTTCTTCCAAAGTTTCAATTCAGTATCAGTATCAGCAGCTCCTCTCTACATCTCCCTTTCACAAAGATCTCAAAAGACAGACCGAATCTTTAGAAATGTATTCTGACCCTAACCATTAGCAGGCAACAGAAAGGAGCGCATCCATTTAAACAGTGACAATGAAACATGCAATTAACATTGAAGGACAGAAGCAACAAAACAGCTTACATTAAGGGACAAAATCCTTATGCCATCTACAGAAAGCCCACAGTAAAAGTTAAACGCCCACACATTCACAAAAATAGTGAAGTCTATAAAATACTGTTTATAATACTGAATAATATCAGGAAAATCAGATAAATAAGAAATATTATTACCAAATATTGAAGTCAGTCAACATGTGGCTGACATCAAAGATTCAGGCAGTTGGAAAAGCTAGCTGGACTGAAAATTGCAATGAAAAACCAAGAATCATTAACAATTACCAGAACAGATCAAACAACAAATCTACTGAGAAATGTAGAGCTAAAATGCATTGAACCAAGCAGGTTTCTAAAATGTCTACAAATGTCAGCCACTTAGTGTTGCTGCATTTGTCACTAGTACAGTTGTCTTGGCAAGGGAGAGGATTATGTTTGTTTCCTTCATTACAGAATTTGAAGTTATTACTGGCAAAGTTTCCCTAGACAAACGCTTACCCTAGTTTCTGTCTTCAATATGTATTTAGGGGTCATCATAGATAATGATCCCATTTGTGCAATGTTGTCACATAAATAGCAAATGTGACCCAAGAAGACATAGAGAGAAGATAAGGTAAAAAGGGAGCAGTTATATTTCCTTTGTATGCAACTTTGTCAAATAAGGTACTTGACCTGGCTGTAGTAAGACCACAGCAAAAATCTAGTTCATGAGGCAGGTGGAAATCCTAGAAGGAATTTTAAAAGGAGTTACCAAAATGATCCTGACACTGGAAAATAAACTTTGCTACGTATGACTAAGAAGTTTGATTCAGTTGGTTAAAAAAAAAAAAAAAAAGAGTTAAGGCAATGTGATCGCTGTTTATAGGTAGTTATAGCAGGAAAACATTTCCAGAAATTGAGAGCTTTGTGTCTTTGATGATAAAGATATAACAAAATCCAGGGATTAGAAGTTGAAGATGGACCTTTATTTTTTGTTTTCCCTTCCTCAGCACCATAAGCAAGAGTATTTTCTAGGATCATCCAGGCATATTTCATCTAATTAATTTCCTACCACTGCAACGGCATTAGGGATTAGTTCCAGTCTTTGCCTATAGCATAGTTAGACCTCATGAGGTCTAAAATTCTTTGGTCTAATGAACACCTTTAAGTTTAGAATAAAGCCTTGGTAAAACTTAATGACCTGATATAGATGATCTGAGAGTCCCTTCTGGCTTCAAACTCCAGGAAACTTTGTAATAATTTCAAAAATCATATTTATTAACCTATGCTGTGCTTGATATATAAGCCACCTAGCATAGCTGATCAAAGAGAGATGTCCCCCTTGAGCCAGGAGCATACTTGAGAGGACAGAACAAGAAGTAAGTGGCAGTTAACTGAAAGCACTCCCCTAAATCCCTGTATCATGAAGCACTCCATTAAAACGTTACTTTGAATCCCTAACAGGCCTCGATCAAGGCAGACCGGATCCTTAGCCCCCAGTCCTCTAAGTCCTATAATCCTACAGTTGTTCCACATGGGTGCTCCTCTGTCTTTGGCCTGAAGTGTGAAAATACTCATTATTAGTACTGGGGCTACCAGGAAAGAAACCAAGTCTGTTCTCAGTCCTGAGAAGTCCCCAGCTTGAGAGCTGAGGGAATGCACTCCCGTATACAAAGGTTAGTACTCCTCTTCAGCAAGGAAGTCACGAGCTTTTCTTTATTGGTATCTGTAAATGAAAGCTAAGTGTTCTGAAAAATTGCATGGACTGTGTTTTCCAGAAAATAAGAATTGATATCCAAGACTTCGAGAAGAGATGGCATGAGAAAGGATGGGATCTCAGAAAATGGACCTGAAAAATTCTGTGGTCAATCTGCTACTCTCAGAACACTAGCAATGAAATACAAGACAGATACTTTATGGGATAAGAGTTGTGAAAGATTCACTAATTCTCTGTTATTTGATAGTCTTTGCCAAATATTGACCACAGTTCTCGGACTTGCAGAACCAGCATAAAAAGACAAAACTTTTTAAGAGAAAATTAAAAATAATAATCTAAAATACGAGTCAAGGAAAACAAAGAAAACATTCACCATAAATGACACTGCCTGCATGGAATGAAATTAAACGATAAAATCAAATTAAATGAAAGAAAATTATAAAATGAAAGTAAAAGACTGAGTGATTATCACAAGGTTTCAGTAGAAGCTGGTCTGATCTGATGGTGTGTTACAGAGTGGAGTACTTGTCCACAAGTGTTGTTTGTGGTAAGCAAATAAATCTCATTTTTCCAGAATTTCCACCTTTTCTCCCCTCCATTTCTGTTCTGGCATTCCACTAGCTAGCAGAAGAGAAAAGTAATTTCAGGACAAAAATGTATTAATTTCTGTCATACTACACCTTCGATATGTCTACAGAGCTGCATAAAACAAGAAAGTCTACTGTGTTCCTTCCCTAATACTTTTAATTCATTAGCTCGTATACCAGCAAGCTTTCCTTTGCAATACAATCAAAACATCTGTCTTCTCATGCTCAAAACTGATGTAAGGGAAAGCAGGCAGAGGGAAGAAGATACTGTCATCACATCATTTCATAGCTGGAACTACATGTAATGAAAAAGACTACAGAATGAGGCAACAAATGGAAAGCTGTATATGTGCTAAAAATATGTATATACTAATTTTTAATTTTGAGAAAGCTAAATTTTGTATGACACATGTCATGTTCTTGGATGTACTACAACTAATCTGAATTGATATATCAGAACTCTTGGTTTACAGAATTTTTAGAAATCCTAAATTTGGAATCTTATCCAGTTGAAAAGATTCATGTTTAGTGAAACAGAGGGTTCAATGGAGTAAAGAACAACTATAACATTCAGCATTTTTATTTTATTACCCTCTGCATATACAATAAAAAAATAAGGGAATGTGGGTCTTCAGAAAGACACAGAAGGTAAATTTCTCAGTTTAACTATGGTACATTATCCACTTTCATCTTGAACAAACTTTCCTCCAAGTGAATTCTGGCTTCAACCAAAACCTGACAAAGTGAGAAAATGCCCACAGTTCGTTCCATAAGGATGAGAACAAGGTCCAGTTATAGTAGCGCACCGGTGAAAAAATTCGATACCTGCTCCAAACTGTGTCTGTCCTCACAGAACAAATTCAACATTGGGAATATAGTAAGGACAGCCAGGAAAAATACTCACAGGAACTCAAACTAGATTTAAAGTCATAAGCACAACGATTTTACTTCCTTCACTTTTTCCTAACCTTTTCTAACCTCTTCTAACCCTGCCCAGTGTTCCTTCCTTTCAGTCCTAGAGCAGAGTTGGGCCCATTCTGCTAGATAATACATTGATTCTTTCATAATATCTCAGTAGCTGAAATTTGCAGATCTAAAAATCTTCTCATCATTTTGCATCATTTGCACCTAAGTTCCTAACCTTGCAAGTATTTCAGTGAATCACAATCCTAAAAGGCACTGCTCAACCATGTAACACTAGATGTTGATAAATTTAAGCAGCCCCTCTGACTTACATGCTTTCTATATTCCATATAGTTGTGCCTCTGCAAGTGTCTAGTAGTGTCCTTTTTTACTAGGATTGAACAGATTACACATCATGCTAATCCCTTTCTGAGTCCATAAACACTGTCCTTCTGTGTAAATTCTCCAGTCTAGTGGGAGATGTCCCTGCCCATGGCAGGGGGGTTGGAACTAGATGATCTTTAAGGTCCCTTCCAACCCTAACAATTCTACGATTCTATGATTACATTTCAGTTCCTCAAACATAATATTACATTGTATAGATCTGCAGCATGCCAGGATAGTAACATAAAGCAATGCACGAACATTATGTTTTAAACAGAAAGTTTTAAATGACAACTCAAGATGTTCAGACAATTACACGAGATATATATTAATATATTTACACTCTGCATTTGCAAGGCGTGCCAGTCTACTCTACCAGAGGTATATCCAATAAACTCCATTCAGCATTTATGCTTGGCTGAGGTTTATGCAAACTGTGTATTTACATAGCTTTAGTTTTTATAATTTAAACCCATCTAAAATCACCAGTGTTTTTCTGGTGTGAATTTGAGAAGGTCCAAGATGAAGATAACTGCTTATTTGCAATATTGGTTTCTCCACTATATTAACACAGACGTTTCTAACCTCATAAGAAAATTGTAGTAATTCTTTACGCTGAATACAGAGTCTCAAAGAAGCATTTCATTTTTCATCAGCACCAGTATGCTGAATGCTAAATGCTCGTTATTAACATGATTTTTAAGTAAACTACTTACTGATGATAAGTGGCTATATGACAGATACATATCAATGTGATGGATTCAAAATCTCACTTAGTATATTTTGGGTATTCAGTTGGTCTTTAATCTACAATGTACCATGTGGTTTGTTGAAATATCGGTTCTAATGTTTTTGAGCTGGAGAAATGCATAAAAAATGCAACAATTGCGTGTTAAATACATAAACCCCAAGGTGTTAACGCATGGTTTACTTAATGTTAAAATCTATGTAATAAATACTTACTTCGCCTTTCACAGGTGTTAAATAGATACAATTTTATTATTTGCCATGTAATCAGTAGAGTTTAAATATCTTAATAAGACTCAATTAAAATCATCAGATATTTATGATACTCATTGTAAAGCTTCATAAAAAATAACCTGCCACTATTTATAGCTCTCCTCAGACTACAATGTTTCTGAAATAGACTGAACCTCCACCGCCACTAGCAACAATTTGAGAACCGGATTATTTAATTTGCTGGGAAGCAGAGTACGATAGGGAAGTCTAATAGATGCTCAATTAATCAATTAGTAGATAGGCAATGGTGTGAGCAGAGTGTGTGGAAAGCAAAACACTGCTACCTTCCCCCAGCAACAAGAAATTCCCCCTCTCCCCCCAATAAATGCTAACTCCTCTTTTTATCAGTTATCCAAACAAACATCCATGTGAAATGACCTCCATTCATGAAATTAACTTTATTCCAACACTACAGAGGGGCATTTACAGAATACAATTTTTGTGATCTTTTGTCTTTGTAGTATTGATTAAATGAAGATGATAGCCTCTTAGTATGAAGCCTGCCCGTGCTTTTCAGTCCTCATTTCAAAGACTTGTATTGTATAAATTATAATAGGGAGGTAACTGAGAACCATGGTTTCTTATTAAACTGTCAGTTCCGAGAGAAATTTGAACTTCAAAAATTCCTTTCTTCTGTGTTTATTGTATATGTGGATCAAAAAAAGAACTGTCTGGGAACAAGTAGTCTTTGAATAAGCCAGCATGAATTCTCTCTTACACACAAGCCACCCACCCAACATTAGAAACCTACGAAAAGATTAATAGATAGATATTAGACCTTTATATCCTGCAGTTCTTCTATAGAGGATCTAAGTTTTAAAAATAGACATTGAGATAAATATGCTAAAAAGAGAAAATATCATGGGTGAGAAACATTTGTGCAATTCAGGGAAGTATCTTTTTTTCTGCCTTATTTATTTCATATAGTTACCATTTCACAATATCCACAGTAATAATAACTGCTTAGCAACAGATTGAAGAGGATTTGCATTAGATGATGTATGCATGAGCACCACCAACTAAACAATTAGCATAAACAAAACAATCTCACTATCACAAACATATTATCACAACTGCACAGAAAACGGGTGTTACTGCTTAATTATCACCAACAAAAAGGTTTTATTTATTTATTTATTCTTTTAAGAGTGAAGAACAGCTGTTCTGAGAGTGAAGAGTGCTGTAGTGTATGCAATGCATGTCTGCTGGCTAAACGCCATTAATAAGACACGGTGCTGTTGCTATGACTTGTTGACACTAAGTGCGAGATAATGTAATTTTACAGTGGCATGAGTGGACATCTCGTTGTCGGTACTTCAAAACTTTCATTTAAAAACTGCTATTTTGAGGACTCTGAAAAGGAGAAAGTATCTGTTTGGCAAAGGTATGGACTAGTTTTACAGAAATTCATATGTATTTACTCAGTTAAAAACCTTCCCTTTCAGTGGCAGTATTTCTCATATCCTTTGTGGATTTGTGCGCGCACAATAACTTAAGAAAAGGACAGATACAAGGAATCAAGGTCATTATGAGAAGTAATGTGGTCCAGAGCAATCTGTAATTCCCTCCTTGTCACTGCTCTGCTGCAGAATGGCAGAGTATAGCTGCAGGCGTATTTAGCTAGATTTCGTTTTCACTCAAAGAGGGAGTGGCGGACTGCTGAGATCACAAAAGGGATTTTTTTCTTTAAAACACAGCATCTACTGAATAACTTCTGATACAGTCCCCTCACCTTTACAATATGCAAACGCCCTTGCTTCTGAGCTGATCTTGGATGAGCACAGAGCAGTGTATCTCCTATTTCATGACATCTAGCCAATGAATTTGCAGCATTTCATTCAGAGATTAATTCTGTTTCTATGACTTGCACCTTAGTAGTGTGATTGCAAAGTGGCAAAGGGCACCCTCCATTTAGATATACCCAAACTGAGGTGGCAAATGAAATTCATGCGGAAGGCACCACTCTTAAGTGAAGTCAGCAGCTGACAGTAAATGTTCCTGGGTACAACATGAAGCCAGGCTGGAATGGTGTGATTATACAGGGCCTGGAATCAACACTGTGATATCCCTCTTCCTGCATGAAATCTCAATGCACAATGAAAACTGCTGAAGTCAATTGGTAACAAAAAGCTGCTGTTGGGGCATTCGCCTCCCAAATGACGCCCAGAAACTGGGAATTTCCTCTACCCAGCACAAATTACAATCAGAAGCAAAACAGTCACAATTTTTAACCCGTGACATCAGACCATGGATTAGGGCTTGGTTTTAGGAAGCTCTTTGGAAGACAAATGTGTGCATTGAGCACTGTTGACAAAGTATCTCTACTTGGATACTGCCACAGTTATAACTTGTAGCCAGCAGAGGCTTCTAGATTTTTCTGAATAAAGAAAATAAAAAATCTTATGTGTCATTTCTCCTTCAGTTTAGAGAATGCAAGTAATCTACAGATGTCAGGGCAAAGCGTTTTTGGTTGGCCTAAGACACTACAGGATATGGATATTCCTACTTTGAAATTCAATGAAACAAAGTAACTATCTTAGGTTTTGATGATGACATTTCTTAAAGGTCCTCTGTTCTCTCTTTCATAAGAAAAAATCCATGTAAAATCATGGATGATGACCATCAAAACTAGTTAAACGTGCATACTGGGTGGCCGTATTTCCAATCTTTAATTTTGTTTTGGTGTCTTGTTCCCCATCCCATTTTCCATTTGCAGTTCATAGGAACTTTCTTTTGCTACTGCAGTTTTTGAATGACTTGATGTTCTGTTGTTCTTCCATAGAAAGCACAAAATGTAAAAAAATATAGAGACTGGGCTTTTTTTAATTGGTTCTACTATTTTCCTCAAGAAAGGAGGGATGAAGTCTGGCATTTTTCATTTGGACACAGTGCATTTTTATTGAAAGTGAAAGATAATGGCTTTGGCAGTTCCTTTTTAATCCAATCTACTGCTTAGTGTCCTCAAAAAGAAAATTAGGGAACATGGCCACAGTTGGCATTTTGTGATAGGGTCCATTTTTCTTCTATTGAGGATACAGACACTGGCTGGCATTTCTCAATTAGGTCCTCTTTTTTCCTATTGATAATGAATTCTTTTATGTAGCTTTCACTTTAAACTGCTCTGTAACATGGACTGCTGAATACAGTAAGTCCAATAATTAACTATGATGATAATGTGACTAGCTGTTTGTTGTAATTTCATAGTATTTCCTGTGATTGCAAATGACACCATCCTTTGTTCTAATGCGTATATTTGTGAAATTAGGACTTATTTGTATAACACTCAATAAAATCATTCCTTCACTCTAACACAATTATAATAAATCACTATTTTTTCCTACTGTTTAGCAACTAATTTTACAGACAATTAAATTACACTAACGAGTAGATTAATCAACTTTAATGTGAATCAATATACTTGTTTTCACTATGTTTTATTTTGCAGCAAAATATGTCAACTTCAGATGTACGTATAGCAAGGTATCTACTAGCCATTTGTATCAATGGCTATTATTCAATTAACCCACTTTTCATGGATAATCAATCTACATTAATTTGGCTAGGGTGTTCATTAACCAGATTATGCATGTGCACATGCACAAATCAATTGTCTTTTAAACAGGAAAGTTAGGGGAACTACATGAAACTGCCTATGCTGATTGTGCCTAACTTTTCAGTAGAAATAGGAGGAATAAAAAAGTTACCGCTATGCTGAAATTTTAACATTCAAATCATTTTTTTATTTCCTGCAACACCTGTTAGATACATTCATGCAACTGTCCTAATACATATGTTATAAAACTTGTTCCTGCTCTGTTACAGATTTTGATCTAATGGTATGTTAAGAGTGGAAGAATAACAAAACAAAACAAAACAAAACAATCTTGGAAGGAAGTTTGTTCTGAGGTCTATTTTCATAAACTCTGGAAGTGTGAACTTCCTTTTTGAATTCACTTTAAGCCTAGAAAGTTCTTATTTCACCCAGCAACAAGTATCATGGGTTTTTATTGGCATGTCCAATGATTCAAATAGTTTTCAAAGAACTAAAATAATCTTCTTGTGGCCACGGAACAAAATGATCTACCTTATAAAACAATTTTATAGTCTTTGGCCTAAGGATCTACCACCCTGATAAAATAGCAAAGAATTATTTAGACAATGCAGACTCAGAACAATTCGACTCTCCAGTCCCCAGTAATGCACCCTTGGAGCTTTGCTCCTTCCTCATAGCCGTTATCTTCACCAAGAGACTAGGGTAGGCTTAAGACCTTGTGATTCATTAAGACCATGCGTTCATTCACATGACAAAGCAAGCATACTACTTCCCAACTGACCACACAACTAAGGGGAACTAAGATGGCTTTTAACAACCTTATACATCCCAAGATCAGATTTAAACATAACGTTTCTGTCTGTGGTAGGACAATCTTCTGGCTTGGAGCCTCCAGTAGCCAATATTACCTCATGTTTGGACTATAACTTAAAGTTGCCATTAGAAGTTAACTTGTTACATATCGTATCTATCAAAACAGCCTCAGTGAGTTCTCTGACCAATATGAGATATGTCTAAGCGAGGACTAATCAAACCAGAATAAAGTCCAGATTTATGCAAATAATTTTCCAATTAGGAACCAAATCATCCAATAAATGATTAGTAAAAAATAAGCACAGTTCATCAAAAATTAAAAATAAAACATCAGGATTGAGCTATGTAACTTTGGGTACTCATAAATAGAAAGTATTTTGAAGCTTATGCATACTCTCTGCAGTGTGAACGTATTTTGGAGTAGCATCTGAACAACATTCTTTCAGAAGACAAGGTGAAGGATAACCCTTAAGGGCAGAGTTGCAAGCTCTTTTAAGACAAAGTAGAAATGCCAATCAAAGTGCAGATGGTTTTTCTCCTGAGAGGTGATTATTTTTTCACAGATCCTTTCTTAGAAGGATGGCTTAAATACATCAACTAAACTTCACAGTAGCATTGTAATAATAGAAACAAAAAGGAAACATATCCCAGGCATAAGCTCTTCTCAGGCACTTTAAAAAGACATTTTCTTTCCTGTATCAAAAAAACAACAAACTCAACCAAAACAAAACCAGCAACTTTGCCCTTCCCTGTGCACTAGAACAAACTAACTTTAAATGCCTGATGAACCTTAACTTGTGGTCATTCTACCTTTTAAATTATGGTTTTTGAGAAAAACATTGGTAAAAATGACACAGACTTCTGTTCAGCAGTTTACAGTGATATCAAATTCCTCAGTTTATCACAGTGTAACTAATTGGACTTTAGTAAACAAGTTTGTTTATGACCAAGAAAAGACTAGACTCCACAGGTTATGGATTTGATTGAACTAGGGAAGTCAAAAGTAGCAGTTTCTATTTTCGTTACTAGAGACAGAGTTTTGAATACAAATAAATATTGCTTTAATTACTCTTAATTCTTAAAGAAAAGGAAAAAAAACAACACAAGAAAACTCCAAAGGCTGTGTTATGTGTTGGACAGGTTAGGCAAGTTCAAGCCCTCCTTAGGGCTGGAAGTTCCTGTTAAACCAACTATTTTCATTTCTGCAATATAACGTACATGTGTGAAACTGGGGATGGTATTGCTATAGAGTCACTCTGCTGAATAGAAATTTTGCTCTGGTAGGGATTATCTACAATATCTTAATTCTCATGGTCATAAGACCAGTTGTAACCTATGTAGATGGAAGCAGTCTGGATCTCTATAGAGATATCCTTCAGAAAAAAATGCTTTAAGTTTGGATATGTGTAATACATAGAAAGGTCCAGAAAAATAGGTATATTTTATATTTTTAAAAGCAGCCTTTATTTTTCTAGAAATGTTACACTACCGCAGATGGTCAACTTAAAATTATAATTGCCCAACACTATGGCATTTACAGGCACGCCTGCTGCCTCCCTTCCAATGTAAGCTGACTACTCACAACCCACCCACTTAACAGAATAAAAATTTATAAAGCCACTGGAAAGCATCTCCAAAGACAGAATCTATACAAGTCACAATATAGCCAGAAAAAAAGTTTGTTCAGAGAAAGCCCATGCTGAAGCAATATGCCTCAAGAAAAAGTTCTTGACAAAAGTGCTCCCAGCAGCTACCTCTCTAAAATAAAACTTCAGCTACCACTGCCTCTATATTTGAGGGAAGCTTTTATAATCAGAAGAAGAAAACAAGACAGCCCACAGCTTATCTAACCTCCTATATTAATTTAGAACGATCCCTGCAGATCTTGCAGACTCATATTAGGGCCAGATATACAGGTACTGAATACCCTGAGGAACTTCATATAGGAATACCTACGCTTTATGTCACTTTCCTGATAATCAGACCCAGAGGCAGGCTCAAAAAATATACAAAGAGAGAAAATATCTATAAACAGACTTTAAAGCTAGAAAGCCAAACTAATCTCAAAAACAGTAAGAGACCTGACTGCTCAGGAGCATTTAGCTCTTCTGAAGCTGGATGCTTAAATCATTCTCCTCCTCATCTCCAAGGGAAAAGCCCCTCTATTACTTCAGATGTTGGAAATCTGACCTGCAATGCTGACAGCTGCCTTTCAGACTCTCAATCTGCACAATCTGAACAGGTAGAAATCCAGGTTTCTCACCTCCCAGGAAATCATTTCAGATTAGGTATGCATCTAATACTGCAATTCCATTGCAAAAACTATTCCAGTTAGTGTAAATGAATACTCATTGGAACAGGGTCTCGCATCTCAGGTGACTGCTTTGCTACTTGACTTTATGGGAGAGATGGTAGCTGGCTTCTACTGTCTAGCTTGTTTGGATTTAATATTAAATATCTATCTAATGGAAGATGAATACATAGTCCACTGAACTGGAAACAAACACTTGGCCTTTTTCCAGCGAAATAGTTTAACTGTTAGATTATAGAATTTGGTTAATATTGCTTCCCTAAGTGGTGCAAAATTCCATGCTCAGTTATAGAGTGCCTTAGTTTCAAGAAGGGGGCTTGGAGGTGTCTCCACTCATAGTTGATCTATTGCTGGCTAGTAGTTATGCCTCTCTTCTAAGCCTGAGACATCTGCTTGAATTGTTCAGACTTCACACAATCTGGAACTTAGGTTTTGTAAGACCTGTAACCACTCGTATCACCTAGTAAGTGTCCCCAACAGTTCTTATCATTTGTGATGAAAATCACCAGAAGGTTATTTGAGGAACTACTCCTTCTGTGGGACTCTTTACGGTTGCCTACTGTTTGTAAGATAAGCTTGGATCAACCCCCTTCCAAAACTTGGAACTTGTATGTTCCTCCTGCTTGGTTTTGCATTGTTGACTGATTGTGTTTGGGAAGAATTTCAACTGAAGACAAGAGGCACGTCAAAAACAGAGACTTGTATCAGTAAGTCTACACCTAGGCTGAATGGTTATTATATCTGAGAATCTCAACCTCACGGTGCAAAAATTACAACCTAGAAAACCAAATAGAAAGATTACTTTAAGAGTATTCTATGATATGGAGGGCTGAAGAAATCACTTAAGAATCTTACAACTGTGTTTTCAGCATGAAATGATCATAAAAGCTGAAATGACAAAAACTTTAGCAAAAGCGCTTTAACGAAGCAGACCAATGAATGGTTAGTGAAATGAGGAAGCAGCTGATTTTACAAGAGCAGTGTCAGCTTGAGTTGCACCTTGCCACCCAGCAGGAAAGGTGACAGGACCTCAACGCTTGACAATCGCATGCTGGGAGTAAGATGTTGCTGCAGATGGGGGAGAAGCAACCAGGTGGCCCAGTAGCTGCTCAGCTAACTTCACCAAAGTGGATGGCAAAATGCAGTTGTATTTTTCAGTTATTCCTGATGATCTACCTTCTTGTTTTTTGTGTTCTTTTTTATTTAATCAAAGAAAATAAACCCCCCAAATTTTTCTATTGTGGAAATTAATTCAAGCTTTGAGTGTGGAAAATTACCCTCCTGAGCACCAGAAAGTCTCAGGTTTCAAGGTCAGGGCTCACAATGGTGTTTATAAGATGTTTCTTTAAATTTGAACCTGGTTCTTTTTGCTGCTAATTGCTTGAAATTGTCAAAGGGTATCAGGAACATTCAGGACCAGACTAGAAATGCTAAATGAATCTACATGAACAGGACTAAGGAATTCTGAAGTTATCAAAGATAAGCTGGATAAGCGAAGATAAGCATTTTTGGACTTAGCAGATAAATTTAGACAGTTGCAATATTTCCCCCCTTAAGATAACTTTTAAGCCCCACCCTGTTAGTATTCAGCTTCCTTCACAACTTCTGAACCCATTCTAATTTATCCTTTTCAAGATGATGACATTCCCATTCTTCCTTACACATTAAAACCGAGGAAATATTAAAGTAAGTGAAGCGAGAGATTTTCGAGGAAGTAAGGGCAACTGAGTACCCAGTTACTATTCAAAGTCCATAGAAGTTGGGTCCTTGACTTTTTTTTATGTCATTTCATTCCCTCTGCCCATAACTTTTAGCTTTATTTCCTTTGGACAACCTTTTTTTCTTAGTACAGAAATAGAAAAACATTTGAAGCAATGGGAATTAAAAAAGAGACTTTTTCTAGTTTTCTGAAACCAACAAAAACAGTCAACATCTGTGGTAGCTTACTTTATACGACCTTTTCACACTTCTTTCACTCATACCGGAGGAAATAGCACAGCAAGTAAATATACTGCTGTTGATCTGGAACACCAGTGATGTCAATGTTTGTGGTTATCAAGAACACAATGAATGCCCTTGACACTTAGGATTATAAGAAATGAGTTTTTTGAGTGATTTTAGTTCCTTGCTTCATTCTTTACTAGGGCATTATTAAAACTGAAAGCTTCACAATTTTCTCATTCAAAGACCTTTTCAATAGTTAAGAATATGCTTTCAAGCCATAAATGTATCAGTATGTGTGGTTGTGCCTTTATCAAGAAAATATATACACATTCTGTTTGTGATGCTGTCAAAAATCTTGACAGCTAAAGAATCCATCTTTGGAAGTGTAGATTCATTTCTGCTGTTAGTTGCAAGTGAGTAAAAGCCTCTCTTTTATAGGTTGGATCCAGTGCCACACTGATTATGCAAATAGGCTTTGTGAATGCCTCAGGCATACACTGCTGAAATTGGAAGGTAAGTATCTCAGAAGGCAGGCCTGAATTTTGAAGCCAACGAGTTGTTCTTATATTCCTGCATTAGTAAATTATAAGCTACTGAGAAATCAGTTCCCTTTCTCCTTCTACAAGGTACAACTGGCTCAAGATGTCTTAAATATAGTTTTGCTTCACAGGACAGGCATGTTAGCAGTGCTCATACTGTGAGCTGGCATTTTTTATTTGAAAACTCCTTTTCCCTAAGGAAAAAAAGTATTGTTTTTTTAAATTATAAAAAATAAAAAATGATTGTTGAAAAAAATCTGATTAAAAATAATAAAATAGTTGTCCTGAATACCTCTCTTTCTCCTCCTCATTGCCCCAATACTATCCCAATTTTCCATTTTGAAAAAGAAATGAAGGTGAGGGAATTTGGAGATAAACTGGGGTAAATTTAAAAGAAATAAAGGAATTTAAAAAGAGCTGCTTCTGGTCAGCTGAGATGATGATGATGCTATGCAAGCCATTGCTTCTGTTATGGAACTCCTCTTGCTTTACTACTGGTCTTTCAGAAATGTCACGCTCAGAATATCGTTTCTTTTGGAGATCAAATGAAGGCTATACCAACAAAACTGAGAAAAATCTTAGTGACAAAAGATTAATTAAATATAAATTTCCCTATAGGGAAAGGAGGTTGTATCTTTACAAATGTAAAGGCAGTGAGTCACTGAGTGGAATTTAGAAACTAAACAAACAGACTTGAAACAGGAATAACTGATCAGGTTAACATTTCATCAAAAGAATCCACAGAACCCTGACACAATAGACTTTCTCTGACACT
Organism: Larus michahellis; assembly: GCF_964199755.1. NCBI lineage: Eukaryota > Metazoa > Chordata > Aves > Charadriiformes > Laridae > Larus > Larus michahellis. The sequence goes on along the minus strand of NC_133903.1, from coordinate 43,354,680 downwards.
GAAAACACACTTTATCAGGATCAGACTCAAAACAACGCACAGTACATTGGAAAAATGAGAGTTTTGCTAGGACAATGTTTTTCTCTGTTTCTCTCTTCTGCATATTAGAGAGTAACTTTAAAAAAAAAAAACCAAACAGTTTGCAAGGAGTAATCTGAACAACAAGATAAGGACTAGTTGTGCCAGAGAGCATTATTTTCAGTGTCTATCTTGACAAAAATGCTGATTTACTTGCATATGCCCCAATCTAGGAAAACCTGAGGAAAAAGATTTTAGATTTTTTTTTATTTATGAAAGATCAGGAAACTCAATCTCCTTAAATGGAGACAGGGATTCATAATCCTGTTAGCCATTGTGGCCAATCCAGTGCCAGATCCTGACAAAGATTCTTGAAGAAATAATGCAAGAAGAAATTCGGACGTCAGCATAAAGGCACAGTAACATAAAAGTTGCTTTGGTTTTCTTATATTTCCTTTTGGTTTTTTCCTACTATAATCCATCCTGCAACCATATTATCTTTCTCTTCTTTCTCTCTTCATCCTACCTGTTTATCTTCCTAAACAAAGCAACATTTTGGATCTCTCTGTATCATGGAATACCAAAATGTAAGTGCAAACACATGCAGCATCTACTCTCAACTTCTCACTCAGCTCATCAAGGACCTAGTTGCTAGTAAGCTATTAGTAAAGTAATACAACTACATGAAAAGTTCAGAATCTTCTCTCCTTGTATCACTTCCCCTCCCCACTTCCCTTTGAGTGAGTTTCTTCAAGGAAATCTGGGGCAACTAATAACACTTGTTAATTAGTTACCTATTTTTAAAATCCCTTTTAAAATGCCATTGCCTAAAATGCGAGTTTACAGCCATGTACCTCTTCTTGGTACACTATGATATTTAATGTCTCCATTAAATGTTATAAAATATTATGCAATATAAAACAGGCGAAGGTCAACACAGTATTTTTACATAGACTAATTCTGCAGAAGATTGATCTCGTAAACTGGAATGGGATGGGGGTGACAAGAGTTCTGCTTTGCTAGCACACCTTAAAATTGAGAAGGTGTCTGGTATTGCACAGAAAGCTAACAGTAGGCACTATTTCACTTAGTTCAGTGTGTTGTATTTACAGTCACAGTAAACAAGACTGGAATGACCTAAAAAAGCCCATATGAATGAATATGATCAATGTGCAACATTTTGCTGAAGTCTGTAAATTTCCAGGAAAATTTAAAATTATGATTTTGGTGAAGTTTTAGTGATGATAACAAACGATTTTAGGGCTGCAGGGAAAATATATTAATAATGAAAAGTATATATAAGGAGAATGGCATATACTTTTACTGTGTTACCTTTAAAAGCATCCAATAACTTCCTCACTTTTATATTATTATAAGCATACAGTTACAGTAAAGATTTCCAGAAGCGTTTAGCAGCTTCTGCAACTATTTCATAGCACATGTAACTGTAATCCAAATAAGTTTTGCAATCTTTCGTTAAGTATTTCATAACATGCTAGGCAAGGGAGTGTCATTCATACTGGAAAGGTGCAAGAAATATAAATGCTATCTATGATATAAAGCACTTCCTCTCATTAAAGATTCATGAAAGTCCTTGGACTATTAGAAGTTTCAACTGGTTTTTAATTTAGTAGAGTACCAAACTAGTCAACTATTCATTGAGAAATTAGTACCCTACAAACCACATCACAAGCTAACTGTAAGCCAGCTAGGTCAAGAAGAGACTAGAATCTGTAATGAAGCCAACTGGAGTGAGTACGAAATATTCTATGAAAATTTGGTTATTTTTCATGTCCCATTACCCACTGGGATTAAATCAGAACCTTTTGAAATATTTTGCAAAATAAATGACAGCAATGAGGCCCAATTCAGAATAACTAAATTGTTAATCACTTCAGATGTGGAAACTCCAGGTGAATTTCCAGCTGTACTCCATAATATAGTAGGTTACAAGGTATTCTGAGATGAATATTTCTCAGCATTTCCAGCTGGAACTGTTCCACTTCATATCAATAATTAAATGTTTATTGGAGCACAGACCTGAACTACTGACTTCCTCTTTCCAAGTGAGTGCTTTGAATACTGGCTGTTGAATATTGCTGCTGTCTTTGGCCAAGTGAGTAAGTTACCAAACGTGGAAAAGCACCAGGAAGAGTTGTTAAGAAAGCCTTACTCACATTGTCTCTGTCCAAAACTCTGGTAAAATAAAGGGTGCGTATCTGACCCTGCATGAGTGTTCTTCTGTTAAGTATCAGTGAAAAGTGCGAAATTATTTTAAATCTCAGAAGTAAAACAACAGTTGTGATTTGAAATTCTGAAAGCCTGGGATTCCTATCTTGAAAACTCACATCTTTCTAAGGTATTTTACAGAGAATAAACATGGTACTTTATTAAGAAGGAAAAGTCTGTCAATGGAGAATTCTTTTCTAGGCTCAACCTAAAAGCCCAAGAAAGGCCACTTTCCATTGCAGGGAACTAATTTAAAAACACTTGTATTCCATTTTAAAATATACTTTCTATAAAACACTTAAGGATTGTACCAGATCTCTCTCTCCTTCATGCTCAGATACAGAAGCCCTCTGAATTCATCCCTGAATTTGGTACAGAGATCAAATGTATTAAATGCTTGGGAGAAGAGAATGGTCTACAGAAGCAATACTTAGAAGAAGATAAACAGCAGGAGACTTTTAACAGCAAATTCAAGAAGTGGAAAAAATAAACCCAGAAACAACCGCTTGAGAAAGTTAAACAGTAGGAGACTTTTAACAGAAATCAGAATAGCAGTGAGACAAAAATCAGCCAGAAAAGCAACTGCTAGAAAAGCTAAGCAGCAGGAAACATAACAACAAAAAAGGAGTAAAACAAGAATAAGGCAGGGAAACAGGAACTGAGGGAAGTTAACCGGTAAAACGTTTCAGACAATGAAAAGTAGCAGTTATACCAAAGTAAGCCAGAAAAAACAACAGCTAGGAGAAGATAAGGAAGATCATGGTGAAATCAAAGAAAAAAGCCTTTTCTAGAAGGAAAAAAACTTCAGTTCCTTTGGCATGGAATTGAGGTATGTATTCTGTCAGCCTCAGATAGTGACAGAGAAGAAAATACTGTACAGAACTGCTTGCGTAGAAATGTCATTTTCAAAAGATAATGCTTTATAACAGTTTCCAAGGTTACGAGTGGAAAAAAAGACAACATATACATAACGCTTGTTTTACGTCTTCACAAGATCCCCACTCTACATGTGGCTGGACTTTTAAGTAAAACCAGCTTCCTCGTACTCTACAAAGATTTCACAGAAGACCAGTAGGTACTGGGAGAGCTCATTAACTTCCACTGTACACATCAAAGAAGCATTGCCATGAGAAAAATCAGCATGGTTCCAAACAAGGAGATACAGCAGGCTGGAAGAATAGGCAGCGGAAACCCAGACATAGCATCAAAACCAGGGAAACAATGGAATCAGAAGTAGTAAATTAGGATTAAAAAGTGGAAGGTATGAGTTTGTTTCCTAATTTATTTTGGAAAAATAATCACTATACCAAAACTGCAATTTGAGGAACGTAGGACTGGAGTGTAGTAGGATGGCCAAGTCAAAGCTACTGAAAGAATAATCAAAATATATTTATATTAAGATGGTTTCTGTCATGATTCATCTAAGTTTTGTGTAAGTTGCTTAAAATGTTTCTGCAGGACTGGGAAAAGTGCAGAAATGTACTCAAATATCCCTTCCTAGAAAGAAGGATATGTGGGTAAACAGGTATCGATGCTGACATGCAACCAGCATGTCAACAGGGTGACAAGCTGCAAGAATTTGTATGGAAAGTATTTTGCACAGCTCCTCTGCATTACTGTACAAACAGAGCACTTTCAGCTCTGGATTCAAGTGGAATTGGGAGATCCTACTTTACACAGATGCAAACTACCACATATCATCTGCTTGGATGCACCTTGCCTCTGTTGTGAAGAGGATTCTTCAATGCCACCAGATTCATATCTTTTATAGTATCTTAATGACAAACAGTCACGTGGAAAAGTCTGGAAAAATGAAATGATACAAAAACAATAGAAGTTCAAAATACTTTTAGTAATAATTTTCGTTCAGAAAAGTTCACTTATCCAAACCACTTTCCTGTCTCATCACATTTAATTTTATGAATTCATGTGACACTATCTTTGATTATAAAAATGTGTTTTTGATTACAAGCAAGTATACTTCCCAATGGAGAAATCTAGTACCAGAGGGACCCCTCACAATTAGCCGAACAGAATTACTTGTTTAGAAACATAATTTAATTTTGTGAAACACCACTTGAGAACAAAAAACGAAAAATTATGAAGGCAGCCCACCCTAACTTTCATAAAGAAGATATTTTCAGGGCTATATTTTATAATCCTTCCTTAAAAAACTCCGTGCAGTATTGTATAAATAAATGTATGACAGAAAATTGCTGGTCTCCAAATGATACTTCCTATCTGACACAGAGTAGCAGGCCTGATGAGCTTGGCAGAAACACAGTAACAAGCTGGCTTATTTAGAATTCATTCTGATTGTACACAGACAGAATTCTTCAAAAGTACTTCAGGCCAAAATGATCCACAGCTGCTAAGAGTCTTGGTTTTGTCCTGCCTGTGTAACATGGATAAATTACACACAGCCTCCCCTGAGAGAAGAGTTGTGACAGGGAGAAGTGTGTCCTGCAAAGCCCTGTTTCTACACTCTCCTTTACACACAGACTAAGCCAAGACAAAGACTAAGACCCTGATTATTATTTTTTTTCCTTTTAAAATTGCAGAAAATACTAAACTTTGTTCTTCTTTTAGTTTCTCTAGGATGCCTGTTATCCTCCTTTTCATTAATGGGTGAGAATTTGAACATCAAACTAGAAAACCTATTCAAAGAGCATAAGCATCTGGGTAAAGACATAATGATAGTTACAGAAAATGGGAGTATTATTTATATAGGGGGCCTCAGAAAACAGCAGGGCAAAGTTTTCAACACAGTGAACAAGATTAGACAGCATTGAAACGGTTCCCATATGTGTGTTCATTTACCTTTTTGGTTGAAAAAGTCATTTTAGCATTTTTCTAAATGATGGGTTTGTATATTATTATTATTTTTATTTTTGTTTGAAATATTTGAATTTTTTTTCATCTTGTTTGAATGCAAATAATTGTAAAAGCACTCATGATCAAAGAAGTAAACTTTATCAATTTCTACTGGTCTGAATTTTATATTTTTTTTACAAATTTTTAACTTCATTTCTCACTATTAAGCAGAGAGACTTGTCATTTGATGTGAAGGGCCCAGTGAGGCAGAATAGGCGCTTATACTCAGCTATACAAACCCAAAAGTATATAGGATAGAGTGAAGATTTGTTGCAGTGTAATTTTTCTACAGTTTGCCAACAGACAGAAGAAAGTTTAGTCTCCATCTCACCTACTATCTGTGTTGGTGCTAGTAGGTTTTCAGCTGATCGGCTGGATAAATATGGATCTAATTCTGGATTAGTGAAACCAAATACCACCTTATTGTTAATTCAGTGAGAGAAACAGCATCTCACCTTGTCTGAAACTGTTTATTTTTTTTAGCTAAGTGATTTTTTAAAGGCTGAAGATGCAAACTTATCTAATCAAGAGTAAAGAGCAGGCAATCAGATGAAACTTTTCTTTATAGAAAAACAAGTAATTAAACACACACACAAACCGCAACCCCAAAAACACAACACAAAAAACCCCTCAACTATCTTGCATTTACTATGGCATGGAACACAATAGTTTCAAAGTACTTGAGAAAAGACAGTGAAATCCATGTGTGGACAGACTTCACTGCTGTCTTGGGGTCTAAAACCTCAGGGAAAATCAACATCCTAGGAACAGAAGAAATAGAACAATTTACTAGGGAGAGCAATCACTAAATATTTAATTGTAAAGAGTTTTTAAATTTTGCTTTTAGAGAAATGTGTTGAAATCCTTGCATAAAAGCATATTTTGTACATCCTGAAGGAAATCTCTACTAACTGATTTCTGTGGTCTGGGTCATTGGGGTACTAATTATAACAAGCTTTAGAAAGCAATAGATATTTCTCTGGTACTGAATACAGACAGATTATGCCTCTGGCTGCTCATAATTCTGCCTTTTAATAATAATGAGACTTGTGGTCATATTATTTGTAGCAATCAAAATAGAAATGATTTGGTAGAACTGATGGAATGAATTTACGTCACATTACCATTTTACCCTTGAGTTACTAATTGGTCAGCACTGTGTTCATTTCTATTATTGGTTGGGGTTTTTTTCTGTCTTCCTAATACATACTGACAGAAGAGAAGAGTGACTTCCCCAAAGGGTTGAAAGGCCAGTTTAGAGTTGGGAGCATGACTGCTGGATGACATTCACAAGCTCTCTCTATAGAAATACCGTACAACTGGCTTCCACATGCCTAGTCTCTTCCCCAAGAATGACAGCCAATTTAGGTATAAATCTTCATCTCGGTGTTGGTTCCCTAAAGCCTTCCGTTCAATTGCTGCTACACAAGACAAAACTGTCACAGAGATTCCTTTTGATCTGTTTTTGGAAATGCTTAAGAGCATTTAAAGCAACATAACAATAGCGAATAAATGGCAGTAAGTGAAATTTCCACTGTATCTGAGATTATTAAATTGTATTAAAATGAAACTCCTTGGTGAAATGAGGGCATTTTCTTTGATATTTTGCTTTCAAATACGACTCCAAATCACGACAGTGTTGAAACATCACTTTTGGACACTTCCCAGCAAAAATATTTATTTTTTTTAATTTAAAATTAAAATTTAAATTAATATGAATTTGATTTTTAAAACTTTGTGTATCTTTATATATGATAATGCAACCCCCCACACGTACAGACCTCAAATATTTGTCTATAATTTTACACAAACTTAATTTTAATTTTTTCTTTCAATTTGGACACAGAAATTTTTAAATACTTTGTGAATAGAATTTTCAAGCACAGATATTGGTAATCACAGATTCGTTTGTATCTTATTGTGCTATTTTAAAAACACCTTAACCAAGGAATATTAGCCACCTGAACTGAATTTTAATTCAACAGGTTTTAATTTTCTATTATGTATCTACAAATGGTGTGGAAAACAGGCCCTAAAATTTCTCAGTTTGGGCATCATCCTTTTAGCCTCCTATTTTCAAATAATTCTTCTCTTATTCCCCTCGAATTGGTAAGTTGCAATGTATTATTAAAATACACCTTTTTTCAGAACATGGGAAGTGTTATGCTTTTTTTTAGTATGTACTCTGGGAAAATACACATATCAAAGTAGTCTTTATAATGATACAAAAAATGCAGAAATACTAAAAACTACTTGGGTAAAAATTATTAATTCAAACTTAATCAACAACAAATATTTAATTACATAAAAATGTAAAGAAAAACGTCTGTCTCCTGAAATCAGTCCATTTCCTGACCCTCTTTTGTCAGCACACCCAGAGATAGCTTCTCCCTTCTGACTCTTTTCTGCCTCTTTCTCCTCCCCCTAGGCCCTATCTTTCAAGCCCGAACCAGAAATCAGCTCTTTTGATATACCTGTCGTCTTATACTTCTCCACCAAGGTTTGTGGAGAAGTACCGTCTTTACGGTTGTTCTGGCTTATAATATCAAACAATTCCTTCATTCCATAGCTCCTGGTGGGGAGATACATACCTAGTTTCAGTGACTTTATTTTTTTCTTCTCAGCCTCAAGACAATTGTGTGCTGTGAGGAAAAAGTTTGTTAGCAATTTTTATTAATCATTCAATAATTCAATCAAGGAAATAGCTCCGGTCCAACAGATGTAGGAAAATAATTAGCAGCCTTTCAGAAACATAAAATCCACAAAATCACTAGTGACCTGTATTAGCTGGTCACATTCAAAAGATTTGCTTATATTCCTGCACTTTCCAAATGTAACTGTTTGAAAAGCAGACACAGGCTGAAGCTGATACTCATTTTAAGGCAAAGAATGGTGACAATGCAACTGACTCACAAGCACCCCTGTGCAAATTTGAGCAAGCCATTTCTCAGGGTCATAGTTCCTCTTCTGTGGACTGGACACAAGTTTCCTTCACTGTCTTACATACAATACTAAGAGCAATTATTCTGTGTTTGCAATAGGTACAGCTGTTACAGCAAAAAAGGATGGATAAATTCCAAGTTAGGTAGGCAGTATTTGCAAAGTGTGTAATAGCTAAATGTTGATTTCTAAGGAATACCTAGTTTTTACATAAGTGCTTTTAACTCATGAACATCAATATTTTATGTAGGAACAATTAATTTCTAATTAAAAGATGGAAAAAACCGTGATGTGGACCGATGAAGCTCTCCTTTTCAAATCATCCATCTGCAATTAGCAATACATAATCGACTACTTTTGAAATAAAACCCAGTCTCAGTTACATGCAAGAGTCACCCTTTTTTTCTCTAGCAAACTGTAGCTGTACAACTCCAGAACATAGTTCATCATTACATTTTTGAAGAGGCTAGTAGCTTTGGGTGGTTCAACTTGTTTTGCTGGCCTGATCTCCCGAGCACTTAGCACACACACGCCTTAACAAATTGTCTGTGACTTCAGCTTTGACCATCTTAAAAGCTATAGCTTATTTGACTACCTCAGAGCAAATCAAATTCATCAAGGTTACTTCACTTGACATTGCTATATTAAAAAGTGAGTACGTTACATAAACTAAGCATTAATACGTAGCTACAAAGGAGCGTTTCTGCCTTGTCCATATTCCTCCTAATATTCAACAAATAAACTGCCAAGGACTCCAAATTCATACTTTCTGCACTTATAAAACAGGAACATCCATAAAACCGAGACGTGAAATCTCAATGCTTTGCCAATATCATGTACCTTAGTAGCATGTTACTGTGTAGTCCTTGCACCCCAAAAGACAGATTGTTCAGTAAGAGACACACGTATGTGGGGGACGGGAAAATCAAATAAGGGGTGTTTCAAATCCCCAAGGGCTTTGATAGTGAAGGCTAATTTACATAGTCAGTTAATTCTCTAAGAGAATCTGATGAAATTTAACATTCTTTCAACCCACTCTTCAAAAATCAAGACACTAAATGTAGTCCCCTTGTTTCCTGATTTTTAGTTTTTATTCTGAGACTGCAAACAAAACTAAAAAAAGCAGTTCATAAACTATTCTGCACAAATTATGTGAATTTTTCATTAATTTACTCTGGTTGAAGTATGGAGGGCACTGGTTTTGAATAAAACATATGATCTGGTGATTAATCAAATCCCTTTTCTGATGGAAGCAATAATCTATCTGTCTGGAACCTGAAGGGTATACAAGGACAAAAGTGAATGCAGTGAAGAAAGTAGTATTCCCAGTCTGAATGCATCTAAAACTGACTTATCCAGGGGAAAAAAGATGAAGATACTTTTATCTTTAAAAAAAAAGGATTCATAAATTAACGTTATCTTTAGCATAGATAACATTAGTTATACGTGACCACTATAGTAATTTAGAGAATGTAATTCTCTATCATTTCAACTGATCATCTGAAAAAGTAAAACACTCTCTACTACGCACAATATACCTTTCCTAATTTAATTCATAACCTGATATTGCTGTCCTTGGTTTTTTTCATTGTGTGTCAGTGTTAATTAGGTATGACCATATTTGAATCAAAGGGTTATGGAACTGTAAAGCTTGTCCAGTTTCAGAATCAGATAAATTCTGTAGAATTGTACAGATACTGTGGCAGTTCTAGTCAGCTGCTGTGGTGATTCTCAATGAATGCCATAAACAATGGGCAAATCCCAGAGGAGAAAATAATACAAACACATTGTGTGTGTGCGTGTACATATACATATATACGTGTAAACATGCACATGAATTTGAATACCGGACAAGGAAGTAGTTCATGGAGTGTTATACATTAATATTTCTTTTATAAATATCTTGGCCCTCATTTTCCAGTCACCCTAATAGCAGTCTGTAAAAGTTTGCTTCCACTTAATGGTCAATAAAATTGGCCTGTGTACACAAGTCAGAACTCCACTGTGTTTAAGAGCAGTTTAATTCTGTTGAGGCATCTGAACACAGGCTGAGAGGGTGCAGTTTTACTCATCTCCCTCTGGCTAAGGCAGAGTTCATCTTTCCTCATGGCTTGGTATGAAGTTGTATGTAATCGAACAGCATGAGTATAAAATGCCATGGTCATAAAATTCATAAACCAAGTAAACAGAAATTTAAACATGATGTAATTACAATGCAAAAAAGCTTTTATCATTTACAGGGCTACTTATTCCATGTCTATTACCTTTTCGGGTGCACACAACTCATAAAAAGTTAAAGAAGGATTGGTAAGTGCTATTTGAATAGAATGTGTAATAGAATGTGTAGTGTAATAGAATGCAGGAAGTAAATGGGGTTCTCATGAGCCATGGCTTTTAATCACATTCTTTCATGTAATTTGTAGCTCATACTATCCATTTATCTACTACTTAAACCTCTATACTTCATATATTAAACTTCTATAAACTAGAAATAAATGAAATCTTTAGTATTGTAGTACAGGCCAATTATCACCTTCATTTTACCATCTGCCTTATTCATCGTTGTTCTTCACTAATCTAAGCAAATTATCAGTTTGAATACAAACACCAACAGGAAACCAGATTTTCCAATAGAAATAAAATGGAATTACTACATTAAACCCATAATTTATAGAAAACGTGAAATAAATGACAACAAATTAGATCTACTATTGCCACATTATTAATACATAAATACAAATTTTCATAAGGATATAAGCAGACCGTGTACTTCCAGGATATTTCAACTTCCTTTAAAATTTTGATTCCACAGGAGATGGTCTACTAGATAAGCCAGTTGAAGGAAGCATATTAATGTTTGAAATCAATACGACTGTAGATATAGTTGAAGTTATTCATGTGCCCAAGTGGATTGCTGGATTCAAAATATTAAACCATATATATTTCATATAGAGCTTGTACAAAAATAAATCTTTTATTCTATCCCTCTATTATCCAGATCAGCCTCAAATGATTTCAGAACTGCTGTTATGATGTATTTTATTTCTGGCCCAACTGATTTTGATTTGTACTGCTGGAGTCCTTACAGTAAACTGACAAGTAGCAATCCAATTGCTAAATTTGCTTAGTCTTTTTTAAAGCTGCAGCGAAAATACTGATTTGAAGTTAACGCTTGACAGTGAAAATTCAGACAGAGCCTCTCAGCAGTGATGAAATAATTCCTTTGTCCAAGCAGCTCTGAGACATCTCTTTTTCTTTTTTTTCCTAGCATGGGAGTAAATCAGCATTTTATAGCCGTTTTATCTTTTTAACTTTATTTTAATTATATCTGTCAGTCTTTAAGACGAAGGAAGTTTACTACTGGACATTTTGTGGATAATAATTACCCTGTAGGTGACCTGCAGAGCATTAGTGATTTCTTACTTTTTTCATATTGGAGCAATGACTGGCAGATCTACAACATATTTGCTAATGCCAATACAGTGAGTAATGTCCATGAAGACAAATAGAAACATCAGTTCAGTGTGAACTTTACAATAGATCTGCCTCAGAAAGGGCAACTAAAATGAGTTTCCATTATAGTCTGTCATAACGTTGTCAGCTAATTACTAGGTTCACTACCTTAAAATCTTTAACAGAAAAACATGTCTCTGCATCCTTTTGCAGTGAACTCCAACACTTCATATAGTAATAGTGATATAATGACACAACGTAAACCCTAAAAAACAATTTAAAGCAGACATATTAAAACATAATTACTAGCATTTCAAATATTGAAAATGAAAACTGTTCAATGAAATTAGGTATAATAGTACAACACAGGACAAAGTATTTAAAACTACACTCTGTCAGTCTAGGAGGAATAGATGTTATTTTTCACAATCCATCATATTTCTCAAATAAATCTCTGGGTTTTGTAAAATGAGAAATAGGTATTAACACCTAAACTAGCATTTTCCCCAGTTTCTTCCCTTCATGTTCAAAGTAGCCAGACTTCCCACTGAACGCATTCTATTAAGAATAAAAGAATGCAAAATGCAACATAAAAGAAATAAGGTGATAAAGGATTCATAAATCTGTTGAATCAAAATAATCACAAACTCAATAACCACATCTCAGAACTAGCATCAAGAATGTCTTGATCCTTCTCTTTCTTCCCTTCAACCTTTTAAAGAAATTACATCCCCAAATGCAAAAGTGGATCTGTATTCTCCCTTGTCCTGCTCCTAAAAATTAGTTCTTCAGGTACCCATGCAAGTCTGGCTCAGATACATCTGACACTGCATGTGTTTGTTCTACAAAGCCATGTAATCGCACTCAGTGTTTTGGGGAAGCAATATATACACAATATTTTTAATGTTAAGACAAAGATTCAGGATCTCTGCTAGCACTGAAACAGGTGTATTTTAAATATCAATCCAGTGGAAGTTAGTGGTCATTAAGTCAACTGCTAATTAACTACAGACAACTCAAAGCATGATGTAGAAGTTAATCAAAATTTAAGGCAAAAGATGTTTCATGAAATTGCTACTTCTAAAAGATTAAACCTTGAAATCTATAAATACAGATTTAAGCACAATTAGGTTACTTTTGAACAGAGTTTTTAAAGCTCTTGCCTTTCCCAAATCCTTTCAAATCCTTTCCCAAATTTTTCAAGACTCGAAGTAGCAGCTCTGAAAAAATACATATATGCTTCTTCAGGCTGCCGTTAACATGACATACAATGATAAGAAAACTATGTACTATAGTGAAGAAATACGCTTCTCAGTCAGCTGGCCTCAACAGCTTTCATCATTAATACACGTCCTTGTCAAACATTCATTACCATTCACAGAATGAGCAGAACATGAAAGTCACTTTTGCAAATGCTGTTTGTTACAAACATTAAAGTAACAGTTGTTTTAGAAGCCTATTGTGAAGATTACACTTCCAAATGACTTACAGAAAGTCCCCTACAGAGGTCTTCTAGATGAAGTCAGCCAATACAGGACATCGCCATAAATGCCGATGCCTAACCAAATATACTCTGTGCTATTAATATAAAATATAAGACTTTTAAGAAGGAAAAATACAACCTGTGGTGGTTTTCAATATTCTAATGGTTACTAAGTTGTTTCAGGTTATTTTAGGCTAAAGGACAATAGTATGTTCTATATAATTCATACACACTAAAGACTATTGTAAGAGCTCTTATTTCTCCTTAGGGTTTCTATCAACTAACCTTCTCAAGTTTACTTTTACAATTATGACATTACAGAAGCCCTGGGAAAAAATAAATAGCAGCTTTACAGTATCCCCTGACATTTACTTTTATTCTTTGTTATTCAGTTGCATTAGCTTGTTTAGCTACTGTGACATTTAATACAAGGAATATATCTTTTACATCTAGTTAGAAAGGTCTACCACATACTTAAGGGGATGACGACTAGGTTCTGCTAATCTATATTTTAGAAGCTTTTTATTCACACCTCCAAAAAGCTATCTCATGGTTCAGATTATAAAGGCATCTGCTGTAACTCTGGACTCAATGAAAAGTACCTTGCCTAGCTGATGCTACAATGGCTTTGGTATAATACTATGTTTTTCCTCCCTTTCATTAATTTTCTAAACACCTGCATAATGTTTTTCAGCTTTTTAATGAGCAGTCAAATTTCCTTATGTGGGGCAAAAGGAAGGAAATGGCTAAAATGTTACTGTCCCTATGATACAAAAAGCAAATCCTTTCGGATTATTAAGCCTATCATTTCATCATTTCAAGTCAGAATTCTTATAACCACACTGCATGAGTTAGCTCATGTAACATATGACTTTACATGTGCCTTGGAAAGAATTACAGTTCTATAATAGCCTTTGAGATTTAATATTATTCTTTCTGTTATCTGTGTTTATGTCTAAAATAATGTTCTGCGACCAGCACTTGATGGAAGAGCAGGTTGAGCAGTTGCCTCTTGAGTGCTTACAGCAATTTCAAGGAAAACTGCATGTTCACAAAAATGTCTTTATACGACAAGGTAAGCTAAGCATTTGTAAACCCTGCAAATCTAGGATTTACCTTACAAGTGGGTGCTGCACCACAAAATCACAAGTTTTGTCTTAGAACACATTCAAACAGTTTTCTTAAGGAAAAGTTAGATATGAGTGTTTCTTGATTATTCTCACCATTTGTAGCAGGAACCAATCTGGTTGTCATTTTCAAAGGTGTTGTGACATTTCCAAAACATCATCTTGTTAGGCCTGATGAAACAAACCTTCCTTATTAAACACCAGGTGCCAAAATCACAGGTTTCTCAAAAACTAATGATGAAAGCTATTTCACACGAGTTCAGCATTTTCTAACGGTTCCACACTAAAAAAAACAAAGCAAAAAAACACAAACCAAAACAAAAAACCTCTTTATGAATTCTGTATAGATTGCCAAAATATTAGTAACTAGCCATGAACTGGTGTGACTAATATTCTGAGACAGAGAACTAGTACTGATGGAAATATATTGAGAAAATGATGTTGAGTAACTCATCTGTTTGCGCAAAGATCGGCAATATAATGCTATCAAACTCTGCATTTAGTAACATTAGCATGATTGCCATGAAAAAGTTTATTCAAAAATTTTTAAATAAAAATGAGGCATGCTGTTTCTCTCAGATTTCAGGCACCCAGTCCCAAACCCTTGGTTCTGTATGAGTTATGTCTCTTATGTATGCAATACTCCTGAATTGTTGTGTTCTTTTGTAAGAGTGAGGCAGTTCACTGTCAACCGGATAATGTTTTCTTAAATTTTTAGTATTCTTTTGGAGTACTTTAATTCAAGAATCACTTCCGGCAGATTACACTTGATGGGTGGGTCTTGAGGAAAGTGTGACTTTATGACTTCATTCTTGAATGACAACCATACTATTTTTAAGCATTCTTATCATAAAGCCAGGTCCTTATTTCTTCAGTATGACATTAACACAAGCAGAAAACACGTCACCACTTACTAGGTAGAGACTAGGGCTCCAAATGCATTAAAATAACACAAAGTTTACAGACAAAGAATAAAATCTTCTCCAGTTTAAGCAGTTTTTGTTATTTTGGTAAGCATGAACCTTCAATTAGCTTTGCAGATTGTACGTATTCTTACCCGAGACCTCAAAAACAATGTAATATTTTCATGTAATATTTTTGGTTAGCCTACAAGTCTGCCCACATCATTAGTTTATGTAATGCTAAAAACATGTTTTAATGTACTTGTTATTATCATGTTTCAATTTAATGAAGGAGAGACAGCCTGGAACTGAAACGCCTTCAAGCACAGTTTCTCCCCTATTACATGGTGCTGTTACAACTATACACATTTTTCCCCATCTTCACTGGGCTGTATCTGCCCTGGCATAAACAAACACTTTTAATCTATCTATACTTCTCTCTGCCATTCAAGCTCACCTCTTTTCCCCACTACCTCCCTTTTAAATTATAACAACACAATGCTGTCTGTCACTAGAATATCTAGGTTATGTTTTCTGCATAACATTTTTAAGGTATGGCCTTTCATTTCAATTTGAACAGGCAATACTCTCATTCAGATGTTCAACGTTTTTCATCTCAATTACAGTGATATCCTTTTCCCTGGCCTCTTGAAAAATAGATTCTTGTCCCACTCATACTAGATACCGTTTTAATGTTTTGCTACTCTGACCATTTCAGCCCTCTCTGCATCCATTTACTAGCTTCCTTTCTGTACTTAGCTTGCAGAGTCTGTCATCATTCATTTGATATTGAGGTACTGACTTCTTTCCTTCATCATAAAATACACTTGCCTCCATCCCCACTTTTAATTTTCTAGAAGACCACTTGCAGGCTTTCTACCTTGCTACCTTTTGACTTCGCCATCCCTCATCGTGTGTATAAAAAAAACCCCAAAACAAACAACACAAAACCAAACCATCTCATAGTACTCCCTAAAGCTCTTCTTTTCTAGATCTCAAACATTGTTGGCAGCTTCTGGTTAACTAGAGCACCTCCTATGCTAATCCTGAAGAGCTATAGCACTATTTCATTAAGCATGTCTTTCTGTATGTATCCAAGATACTAATTTCTATTTAGATTGTTATCCTTTGCTGAAGTTGTTTACAGCAACTCACACAGTGTCTTCCCCATGACTGTGGCTTATAGGCGTTACAATGCCTAGAAGAAAGGCCTCCGGGTGAAAGCTTGTGGTTGCCTCAGAAAGCTGTTGATTGGCGGCACATCTAGTTTCACTGAAGAGTGAACTATGCGCATTATTGCATTTAAATGTTCGTCTTAAGTATGTCTGTTAATGTTACAGTTGATACAAAATCTAAAGCTGAGTGAGACACTTCACCATGACTCATGAGGGAATGCAGGGAGGGTACTGCTGCTCTTTGAGGCAAATGATAGATGATCAGTCAGATTCACAAGATGACAACTTGTCTAGCAAAATGATGTTTGCACCACCCAAGCAGTGAGAAGAGTGCTTATTTTAGTTGAGATAAGTTTCCAGACTATTACCTTAGTAATAAAGAAATAAGTAACTTTGGAGGGAAAAAAATTAAATCCAGACTTCCTGGAGGAGTCCCAAAAGATGATTAACTATAGAAGCCAACATGTTCCTCTGGGAGGTGCCCTTCTCTAATGAATGGAGCCTAGGTGGGCAAAGAGACAGAAAACGTGATCTAGTGTCCAAACTCTGCAGAAAAGTCATCTTGGCAAATGGAGTAAAGAGAGTGGTATAGATATAACTTAAGTAAATAAGTGGTAAAAGCAGGGTTGGGTTTTTTTTTTATTTCTTCAATTTTCTTTCATCAATTTTTCTTATCATATGGTTTATTTCACTGATAATAAACAGACACATTGTTTCCATTTATTGATTTGACTGCGTTCAAAGCAACTAGCTAACAACCCGACATTACTGATCTAGCATAGGGTGAACCTGTATTCTGGCAAGAGATGCTCAGTTCTTTCAATACATATACCAGGTAGCAACCAGGTATGTTCCCATAGGAGCTTCAGTGCCTGTTTGGTAGCTATATCATAGGGAGTAATAGCAAATAAGAGCACTCTAAAACATAACATATAAAATATATAATATTATATTTGCATATAATGGAGAAACATTCAAATGATTTGTTACAGCAGCACCACGCAAATAATGACACTTTCAAGCACAAATAGGGACTATACTAATAGTCACATGAAACTGAGAGAAACTAATGGATAAGCTGCATTGGTCACATAACATTCGTTCTTCCAGTGAAATTCTACTACACAATATTTTTCACCTCGTTAAAGTTAAAGATAATAAGATCCAATCCAAACAAGATTTTTTGCCATCACTGCTGCCAGGATGTATAAAAGACAACTGAGTTAAATACTCGGTTGTATCTGGCACATGTAATTTATGTCCTACTTTGTGGTTCAGAAATCTGTGCAGGAGCACTAAGTCCCAGAACAGTTTCAAGAAGAACTTGGAAGAGAATACTAATTCCCAAGGAGATGCTGTATTATGCCACTTTATGCAGTTACAGAGGTGGCTCTAATTTTAGTTAGTGCTGCTGTGATGTCACTAATTGTCTAAGATATTTAGAGGAAGGACAGTTAAGCACCAGCTATATACAATGCCAGTCAGTTATAACAGAATTCCTTTTTGGAAATGTCTCTTCTAGATGAAAAGAGAGCAGAGGGAAAGAAGAAGCCAACAAAAAATTTATTAAATACCATTTGAATACGTTTCTGTCTAGAATAGCCACACATTTGTTTTAGTCAGTATGTCAGTCTTATGAAGACTGGTCAGCCATTTCGATTTTATGCAATGAATGTTATACTGGAAGTAGTCTTCATTTACCTGTTTACAATCAAATCAGGAAGTACAACTGTGTATTATTTTTGGATTATGGGCAACACCACTTTATCTCTAATCAAATACATAGGCAGTAATTCAGTCTTTGTGTATTGTTGTTGCTGCCGTTCATAAACCAACAAGCCCTTGTGGTTTATGTCATCAGCAGAAAACCAAAGTGAATTACAGCCTTGCGTTCAGTCTCTGTGTTGTGCACAGAAATTGCCAGTTTTTCAGAAAGTGCAATTTAGAGACATGGGATCTAGAGACCTATAAAGTGTATTTCTTCCTGTAAGTGCCAAAAGTCAAAGTCATGAGTATTCAAAGAAAAAAAAGATATAAAAACATTTAAAAGTGTATCTAGAGTTTTTCAGATTGCAGAATGCTTTCATTAATTTCCAAAGAACTTTACAAAAGCAACATTCCACTTGATCCCTCCAGAAACAGTCTCACAAGTCAATCAGATACTGGGTCACATTAAAGAAGGTGAGCTGGAGTAGAGGAAAGAAAAACAAAGACGAGGAAAAGAATAATTTCTCTCAATCCACATGTTAATGATCTGTGACAGGATGAGTAGCAAACACCTCACATGAAAACTGTGTGATTTTTAAGCTGGTGGAACAACGTACTTTATGAACTCACACAAGAAAGTATTCTTCCAGTAAGGTTTCATTTCAAACTAAATTAAAGAATGCTGTCCAGAAGGTGCAGTAGAGGGTTAGAATCACAGATTCTCTCATTTAATTTCCGTATCCACTACTCATTACTTGATAAATTAAAAATTATTTGATCACAACCAAATACTTGTAGTATCTTCAGGCTGGGAACATGCTTATGTTCATATGCTCTCAAGCTGCTGCAAGATTTGGCACTTTTCCAAAACCAAGTATCCTAGAAAAATTACAGGGAACAGGTGGATAACATATTTTGAATTAATGCTAC
Source organism: Larus michahellis (assembly GCF_964199755.1). NCBI lineage: Eukaryota > Metazoa > Chordata > Aves > Charadriiformes > Laridae > Larus > Larus michahellis. The sequence goes on along the minus strand of NC_133903.1, from coordinate 43,335,842 downwards.
ACATATGCAAATATCACACAGCACATAGGACTGAACTGAAAAAGAGCTTCCAATCTTTTAACATGCATTTGGACAAACTATCTTGTAAGAATTTTTTTTTTTTAAACCTGTTTCTTGGTAGACATTTCTTTCAGGTGTCCAAACTTTGGTTGCCAGCAACAGTAGAAATAAATGGTATTCTGTGTATGTAAATTGAACCTTTTCAACAGGTGTCATTTCCTGGACAATGGGAATACAGTACCTGTTTGAATTCAATAACATAATGAAACTGAAGTTTCATACTGATAGTGGTAGTCCCAAGAACGCAATAGTTTGCAACAACAGCAGAACTAGAAGATGTATAGCAACCTGTGTAATCTGCTGTGTACCATATCCTGTTATGGATAAGACAGAACAATTGCTTACAATTTAATTTTGACGTGAAAGAAGTTTTATCATGTGCAAAATAGTGTGCATAATGGTGCAGAAAATCACAGGTGGTGAGGGGTGCTTATTTACTTTTGAAAGATAGTCCTAGCAAGGATTCTTAGGGCTTGCAAATTACAAATACATGTACGAAAAGTTTAGCAGCTCTAGTGGCTTTGCGTTGGTTTAGGATTTTTGAAGAGGCTGTTAAAAATGCAGTTGTATCTAAAATGCATTATGCAGTTGCATTAAACTGCATATAATGCAGTTTAACTGCAGTTGCAGTTAAATTACATTGTAGTTTAAGGAAAGCACAGAGATTGTCTGTGGCTCAGAGTTCAGATATACAGAGATATACGAAGGAAGATACACAAGTTCTGTGAAACATATGAACAGTAGTTGTCTTTTCTTGTGTGGCTTTGATTGTTGTCCCCCCCACACGCCCCCGAACAGAATTCTTTTTTTCTTAATCACACTTCTGTTCTTGTGCAGGTGAAAGTCTTCCCCAAATCACAGGCTGTTTCAAATCCTAACTGTTGGCTGCTGTAGTCTTGCACCTGCTTTGCTCTCTGTTGCACATTTTGGTACTCTTCTTTTTGTAGACTCTAGTTCTCGGTGAAACCAGGCAGTTCCAGCAGTGCGAGATGAGCACTAGAACCAGCAAAAAAGGAGGCAGCAAAAACATACAGCTAGAGCTGAGACGTAAAATGGGACTTTCTAATTTTTAAATCTATGTGAAAACTCCAGATGTTTCCAATCAACCATTGAAAAAATCATATTTTTAAAAGCCTTTGTATGTTTAAGAGAAGCATAAAAGATGCTTTACGGTACATTTCAAGTCACAGAGGTTCAGTCTCCTAGATTCCAAGTGTATCAGAAACCATTAAGAGGATACATTAGCAGTATATTTACATTCAACAAATAAGATGTCAAATGATAAAAGTAATTATTGTATTTTTATAAGTATAGAACATTTCAGGATTTTAACTCGCACAACTTTCTGAAGTATATGATAGAATTTACCTTCCAGTTTTAAATGGAGGCTATATTTTGAAAGTACTCAAAGTGTGTAAGTGCATGCAAAATAAATGGCAATATTTACATAAAAGCAATTTAAGTGCTTGTTGAAAGCAGGAATTAGAAATATTTATACATACAAGTACACGCTTATTAAAGAATTCAACTGCACATTCCTACAAGCAAACAATAGCTTCTGAAAAGATAAAGAAAACTGCCAACATTAAAAGGTTTCATTTTTAATTGTTATGGAGACAAAAGTGTTAATTGGCATGTATTATTAACCACTTGTCTTTTCTCCAAAATCTTTTTTAAAATAGAACTATGAAAAAGTTTATCTCAACATGAAACATAGATCAGAATAGTTTAGGTTCAAATCCAACCTGTATTTCAAGTAAGAGAGAATTAATCCTTTAACATGCATACATTTTTTTCCTCTATTTGCATACCTGTTTATACAAGATGCTGACTGTCCTGCTTTTTATGTTCAAAACAACTGAATGCCTATATCATGCAGATTAAACCACATCACTGACGTCCCATTTTTAGTTTTGGCAAACCGATGGACTGTACAAATAATTGCAGCTTGAGCTTTGCATAATTTAATTTGTATGAACTGTGTTCATTTGAAATAGAAGCTTTCAAACTTCAACACTTTAATAACCCATAAGAAGTCCAGTAATCATCACTGCAAAGACCCTATAGAAGGGTTAAAATCAAAATTGGTTGTCTTGAATAGTTAAGATACAGCAGCAAATCCGAGACATTCAAGAAATTTGAAATCCAAGTTTAAATCACAAAAGGTAGATTTTAATTTATGATTATTTTAAGATAGACTTAAGTACCATTATGAGAAAAGTTTTTACAGCTTTCAAGAACAACTGCCATCAGTTTTCTGAGGCTTAACTTTTTACTGGAAATTTTAGTAATGAAACAGCTCCTTATGCTTCAAAACCTGACCTTAGAGGAAGTTTACAATGCAGAGAGTTTAACAGTGGAAAGTTTAACAAGGTTTTCAGAGAAAGTTGCAGTCTGTTCAGCCTCGTCTTTTTCTTCACAACTGTTAAGTAGCTTGGTGAATCTGGCATCTATACAATACTAACAAAGTCATGTATTGGTATTACAATTTACAAGCTGATGAGATACTAGGTAGGTACCAGGGCAAGAATTATTCTTCTCTGTGTCAGTAAGACTCCAAAAGATTAAATTATATTATGTAGTAATGATCCAAGAAAAGACACTCTCCATCCCTGTATGCTCTATTGACTTAAAAGACTCCTGAGAACAAGAATTTACAGACATGGATGACCATAAAAACATTGCATTGATGAAGGACTAGTCTACAGATACACAGGTCAAGGTTTTATGAGAGATGATAATTATCTGGGATATTTTTTAGATATATTATGTTTGCAAAGAATTGAACTATGAAATTACCATTTCAGTTGCAATTCACATGCTGTTTAGGGCTGACTGAGGCTATATATTACTGTGCAATCTGTCCTTCCACTGTAGTTTTATACTTGGAAACCTACTCCAAAACCATTCAGTGTTCTCCATAGTTTTCTTAGAAGGATCTAAAATCCTTTGCAAAGCCAACTACAGGCAGTGGCCTTTGTGTTATTTGCATCCATTTACATATAGCAGAGAAAAGCAGGATACAGAATGACTGGGAAATCGGGAATAGGGAACAGTGGGATTTCTGCTACCTGATATACTTCTTCCAGACTTGAATGTCCAGATTAGGTCCAAGTACACGGTACCCTTAAAAAGAGTATGCCTAGTTGTAAGTTATGGCAGGGACAACATCATACCCAGACGCTCAGCAGAGCTTCACAGTCAAGATGCATGGCTTCTAGACATTGAACTGAGGCATTTATAGTCTATAATCAATATATGTTGCTTCGAGGATAACTTTATGGTTCACTCTGTCAGTTTAGACACAGAACATCTCAGATGTATAACTTCTGCATATGTCAGAGCAAAGTCAGGACAAGTAAGAGTTTGATATGCTCCCACCTCCCCCTAAAAACACGACTCCAGAAAAGAGACCACCACAAAAAGAAGATTCATTCATTATTTCAAGTTTGCTGGGAGACTGAAACATAGTCCGAGCCAAGACGTTTTGAGCTGTACCCTCTGAAAACTGACAGAATTCTGGAAGCTTAAAACAGTTTTCCAGCTGGCCTTTTAGTTCCAGAGTGTCAAACGTAAAACCTCAGCAGTTCAGAGAGGAAAAAAAACAAATACCTTTCAGGTTGAGTTGAATCATAAGATGCTTATATTCAATGAAAAATTCTAAATGGCTTTACCATAAAGAGGTACTTCAGTACTATATATGTTTTTTACCTTAGGAATTTCATATTAAACAACATTTGTTAAATTGTAATCCTACTTGGTTTACAGTATTAGGGTATAATCAGTCCCTATTCTCTTTCTACAATACTATCTTCAATTCATAAGCCTATAGGACATGCTTTCCCCTTTAATGTCACCTCCTCTCTGCTTCATTATTCTTAGACATCACTTACATAACACACTGGCACAGAGAAGATGCTTCGCTGTGGTGCCATGTAAATGCCAGCTGTATTCCATCCCCCTCTATGCCCCTTGAGACTGCCTCGATTTGCAGAGAGCTGTTTCTCCTTGACTCAAAATTATGAAAGAAGAGGAAGAAGGTTTGAAATAACATCAGCAACCTGACAGTTTTAAATTTGCATTCTGGGAATTTGCATATATCCTATTAAAGCTTATTTGGTACAGGTTTAAAATGTATACATTGACAGTTAATTTACAGGGTTAACACTGTAATTTTATAAATGCAAGCTTTCTTATAATTATTCCTCCCAAACTGACACCTGATATTCCTGATAGACAAAGACAAGCAGTTCCTTCAAGAAAACATCAATAGATAGCATTTTGTAGGCAAATGTACTCCAGAAGGGACTGGTCTATTTTTGGACCATTAACAGCCAGTCCAGGTTTCAAACACTAAGTATGATTAGAGTGGAGTTTACTAAGTATCCTAAACGAGATGTCTTGTGCAGGCAGTGAGCTCATGAAATGGCAAACTTTTCTCAGTTCATTTTACAAGAGGCACTATTGATTACTTTGTGAATTAGGAGCCACAGTGGTCAAGACTGAATTAAATTTGAGTCACACTGATAAAATGAAAAGAAACTTGAATTTTACAGGTTTTTAGTACTAGAATAAATGGGAAAGATCAAGACTATTTGGTGAATAAAGGCATAATGTATTTTAATATGAGAGGCTACATTCTAGGGAAATATTTCAATTTCAACCTGCATCTGATTTCTTTCAGCAAAGTCTGTTAAGACATTCAGCCTTCTGTAAAGAGGCTGAAAGACATTTCGGTAACATTGAAAACTTACAAACTCTACAGATTATTAAAGATGCCTGCTGCATTGGCAAATCTGTATTCTGTTTAGGTTTCCATCAGAATCTGTAGGGTTTATATTATAGAATTCCAAGTGACAGGTGCTATGCAAGCAGCCATATTAGTATTTTCTTTAAAATTCCACTGCAGTGTACCAATAAGGAACATATACCAGGAATGAAGGGCAGAATGTTTTCACAAAAGAGATTATGGTAATAAATTAACCAGAAGCAAAAAAAAAAAAAAAAAATCACTGAACAATTTTTCTTCTTTTGAAAGAATGGAACAGAAAGAAAGCAGCACCAGTGCTGCTACAGATTTTATCTGCAAGTATTTTAATTAATTAGATTAAACATGTTTAAAAGAAGTGGTTTGCCTAATTTATTTTTATTTACCATCAATGCTTTTTCTGCTAAAATTACAGTTCTATTACTGTACTTCATATTTGCACCATGTTTTTCAGGTCTCAGGACTCATTGGTAAGCAGGGAAGAAAAAAGTAAGTTGTTGAATAAGTAGAAACCTCTTTGATGATGTTTACAGAAACACAATTATTTTAGATGAGGTAGATTATAGAGTTGTAACAGTATTTACCTCTTTTTAGATCTGTTGGTGAGACATTTGAATCCTAGCAGAAAAATAAAAAGTCCTTTCTGTTGAGAGTGCCAAGGTTCACCTCTATGGTTTTAGTAAGAGTTCGCATAAAAGGTCTGTGAGCTTGGTCCTACACAAGCCTCTGAATATTATATAACAAAAATATTTTCCTCACATTGTTCAAAAAGTAACCCTTGGCAGTGATTTAAAGTCTCAAAGGTTTCTGAAACCTATTTTGTGTAACTCTTGAAACCAATTTTTTTTTTCTTTTTTATACCATAGGGTTGGGAAAACACATCCTACAAGTATTTATTACACTGTAAATTATTTTACCAAAAGCCTTTCAAATAAGACACTCCTGGTCCTGAATGTTTTTTTTCCCTTTCTTATGTTCACTACTCTGCTGGTATGGGACTCATTCACCAGATGTCAAATGTTTCTAAGCATCCCTTGCCTGGGCCAGTTCCTGGTGGGGTCAAAAGCCATAGTTCCTTGGAAGACCAGCTACTGGCACTCCTAGTAGTAATTAGTGATGCAAGTAGTTTGGGTCTCTATCTCATGAGACACTGCTTTTGCTCAAGGCTGTTCTCCTCAGAGCTTCACAGTCCACAGGAATTTTAATTTATAGTTTAACCTTTCAGGACAATCAAGTACATATGGCACAAGACTTTGCTGAAGAATTCCTTACCAATTCAATTTTCAGTCAGGAACTCATATCTTGCTATTGCAGTTGCCTTATGTCTTACTAGGGCAAACAACATCATTAAAAAGACAGAAATATCCTTTTGCTGTGGTTTTCATTTTTCCAAGTTTAGATGATATATGCAAAAGTGACATCTATATTTCTCAGAGCTGAGGGTGACAGTGAAGCTTGAGAGGGTCATTTAATAGACAGAGACAAATAATTTCTCAAATATTCAAGTGCTTGGAAGAGAGATTTAGGGGATCAGAAGATCTACAGGCTTCAGAATTCTTTATTCAGGAAACAAATGGAGTCTCTCAGAAAAAAAATGCTTCCAGGACTCAATCCATACCACTTCCACCTTGATGGACACCACTCATATCAGATCTTCCATGGTTATAAATCTTCCCATGGTATTTTAGTATCTCACATGCATATTCTTCCTCATGGATAATTTTATTTTATTAACTGGGCATGGCTTAACTAGACAATGTTCCCAGTTGTTCCAAGTAATTCAGTGAAGCAGATACCCCAGGAAGCGTCAAATATTTCCCGAGAAACACCCATTACAGCAGTGTGTTCAGTCCTAAAGGTATTTTTAGCTTTTCCCTGATAATGGATGCTAAAACCAGCACTACCTTCATGGAATTTGATGGATTTAGACTTGACTCCTGATGGGAATAAAGAAGCTGCTAGGAGACTGTAATGAGAAAAGCAAATTTAAAAGAATTGAGAACTGGAATATAAGCAATCATCTGCATCCCAGCATTGCCTCAGGGGACTGAGATCTGTCTTTTCTAGGTATACAGACAAAGAAAGTGCCAGTATTATCCACATGCAAGCCTAGGAGAATTTAAGATTACTACTGGAGATTTGATACAGACCAAAGGAAAACAACTTGATATAGATGTTTTTAAGAAGTTTTACTGGTTTACATCTTCTTTCCATTCTTTTCGTATCACAACAGATGTATAATTAAAATGTAATACTTGTATCAGATGAAAGGAAAACCAAGCAGGAAATAAAAAAGAGTAAATTTTATCATTCTTTAAGTTCAAAGTACATCCAGGCAGTCTGAAAATGCACAGAATATTTAAAATATTTACCATCTCATTAAAAATCTTTTCATATCCCTGTGGCCCATAGAAAACCAACTCAAAGTTAAATGCTTTACAGAAAGAATTTTGATGTACCCATTTCTTAACTCAACAGCCATCCAAAGGGGAAAAAAAGGATGGAAGAAGCATTAAAGTTCAAGAAGTTTGGGCTTTGAAATGCCAGGATGGAGTACAAGTTGAAAAATAAGGGAAGCTTATGAAAAAATCCTGGTTCCAAATAATCTCCAGTTTGCAATCAGAACACTAGATAAAGCAGCTTCTCAAATTTTAGAGAAAAAAAAATAAGAGATTTCTGAGCTATACAGTCTTAACCAACTGTCCACTGATTTAAGGTGTTTTACTGAAGTGTTTATTTGCCTGAATCTAATTAAAGTGCAATTCAGGACCAAGATCAAAATACTGGCTGGGGTACCAGTTGCACAGATATCACTACTCTGCCACTTAGAGGATGGCACACCAGACAGGGATGCTCAGTTAGGCAAGCCAAGACTGTAAGCTAAGCAGGCCTGTCATCACTCAAGAGAGACAAGCATTAGGAAACTGAACTGATGCTAGTGAAACGTGACACCAAATGTCACTTAATGAACTTGTAACTCATTCTGTACTGATGTAAGCTTCCAGTGAATTTAAAGTACAGCACTGGATGGATGGTAGTACTCTAACATAATATACCAAGAACTAGAAAACAAGAAAAAGATGTCACTGTTTCAATATCTATATCTAGGGAAGGAAAAAAAGTTATAATTTCTAGGAAAGCACAAATGAAAAAGGTAACCTTTGGCTCATCTGCTACCTGGGCATCCTCAAGAAACCAAGGATCTAACAAGATTCTTGTTAAGCAGAGAAACATAAACATTACTGCAAGGTGACTGTTAAGAAGAGATGGTGCCAAGGGGTGTCATAACTAGAAAGCTGAATCCATTATCTAATGTTGAGCACAGGATCATTTCAGAGCTGCCTCTCTGAAAGCAATCTTTCTGATCTTTGTCTCTTTCTCCCCACTTTCTCCTCCTTAAACAGAAGGGATTATAAAATAGCTAGAGAACTAAGCAGCATATTAAACAAATAGATGAAAAGAAAGGAAAAAAGTACATCCCTTTGGTGTCTCTAAACATATACCTTCTTTTAATCATTCTATCATCTCTAAAATTTTATACTGCAGCAGCACACTACTGTGTGAAAAATTATTTTATTTTTGTAGTGTAGAATGCAGCTTTTGAAATTGTAAAGCAATTTTCTACTTCTATCTGCTTTCTCAGTTTTTTTCCTATCCAGTGCCTGTTCCAGAATTCTGACATTACATCTGGTAGTTACTATGATGAGCAGCAACATTTGGGCCTGCCAATCTTCAAAATTCATAAGTGGGCTACTGCCTGGAGGTATATTAACCTCAAATTTTTGAACTTCATATTACTGCTTGCCTCCATTGGCTATTTTGTCGATTTCTTTCTGTGTGTCTTTGATTAAAAATGGATTTTCACCTCAATGTTGTTGTCATTAAGTTTGTTACCTTTTTTTCCCCTTTTACAGCATAAATCTGCTTTGTATGTGGCATTTTGAACTACCAGAATACAACACTGGGAAAACAGACTGCATTGGAAATACTCCCTGAGAAGAAAGAATGCATCGCATGGCCTTCACATGCCTTTTACTGCAGATATAATGAATCTGTAACAGCATCCTCCTCTTCATCCCCCCAATCCAGCTAGGTAGCTGCAATTTACAAGGAATGGATTGATTTTATCAAGAAAGTCTCAACTGACAAAGGAAATGTTCACTTCTGTGGCTCCAAAGTCACTGAAAATTCTGTGATTAAAATGGATAAGAGCTCATGCAAATATCCAGTTGGGGATTTAGCAGATGGTCTCCGGGCACACTACATCAAAGACTTCTATATTGTTCTCTGATGTCATATTCATCTAATACTAAGCATATGAAATGTTTACTCACATGCTTAAGTGTTTTGACCCAGGGTAATTATATACTCCTGAAATAAGATATCTGTTTTCAAGATCATTCAAAAATGTTTAGTCATGAATTATGTCCTTGGTACATGTATTTAAAACAACTTTATAGTAAGAGTGACCTTTCTAGCAAATTCTGAAGAATGTACTGAATATTTTTAGAACATTATCAGTTCTGTTAAACTGGACTGCTCTGTTCCTCATTAAATGTGCCAACAGCAGATGTACCTTCCATATGCTTGAATACTTGAATATTATTTTATTGTGAGTTTTTAAAATAAAACCATACATTAAGATATGCCTGTTTTCCTATGACAAGGCAATAAGCTGAAAAAGTGAACATAGGATATCATCCTCCAGACTTCCTTGATCACCACTATGAGCAGCTGAACACTCTAAAGGGTAAACATGCACATAAATTTGACTTAACTAACAAAAAAAATCTCCCTTTAGTCCCTCCATCAGACTTTTAGAATTCACTGACAGCCTTATTCATCACCAGGCCCAAATGGTTTCAGCGTAGTAGTGAAGCCCCAGCTCACATTTAAATTTACACATCTAGATGTTCAAAGGTACAAAAAAAGTCACACATACAGTTATTTAATGAGTGGCAACGTGAACAACCTTGTCAAAGCAATCTTTTTGCTAAGAATAAACACTTGCCAAGCAGGATGATTTCCATTGATTCCCTTCTCAAAACAGCCCTTTGATAGTTCATTCTTAGCTTCCTTAAGGTACTGGCTCAACTATTGAGTTCTGTGTAGTTAGTCTTTTGCTGTTTGGTATCCAGTTCATCCCAAGTGAGTTCAGTGACAGATCTGGAGGCTAGAGATGCAACTTCTGAACACACCACTCTGTTCCTTTCTAGTTTAAAAGCCCTTTCAGTCTGCATAACTGTTCTGATCATTATGCCATAGGGAAAGAAAACCGGACCAGGGAGATTCCAACATGATAGAAGAATCTATACCTAGAAAACACTATGATATTTCTCTAAACACTTGTTTGCTAATTCCCATCTGTGCTGCTCCTAAAACACATTCAAACTCCTTCTCTTGATGTATTTAGACTGATAAAAGCAATACATCGCTCAGGCATACATACACTGTTCCAGCATCAGCTGCACTGTTTGTGATAAGAACCAAAAAGACTGTATTTATCATAAAGCTCTACCAAGCTGCACTGGTCTAACAATTATGAAAATTGCATGACACTCCTACAAACCTGGCTTCTTAAATTCAGATGAAATAGCCTAAGATGTACAAACATGCATGCATATAACATACATACACATACAAGACTATCAAGCAAAAACCAAGGGAGTTTTCTTTAAATCTGAAGATATAAAAAACTTAAATATTTAAATGAAACAAATTCTTATAACTTTGGTTTCTGTTCAGAGAGGTTTTGTTAAACATTTCTGAATTGAGATGAGAAAGATACTTCTATAGTAACTTTCTAAAATCACTGTTTATAGTGACTGAACCTACTACACTTCAGATGGAAGCAGTCTGCTATCGCTTTTCTACTTGTCTAGTGTCTGCTCTTGGATACATACAAGGAAAGAAATTACGTTTCCTGCCTTAATCTTTTCCTTATAAATCTATTTTGTACATGTGCCCCAACATTTCTGATCATTACTCCATTAAAAGGAGTTTAAAAATTTTTTTTAGATTAGCGAGACTGACATTGTTCTGGCAGAATTCAGTCATATTTGTCAAAGTTAGAAATATTAGTAAATTCAAAGACAGCAGATTGCTTTCCCATAGCTGTTATGACATGGCCTGTTTGTGAATGGCTTCTACAACACTGGACTTGAGCAGAGACTCTGAGCTCATAGTATTTACTTTTTCAATACTGACTACGGCATCAACTGGGTAATAGTATTTGTGGATATAAACTGGTAAAAAGTCAATGATTTCCATACAGAAAATAGAGCTTGAGGACTTGTATCCGTATGCTCAAAATTTTATTTAAGATCTTACCTCTTACTGGGCAGGCCTGGATACATTTAAACATACCAACTTTTTATTCTTTAGAAACCCACACTCTGATTTTCAAAGTTCTTTACCAACTTTACCAAAATTTGTTTTCCTAGAGATACCAAAAGCCTGCTGCCCAAGAACTCTACAATGAGCCCGAGCCCAAGACCTCAGACAATAATAAATAAGAGCACCTAACTCAATCATTTCTTCCACAACAACTGTAAAATCCTGTCAGGTTGCTAAAATCTTGTATTTTTCTAAAAGAAAAGTTAATTTTTATTTCATGAAAGAGGGGGAAAATGTGTCCCTATTTCAAGTTTAATTTTACAGCGAAAGAGCACTGAAGAATCGAGTCCTAAGTCTCTATAAACTTTACCCTTTCTACAAAAGTTAGGCATAATCATTTTCTCAATGACTTAACATTAGTTCCTTGTCTAAACATCAGTTTTATTTACTGTATCAGCATTTTGTATCAAAGTAATAAATTAGTTTTCTTAAAATTTGTTCTGCTTTGAATTTGTTGTTTTGCTATTTTATTGGAATTCCCTTTTTTTTTGTTCTAGAAGCAGATAAGAGCAGCTTAGAGCCAACTTTACCTTCTGTAAAGCACTTATTGCTCCAGAGCTCTCTACATGCCTTTGTATTTATCCCCAGTTCTACACTAAAAAAAGCCTAGTATTTTCCATTTTCTTAATGTTTTTCAATGTTAGGAATCTCTGAAAACAGAATGTTTTTATGGGCTTGTTTCCAGTTGCTTTGATATACAACAAACATTGACATTCTTCTCAAAACTCCTATAAATTTTAGCAGAACAGTGTAACTTGCCCAGCATTTGTTATGAGAGGATAAACGCATACCATTATGCTGCAGACTGTAAACATTAAATACTACACTTTGTGAACGTAAAATGTGTAACACTTTCATAAGCATGTGTGTATAATGACATGCAAGAGAAAAACGAAAGGAACAGACCTCCCAAATACAGGCAAGGTACAGAAGAGGAAGAATACAAGAAGGGGTATGAAATAAACAAAGAAGTGCCACAAAAACAGACAAACACAGAAAAGACCCATTTTATTTCAAACAGCAGGAAAAGAAACAGGAAAAACCCTCAAAACATCAGCAGAAACTCAGTTCTTACTTGTTTTAAAACCACAGATTCTAAATAGTTAAACTCATCATCAGATTAATTCATGCACCCTAGAAGCAGCAATCTAATCTGGGAACATCAAGCTTCTGAAAAAATCAAACTATCTTCTATGTTTTTATGCAAAGATAAAAATGAAAGTAATAGAAAGATTAATATACTTATGAATTCTTCCTAAAACATATGTTCTTTTTATATAAATACCGAACAACTAGAATCTGGACCGTTATAAGTAGGTGTCCATGTAGCTACATCTGCATCCACTGATAAAACTTTAATCTGATCAGTAATTCAGCTAAAGACCCAAGCAACACTTGTAGAAGCAAAACAGTTGCTCCACAGTTCTTTTTCTCCTGCAAACAAAAGTTCGGTGGGGTTTATTTTAGCCAGAAACAAAATTATGATGAAGTTTAGTTTTCTTTCAAGCACATAAGCATTTTCAGTAGATTTTGGTTTATGAAATGGATGAATACATTCTCCTATTGTTATCATTCCCTCTCCTTAGCCATATTTGTGTAAGTTTATATAGCAAAAATCTAGGCACACTAGTAAAAATTTAAAAACTGCTTTGACGTTAAAAAAATTGTAACGTGACTAAAATAATGTCAGATTGAGGATTGCTCCATTATCACTAACAGTTTAGCACTCTGCATTTCATGTACATTACCCACAATATCACACAACTATGTGCTTTACAGTTTAGAATTTATGATATTTTCCTATAATAACCAAGTACTTTTAAAAACTAAGGGCTCAGATTTTCTGGATAGTAACTGTTTCGAATTAGGTGCTGAAAACATTTAACTTTGCATTCTTCCAGAAGTTTGCCCTAAATGTAGCTGTGTTAGGTCCCATGATGAGAAAGCATCCCCTACTCATGCAGATGTTTAACACTGAAGCCATAGGTTTTGGGAGCCTAACCTTCAGTGCTTTTCCAATGAGGCACTGCACAACAGGGTAATGAAAGTAAACTCTTTTGTTGCTCACTTATTTTTTTATTCTTTGCCCCTTGTTATAGAACCTACTGTTGTGATTCAGTGGACTTCAACTCAAAGAGACAGTTAAAGCTACTCCTTATCAATTGTATAATTTTCCAATTTACATGCATTTTTATTTCTTAAGTGCTGTCATCAACTGAAAGAAACATTCTGGAGAAAACAGTTCTGAGCAGTAAAATGGGATAGTTAGAAGAATTAATCAATCCTAAAACACAAACTGGTTTTCCATTTAGTTTGCTGCCTTCGTGTGCAGATCTCCCAGTGCAACAGAGATAAGTATACAACTTTCAAGACAGAAGGAATTCCATTCAGCAAGTCCTGCATAAGAATACCTTGACACTGAGATTCCTAAAATGTAAATTCTTCAGATGAAGAAATGAGACGTAATTAATAATATGTCCCATGAGTTAAGCATTTTTCTGCTTGTAACAGCTTCATATTCACAGCTCAAAATCTGAAACATTAGTATTTTTTAACTATTGTTCCATATTAATTTTGATTATTTAAAATAATTTTCTGGCAACTCATTATTGGGGTCTATAGTGTTTAGTCTTGTTAATATTTATGGTAAAAAATGCCATTAGGAATGAGAAAAACCAAATAAGATCATACAAAATAACAGTACTATGTACTTGTAAAAATTAAAGACTTTGAAATTGACATGAGTAACACAAGATGAAAAAGCAGATGTTAATTGGCTATTTCCAAATCTCTTCTAGGATTTTGTACAATGGACAGACTGTTAAAAGCAAGAGCTGTGGATGTCTGACTATACCAGTGGAAATAACACTGCTTCACACTTTCCATGAAATAACATGCACTGTTTTATTTTAAGTACACGATCTCCCTTGGGAACAACAGTAATTACATGCTAATTCATTTTAATGCTACCACATTATCATCTGATAATCATGCAATTAACTGAAGTCACCACCAAGGAGTGTGAAGAGGTCAGAGAATCAGAACATACTCTGGTAAGTAACAAGATCTTTAAATCAATGGGGTGTTTTAACAAGAGCCAATAGAGAGATATAAGGGGCAGTGTAATAATGATATAGACTGACATCAAAATTAGACTGTAAATGGACACAAATTACTGTAGGAATAATGCAGATAAACTAAGGTAGCTAAACTGAAATGAGAAGGAAAACCCTAAAACCACCTAATACATCAGTACCTTAAAATGTCAATTCATTAGATGAAAAACAGTATGTTTCAAAAGATGACTGGAAAGTGTGAGTATCCAAACCATGGAGAACTAACAGAAAGATTTTCCTTTTTTGTACTTAGGTCCATGAGGGTAATATTCCTTATGAGATATTGTTAAAAAGGAAAGTGTTAAGAAAAACTGTTAATGTGATATTGATCAACTGAAAAAGCACCGGAAACCTGGTATTACAGCTGTCCATGTTGCTCACAAGAGCTGAATAAATACTGTGATGAATATCACTTTTTTGTAACTTGTGTTTGAGTCACATAGATTCTTTGAATATGCACAGATGAAGAATTATGTGTGTTGTTTGCCTATTGCAAACATTTGACATTTGAAATTCAGGCTGTGTTGGTTAGCTTTGATTAGATACATGAATTACACAGGATGTTTGTTCTCTGATTGGAGCCCTTAAAAATCAGGTTTTCAGGATGAATATTTACATTTACAAGCTCAGAATTTGATCATCATGAGTATCTTCCAGCAGCCCAAGAAAATTGCTAGTTTCCTAAAACATTTTTTCAGAAGATTCCTGTACTCAATATGTATAGGGAGGGAACACCAAAAAAAAGAAAGAAAAGAACGAATGTTGTCAAAGCAAACCAGTGCAGGTATTTATTGAACTTTAAAGTGTTTGCAGTGTCCTGATACATCAATATTCTAACACCATAAGGAAAATGCTTTTCCAAAGTATTGAAGCAATTCCAGTAGCAAAAACACTTAGAAAACAATTGCAACACAATCTGAAATCAATTAAACCCTCTAAACTAAAACTACCTCATTTTAAATTCTGACTTTTTTTTGGTGTTTCTTCTTATGTGCTATTCCTCATAGAATCTCTATTTTGTTTTCCAGACAAACTTTGGTTGTTCCCATTTCCAAAGTTGAAAGAGTTGAATTTCTGTAAGTTAAAATTAGCTTGAGCTTCTTAATTATTCTGCTCATGAAAAAAATATCTGAAATTACTATTATGGAATAAATAGTCCAGAAAAGAGATTTTTAGAATTTCAGTTTAGGAAGTATCATGTGGAGAAAGAACTGGATCTATTCAGGAAAAAATATAAATTGAATGGCATAGTGAAAGACAAAGACCTGATCAGATAGAAACAGAAACATTTGGGAGAGAAGTGATAGCTAGGAATCAAATCAGGTTTAAAGCTGCATGACAGAGGATCAGAAAAGACTGATCAAGAAGGATCACTTAATTGATAACATTAAAATGTCACTGAAAGACCCAGCTAGACAAAAAGCAATATCAAGATAAGTTTAGTCAAAGCAGATTTGTTGGAAACTTAAAAATTAAATATAAATTTTGATATATATGACACTATTTAAAACCTAAGATTTTTCATAGAATTACTTGTGTTGGACCTTTCGTATTATCTTGAATACTAAACAAGAGCTTTCAATTTCATACCAGTTCTAAATGAAATTAACAATGAAGTTAACAAATGGTATTTGGAAGTATCATCTTTTTAAGGAAAAATACTGCAATTACCATAAAGACTAGTCTGCTTACAAAGGCAGTCCCTAAATTTTTTTGAGCTGTAACATGTCTCCTATTCACAGAAATTGTATAACACAGCACTTATTTAAAATTTTGTATATGTGTACAGCCACAAAAAGTTTACCATTCGAGTATCTAAAATTTGAAAGTGTCTTCAGATAATTTTCAAAAGTTTTACTTAGTATGCCAAAATATTGTAATTTTAAGCTTTTTCTTTTTTTCTTTTTATGAAATGCTATTCAGCAGACATGTCTCTGATCAGGCAAACTGAGGGAACAGTACTTTTGGATCTGGTACACATCATCCTGGAATCTTAAATGCAGTTATTAGGCACCCATCTAGGGACCATGAAAGACAGGTAAAATATTCAGTAACATTGATGTAATTGAAAAGATATAATGGATATATATCTTTTCTGGCAGTGTGTTCTGTAAATGTAAAGAATGAATACCTTGACAGGTATACCATGATAGTAAGAAGAGATAGGGTTTGATATTTTCTATATGCTTACATGACAATAAATTTTCCAGATTCATTTGCAAAATGCATACATCTTTATTAATAATGTCTAACTCCTAAAGCAAAAACTGTTTTACTTTAAAATGGAAGTATTATTCCACTCCTCACTTCATTATTTTTATTGTTTCTACATGCATGCATACTGGGTAAGACTTTTGTACAAATGTCTAGTCAAAGTAATTAATCTTCAGCTACAGCAGAAATCCAATTGAAGCACTTGTGACATCTGCATTAATACCAAATGAGTTCATGGTGATTAATGGTGTTTAAAAGATATCAAAGGAACTAGTATTGATTAGGCAATTATTTTGATGCATTAAAGTTTACTGTAATTTGTATCAACTTCAGTTTTTGAACAATTTCAGTGCACATCAAATCTCAGCATTGTCTAATCTAGGAATCATGACTGGGATACAAAAGTGTACCTCCTATGACAATGCAGGACAGCTTGTTCCTGACTCAGAAGTCTGCTGAACAACTGTTTTCACAGTATTTTTTTTTCCCTGAGAACAGTTTCAGCAAAAAATCAGTATCCTCACAAGCTCTTCCCCAAAGCAAGTTTATCTAGCCAGTTCTCAAGGGGGATTAATATGAAATCCAAAGACTATTTGTGTTAATAAGGAAAGAAATTGGCTCTTAGCCAGCATGCCACATGGTTGACCATCTAGGCTTCATTTATTGATTATTCTGTTGGAATCTACTGCAACAACTCCCAGTTGATTAGTTAAAATAAGCAAAAGCAGATGGTGGAATCTGTTCACCACAGAATTTTCAAATGGGAGAAAAAAAGGAAAAATCAAAAATCCCTAGGGGCATAGATACAATTTGACTTTCCCTTTATAATAAAATAAATAAATTTAAGGTTAACACAACAGTCTGGAGTATAGGCTAGATATTTGCTAGATTATTGCTGCATACCCTGTTGGCTCAGGATATGAGATGGACCTTGCAAGAATATAGGCATTATAAAACAAGTCCCCCTTCATCACTCTGTGGTTTCTCTCAATGCACCGGGAGGAAGGCTAGAGAACTTGTCTTCTCTGACACTGCTTTTACTTTCAGAAGACAAAGGATCTTAGTGTCTTTAAGACCTCTACCTAACTGGTAAATGCTGCTGAAGTCAAGCGCATCAAAAACAAACAGAAACCTCAAAATGAGGAAAACCACCAAAATTACATCAACACATGATTTCAGAGAAGTGTCCAAGACAACAAATGCATTGAGTTAGTATTGCAGCTATTGATTTTACTGCATGAGTGATACATCAAAGCCATATGTCCAGCCACTTAAGCTGCACCAATAAAATGCTGACATTAATTGCCATCAATATTAATTCAATTAATATTAATTATCTGTGAACAATTCAAAGCTACATCGGGGAGGCTCAGACTTGATATTAGGAAGCACTTCTTTACAGAGAGAGTGGTCAAACACTGAAATAGGCTTCTTAGAGAGGTGGTCAGTGCCCCAAGCCTGTCAGCATTTTAGAGGCATTTGGACAACGCCCTTAACACACTCTAACTTTTGGTCAGCCCTGAAGTGGTCCAGCAGTTGGACTAGATGATCACAGTAGGTCCCTTCCAACTGAAATATTCTTAAAAAAATACTTCCCTGACAGAGAAGAAAAAGTAGTAAAGAAACATCTGTGGCACTTGGATTCCTTGCAAACAGAGACCAGTCACAAAAAACCCAGTCATAACCTAGAATCTCTTTAATTGCTACTCAACACCTTCTGGCAGGGCCTTTTGAGTACACTGTTTGCCCTGACTTGTTACCACCACCTGCTCTTCCCTGCTTGCAATGGCTGGGGGCTGTGCCCAGTCAGGCAGGCCCAGTCCCACCTGTGCTGTGCTACTCTCAGCTCCAGTTTGCTTTCTCTTTTGTCCCAGACCCAGTGTTGCCACTTGCTGACACCTTCCTTTGAAATTCTAGAGCAGGGCTGGAAAGACGACCGTGTTCTGTTGCCTTCCTATAAAGCTCAGATAATACAATTTCCTTTAAATATTGCCATTAAATGTTGAAACAAACCAAAATCATCACTGGGAACATCACTACTGCAGTGTAGGGAAAATAGCAGATACCTGTGGCATTACAGTTACAATAAAATTACCAGCAAATTACTCCTTTTTCAGGCTGCCATGCAATACAGAAATATAATCACTCCAATCTGATCAAGAGTAAGTTAGTTGACCAATATTTAAACAAGATACAGACAATAAGTTTAAGCAGCAAAATAAAGAGAAACCAATCTCATTCCTCATGTTTCCACAAATACACAACTTTAATTCACAACACACAGATAAAGAGAGAAACTTGAAGAAATCAACCTATGATTTCTCTATACACAAATAATATTCACTATAGTGACAGTCCCAGAAAATTCTCTTACCAGAAGTCATCAAGCATTACAAATACAAAGAACACCACAAACAATCTTATCACTCTGTTGGACTTAGACTAAGCTGCCTGGAGTGATGAAAGACGTCTGGAGGAACAATAACCTGATCCTCTGACTACATGATAGAGCAGATCCTGAGAATGGAGAGTCTGGGAGCCATACAAGCATGTCTTTATAGCAATAAACTCAACTGTTTTAATAAATAAAATAACAGCATTTATGCAGTCTTTGATCTATTTAAAATAAATATAAATGGTGCTTTCATGTAGGGATACAAAATTTAGTCTCCTTAAGAACAATGCAGGCAGAATAAAGGACTTTCAAAGTAATGCTACTTAAAGCATTGCCCCATGACAGTCCAAACCTACATTTGGAGAGGCCCATTGCTCACTCTTCTTAAGAGCTGAAGTCCCTGAAGTCACTCAAGGGAAATTACACTTTGTGCAAAATCCCTGAGCTCACAGAGAAGTTACTCAAAGGGTACTCTCAAAGCATTGTCACAACCACCGAAGTGCCTGCCTTGGACTGTTGGGTTAAAGCTGTTGAGCACAGCAGGGGCTCTGCAGCAACTGCATTGCCAGGACTGTAGGCATCCTGCTGAGAGCAGGGGGTTTGATTACCCAGCTCAGGCAATTATCCCAGTCCAACTCAGCCTGGATACAGCTGGGTTGAGCATGAGCTCAGCCAGCAACAGTGGGCAGAAATGGAGAGGGGAGGGATCCCAAACTAAGGTCCCAAATTTCACCAGCACCTGCATGAGATTTGAGGATCATCACAGCTTTCTGGTACTCTGATGTCAAGTGCTAACATTAGAAATATTCATAGATGAAGGAAATAACTTTCATAAGAAATCACCCTCCTTCACTACCCTGAGGGCAAAACTGCACATCTCCAGACACTAACATCCTGAAGATATTGCTGCATAGAGGTCTATTCTGCATTTCCAACACGGCTAAGACATTCTGGGGAAAGGCAAAACAAGCAACAAAACCTGTCCTGCAATAGAACCTCTTTCCTCTAAGCTTTCTGTCTTATTTAAGTCTTCACACATATGTTAAGTTTGAAGGCTAAACTGCAGCAGAGCCCCAAGCCTATTCAAATTATTCTAAGCCCCTGAACATGTCAAATTACATTGGTGTTCCTAAAACAGTAAACATTCCTTGCCTTTGTTGCAGTCTGAGATGAAATTGACAGCATAGTCCAAAAAAAGGCTCAGAAAACCAAAACACTTACAGTCATGGATACATTTTGTGTTGATGGGTACCACAACTCCTCTGCAGGAGAAGCCAGGCATGCCTGCATCACGGTTCCTCACACGACTTCTCTGCCCCACGCAGGAGGCCAAGGCAGCTGGGGTGGTGAGCACAGCAGCCCCGCCTCAGGTGGCCCAAGGGCTCTACCTCCGCCCCTCACAACACCTCCACTGGGCCTCTCCCCGCTGCCCACGGCCTATTTATAGACCAGGGCACAGAATGCCGGGTTCTGATTGGCTCCCATTCCCACTTGATGACTGGCTGTCGCTGCCCTTCTGGAAGGTTCTCTGCGGTTCCCTCAGGGGAGGTGGGGGGGCCCAGGGGTGTCTGTGCTCTGGGGGGAGCCTGGCGGACGCTGTAGCTGTTTATTTTGCTGGTAAGAAAAAACATCAAACAAAACAAAGTAATAATGAAGTCTTTGTATTTTAAGCCGTGTTAAGGAAATGGTATAGTAATACCTGATTTTTTGAAAGGCAGCAGTGACTAAGAAGGGAATTTTTTATCCAAATAACATGCCGGTGTTCTATTCGATTAAACAAGATTTAATACAGGTTTTGGAAATTATGTCTAGAATATTGGAGACTTGATTTTCCAAAGTAGCCTAGGTTACATGTTTTAAGTCTGCTTTGCCTTAGGCTGCAAATAGTGGCATACAGGAGTAATTGAGCAGTTTATATTAAAAAAAAAAAAAAAAAAAAACAAAAATATGCAAACCCCTGAACTGAAAACCAGGCTCCCTCTGGCATCAGCACAATTTTTGGAAAGGCTTTGGAAAGCTGAAGGAACTGAAGTTACACTTGACTTCCAGGTGTCTGGCATAGTTTGTAATTTCACAGGACTTTGTTTAGAGTTTCTACTTGATGCATTTGGCTGACACCACCCCACCACCCCCCCTAGCTCCTTTCTCTTAATACTTTGGTGTAATATGTAGAAGTAAATTTTCATAAATGGCTAAATTCAAGTGGGGGAATAAAAAAGAGTCCTAAACATGCTGCATCCAAATATATGCATGTATTTTACAAATCCACAGGCCTTTTTCCTTTTAAATGGTAACACAGTTAACTATCAATTTGAAGTGTCATTGGCAGCAGAAGAGAACAATTGGAGATGCTAATAACATTAATTTCAGGGCAGACAGGTAAACTTTATGGCAGCAATTTTTTTAACAGCTCCTTATTTTATAAATTGTATAAATGTTGTAAGCATTAGAACTTTATAAATCATTCAGTCAGTGGTGAAAGATGAACAGAGAATATCTGAAGTTAGATCTAGGGTGTTGTTTTTTTTTCATTCAGAATTTACACATTTGCCCAGATGGGATGAAATTTATGTAAAGACTTTTTTATTACTGACTTCTCTTGGTTAGCATCAATGGAAGCATGTAATTGAGCCTTGATTACAGTTGCACTAAGATCACTTTTTTCTTTAAAATAAAACCCTTCCTTCTTTATTCATCAGATCGAGCAAACATTATCCACACTTGTCAATTATCAGTCTTTGTAACACTGAAACTTCTCGTTCCACCTGGACATAGTTACATTAAAATTCAGAGACTGGGAAATAATACCCAATGCTGCCAGTCAAGTAGGAATCCTTTCCTCTGTTCAGCAGGAGCTTCTAGGTCTTAAAGTATAAGATGTCTGTGGAATACTTTGTGATCTTTTTATGTATGAAGGAACATAAAGGCAAGATAGAGCTATTGCTGGAAGACAATGAGGAGAAAATATTAATCTTAGCCCAAAACAAAGCTAGTAGACTTTGTTTGGAAGGCATATTTGGATATATAGCATAATGGAGCTTGTGGTAAGGAAAAATTATTGTTATTCAAATGTTTCAATATGAATATAGCATGAAAATATTTTCAGTGACTTACCCAGAGTCACTGAAACCATCAAGGCTATTCTTAATCTGGGGTAAGTTAAAGATATTTCTATTTCATTTCATTTATAATTGATACAAACCTGTCATACTGAGAATTGATAGTGCACTGGAATTATAAACTCTTTCAAAATGTTGTCTGGCCCAGCAGTTGTACATTCCTGCCAAACAATAGTGATAGCATAAGGAAAGAGTGGTGACCTCTGTACTTTGCTGTCAGTTGCTATTTCTTGCTATTGTGCATAATAAGGATTCATTTTCAAATGAGTGATTATTTCAGGAAATTCTACCTGAGAACAAGTAGTGAGCTCTGGAACTTGACAAAATGATAATTTGCTTCTCTGTCATTGGTTGTTTTTCAGTAATGGATACAAAGCTTTCATGCTCATATACGCATGCCTGAAATGAATAATTTATTACAATAGTACAGACTTACACTGAACCTAAAATTCAGAGAATGGAATAGTCAGTCATAGATGATAAACTGGGCCATAAAACATGTTCATTCCTCTGCTGTCTAAATGAAATGATGTGGTCTTGAATGGTTATAACTCTCTCTCTTTCTCTGTAGAATATAGATTAATTAAAATAAATGAGAGACTTTTGTTCTCTGTGCTGGGAACATGAAAAGTATGTTAGGAACTTTATGTGGATCACTGGGAAATAAATTTTTTAGATGTGTTAACAAAATATTTTGAGTCATGCAGCATCTCTGCTACCTTCCATCCTGTGACCTGGTCAGTCAATTGAATGTTCTCAAAGAGGAGACTGAAATATGATTTATTCATGACCAAGAGCAAATAGGAGAAGATCTCTCATCTTATAGTAACGTGAGACTCACTTTGTCTCTAGAGAAGAATCCTCAACTGTTCGTAAAGAACAACCTACAGTTGATGAGGTATCATTGCTGATTAGGCTTTTTGTAGGTGCTATTTGCCTCTGTAGTTATCTGGATCTTTCATTTGTAATCACCAATATTTTTAATAGTTTGCTACTTTTGTCCAGCCTCAGTCTGTTAGGTGATTATGCCTTTGGCAGTGACAATTCTAAACGAGAGATCCTCATTCCTCACAGTTGGGAAGTCACGGGGTTACATAACCATGCTACCCCAGTTAACTAGCAACTCAAAGATCTGGTTAAACTACTGCCTTGGAGATGCAAACGCAAGATATTAAACAGTTTGGGAGACATCACAGCCTGGCCTGGGAGTTTTTCAGATATCCACAAATAATTTCATGTGAGAGGTGGATGCCCAACACTTTGAAAACAGAACCAAAATCCAAGACACAGGTCTCTGATTCTTTTAACTGTGAAATTACCTTTAGAATGGAAATTGATCATATATGTTGTTTGTCACAATTATTCCCTTAAAATGATGGAGGAAAAATCAGAAGTCCCCAAATTTCTCTTATAATACCCATGACTACAGATTATGAAAATAATGCAAGAATCTTAGCCTCGTGCCTTTCTATTGAGTTAGATTTATTATTCTCCTTAGAAAAACTGACAATCAATCTGGCTTGTTTAAGGATGTGCAGGAAGTCAGGGAGACAGCTAGGAATAGAAGTCCAGTATTCTGCTTTCTTACTGAAAGGTTATTTTTCTGTCTTTAAACTGTAGTGTTCTTTATAATTTTTCTGATGATGCTTGATATAAGCCAAAGTCTTCAGCTTAAAGCTCTGTGTCTGGAAATTCTACAGCATCCAGTAAAAAAGACCATATAAAATATATCATGAGATCATAAGACTTTGCCA
The DNA here is from genome assembly GCF_964199755.1 of Larus michahellis. Lineage (NCBI taxonomy): Eukaryota > Metazoa > Chordata > Aves > Charadriiformes > Laridae > Larus > Larus michahellis. The sequence goes on along the minus strand of NC_133903.1, from coordinate 43,312,020 downwards.
TTCACTGAGTTCTGAATTTTTTAAATTTCAAGAGTATTGATAATTCTATTGTAAATAACCTCTCATAGTTCAGGTCACTAGTGTAGACACAAGGTTTGGGGAAATTGAATAAGAAAAGCTAATAGAAGAAGAACACAGCTTTATCCTTTCTAGCTATGAAATCATTAACAATGAAATGTCCTTCCTTATAAAATCTCTCATTTCTTTCCTAAGAAAAACATTGTTACAATTTTAAGTCTAAAATTTATTTTCCTATTTTTATTAAAAGTAACTGTAGGTAGAACATAATAAACATTAGGATTTTAAATAAACGTAAGATTTCTAAATATTTTATAATTAAATGAATGCATGCAAGATTAAGTTTATTGTAATGTTGAGCACATGCTAATACCTGAAAGACTGAAGCATCTTTGGTTTACTTTAGCATAATTAAACAGTGATAAAACCTCACGTATTGTACCACTTCTCACACCATAAACTACAAACCAACTTAAATATTGCTGTTTTATGTGGAAGAGAGGAAAAGATTCTTAGAATGTCAAAAGGGGGTCAGGTTTGGTTTTTTTCCCTCAATATTGAAGTGCAGTATTTTAATCATCCCCAACAACATTTCTTAGAATTGAGTATTTCATACCATGCAGTTATCTAGCATCAAGAAATAAAAGAATATTAAAAAAAAAAATCCCGAATAAAGTGCTCTGGAATTTGTCAGGAAGTAGGGAAAAAAGACACATCTTTAAGATTTATTCTGACTAGACAAAAATATCCAAGATGGCTCCTATGAAAAAAAAAAAATGAACAAAAATCTATTACTCCATTTTCATTATTGATTAAAATTTCAAATATATCAGACCTGCAGTCCTTGGGACATGGAAGTGTCAAAGAAATTATACTGAAAACAGTGGAATTTCTGAGAGGAGACAGTCTTTGTCATAAGACAAATTTTAACAAACTTTGCCAGAGTGAAACAAGAAATTGTCTCTGTATTTTCAGACATTGACACAGACACTGCCATTTATTCCATTTAATGGATTCTTTTGCCATTCCTCGCCCTTCCCCCTGCCCTGACCTTTTTTTTTATTTCAATAAGGGATGCAGTAAAATAAGTCATCTGATTCAGATCAGAAGAATGTGTCAGACAGTGGATTACTGCAAACGTAGTAGTACATAACATTATTCCTCTGTTTTTATAAGGAGAAATCTTAGCAGATTTTTGCAGAAGCATTGAGATTCCCTAAAATGGTTATAAAGAGTCAGTTTCCTGGACTCTTGGTTTCAGTTCAGTGGTTCGAGACTTCACTGTGATATGATAATGAGCATATGCGTATGTGAGAATAAAATACCTAAGTGGAGTAAATTGATTGGCTTTGAGGGAGTAATTAGCTAAATAAGTGTTTCTTAATACAGCCCTTTTGTTTAAGTTCATGTAGACAGTTGCTTATTTTTTGAATAAAATAGCAAATTCTCTGTGGTAGAGGAATAGGACAACATGGTTAAAACAAAATTTTACTCAGAAACAAAGAGAAAGTCTAGTGACACTTGACTTGGTGGAAATCCGTGAACTAGTGATAATTTGAATTGAACTACAATTTATATCAGTTACATCCAGATGAATAATCTCAGGTCCATATAGTCTGCAATGGTGATTAAATCTGGCAGTATGAATCACAATTGAGACAAACAAGAGTTGGCTTTCTGAAAAAAATGTTTAGTGTTTATTCTACACTGAAATAAATAAAATTGTGATCCTCTCATGAGTTTTTTTTTAAATCTTGCGGTTCTTTGGTATCCTTCTATGTTGATGTGCACATCCAAGTTTACTTGATGAATCGTTGCTTATTGAAATAATTAATTCCAATTAAAAAGGCTGTCTTCATGCCTGTTTTTATCTTGTATGGTCTAATCCACAGAAAAGATTGATTTACAATACATTTTTGAAGAGGGCTTGTTGTTTAAGATAAAATTCTCTTTCTTTTCTTTACATAATTGGTATTATTAATGATTTGCAGTACTTAGCTGTACTGTGAGAGGATTTGATTCAGGCTGTTCTCAATAATCTTAGTACTTTCAAGAGCATATAATTTCTATTAGGCACCTTTACTCTTCACAGTACTCTTCACACAGCATTCTGCTCCTCATTAACATGTTCATTACCACTGGGTTATCCCACCCTGCTATAATTTCTGGTGTTCAATATTAGCTGCAATAATGAGTTTATTCAATAAATATAAAAGAAAATTACAGAGAGGGGTTAGGGGTTCAGCTTTGGTGGATTGTCAAGAAATCACAATAAACTGTAGCAAAGAACTTCCCCATTGGCCGGGGAAGTAAATGTAGTATTTATTACATTGTAGTATCTCCTGTTCAAAAGGAGAAGAATATCTAAGTTGAGAGGAATGTGTCAGCTTTTGTCTTTTCACTTTGGAGGCAGGTGGGGACGCCTGAGCTCAGAACAAAATGTAACAACTGAACTCCATAAAAGTAATATTAAACAGTTTTCCTAACATTTCTGTTCAACAATTATGGATTAGTAGGTCCTAATGACATTGCATAACCTTTATCTTAAAGAAAGCATGACATTAATTAAACCTTATCCTTCTTTCCTTTTAATATCAGGTCATTCTGACCATCTTTTCCACTCTAATTCTCCTCCACCAGTATTACTACTTAATAGGTTTAACAATTATTTTTCCTATTTTCTGGTAGCTTAGACTCTTATGCCCCTTAGTAACCCTGTCTAAAACGACCTCACCTGACATAACTTCAGTCCTGTTTTATAAAACAAGATTCCCATATGCTGAGAGCCTCTGCTGATGACTCCTTTGAAGACACACAAAGTCATAAAGCTTATACTGCTACTCACAAACCTCTTTTTTATCTACTTTTCCTAATTACCTGTGTTTTCATGGCACAGGCATTTTTTTATTTGATTTTCAGTGAGGAGAACATGGCATTATTTTGACATTTCCTTATGGTGAGGTGTTTTTTGCTGTTTGTACTCTAAGTGAACAAAAATCAGAAAATACTGTTAATTTTTAATTTAACTCTTAAGAAAATAATTATTAATTGTTTTGCAATTAATATAAGATCTGATTAATTTAGAATGAATGTTAAAATATTACATACAATCCTAAAGAACTTTAGAATTATTTTTCACATTCATTACAAAAAGAAACTAGTTCCATAAAAGGACTTCGATTTTTGCCAGAGACATGTTGGTGTTTTCCTTGATTGGAAATTTCACCTTGAGTTTTGCATAAACAACCGACTTGTAGGTTTCACAGAACAACTTCCTTCTCATCAAACTAAATTCAAGATGTTAAGTATCATTGTATCTTTTCATGTCAAAAAGAATTTTTAAAATGGAAAAAGAGTTGTTGGAAAGCTCAGGTGAACATCCATCTGCCATTTCAAAATAGCAGAATTCTACTGGATAGACCGTATACAGGGACTCAGAAAAATTACTTAAATCATTTTGCAGTGAGTTTTTATGCCTTTATGTCTCTGTATGTTTAAATCCTTTTGTCTGTCATTCATTTAATGAATTTTCTTTAACTCCTTATAGTACTTACCAGATAATAATATATTAATTGAAAAATTAATTCTGGGAATAAATACATGCTTGGTGACTATGAACATAATATAAACCTTGACTATTTTTTTTAGGAAGAAAAAAATTTTAATAAAAGGAGATCTAGAGGTGTGTGTGGGTGTTTGTTTTGTTTTGTTTTTAATGTTTATAGTTTGAGTTGGCAGTTTAAGGAAAAAAACAAAACAAAGCACACAAAAGTGAGGAACTCATCATAAGCATGTAGAACTTCCACTGCTGAGTGTTCATGAGGCTGCTGCTATTCTGCAGTTCCAGCATGCAATATCCTGTACTTGATAAATTTTGCTGGAGGTCAGTAGGCTGCATCCAAGACCTTTGGCTGCATCCTTTCTGGTACAGTTTGATAGATAGTCTTTTTGGGTTTGGTTGGGTTTTTTTGCACCTTTAAGAAGGTAGAACCTCATTCTGCACCTGCCTTATGTCTTCAACATCATAAATGACTCCACGAGATATCTCAGTAACTTAAACATACCTTTTTCAAAGCTCTGACCTGAGGCCGTTTTTTATTCTCCTCCTCAAAAACTCCTGACAGAAATCAGAGTTACCCTTCAAAAATTCCAACTGCTTAGTTCTTAGCAGAAGAGGTATAAAGGTTGGAAAAGCAAATAAAAGAACTTGTAGTCTTTTACTACCAACTTCCTTGCCACACCCCCTGTCTTTTGTGGTAAATATGGTGTTTCTTTCTTTCCTTTCTTTCCTATCCTAACAGAAAAGAAGAGCACAACCGGTGCTGCTCTTTTCTGATTGAACTTAACTCCTTTTCCTGTTCCTGTGGTTTTTGGAATTAAAATCAACATCTTCATTCTTTATGGATATGTGCATTTCTTCCAATCTCAGCCTCACTGAGAAAAAGTATGATACAGTTTCAGTGTGGTGGGGGCTTGGGGTTTTTATTGGGAGGGTTGGGGGGTTTTTTGTTTGTTTGGGTTTTGGGTTTCTTTGTTGTGGGTTTGTTGTGTTTTGAGGTTTTTTGTTTGGTTGTTTTTTTATTTTCTGTAGAATCTGACTGGGTTAAATTACTGTGCTAAACACTTTATGGTCTGAAAAAGGTAAATATGATTCTTCTGGTCACTAAACACAAAGTTAGTTTGCATTTGGAGCAATTTTATATGGTAAAAATAAATCTTAAAAAAGTTAAAATTACTTTCATTTTGAATTTTTCATTAATTTTTTTTTAAAGGATAAACTAATCCTTCCTTCCCTCAAATCGACCAATCTAATACTCCAAAAGCATTCTTCAAGCACTGTTTAATTTAAATAAAAAAAATAATAATTTTGAAAAAATATATAAAAATAAATTAATTTATGTTTAAAAATTTTTACATATTCTTTTTATTTTTCAAGAAAATGGGGGTAAAAAAAAGCAATACTGATGGATATCACACAATGCAGTGTTCTGGCCCCTCTGTCTAGAGAAATGAGAATAGGGTAATGTAATATCGAAAAAAAATAGAAGTAGCGAACTCTGTTCATCTGCGTGTATCAAGAGCGTTACAAGACTGGCCTTTTTATCTCCCCTCCATTCCCCTTCATGATGACTTTTATCCTCATTAGTCCGTATTATTTTTTTTTATCTCTTTCACTTTTCTTTCTGCTAGAAGTCAGTAAAGGCAAAATTAGTTCATAGCACCCTCTTCATTCTGCTTGTTGGCCACATCTCTTACTACATCCCATATCTGTTTTGCTGAATCTGGCGGCCTTCTGGGTATTTCTGTACTGGCATTTTGGCCTGGTGCCTGTATTGCACCTAGGCCCCAGTGCACTACTGTTAATGTAACTTATACTACCAATAATCCATAATACACACACACTAATTTATTATTTGGTTTCCTTTTGGAGTGAGTCAACAAGTCACCAGTTTCTGAGAGAAAACCTAGGGGTTTTTGGCTTTTTTTTATCAGCTGCTACCAGACAGTGTGGATACCACCCATGAAAATCCTCCGCCTTTTATCTCAGCAGGTCTGATGCCCCCAAGCGTCTCAAATGTAACACCTCAGGGCATATACTATTATGTTAGACCAATATATAAGTTCAGAAATTTTGTGACAGAGATGCATTTTCTATTTTTAATTAGTCGTCTTCCTGGTTCCTCTGCCTTCTGCTCTCTTGTTGCCTCACACATGCAGCCCTGTCATTCAAACATCCATCAGCACTAAATAGGACTAAAACTTGTTTTGATTGGTTGCCTATAACCTACCTTTGCTTATACAGTTTCTGGCAAATTCAAGTCCTATCAGTATCATAAACAATGTCAATTAGAGAAGAGGATATTTGCCATTATCATGACTAATCTTGTTTCAAAAGTAAGCCATCCTGTCACACTTATTGAGAAGTAAAAACCATGGGATATTACAGTTCTCAGGAGATGTCACTTTGGATCCAAAATTAATTACTTTCTTCCGTGATAAGAGAAGGATGTATTTCTGAATCAAGGCAGGGGATCACATATCTAGGAATCCTTGAACACATCCTGTGGTATGTGGGCATTCTCTGTAACCATTAAAACCTTATCTTTCCTTATCCTTTGTCCGTAGCAAGTATCTGGAAAAAATAATATGTATTCACCTTAACTTCTGATGGATTACCACCTTAAACAATGGCCTGAAATTATGAACTCTAACAGCTCTCTACTACTTGGACAACTTCTAGCAACAAGTAGATACAAGAGACTTGCTGTAGGTTTCAACATACTTTTCTAATCTATCACTGAACTATAGCATTGTAATTCAGAAGCACAGGAGGAGGAGCAGCTGTGTAGGTGGTATACACAGATAAACAAAACTACGTTACACCCTCTGCAATCCTATGAAGACTAGTGTACTCTTGCTTCCGTAGCCACATCAAGAGGACAAACAGCACTTTGCGCAGACTGAAAAAGCAATTTACACTCCATGGAAACATTCTTACAGAATAGGAAAAAAGTAAATAGAGGTACCTCATACAGCAGAAAGTAGATAATACTATGCCATCTTATTTTTGATCATGTAGTCGTGTTTTGCCCCCATGAGCTGGGAAATGGAAAAAGACATGCTTAACTAACATTTTAGCCCCTTGATTCATTTACCATGTATGATATAGATAATGCATATTAGCTACTGCTTAGTATTCTTATCTTCGGAACTTTGCTGTTAATATTTTTGATGACTGAAAAGGGGAGCATAATAGCTTGAATCTGTAGTTATAGGTAGCTAGGTTATGGATAGCTCACAATTTCTTATGATCTGAAATCACCTGTTAATATGGGCCAAATGGATACAGTTTTATAATTATTTTTCAAGTATTTATCTCACACAAAAAGTTTTTGGGTTGCAAAAACAGATGTCATGATCTGTCAAAAACTGTGACCTGTAAATCTTTTCCTACTTCATACACTGTCCTTTGTATTCTAAGCATCATTAACATGTACTTATTTTCTTTATGTTACGCAAAACCTAATTCAGTATGATCCAACATTTTGTTTTTAAATTGTTATATTTTTAAATTTATCATAATTTTTTATCAATGCTATTCTTGGTGCTGTGAATCAATGGGAAGGTTTTACTTTTGGGTGAAAAATTGAAACAAGGATTAAAAATAAAAAAAAAAATTCTTGTTTTACTTCTATCTTGTAATTTTGATATACACTAAACTGAATGTATATCTACAAGACAGCGATACAATCCATCATATTTTTAGAAATATAAAATCAGTTTACTTCAGAATAGTTTTTCATTGCTGGTGAATCTCTTTTGATCTTATTTTTTAGAACATTTTGAATAAAGAATATGCCAGAAGGTTTATTATTCTTTAACTGCATAGTGCTTAAACACTCATTTTCCTGTTTAAATACCAAACAGTCAGATGTTTATAATTAAATTACTAGGGATATTATGTACTAGTATGACAGTCATTATATGCTCATTGGGTTATATATGCATGTCCTAATACTTTTTTAGTTCTAAATATGTAATTTAAAAAACTAGCTGGCGTTGTCTTGAACCTGGGTCATTTCCACTTGTCAGCAAATTAGATTAAAAGCAGAGAGTATTGAATTTATGGAGCTGTGAACAGAAAAATAAAGGCTTGATAGAATAGTAAGTGAACAAGAGGTTTCACATTACAGAAAGTGGAAGTGGAATATTGACTCCACATAGCCTTCCTGCATTTTCAATGTGATAAACCTGGCTAGTTGTCTATTTACAGGAGTTGAAAACTCCAGTGATCTAAACTGAAGCTCTCCCACTGACTCTGTCTTATGATTTAGTTTCCCAATTTTACTAGATGTAAAAGCAGTGGTATTGATGAGATGAATTTATAAAATAAAAGCACATACTGTCAAATTCACCAGGGTTTTTTTGTGACCTAAGAAAAATACATGCTTAAAAGATGCCTTCCTCTTTCTATTACCTTATCAATATCTCAAGTTCAGATAACTTTTGCACCCTGAATCTTCCAAGTATTATTGTCAGTTCTTGTTAATACGAAGTTTATTACACTTTTGGGGATCTCTAATTAAATAACTTTAGTATAATTTTACTTAGAAATAAAGCAAAGGTCGATAGAGAAGGCAGTGGCTTATTAGAACTTGGTTCCACCCCTATCACAGCATGAGTGAATTAACCACTGATTCCACCCGCCTGGTACCTTGGAGTTACGATCTGCCTTTGAAGTCCACTTGAGGGCAAACTTGTTCCTTGTGCTACTTTGCACGATAGACAAAAAAAAAAAAGTATTATAAATTTGATTTAGTTCATATTGAAAGTGATACATCATCTTCTGAAATGAATTAATCTCTCACTAAAAAGACCAATCACCTCCAGCTGCAGATACAGTGCATCCTCTATTAAATCAGATGCATTATTCACTGCATCAAATATATCACTTCTTAATTAAGACTCTACATTTGTATCAGAGCCTTGAATCAAACATATCATCCATTAAATCTTATCAATATTGAATAAAATAAATTGCATGTTAAGTGGAAGCATCATCCAATTATAACATGAAGCCTAATAATGCTATAAAGTTTTGTAGTGCTTTCCATTACTCAGGAATATCCTGATTTGTGTTTAGTATTTTGACAGCTTGAGATCTCAGAGAAAATCTCAGCATGCGAGTAACAGTCCTGATGTCTTTTTGCTTAAGGATAATATAAATCATTCTTAGATTGTTTGAATGGTCCCATAAAGCTGCAAGGGGTGCTGTTCCTCTGAGGAGAGGATCAATAAAGTTAGATCAGAAAAAGAAAAATTATGACCCTTGCAAGCATTACTGAAGTATTCTGCAAGATGCTTCATCAATGACATGAAATCAGTTAGTGGCAGCTGCGATTAATAGCAACCATGCTGAATGGAGGTCCTGGAAGGGGTTTTCTAAGGGCAAATATACATAGTTAATAAAGATGTGTGCATAAACACTTGTTAGTTTTAACTGCATAATGTAGGTACTATCAGAAATAAAGCACGAGTCCATCCAGACTAACATGGTGTGACTAAATGGTCCACAGTAATGTGACTATACTTCTGGTTTGTGAACCTGATCACTTAGAATGAGTATCTCCGTTTCTTTGCAGCTAGCACTGGTTGTCGTCTTAAAGATTTAGTCTAAATCTCTCAGGTAAAGGAAGAGCTGAGTATATCTATGCACAGAAGCAAAATAATGCTTAGCAATAAGAAAGAAATTTTCAGCAGTAGCCCTCAAAGGCACTTTCTAAACACAATTCTTTAAAGTTCTGCCTGACTTTAAAGGTACCTTCATGTTGATATTTTTTTACCCTCTTTCTGTGCTCAGACACCAGGGCAAGTTTAAATGTTATTTAGATTAATCAGTTATATTGGTTATATCTGGTATGAAACTTCACCTCTGTTTTTCTCCTGTATGTCTGCTTAAATTTTAAGCTATTTTTTCTTCGTTTGTTTTATACCTTCACCCCCCCATGCTTTTGACAGAGAGAAATGAGAAAATTGCCAGAAATGCAGTTTAATTTTTTTGCTCTCTTTCTGAGCCCCAACCACCCATACCTACTTAAACTCATCTGTTTTTTTCCTGTGTATTTATTGTTACTCTTTCCCTCTCTCTTTCTTCCTTTTTTTAAGCATCTTGCCCAATTTCTACTGTGTCACACCAAAACTCATACTGTCTAGGTCAGTGGATACTTCCCCTTCTAAAACATCTCCAGCCGTTCTTTTTGCTGATTCTTCATTTCTTATCTCTTGTTTTAACATTTCTTTTTCCATGGGCTTCATTTACTCTATTTTACTTACACTAGCACTAACAAATGCAAACATTGAAGAGTCATGAGCCATTCCAATTACAAGATTATTTTAAGATAAATGAAATTTTAAAGCCAATGTATCTGGGATTGTTTAATTTGTTGGGTTAAAAGGGCTTTTTCTGTTTTAGTTATTTGTATTTTATTTGGAGTCAAGAAATGTACAAAGTGAAAGGCTCAGTAAGAAGAGACTGAGTTTAAAGAAGAGCATCAGGTATCAGAAATATGGCAGCAAAACCAGTAAGTTGTCAAATCTGGTCCCTTGTACCTTATCTTTAAGTCCTAGTCCTGGTCCCTTATCTTTACTGACACTTTCTATAAAGGGAATCATGTTTGTTGTGTCCAGTTTATGGATTGTGGTAGACCTTCACAGTTTATCACTATTACGTAGAAAAAGCCCAGATCCTCTTACATAGATTTTCTATGTAGATACTCCTACGGCTTCCCATGACTCACCATGCATTGGTGATCTGATTCTTATACAGAACTCATTGTTCCTTGTTAGTGTGGCAATTTTTCAGTCAAATTTCTTTGATGCAGTAGCATTTAGTATGTTGAAACATTTATCCGTATCAAAGAAAAAAACCCCAAAAATCTAAGTGATTGAATTAAGTTGGGAAACTCAAAAAATAAACACAAATTCTGAAACATTTATAGACACGTCCTTATCAAAAGAAAGACATTTTTGGAGAGTTGCACTTAACCTGTATAAATCTATTCCCTTCAGGAACCAAGTCAACTGCAATTACAGTCTTAACACAATCCATTCAAGTCAATCAAAGGTTTTCCAAAAGTAGTTTTGATAAAGACAGGAGGTTGTGGAGATTTTTACCTATATTTCATATAGGTTAGAGTTGGAAGGGACCTTGAAGATCATCTAGTTACAAGCCCCCTGCCATGGGCAGGGACACCTCCCACCAGACGAGGTTTCTCAAAGCCCCATCCAACATGGCCTTGAACACTTCCAGGGATGGGGCATCCATAACTTCTCTCGGCAACCTGTAATTTCAAATGTAATTAAAAAGCTATAGGGAGCTACTCCCTCATCATTACCACTTCACTAGTAGACTTAATTGATGCATCCAACCAACCTGGAAACATACCTGCAGTTGAAGATGTCCAGTATTTTCAAGACTCATTCCATTCATCTCCAGAGCAAGATCCATTAAACTTAGTTACAATAAGAAATCAATTTCTGTTACACAAATAATATCCTCATGTAACCTAATTTAAAATAATTGTCTACACTGCTTTTGTTCAGAAGGAAAAACAAAAACTAAAAAAAGTGCTGACTTATTGAAAATGGATTGAATTATATTATTATGTTATATTTTGCTTAGAGCTTTTCTGGTACTCTGGGTTACATTTTAAATGAGAAATCTGAGGAAAATGTGGTTCATTTACTGGTACTAGAGAAAGACCTGTATAAAACCTAATTTACAACTCTCAGTTCTAGGTTGAGTAGATATTAGTTCACAGAAAAATCACCAAGGGTTCTTACTTTTATGTAAATAAATCTATGTGCATAACTTTTATTTCAAAGGAGAGAAAATAAAATAATATAAAGTGTTGAACCAAATGGTCATTTTGTCTTAAAGTGGCAACAAAAAAACTGTTTTCACCTTGATATTTCAGTGACACCGAAGGACCTGAAATTAAAAGAAAGAAGAGTTCTGATATAAAAGAATTATCACTTCTACGCTGAATCATGGAAGAGTAGAAGTGGATGAAGTTATTAGACTATATGAGAGAGCAAATATGAAATGAATGGGCTGTCATAACTAATCTCTTACTGAGGCTGTTCCATTCTGTCAGAAGCAATACGATAATATTAACCAAACCTGTTTGCTTGAGGTCCATCAAATTTTCATTCAAATTTCTTCTTAAGAAAACAAACCAAAATGGTGAATTGCATAACATGCCTTTATTCAACATCTCTCAGTGCAAAAGGTTCATGTTAGTAAAGCTATTTGAAGGTCTAGTTCTGGGTAGTATTTTTCAGAATCTTTCTGTAATTTATATCTAGATAACAATAACAGTAATGATAGCATGAAGATCCTTATATTATCAAAGGTGCATGGTAAACATGGAAACAGGGTTTGCAAAGTAGTATTGTAACAATACATCAGTCATAAAATAGTCTTTCTAATGGTCAGATACTTTGAAATGAGCGATATTGCACAGAAAAAATGCATGGATGCCAAAGAAGTGGTGAAGATTTGATGGATACTGTGTGAAGAGATCAAGATATTCAGGTTAAATTCTTTCTAAAAACATTCTTACAACTTCCCACAAAAGTCAGCAGAGATGAAAAATCAGTCCCCCAAGTTACTTCTTAAAGATTTTGTCACTTCCTGTTCCCTGACAGTCTCCTGGAAACTCTTTTCAAAAGTTTCTACTGATTCATCTGCCTTTCATCCATACTTCCTTGAAATCTGTTACAGTAAGATTTTTTCCTAAATTTTTTTAATATACTTTGGCAAATTATTGTTCAGGTAATTAGTATACTTGTTAAATTGAGATGTTAATATGCGGGCTGGAAACCAAAAGGATATTAAAGCCTTTTTAATAATGTCATCCGTATTTTGCTCTGTAATTTACTTTGTGTGTCCATTCTCATATTCATTTCCAGGAAGCAAAATGGACAAGCCCTTGCCAGTCCCTTGATCAGCCAAATACTACTTTGCTAGGGGGTGAGAACAACTGACTGTTCTGTACAATTTCCTGATGGATATTATATAGGTTCATTGAATTGATCTTTTTTAGTTGTGTTATCTACGGCGGTCCAAATAAAATAATATCCTCAGTAATACTGGTCTCCTCAGTAAGCATGAATGCCAGCTGATTGATGAATTAAAAAAAATAGTTTCCAGAACTGCATATATTTTGGTTGCTGTTGCATTTATAGCTAAGTGATCTAAAATTATCTAAGTTTCACTTAATTCCAAGTCAATTTGAATGTCTGGAGGCAAGACAAACTAAGGACAGAAGCCTATTCTTGCTGCAACTGCGAAGTTTCCATTTATAAGGTCTAGGTCTAAAAGCATGATCTGAATCTTCAGTTTTGTCAAAAGTCCACTGAAGTTTTGAGATTGCTTCCTTTAGGATCAACTCTGTGTGTCTATAGTCTTTCCGGTCACAGTATCAAGCCTTAATACAGAAAATACCTTGTCTTGTGGAATAAAATCAAATAAATCAGGCAGACGTGACAACTGAGTAGAAACTAAGTGAACAGAGACTGAAAGGGATGGAAATCAGGGAAACTATGAAAAGACAAAATATATTTAAGACAATGCTCTTGTGCGTTAAGTTTTTTTGAGATCTAGGTATTAAGAACTTCTTATTTTCTCACATTATGAGAGTTTATTTGTCAAACCTTTGAGCTGGAAAAGTATCTTTAGAATAGCACAGAAATGCCAAGAAATATGGATATCACATTAACATAAAAAGAGAATTACCAAACAGGAAAGGCTGCAACCAGCATAAGAGAAAACAGAAGCAGAAGCTGACAGGATTGCAGTGCCAGGCAACTATTCTGCATCTATGTGGCTGTATTGCATAATGCAAAAGATCCCTTTGCGCCAGCTGGCTCTAGTGGAGATAGGATGGTTAAATTCTCATTATTTTGGTAGGTTCACACCTGAAATACATATGCATTAAAACCAATATACGGTATTCTATCAATCTCTTACATGAATATGCATGATGTTATATTCTAATATTCTGTCAAGCCTGCATTTGCTGCAGAAATTACAGGGAATCCTGTAACAGAGACATACTCTCTCTTCACAGGTTTTCAGCTTTAATTAATACTGGATTCTGTAAAGAAAACTATTTTCAACTATCTTGGGATTTATGGCATGGCTAACTAATATAAAAGTTTCTTCTTTTATTTGAGTTTTTCATTGCTTTTCCCTGATGCACTATGGTGTGAACTGGGCCAAAAGGTCACACAGTTTTCTTACTCCAATTCTTTTACACCTCTGCACTCCAGCTGCCAAGCACACAAGCAAACCAAGCTATAAAGGGTTGTCTAACTTTAAAACATTTGTCACTAGTACAACACCAGTGCAAACCCCAATCCATTACTACAAAATAAATACAAATTTGTATGTATATGTCACATTTACAGTATCATTTACATAATGATGTCAGTGCCATCTAGCCAACTATCTTCATCTAGGTAGAGGAGGTTTGAGTTTGAACACCGCCAACATTATTTATATTAGTATGATTTCATTATTTGAAAGGAAATTCACTATACTATGTGAACATTTCTTGAAGGCTGGTTACTTTATGCTTCTGTGCAAAATATGAATAGTCATCTTTTACTGACTAGGCACAGCTTCTCCAGGAAACTGGTTTAATAAAAACTGACCAGAAGAATAATAGCTAGGCATTGGATTATCATGTCGCTAACTTTTAATTTTATAGGAAATTAGACAGGAGTTTGTAGTCAACTCATGAGAGAGATTGTCACTTAAATTTTTGGAAGTGCTAGTAACAGAGGCATTTTCCCTGTACATAGTACAGGAAACTCTTGGCAATACCTAGCTCAGTTTTTAAAAGCGAAGTTTGTTTGTGAAAGTTGACAGTTCTGGAGACAGAAATCCTCTGCTGATTTACTAGACAGGTACAGAATGAGCAACAGGCATTTCTCCAGCTTTCTCTTCAATGTTCTTCAAATCTAAACAGGTGGTTTTCTTTTTTTTTTTTCCAAATTTCTGTGTACATTCTAACACTTTTATTTCTTGAATGATCCTGAAAGGTATTCATTAGATTAAGAGTGCCTCATAAGAAACAAACCGCAACTGGTGAAGCAGTTTTCTGTGGGAAACTGAACCTTGCTTGGGTAGTAATGCCTTTTAGTTGCTCACTGCTGGATTTACATAACTTTGTAAGGTATTGAGATAGTACAAATAAATGTAAGCCAGTATTAGGAAAAAAAAAAAAGAACAATTATCGAGTTGCAGTTGATACTGAAACTAAGTACTGGTAACTGTCTTCTGCAGTTGACTAAAGAAATGTGCAAATCAAAACCACAACCAAAAGAACATCTTTTCTTTGACATAACATCTATAAAAGGAGTCATTCCTCAGAGGATATGGAAGAGATGTTTTTAAACTTAACATTGGCAAAAAATGTGGTACATAGCCAAATTAATACTAAGTTTGTCTATGAGTAAAAAAATTCAACCCTAATGTCAGTAATTCCATTAGAAACACTGCATACGAAACAGAAGACCTACATGAAATCTGGACATCATACAAATACATAGAAGGAAGTCCTCTCATTTAGATGCTAAAGAAAAAAGAAGATGCAATAGGTCTTCAGCTTGTAGTGAGAACACACCTTGTTTTTATGTTTGCCTGTGTGTTGTAGTTCAGTAATTATACACTCAAGTAGCTAGCAAAATGAAGTATGCCATTTCTCAAAGCAGTTTGGTACTGGGTGGAAGAAGTAGAAACATGATTAGCCTTGGTAAAACAACACAGCGTCTCCTGCACTCCTGGATGTGTCCTAGGGGCAACCTTGAACAAGTGTTCCTTGCAGTGTGAGGTGGGTAAATATGATGGGGTTAAAATAGTAGTTCTACTGCCGCCCTGATGACCTAGTCACAAAGAAAAGAAGGAAATCAAAGGGTAGTGCAGAGTAATATCTAGGAAAGAAATCAGACACAGATGACCCTCCAGTTCCCACTTCCTCTATACGCGTCAGAAAAGCCAAGGCAAAGCAGAGAGAATCTATTATCTTGCCTATTGCAACAAAATGTCTAATTGGCCAGTAATCTGATTCAAGTACAGCAGTCTATGGAAATGTTGCCCGTTGTTTCAAAGTAAAGAACAACTCATTCTGCATAAGAGTACTGCAGAGACAGCCGTTACCATGCTATTTGCGTTTCAATAGCTAGGATCAAAAAAGAAACTCTGGGACCAGTTCTTTACTTATACAGCTCCAGGTAGAGCCCAAAGACCTACAGGCTCACTGCATGACAAACACCTGTAAGTTGCTCTCGGGTAAATAGAAGGAATGGTATAATGCCTTTGTATAACCTTAATGCAATGATCAATTCATCCTTTTGTTTAAATTCTCACTATCATCATTACTCCAAGCTTTCTCTGAAGACAACAGAACTCTGCAAATTATTTTCTACACATTGACTTGCAAGCAAGAAAATTAGAAAAAAATAAAAAAAGCTCTGAAAAAAACATAAACCATTTGGAGTTACTTAGGCTGTACTGGTAGTGATTTTCAACTTTCTTATTCTTGCCTCTGTGAATAAGATCTCCCGATAGTGTTCTGAACTGGCTCTTACAGTGCATTTGGCTTAGAACACTATACATGTTTTCAGGAAACTCTCAAATTTGTTTACCTCATGTTACTTGAAAATCTGTAGTGAATAATTACAAAATAAATCTATAGATAGACTGGATAGACGGATTAAGTACATCAGTACCAGAGATAAATATTGTGTTGCAGCTACAGAGGACAGTTAATCAACTGATGGAAATATCTAGATTGCATTTACCTGTTAATCTGTTACCTTGAAAGGGAGTTGAATAGAGTTTTCAGTCAAAAACATTTACTAATATTCAAATTCCAGCTAGTGATACCTTTAAGTACTTTAAGTGAGAGTATACTAGTAAAGGTTAGTGGGTTTTTTTACTCAGAGCTATGTTCTTCAGAGACTGAAGTTTTTAAGCATTTCAGCATTCTCACTTAACAAAATTTGACTAAACTTTACACTTTTATTTTGAGCAAGAGATAAGCTGTTTTTATGAAACTAGCAAATTAACAACTTGTTTGAGTTTGTAATATGTAAGGTGTTCTCCAGATGCATAAAAGGAGAGCTCTAGAGGAGATATGTGTCTAGTAATGATGAGATGTATTCAAGTTACCTACAACATGGGCAGTCTGGATGATGTTTCTGGACTTCCATGCGTATTTTTCAGATGCTATTTCAAAATCCAAATTTAAGCATGGTTAGAAGCATGTTTCATTCCTGTAATACTTTAGAAGCAATTTAATCTGTTAACATGCATTTCAGTGGACATATATAGATGTTTGCTGTAAACTTTTCAAGCAATATGACATGGTATTACATTTTAATTAAAGTTGCTAAGAGTTCTGTAGCTTTGCCTTGGTTTATTCCCCTATTTTAACATGATACAGGGTCTTTTGGCACCTAATTATGAATAACCAGTGACTAGACTGACCTTGGAGAACTGCCATTTAGATGATACTCTGTAAGAAGAGATTTTAAACATGGTACAGAAGGGATGAAACCAAGCAGAACTTTCCTGAAAGTGTCAGAAAGTTTAGTAAAAGACCAGGACTGGAATTGGTGTAGTTTTGCTGTAGTTCTTGCCACAAGATATGCAATTTCTGGAAGGAATTAAATTATTATACCGTATACAACAAGGAGTCAAGTGATAGCATAGAGATGATATGGGATTAGCAGATCTTTGATTTTAAATTGTTACTATTTAAATTTAAGTTGAACAGCTAGAGACCAAAGATTTTGCTATTTATTGTAGCCTCAATTCAGAGATGCTACAGTACTGCATGTCTCTGTTACAGAATTCCTATCACAGTGAAGCAGACTTGCCTTGCTGCTCTGGAGGTGGCCCCTTCTGACTCAGAGTTAAGGTAAAACTGCTAAACTGCATGGATGTATTTGAATCCCTATATACATAGGCCTGGGTTCATAAAGGTATCTGTCACTTACTTGCAATGAATTTAGAATCTTAAAAGTCACAATGATCTGTTTTACAAAAATAAAGAATATCAGTCTTTACATCTGTCAAGTCACTGCCTTTTACAACTGTTATTTCACTTTTCTGAAAAGCAGGTTTTTCCCCTTTTTCCTATGACTACAAACCTTGGTTTAGGACACAGACAGGACCAAAATGTAGCACGAAAGTTTTTCTTTTGATCCAGCTCCAGTTGGGAGGTATTCCTAACAATAGGATAGACTTTTGTTAGGAGACTGTAGTCTAATTTCAAGCCTGAAGAGATACAGATGTTTTGGAATAACCTTAATAGCTGCCTGCTCAGCTGGAATTTTGAGGTAGACCCATTTCTAGATATGTACTACAGTTATGTTCCCTATATTTCAAAGCAAATTCTAGAACTTCATCTGTTTATAATGCTGACAGCAGTTTAGGAATGCCCTTTTTCCTGGGTGTACATGTTTACTGTTGGCAGTGGCTAGTAAAATATCGGTGACATGAAGTAGCTGATTACAGAAAAGCAGTGATTCAGTAATATGTTTCCAAAGGTCAATGAAAATCTTCACATTCAAAGTCCCTTCAATCTTTATTGACACTATTTGGTGCTACCATATTATACTACCTGCTTAAACTGTCTGTCTTTAGAAATATATCTAGTGTACTGATAGCTCAGAGAAAATTTAACATATAAGGTATGGGAGCCCCTGTCTAATCCCACATCCCTCGTGATATGCCTAACTCGTGCACATATGGTATAAACTAATTAAGAGAAATGAAAATAAAGACAGTATTGGTGGTACTGGTCTTAGTAAACAGTTTGGATGCTGCTTTCTAATCTGTCAAGAGAGAAAAAAAGGGAGCTTGGAGTGCCTAGTGTCTGGTATGAATCTGAGCAGTTTTTAAGATTTCATTATTTTGGTAGTTTTGTCTCATAGAGAGATTCTGCCTTCAAATATATACTTGTTGATATATACACCTATTCCCTAGAGCTCCCCTTTCGGTTGTGTAAATAGTTATGAGGTTAGAATATTGCCCTTAATCCTTAAATTGTTCTCTCTTGTGTACACAATCCATGGAGATTCTTAGAAGTTTCTTCTTTTAGTCAGTTTCAGGAATAACTTCCCCATTTTCATTTAAAAATGTAGTCAGATGAGAAAGAACTGTATGGCAACCCTGATTTTTGAAACCCTTAACAGCTTGTTATCAGGCTGAGAGATTTCATTTCTACATGCATCTTACTATGAAGATGGAAATACTGTTAGTTAAGTTCTAGTTTCTATAATTTAAATATGAGGGAGGTCTTGTCAGAAGAAGTCTCTTGACTAAGATTTACTTGCCCAACTGCTTCAAAAAGTTTTATACTTGTTAATCTTCCAGGAGTACTATAAAGCTGATCTTATCTCTGACATTTGGAGAGGACATAGAAGGATGGGATGAATAAGTTTTAATGAGATTTCCTTGTGGGATGCATTTATGATTCTGGTATTTATTAGTGGGCATTTATTTGAATATGAAAAGCAACCCATTATAAGACTGAGGTGATTGAATATATATCCTTTGCTCCACACGCTGTCATTCAAAGTTGTTGTCGGTTATGTAGAAGGCGAGGGGTTCTTTTTGTTTGGGTGTGGGCTTTTTTTTCTTGTGGTTTTTTCTTCCTGGCAGGAGGAAGGGAGAAGGTTAACAAGTCAGGAAATAAGCAAGTATCCAAGAGAGAAATTATTTTCATTTTTTTAAGAATATATAAGTGTGCAAGACACCATTGAATGGCTGTGATGTTCAGCTTTTTTCCTCTGTGGTTTTTAGTATTTAGATTACTTTTTCAGTTATTTGAGTTTATGTTTACCAATCTTTGCCTTTTCTTAAGAAAATTCATGTTGTAGGAGGGAAAGAAACATTGTATTCTTTTGGAAAAGTATGATTTCAGAACAATCAAAAAAGAAAATACTTTAACAGCACTAGAAATATAGTACTGTAAGAGATGTTGACTGTTCCAAATTCTCATTATTCTTAGGTTTGCAGTCTAGCTAATGTCTAACTGACCTAGCTAATTTTATTGTAATAGGTATCAAATCAGTGAACTGACTGGTTTTACTCCAGTGTATCTCAGGTCCACTGCAAATATCGTGTGCAAGCACAGTGATGTGCACATTTTCAATTCCGTGTCCAGGTTTTGATTTGTTTTGATTTTCTAAAGACAATGGCATCTTTTTAACAGAATTCCAGCATGCCTATCTCTCTCATGATTAACCTATATATTTCTAAACAATGAAGGCTTGTATAGACTAGTTTACAATTAGATTACACGTATAATTAGAGTATATGTAATCAACCACGACACCAAACAAAGTAATCGCTTACATTTTAAAAGGAACTAGAACCTAATTTGTTAGGTGAAGAGACTGCAGAGGGCAGTATTATACCCTCGCCAAAAAGGTCTTTCACTCCAGATGTTTGGCAATTTGATTATCAAGTCCCTTACACCAACAGAATAATGACTCTATTGAAGTCAAGGAAATTACATCAGTGTATAGGCCCAGTATTTCCAAATCACTGCATAAACTTGACAGATAGAAAATCAATAGCACACAATTCAATCATATCATTAAGCTGCTTGACAGAACGTATATATGAACAATTGATGAACCAAGTATTAAATGAAAGGGTTTGGCACTATATGACTAAGTGTATAATTGATAATTATTGATTGCCATATGAAAACATTAAAAAGCATTCAGTACTCTGGAGAGAATGTTTCAAGAGGTGACATAGAGCATAAATGAAGGAGAAAGGAAGGCTCTATATATATCAGAAGAATGTATTTGAAATAAGTTGTCTGTAAGGCCTTTGCATGTCTACTTTTGTTGTTTGTGTGTGTTTTTTAGCCTATTTTTGCACCATTTCCAGAAATGGAAAAAAAAATCCTGCTAGTGCAAACAGATTTAGAAAAGTAGATAGAAAAAACATATACTGTTGTCTCATCAGATTTGACTAATAAGTTCTCAATTTGAATGGGATAAACTAAACATAATATCGGTGCAAGGTAAAGTGATGACTTCCATTTTGTTACAAAACATAATTAGGATAACATTTTTGTAAGCACTTACAAAATGAGTGATTTCACTAAAATAAAGAGCAAGAACCTCTGTCCATTAAAACAAGATTAGCCAATGACAAACGAACCACACATTGTGGATCACCAGGGGTCTGCAGGCTTTTCAATTGCTTTGAAAGACAGTTAATTCATTTGACTCACAAACTATCCATATCCATGAGAAGAAAAGGTGATTTGATCCACTAGCCTTTAGAAGTAGACATCACTAACTAGTTTCAAGGAGCGGAAAACCCTGCTGTGAGCAGCTGGGAAGCACAGAAGGATGTTTATGTTCCAAAACAAGTAGTTTATTCACTTCCTCTCTCTGCTGCTTTGTGGGAGTGAATACCACAAGGTATGAGTTAACAATTATTTCTCACGTCTAATAAACTCATTTCTGGTAAGATATTTATCAAATTGTTTGCTAGCCAGATGAAAGGAATGATTTTTTTGCTCCCACACAAGGAGCGGTATTACCCTGGGAAGCCGTTGCCCTGCCTGATGAGGTCTGCTCCATCTTGTTCCTGTTCTGTGTCTGTGTGAGTATAGGTGAGAGGCTGCCCAGTGAACTGCACCAGAGAAGTGAGGGCTGAAGTCAAAAAGGAAAAATTAGAGGGGTACAAGGGAAGATTTTTTTTTTACCCACGCCATTTTCTCACTGCGTTTCCATGTGGCACGCGCACAGCTATACTGACACAGAGGGAAAGGCAACATCTGAGTGGAAGGCTGTGGGCAGTAGCTGATTAACCGACCATGCCACCGAGTGTGAAATCACGTGCTTTTGGAGCCTGATGTTCTGCCTCTGTGCATGGACAGAATTTCAATGCTTTTCATAAGGCTTGACTCCAAAAGGCCAAGACTCTGTCTGAACTCAGACAGCACTAAATAATCTTTCCTTGTGTTTCTGGCACAGGAGCCAGGAGAATTGCCTTGGTCTGTGCCAGTGCAGATGACTTGATTTTCTCAAACAGGCTACTGTGAGATTGGAGCCTCTCTTTTTTTCCCAAATAGCTCTATAGGCAGCATACTAGCATGTGAAAGTTCTGCATTGATGCTCTCAAAGCTATCTAACTCCCATATTTCACAAAAATACTTTCCCATGTCAGTGTGGCACTGGATTCAAGGCTGTATAGCCATGTGTCTTTTAAAAGGGCTGATTAGCTCTGGTGCAGTATTGTGCTGCTGCAATGCCTGCTTCCAGAACTAGGGCAGCCTCTGTTACTTTAGAAATACCAGCACCTTACTCCCCTTGTGCAGTACAGACTGGCATTGAGCACTTCTGCAGAGAGCGCTATGGGCTGTGTAGACGGATACAAGCAGATATGGGTTAAGGCTTGGCTACTGGAGGCACTTCCCACATGAATACAGCAATGATGTTTGATTTACAGGACAAATGTGTCAGGAGTCTAATAAAATTAAACTTCAATAATGAATGGATAATGCTAATAATAATGTTAATGATTATGGTTATGTAATTGGACAGGTATTAATACTTCTTCAGTTGTCAAAACACACCAAAGATAAAAATTGTCTTTAAAGGTAAATATAATGTTTTTAAATCTGTAGAGTCAAAATTTTATTACAAGAAAAGATTCTATTCTTGTAGTCATAAACTGAAAAATCAGAACTTACAGTTAACAAAATGTTTCATTTGTATTTCAGTTGATTCCGACATTTTCATGAGAATCATGACTAACAAATCGGTTTTTCTTTACACATACTTTGTAATAGTGAACAAAAGTCATTATTATTAATGTTTTGCCCACCCATTTTAATGCTTAAGTACCTATGCAATGAGAAAGAAACAAATGTATTATAAATTAAACTTCATGTCATACCTTAGTATTTACTCACTACTGTAATTGGAAGTTCTTTGTAGAAAATAAATTCACAAAATGAACTTTGTAATAAGGTATTGTTAAAATATTTTCCTTATTTGAAGATAAATAGCTATATAAACATCTATTATATGTTCTCTGCACTACTTATGATTACTGCAGAATATAAAAGCTATTCTGTACATGTCAGCTGATGGAAATAGTTCTACTTTTGCCATTTACAACAAAAATGGAGATGACCAGGCATGTTCCTTTTCCCCAGGATACTGAAATGCAGCTTTCATCATTGCTACTGGGCCATTCCTTATCCTAGCTGCAGATTCAGTCAAATGTTGAAAGTGTGCCCTCCAACCATTTAAGATGCAGTCCCAACTGCAACTTTACTATGCTTATCAGAAGAAAATCCAGAGAACATTTAAAATGAAAAATTCTTGACAACTTCCTGAGCATATATAATTTTAAATTTTAGGCGTGAAATAAGAATTAAAGGATGTCATAGCACAAGTCACAGTACAACACTAAAATAATCTAGGAGAGGATGCTCCATTTGCTAAACAAGCTGTTTCTCATTGATAAACTTTGAGAAAGTCAGTTCCGCTTTGGCATGCATGAGAAGAATACACATAAAACTTTTAAATTACAATAAATGTGTCATGTAAAAAGTTATGCATTTCAGCAGGAACCAAACACAGGAATTATGCTTTATGCATGGTTGTTGGTTGTTACTTGGTTTAATTGGTAACAATATGAATGACAATGGGACTTCCCAGGCTTAATGAAAGCAAGATCTGAATAAATCACCTTGTGATCTGGCCTGTATCTTAAAGACTTCCATCTGCACTTATCACTTACCATCATGCAGAGCTGTACTGAACGTTAAAATTAGTGATACTCAGTATGATCACAGCAGTCACCTGTGCAGCGCACTTTTGAGATTAAGGAATAATTTACCTTCTTTTAGGTGATTGTTTAACCCTTGTTAGCCTAGTCAGTGGAGTTTCAGTCTTCCTTTTGACACCTCAGAGAAATGAGGAAGTATCTTTATCCTACCTTATAGACAGCCTTACTTGATCCCCTTTGCCATCATCACTACATTAATTGATTTGCTTGTGTATTTTGGTCATTATACATAAAAAGCAACAGGTGGCAGGCCTTTGCTGTAATGACCATTGACTATTTTCCAGTATAGTCTGAAATAGCATGAACATGCTTACCATAATATTTGTGAAACTGAAAAAGAAAGAAAATTTTAAAAGAAACACAGCATTAAGTTTATATTTACCTAACTATTTCTGTGGAATGTATTTAGCATGCTGAACTCTTTTCTTTACCTTCTTTGGAGTTTTAGAGTACTTTCCAAGTAAAAGGGTTATTTAGTTTATCTGAGATAGAAAGAAAAAGAACAAGTCTGTATATATTTCATTTTACAATTTTTCAGTTTTTCTTTGAGTTTGGGGCTTTTTTTGAGTTATTCTTTGAGTTTCAGGTTTATATTAATTAAAGAAAAATTAACTCAAATTGCTAAGTTTTGTTTGACTGTACATGAAAGCACGTTTCTGGAGATTTTTGATTACACTATAAACCACTCGGTTTTGTGTAAAGCTATTCCCAGTGTCCTTTAGAGACCTTACAAACAATTTGATGAACATGGTCTGAACCACGAGTTTGTAATTAAAATCCTACCCCATGTTTAAAGCTTCAGAATTTACTGTTTGTGTAATAATTTAAACCTATACAATGTTTTCCTGTTCCATGCAGTATTATAGGATAGTTCCACATAGAGAATCACATAAGTGATTTTTCAGATATTTGTCATCATTTTCTAGTAAGCTTACAGTACGAATGGTGATTCTAGAATTTTGATTTTTTTCTGAAGTGTCATAAGTAAAAGCACTACCTCCAGAACCAACATGATTGCAAGGGAACTATTGATCATTTATTTTTTTTAAATCCTTCAAGTTCTTACAATTCTGTCCTTGTAAATATTATATATTTCTACGCTGTCTTGAAAGAGGAATACAAAAATCTGTTTTAGCAAAATTTTTCAGCTTTTCCCCAAGAGACTGAAAAGACAATTGAAAAATCTCTTGACTTTACAGAACATCTGCAGACTAGTAATGCGAATAAATTTTAGCTTCCACTCAATATGGGTTTCTTTTCACTCTATCTTCCATAATAGTTTTTCTCCAGTTTGCAATCTTCAACTTTAACATAATCAGAATTTTAATATAATCAGTGCCTTTCTTCTTTCCATTTCTTCGTGTGACACTGAACACCATTTTTGTCCCCATAGACAAGAACTATGGATCTCCTCTCAGACATTTCCTCTGAACATTTAAGCTGTTTTAGAATACTCTTTTCTCTCCCTTTATTTTCCCACAAGGTTTTTTATCTTTCTGCCTCCTTCACATAGCACTAAACATGGATCGCAATGATTATTCTCATTTCAGTAGGTTACAGAACGATCCACTCACTGTTCTTTGTTGCACTTTTTTGATGTGCATAGCTACTGATATGTCTGGTGAAGGCAGCTTCCTCATTTGCTGCCCCAGCCAGCTTAACCTCACTGCCAGATCCCTTTTCCACCTTTTTTCAATGTCCAGGTTTAAATATTCTTGTTCTCATTTGTGAGGCCATACATGTTTCATCTGTTTTATCATGTCTGTTTGTCTCTTTATATATTTTCTTGTCTGCTTTGGAGCTTTTTGTTTGTGTCTGTGTGTGCATGCATATTAAACGTTGAAATGAAGGCCACTTTTTTGTTTTAAAAATGTGTTAGGCTAAATTTCCTCTTGTTTCTCTTCGGAATATTCTTATTAAACTTATCAAAAAGAGAAATACCCCTGTCTAATAACCACTTGTACTGTATCTGTTACTAAAAGTATGAGTGAGAAAGTGATGGTTAAGTTGTCTATTGGGGGATTGTTTGCTTATTATTGTTGATTTTAAAATTGAGATTATATATCAAAACATTAAGCTATAACTTATTAGCTGTTATCCTTACTGCTTCCTCTTTGAGTTATTATGCATATCCACCTTTTTTCAAATTGACTAAGATTCTTCTTACGTGTGGGTTTGTGCAGCTTCCAGCTCAAGTCTCTCTCATGTACTGTTCTTCTGTCTTTTTGGACAGAATCCTCTTGATCTGGTCTACATCCCTTCGTAACAGCTAGGAAGACATTCACAATAGGCTGACCTTTCTTACTTGTCTTCTGTTGATCCTTTAATCTACAGGCATGCCAAAACCCAATGAAAGCTACTAATCAAAGTTATTGACTACTGAGCATTTCACAGCCATTCAAGGTTTTATCCCCCATCAAGCATATAAGTAAGGAAGGTACTATTATATTGCTTCAGAAATGGGACAGTGGGTCACTGCAAATTCATGCACACTGTTAAGTTTGTTCATTGTACATTTTGCACCAGGACCATAATCCTCTAATGTATGTGTCTTTATTGACATATATGCTAGCATTACAGCTGCAGCCTAGCTTGGATCAAGCAGTTTGTTCAGCATTGTTGCCAGGCATGGTTCAGAGGTCAGTCTGCCAGATGGTCTACCTAGTACACAGTGTAGGTATGAGCTGTGCCATATTTTGCACACTGAGGGAACTTGGTTCCTTAAACAGTGTCTTCACAGGCTTTGCTATCCTGCCAGCTGAGTCATGTAGGAGCGTATAGAGAAGAACCTGTATTGCCAAGTAAAGGATAATGAGATAGTTATAACAGCATGACAAATTCCTGCTGATATGCAGTAAAGACAGAGTCAACCTTAAGCATTCTTTTCGTAGGGCATGAATGTGAGCGACACCACCAAATGGCCGAGGGATCAGAAGGGTGGATTTGTCCAGGAACAGATGTAGCTAGAAAGACTAATAGTAAAGTCCCAAGAAGGAGTTAGGTACTATATTTAACTTTAAAAAATAACAATAAATTAGACATCCAAGAGAAAAATTAAAGACATCATCCCTCTGAACATGCCTTTCCCAGATTCAGAATTGCACTCTCGCACTCTTTTTTTCTGTGCTGATGAAAGTGGTATTGGACTCAACAGCCAAGTCATCTTTGCAGTGATTGCTGTTTCCTAAGTCCAAAATTTTATGCAGTCTCTATGTACACACTTCTAGCTTTACTCATTAATGCATGCATTTATTCATAAGAGATCTGTGTTCCCTTACACTATCCTATAATTGTATGAAGCCGGGAGAGGAACATACAGTAGCAGATTTTTACTGTTAGTAAAAGTAGTAGATAAAGTCTGCTCAAATTTTGGGATTCAGGGAAACAGGGACCAGAAAGACCACTTGGTCACTAAGTCCAACATCTGCTGCTGAAGTGGAAGTACAGAAGTAGCGTTAGCTACAAAATTCAAGCAAAACTTCTCTTCCTGGCTCTCTTAATCATTTAGAAAATGCAGATATCCTTGTTCTCTCCTCTTCCCCCTCCCTTCTTCATTTTTTGTCCTGGTTTGAGGTAAAACAAAACCAATTTTCTTTTCAGCAATTTTACTTTTCAGGTACGCCTCTTCTAACTAACTCTCTGAAATGAAGAGCATATTTTTCAGACAGTGTCAGCTTCTAGCAGATAAGGTCTGATGTTTGTAGTGAATACCAAGAGATGGTATGCAGAGAGACTCCTGCTTATACTTACTTCTGTAACAACCAAGGTCAGCTCACTTTGTTATGTACCAAGTTGGAGGGTCAGAAGTGGAAAAGTGTAAAAGGGTCACACCTGCAGGGAGGAGTGGACAGGACAGGTGACCAAAAACTGACCAACAGGGTATTCCATCCCATCTGCATCATACTTAGTATATAACCTGAGAGATCAAAGGGGTCAGTCTCTTTCTTCATTGGCCGGCGTCCGAGGAGGACTCTCTTTGTCTGCCTTTAATCCTGATCGTGTGTTCCTGAATTCAGCTCCAGAATACAGTTCCCGTCCATCACTGAGTCCAGTCTAGGACTTTCCCAGTGCCTGCTGGTGACGTAATTGTCATCCTGGGAGCTTGGTATGGTTTTGTATATATTGTATATATTTCATTATATTCTTATTAATATTATCATTTCTTTTTATTATTTTATTATTAATAACTTTATTAAAGTAGTTTAGTTTCTTTTCAACTCGTAAGTCTTTCTCTCTCATTTTCTCTCCTTCTCTGAAGGGGAGAGAGGTCAAAGAGAGCATCTGCCATTCATATAGTGGCCAGTCCAGGCCAAACCGTGACATTTTGTAAGTCATAGCTGCCTATAATCAACTACACATTATAATGAGCAGATAAGCAGGTTATGCACAACTGTGTAATGGGTAAGAGAGATGTCCAAGCTAACTCTCACGTGGGGCAGTACTAGTCTTCAAGCACTAGAAATATTTGTATTTTTCCTTCACATTGGCTATCTCAGCTTCTCATTCTACATTAGTGAAGAGCTGATTTAAAGAAATTTGGGCTTCTAATTTGTTTTTCAGCCACACATCATAAAGTAGTTTTCAAAAGATAGTCATAATGAGTGTTTTACAGATTGAGAAACTGAGTCCAGGCAAGTGATTTATTCAAAATTATGCAGCGAGGGATAGAACCCAGGTTTCCTGACTCACAGTTCATTGCTCAAAGCGCTATGTAATGCTAAGTTACTTTAGAGGATACCTTTAGATGGCAGAAAGGAACCAGAGTAGAATAGCGTCTCCTCCTACTATTCATGTGCAATGTGTGCAGTCAGCCTCTCCATTCTGTCATTCCTCAGGGGGTCCATCATCTCTCACCTCTTGTTTGTCAGACCCTACACTAAGTAATGCTGCACAGGGTTAAGAGAAAAGGGAGAAAGAACTAGAGAGAAGGGATGGCAGCTGTACTGCAAAAGGGGCCTACAGCATTCTACAAAGTGTTTAGCATTCACACTTTACATTTTAGAAGAAACTTTTATCACGTCTATCACAGAGACACTACAGGCAAGGAAACCAAGGGAAAAATAATAATTAAAAATGCTTCGTCCTCAGGACATGGCTGAGTTTTCTTTTCATTGTAATTTATTTTGGCAATTTACTTCTTCCTGCAAGTATTCTTTTATTATTTATAATGTCTGTATTCAATCCATGAACCCTCTTCCCCAGACTTCAGCCTCGCTTACACCTTGAATCAAGTCACTCATATCCAGCATTTACGATTTGCCAGTTAGTGGCTGTATGAATAACGGCAATGATTGTTGAAAAAAAAATATCTTTTTGCAAGGAATGTTGAAAGGATAGTTTTCTAAGGGAAAACATGGGAAAGATGTAAATGCAGGTCCTAACTCTATTCACTACAGACACTCTGAGAAATTCTAAAGGTGCTTTTTATGCTTTTATGTTCTAATATATCACTCAAAGGCAGAACAGACTAAGAGGTTGCAAGCAGAAATTTGATGGGAGATTTTTAACAGGAGTAGCTTAAAGAGATTGTACTGTAAATTCACATTTCTACCTGACATCATGAACATCTTTGTGTATATAAGCATTAAATGGTATGGCTTCACATGTATAGGAAGGCTGCTCTGTACCTGTCCCCTTAGGTTGCTCTGTACACTACATTTTAGAGCTTTAGAGACCGTTTTCCTTTTCTCTTGGGTTTTTTTTTTTGGTAGTTGTGACAGAGTTCACCCAACAAATAGCTTCAAATAATAATTTGTGTGGGTTGACAGGGGCTGTCCATAAGAAACAGAAAGTGGTATTATTGAATCAAGCTTGGATTAACTGCATAGACAAACACAGACCAGAGAGAAATTATTTTCCTATTACATTTTGATTAGTTTGTGGTTGTCTCCAATTTGTAATTTACCTTTTAAGAGAGTCTGGATATCTCTCTGGGAGCCTCCCTGACAACATTTGTCTCAGCATTGTCAGTCAAGTACTGAGGTCCCAGACAAAGAATGATTTTACTCATTATTGGGGAAATCATTAAGATGAGATCCAAATTTGGAGGAACTGGAAATGAGGGAAAAAACTCACGTTGGGTATTTGAAGCAAGACACTAGTATAGGTATAGGAAACACCTAAAGGAGATCAGTTTTATATGACAGAATTTGGTCCACATTCTTTTTGTATAAAGTGTATAATGTTAGCTTATTCCTCCCACTTTATAAAAGTATTTCATTTTATGAAATTAAAATTTTATTACATACATCAGAGAATATCTCATCCACATAACTTTACAGTTATCAATCAGAAAGAAGCTGACTGCTGACATAATTCCCAAAATGGAGGTTGCTCTTGTATTCTGGACATGATCGAAAAAAAAAAAAAACACCAAAAAAATATTCCTAAACTATTTTCACAGCCTACTTTCAATGATATCCTAAAATCTTTCTTTCCATTTCCATTGCAAATGCAGAAGTTGTTCCACCTCTCAAAAGAATTTAATAATTATATATAATAATTAACAAGCTTTTACACTTGTTAAGCCACTGAGCTAGAAAGAAAAGAATATTGTTTCTGGATTTATGGTATATATTTATGTTTTATTTACAGATTACTAGAGTAGGAATTTGAACCTATTTCCCTTCTCTGTCTGAGTGTTCCCCCCTCCACTGGTGGTCTTCTCAACCTCCTGCTGGCCACCCTTCTTTCTGACTGGATGAAAAATTAACTAGTCCCTCAGATGAGGAACTCATTCAACAGCAGGCACTGAAAACTCCCACATGTATTCTCCCTGCTCAAGAACACAGCTCAGCTCCCCTCAGACAGAACTGAACTTTGTTTTCTCACATTGAGATAACTAGCTTTATCACAAGTTTGTCGGAATAATTATGTCTACTGCAGCATTAAAATGTGACTAGATTTACTAAAGCTACAAATAGGCAAATGTCTGCAATTACATGATGCGTATGCACTAAAGTAATTTTTGGCTCATATGTCCCCCTGATTTTCAATAAGATAATAGAAGAATGTACACATATACACTGTCCTTTGCAAAAACCTCAGTCTAACCCTTCTTCTTAGACCTTTTTTCCCCTGATCCATGGAACTGTGATAGAAAAACAACAGGCTACAAAAAATAATTATGAATATGTATTATCATTTTATGAACTATAATTCACAAGTTTTCAATAGCTTCCTGCTTTAAAACAAACAAAAAAATAAAAGGAAAAAAAAAAGAACATGTAGACTTGATGAGATAACAATAAGCTATTATTGACCTAGGTGGAGCCAAAGAAATGTTAGATGAAAGACAAAATTTTAAATCAGGGAAATAATTGAATGACCTCTGCCTGAAAAACTGTGCCATAAATTATCTTTGCACTCTGTGGAAACGTTCTCCTTTGCCTTTAGAGTAAATCAGACAATTTTCAGGCCAAACCAATTTTCTAAATCATAATTAGACAAGAGGCTAAAATAGGTCTTTGTAATGGAAGTGGGTTATAAATTTAACATGATATCCATAATTCATCCCTGAAGAAAGGCCTTTTACATTCTGAAAGCTTGGATAATATAACTTAAAGAGCTGGCCTGCTAAATGGTGTAACAGTCTATCTTGCTTAGTTTACTTTAGAACTTTGATTCATACTGTGCTCAGTTCTTTTCCCAGTGGGAAAGCTAGATTCTTAAACCTCTTTCTCACACTTATTAAAATAATTCCCTCCTCACCAGGACATCAGCCGTGGGCATGCCCAGTTCTTTTGCTAATAATTTTGTCTTTTTCAGTCCTTAGATGAGTTCTGAATTATAATTGACTAGTAAAAAGCTTAAATTTTGTATATATACACATAAATGCTTAAAATACTATGCTAACAGAGGAAGAAAACATCCACTGCCATTTGATAACACATTAGGCATTTATCATACAAAAAAGAGTGGGAAAGAGCCGTTTGAATGACTATGACAAATGTGTCAATAGGCAAGTATATGCTTGAAAAAAGCTTCACCTTTAAAAAATGTGAGTTGCAAAATATATATTTTACATAGCAAAATTAGAAATTCTTGATATGTCACCAAGTAGTCAACTGAATTTTCAGGTTTCCTTCAATATGTCAACCTTCTGCCAACTAACTTTAAACCTAATTCCTTCAAAGCAGATTTCTTTTTCATTGCAGTTTCATTAGTTTTTCAAGTAAGCCAGAGAAGAAAGGAATGTTCTCCAAAAACAGTTATCATGAAAGTTTTCCAAGAATTTTGAGAAAGAATGCTGGCTCTAATTGAGCCACAGTTTCTATCACAGTACAGAAAAATCTATAATCTTTTTATTTTCACAGCATTGCTTCCATTGCTTCAGGTACTGATCAGAAGTTCCTACAGTGCAGATCATAGACAGTTATCGTGAAATAAATCTGACAAGGTGTTGTTCAAGGCCAGTGTAGTTGCATTTGCAAAACTGCATAGGTACTGAAGTAAGAAAGCCAGAGTCTCTTTTACAGTAAATTCCAAATCTGTCATTTAGCCAAATGACACAGTAACTCCTCAACAGGGGAAATAATTACGCTCTGTAACAGCACTGTACTAGCAAGCAGTCTGCTTAGTGGATCCTTGATGATATATCATGTTTAAAACATTTGGCCAAAACCACCGGCTACTTGCTTTGCTCTTGCAACAAATTTGCTAAGCCCTTTTTGACCCCATTTTTAGAAATGATGTTTCATCATTTGGGTTTGATTCTTGGCCACAAGCAAGAGTGGCCCCATGCCAGCATTGTTTGTGTCACTCAGGGCTGGTTTGAGAACGTTGAATCAACATCTAATTGAGCAGACAAGCTGTCTCTATTTGTCCCGATGTATCCATTTGTGGTTTTTCATCCCCTTGCGGAAAGACTGTCTCATAATAACCCTTTGATTAGATTGCAAGCTCCTTAAGTCAGGTATTGTCTTTCTACTAACTATGTGTACAGATCAGCTTTAATAAGGCCTTGAAACTTGTTTGGCCTTTGGTCAATACTGTGGTAGTAACAGATGATAAGTTTATCCAACTCCTGACTTTCAATGCTCCTCTGTTTTTGCTCTACAACACACTGAATGCTGCCACTGCTGCAGGATTTCTTTCTTTCTGCTGTAATTGCCTTCCCTTGCTTATAACCTAGTGAATAATATATGTTCACATTAGAGTGTTTGTCCCTGTGGGAGGACCTTCCAGTCACCTCAGTGTTTTTTCAAACATGCTACTGTATGTGACACTATGAGATAAAGAAAGTAAACAACCAGGCTGCAGCTTGAACGGGTGCCACAGCTCAGATCTACAAATGCCCAAATAGAATAAAAGATCCTTTCTGGTTAGCACCACATATTTGATAATTGAAGCAGTATCTTGCACTTATTTTAAATCTTTTGATTTAAGGAATTTGCAGGACAATAAAATGAGGAATATTAGTGGTCTCTGGGTATTTATTTTACATATGAAGAAAGTGAGGTCCTCTGAGGTAAAATGACTCATACAAGGTCACACAAGAAAACAGTAGGACAGTAAGAAATATAACTTGTTTTGTATTGCTATCTAGAATTAACCCTATACATGATAGATGAAATTTCAGTGAAGTCAACAGCACCAAGATTTTACTGAATGTCATGGTTGCAGGGTAGGTCACAAAGTGTTTGCAATTTTCTCAAGGTTTAAAGCCTGTTACAAAAATCTACAAAGCCTGTTACAGTATGTACAAAGGCAGGAAAGTGTGCTTAAACTTAGAAATATGAAGGCTCATGGTTCCTAATATCAGAACACGGTGTAGGGAATGTGACACACAGGTGAGTAACCTTACCTTTATATCATCCACCATATTTGCCCCATCATTGGAGGCAGTAAACCCAAGGACAAAGAGAGCAAGGAGTAAGCCACTTGGTAATCTTATCATGTAGTTTCTGCAAAATATTCCCTGCAGTGTAGGATTTTTCAAAGTTGCACATGCTGTGTGTTGCTTGCTGAGCGAGAAAACTAGCTGCCGTGCACTGAGGTATATTGAAAAGAGAAAGAAACTCGGTGACCTGTTAATAGGCATGCTGTGTGTGGTCTCTTCTGGCTACAAGTCCATATATTAGTGATCAGCTGTATCCTTTTCACACTAGATGCTGTTTAGATTTTACTGATTGGTGCAATGGTTCTTGAGTCTGTGAGAGGGGCAGTTTTTAATGTTGTGTTTAATGTTTTTCAACAGCAAGTGACTCCTATACATCTCAATAGGAATAACTTTCTACCTGTTCTGCTCACTCTTTTCATTCTTCACATTCAGTGTAGATTAACAGTTAATTAAATCAAATGCAACACTGCAGCAAAGTTGGTTTTTAACTTCAATGCTATGAATAATGAAACTAGAACAGATATTTAAGACTATTTTAAAATGGTGGTGTCTAATGTTTGTCAGATATGCAGTCCTTCAGTATCTCTTTAGGAGCCTTGTTTTTTGGTAATACTGAGAAAATAAAATTTCCACTAAAATCAGTTCGGACACAGTAGGTTTTCTCAGCATCTTCAAAAACTAGGAGATCATGAACCTCTAAAAAAAATAAAATATGCGGCTAGTGTTTTACTTGGGCACCCACCCTAAGATGATCCAAGAGAGTTTCAAATGATCACAAGAAATATCCACCTGTAGACCTGTTACTGGGACCTCAACTTCCTAGTGACGGGTTTTCTTACCAGTCTGAAAGGCTATCAAAGAGTACAATTTTGTGTATAAAGTACTGTTGGCTTCGCTACAGGAATATCTTCAGTGTATAGCTAGAGGAAGTATTTTATTGACACAAAGAGATTTTTGTCAGGTTATTTTTCTTTCTGTTTGTGTGGTGGTTTAGATGGGAAAAGAACTAACAATTTTAAAATAGTAATATCGTAGAAACTAACTGCATAACTGGGATATTTTACACTGAAGAAATTAATGTTTTTTTAAGAAATAGATTTTGTATTACTGCATTTGTAAATTCTTCAAAAGTATGATACAGTGAACACAGAGAAAACAATGAATTAAAGGATACATTTAAAACCTAAGGATATATCACTGCCTATTGTTTGTATACAAATAAGTCACACAGGATACATGGCAATATGTCATGGAGGTAGCAGCTACAATTGTTGTAGAAAAAGGGACCAAGAAAAACATAAATGAAAAGGATAAACAGCCTTTTGATATACGACATCAGTACAAAAACCTATTTACAGCCATCTATCTTTCCTCACCAAATTACAAGGATCTCATACTTTAAATACTCTTAATTTTTTATATGGAAAAAGTAATCCTGGTTGCTTGGGGAAGACAGCACAGCACAGCGTGAAAAATAACATCCTGGGACATGCTAATGGAGAGTAAATTTAGCATTAATACCTTTTTTTAATGAGCCATAGTTGTTTCCTGTTTTGCTCATTTCAATGTTGCATCATAGAATGTTTTATGAATGTTTTTCATAAAATAATGTGGGGCATTTTTTATACTTTTAATAATAGTGTGCTGAATTTGGATAGTTTCATTTGCAATTTAAGTAATGCTTTGTTCTGATGAGATCTCTGGAGGTGGTTTTGACATTTAAAAGTGATGTGAAGAGATTCAAAGTGATTAAAGCTGTCAAATGTTACCCTAATTGTGTGACTGCAATCTTTTCAGCCTCTTTCAATGAGTGTATACATTATACACGCTGCACAGCACTTCTGTTTAGATTGAGGTTTTTTATTAATGCCATCCTGATTGACAGAAATTATTGCAAGATCACAAGTGGAACTAAATTAGTTTGCCACTGCATTCAGGCAACATGCATAGCTGTGAACTTTTAAGATGCAGTTATCTACTTAACATAGTCCTTCCTTCCCCCCCCCCCCCCCAAAAAAAAAAAAAAAATGCTATGGTAGTGACAGATGATGTCTTTCACATTTATACTAGTCATACTAGTTCATAGGAACAAGAAAGTTTTGCCCATATTAAATTGTTTTAACCTTCAGTTTGTATTCAGAATGCTGCTTGACAGGTCATTTATTTTGAATATGATTCTTAGCAAAGAAAAGTATCAGATGTACTCTAATTAATTATGAACAAGTCAGATTTTCATGACTGATATTTTATTAATATTTTACTGTGTATTCATGGAAGCTGTAATACTTATTGATACCTTCTTCTCTATTAAAAATAAGCAGGCTTCTAAACCACTTTGATATCTTTAGATACTCATGTCTTAGCTATCTGGACAGGCAAAATAGGAGTTAGTAGTATTCCAATTATTTGAGAGTTGTTTAGTGTTCAATATCTAGTGGTTTTTTTTTAAGGTAATTAGGTCCAAATGCAGTACTGCCTTCATAGATTTGTCTCAGTACGCTAATAGGAATACAGGGTAAAAATAACCCCTCAAATGAAATGTTTCATGAGGTTTTTTTATCTTGCAGAATACTTAGTAATGTTGCCGGTGTGGGTTAAAAACTTGCGTGTCACAACTGTTCAAGCAACCAGAATAAAATGTGCTGTGTTTGCATATGACAAAATGGCTGGTAACATGCAGCAAAATTTAGATGGCTGTAACCATAATCAGAAATTTTCTTGTAACATTGACTGCAAAATGTTTCTGAGGATTCTTTAGACAATGTGTGAAGTATCTGCTGGCCTCCAGATTTCAAATGACCACACAAATATTGGAAACCTCGAAGCTCAGATCTCAAATATCCTGATTAGTCATGCTGCTAGAAGAGCTAAGCAAACATGTAGACTCAAAAAGAAATCAAAATGAACCTTAATACTGATGATGACAGCAGCAATTACTATGACAAGATTATCTCAACTGGAAATATAGCAGTGAGGGCATCACACTATAGAGAAAAGATTTTAATGGGCTCCAAACTCTAGATCAAACACTCTTACAGCAAGGAAATGGCAATATTTGTTAATATCACAATTTGAAAGAAGCAAGGAAAAAAAAATATTCTGAAAGAAGTAAAATTTGAGTACAACTACTGCAGGAAAAAGTTGTAAAGAACCAAAGACACACAGCCTACAGACATTCAGTTTTAGTTATGACTTATCAAGAGTTAGAGGAGAGTGTGTTGCCGTTCAAATGAACATTTAATTCATACCTTTTTTGTAGGTAGGATGACCACAGTGAACAGGTGTAGGGGCTATCACCTCTTTAATTTCCTGCACTATTTTTATATGTAAAAAACCAGAGATGTTTATGTAGCGTGGTTCTCAGTAGCACTAAGCTACAAGGTAAATAATGCTTTAAAAATTGCCCAACAACTGCTACGAAGAGATAGGAGGTAAATTCTCCAAAGGAACTTTTTTTTCCCTTGTGTTGCCCAGTTAGATTTGCTTGCAGCTTTCTCAAGCTCAGTGAATCATTGTTATCTGGGCTGCAGAGAATAGAAGAATTAACATTTGAAATGTTAATTGTTTTAGTAGCAAATTATTATATTGCTTACTCATTGACGGTGATTTATTTTCAGCCTATTTTAATGCCATGTTTTTCATAGAGGGAATTATTTGTGCCATTGATACCTTTGGAATGTTGCGCACTTTTCAGTCATGTTGCAGTCTCTTGACAACAGTGTTAAGAATTAATTATAATTCATAATTATAATGGTTAACAATAAAGCTCAAGTTTCGATGGCTTTAATGCCTGATGAGGGTAAGTAATAGAGTTGGGTGAATAATTCATAGTGAATAATTTATTCAGTAAATTTGCCAAATAATGTCTGCAAATAATTCTTTAGCTTGTTTGCAAGCAGTTCATTGTGAGTATTCCCACATTTGAAATTTGAGCTCATTAGAATGGACACATGGTCCTTATGGTGTTTTTCTGCTCTCTGGTAGTAATTCTAGCCCAGAGTATTTTCATTTACAGAACTGATCATTTGCTTTTTACAAAAAGTTTCACAGTGTTTTCTTTACATTGACCAATAAGGTGATTGGCTAAAATGCCTTCACAGTAAAGACTAAATTAGAGGTATTTAGATTCAAAATTAGTTATTTTTTAAATTCTTGTTTAATTATTAGAGAACTACTGTGTTTTTTAAAGCACGAATCACTCTTTCTCATAGTTAATGTTACTTTACAGTTGAAGCTGCAGCTGGCATTGGCTGCCCGTAACTTTGATTGGGGTGGGGAGGTGTCTGAAAAATTTCAAAATTCAGCATTCTGCTGTTAGATTTGATTTTGTTGTGAGGCAGAAAGCACATGGGATCAGTACACTAATGTGATTCAGCCAAGCTCAACCAGACTCTGTCCATGATCAACATTTTAATTACCTCTTCACTCAGCTGTCTGTTATGGTGGCCATGTTTTTACATTATTTCACATTAATGGGGTAAATAACTTGTTTTACCACTGCATACGGTAATTTATCCTTGTCACTCAGGCTGCGGCATTGCCATTACGTTACTTACTCCAAGCTGACTTTTGGAACCAGCGAGTGTGCAGGTGCTAGATGCTGTGCTGAAATGGGGCTGCATACAACTCTTCTGAGGAAGAAGCTGCCTAGCTGTTTCATAGCAGGAGCTTATGTTCTGAAAAGAGAGCGAGTGAGAGAGAAAGATCTTTCCTCAAATTTTCCCTCCAGTTCTCTTTTAAATGAACATGAATCCACAGTGGAGTTTTATGTAACTCCACAGTGACAGAGCTTGCTGTTACCAGGCACATAAAAATGTAAGAAGAACCACACTGTGTCAGACCAAAGGTCCATCTTGCTGAATATTCTGTCCTAAGCAGCAACCAATAGCAGATGTTCAGGGAGGAATATAGAAAATTGATGGGTACAAACGGCTTAATGCCTTCTGTGTTAGATCTCCCAGCTTCACCAGCTTCCTGAGCTGGAAGTCCATTGAAAACTGCCACTGGTAATTTTCCTGAATAATTGCCCAGGCTGACAACTGGCAAGTTTATGCAGCAAGAATTATTCAGCTCTCAATGAATTTACACCCTCGACACTCTCAAAAGTTTACAAATACCTCAAAACTGTTACATATATTTCTTACGTGTCTGGGTAATTTCTGTTATGCTTATTGAAAGAGTCCATTGGGCAGATGTAACTATCAAACAGCATGGTTCTTGCTTATAGATACCGCAAAATGCTTCGTGATGTAATTAGAATAGCAAAAATTGATGTGAAATCAATAAAGAAAGTTTTTAATCTTAATTACCATTCCCTCTTCACCTGTGTGCAGATTTCTTGAAAGCAAGCAGACTGTTGGTGCCATCTGAGGGAAACTCGCATGAGAGCTCTTTGCATTCCAAGACTACTTCTGTATTAGTGGCTATTCACAGTTTGAACAGGAAACAAAAGAAAGATAGAAAAATCAAAAAAGCCTTTCCTTGTAAACCATACAGTTTAATGTAAAATCAAAATTCCTCTCACAAGGATGTGAAATGACACTACTTTCTTTCAGAAGTATATTAGATAATAACTAATCATATCGTCTTCTGACAAACTTTTTAATTTGCATCCAATATGTATATATGGGGAATAAAGATTCCCTTTTATGAAGTGTATAATACTCTCCTTTAGATGGAGTAATAGAATTTGTACTTTATCCCAACAATATCCAAAACTTAGTGGTTTTGGAGCAGACAGGATAAGACTAGTGATGATTATGCCTGAGGCTACATTTATTATAAGGAATAAAAATCCTAAAAGAAGAAAGAATTGTTCAGTTGCTACTAATTAACTTTTTCTAGATGTGTGTTTACTTCATGTCTGTTTCCTGTACTTATGTGAATATATGTAGTTATTTACTTGGAGGTGAAGTCACTGAACATGGAAAAAATTCAGGTTTGGTTGAAGTAGCATCAGTGTGTTTAGTCTTTGGACATGATACATTTGAAAGGGCACTGCATCAGCTCTTTACCATGCCTCAACCACCAAAATTGCCATCCTGAGATAAAGGTCTGACAAAAAAGATCATCCTTCAAATGAGGTCTGAGAACTTTAAAAGTTCAACTCTTGTCAATCATTGAGAGATTTTCGGATCTTAGCTTTGTCCATCACACAGGGGTGTAACAGTCCTGATATCCTGCACTTGCTAAGGCACAGAAGATCCATGAAATAAAACGCTAGTTTGGGCTGACTTGGTTTGAGGGTTGACTTAGGGGAAAAAAAGAAAAAAAAAGAAAAAAACCCGATTCTGTATACTTTAAAACATAATGCCTTAGAGAAATGAGAAAGGAGAAATTGGACAATGACCGATGCAGTCCTTTTAATCTATCCTCAATTATATAGGAAATTTGATTTTTTCTAATAGGCAACTAACATAGACCCCATGTCACACACAGTGCAGATGACTGTGAGGATGTGAAGTCTGTTCATTTAAAGCAAAAACACATCGTCATAACCATAATACAGAAGAAGGCAAAAGAAGGATTTGCTATATATTAAACTGCACTTTTCCAGAATTGTTTTGTTTAGCTGTTAAAAATACCCAGTTAAGCAGGTACATTTCAGATTAACAGAATGTGCTGTTTGGGATGTGTAATTTCAAAAGGAGGTAGAACGGGGGACCTTTAAAATTAGATAGAGAATATGTTGATAGATAAAATCAACATATTTTCCAATATGTGACAATTTTTAAAATTTAGCCTGTTTTAAAATGAAAAATATAGTGTCTGGCATTATAGCATTTTGGGGGGGCTCTTAGAAGCCTTCTCATGGCTCTTCTGTTATTGCAATGAACCACCTCTTTCCCAAACCTTTGGGGAGAAGGCTTCTGAAACTCTAAGTCATAATCCGACGTTTGAAGTTCACTTCAATGTTTATGGTAGATTTTTAAGACAAGGCATCCCCTGTAACTCAGAACTAACAGCATGTGTGATTTAAATCAATACTGTTTTACCTAGACTCAACTTGACACTTGAATTTGCTGGCTGGAGGCTACATGAGGCCTTAGTCCTTCTTCCTGCCTCTCTGCACTGTCTGCCTGCTTTGCAAAGCACCCTTTGTCACCTGTGCCTTTCTTCAGCTCTGCGCTGCACGTTGCTCTCATCTACTGTGGCTCAGTCCTTCCAGCACTTATCAGAATTATGCTCTCCTGTGTGGTCTGGGAAGCAGCTGAGGACGCTGTTCTCAGTCTCTCAGTTCTCTTTATTTTCCACTCACAAAAGAAGGACATGAGCAGGAAAATGGGGATGATGGGTAGGACTGGGGAGACAGTGAGTGTCTCAAAATCTCTTTTAAAAAGATTTCAAGCTACTCTTGCTGAAGGAGAAGAGGTGGAGATGTTAGGCTCTTTCTTTTCAACCGAAGGGATTGTAGACTGTCCTCATCATGAAAGGGAGAGTGAATGGCCTCTAAAAAGCAAAGATTTCCCCTGTATGCCCTAGGGCATCAGTAAGTCTGAGGAAGGTTCCAGACTGAATTTACTTTTTGTCTTGCTTATTCAGTAGCAGAAAAGCAGTGCATCAGCATGGGATGCATGTCAGTACAAAGCCAGGCACTTAAGTAGTCATGAGTCAATGATTCAGCATAAAACAGGTTAGCTGCTCTCTCAAATATTGTTTAGAGTAATTTTAGCATAGTAGGAAGGAAAATTTTGTAAAGGAATAGCTTATGCAGGGTTCTCCGCAACAAATGCCTGTAAAAAGTTTTTCAGGCAAACATTTTGCAGAACAGACCTTGCGTCCTGAAAGCAAGCGCACTCTGCAGACTGGAATCCTGGTGTGCTGTTTAGGTATGCTGGGTATATACACTCCAAAGTATATAGTAATACTATGAGAGAAAGGAATAAGAGTAGGCTGAAAGGCTGGAGGGGGAGAACGAGTCTGAGAAAAGATAATATTTAACACTTATGGGTAGCATTTCATTTTCATTGCACTTCACAAACATTGACTGATTAATAATCTCACAGCAATGCACTGAGTCAGGTAGTACGTTTCCTTCCCATTATTATCCCCAGTTGGTGGTGATGGTGAATGTATAGAACTAGATGGGGATGGAGGGGACACATCAAGAGCTGTCTGAATTCTCAGTAGCATCCTAGAGAATTCTTCCTTATTATTTTGATTTAAGCAAATTTTAGCTTTTGAAATCAGAGCCCACAGAGTGCCTCATTAACAACATTTTGCTGGCAGTGCTTCCATTTTTTCATTTCCAATTATGAGGCAACAAGTCAGTTCTTCTTTCTGTATGACAGCAATGCCAGTCATTCGTGTTTGCAATATATCTGTTGTTGTTTCTGTTGGTGGGGACAGGGAGAGGAATGAGGCACTGAGAACAGGCAGTGAGTGGTATTTTCTCAGCAGCTGTCACTGCTGTCAATTACTTGGTTTTCATTTATAAAAGGCAATATGGGATCTTTAGCTTTTATAGTACCTAAGGAAGGATGGTTGGTGATTATTGATTTTATTTAGTCCAGGGGAGCTGCTCACACACAGACTACAGTGAGTTGCGTGCTTCCTGCTGTTAGCTCTCCTGCCACTTATTGTTTTCAATTATTTATAAAATCCAAGGCGCATCACAGAATAGTTCAGCATGGTCTCTGAAACAGGCTGCTATTACAGTGCTCCATCCATGTGCCTACCACTTTTGTAACAGGAATTGACATGAGCAAATTGCCCTAATGAGGTCTGATGCATTATGAAGGCCTGGACAGTCAAAAACTATACAAAATCCGGTATAACCATCATAAACTGGAAATGCCATGGTCATCACTTTCCCAAGTAACCACACTATGTCACTGGCTATCAGCAATTCAATGTGGTCTCCTGCAAATGACTCCATCCATTTTCT
Source organism: Larus michahellis (assembly GCF_964199755.1). Classification (NCBI taxonomy): domain Eukaryota; kingdom Metazoa; phylum Chordata; class Aves; order Charadriiformes; family Laridae; genus Larus; species Larus michahellis. The sequence continues at coordinate 43,269,867 of NC_133903.1, read as the reverse complement.
GTTTGTCCTATCTGTCTTAAGTGCTTTGTGTGGATAACGATATGAAGAGATCTGTTTTCCTCAGCGAGAGACTACTTTCAGTCTCTGCTAAATATGGTTCAGAAAAGTAACAGAACTCTACTTGTCTCCAATCAAAAGATCCATGAAAAAATGTCAGTAAGGGCTTCAGAAGAAGCTTAATTGCAGGCAGATATTGCGAGGAGAGAAAATAAAAAAAAATAAAAGAAAAGAGCTTTAAGGGTAAAGAGAACCAAGAAAGCATTCCTGGTCATACTTGCTTCCCACTTTTTTCCTTGGAGATGGAAGTTATCAAAGAATGAGGAGCTGAACTCCTTAACATTTCCACCCTCAGTTCTGGGGGTAAGAGGGGCATTACAGCTGTAGTCAAAGCAGGACAAAAGATCAATAGACCTTGAAGAAGTGCCTCTGATCCCAGAGGAAGAGTTTGGCTGAGACTGAACTTTTGTGGGAACTTTTACTACTCTGTAAGGGCCTAAGGCTTTCCAGTTATCTGCAAAGCTACACTAGGACAGAAAAGGAGGCAATTGCCCTTGTTCAATGAAGGGTAAGCAGAATATAAAAGAGCTGGTAAAAAAAAAAAAAGATGGGGATTAGTTAAAAAATAATTTGTTGGCTGGCAAAGAGGCGGAAGTCTGAAGTATCTTAGCAGGTGTTTCCAAAAAAAATCACTGTTTTATTTATATTGCTATATAGCATACTCAAAGATATTTCTAAAAATACAGGACCTAACTCAAACTATAGGGACCCTATTATATTTGCTTTCAGATAAAATCCTAAAATAATCCTGTCCAGATTAAAATACTTATACTACTAACAATCACAGAATATAAGGTCTAGTAGTGGCATTTACTGATAATGCTGAAAATGAGCACAATATAGTAGGTATGGATTGCTACTTTCAAGGAGCTGATGATGTTTTTCACATTTGATGCTATTAAAATATCTTCTTACAGTACATAACACATAAGTGATAAATTTTCTATTTTGTATTTTCTCAGAACTGTGGTCCTAACTCCATAGCTCCTGATTTGATACCCAGCAAAGGGTATAGACAAACTTTTATCCCTGATTATTTTTTTTTAAGTTTACGCTTCAACTAATCTAGATTTGCTCTTTAAATAGTTTTTTTCTTTCTTTGTGTCTTAGTATGTCCCTAGCAGATGCAACACAACTTTTAACTATCTTTCTGTGAAAAATACTCGAAAATTGCTTCTAACATTTAATTTCAAAGTATATTTAAAATTTTTGCAACATTTTTTAAAGGAATTCTTTAGGTTGTTAACTCTTATACTAAAGTTTACATGGGAAGCAACCATAGAGAACAGGGTACAAGAATGACAATATATTTATGGAGAACTTTCTGAGGTACTCTGTCAGCTGGAGTCTCAAGTGCTTTCAGAGGTTTCTTTGTCTAAAGGTGACAAATTTTTCAGTTATAACTTTCTTTTGAGAGTCAACCACTGATGGTGTAGTTCATACCATCTTCCCAGGATACTGATACTACAGGTAAAGAGATTCTCCTTTCTAGCCTCTGACACATAAAATTAGGTGGCACAAGAAGCCCAAACACATGAAGGAATGCGTCCTATGTATTCTAGGTCTATGTATGCTGTAAGAAAAGAAGCTAAGATACTGGAAAGCTATGTTGGAATGAATAGAAGTTCCACTGATCACATCAGTGGAATTTATAATCAGCCTATATTAAAAAAAAAAAAAGCACAACAACCTTCTGCTTGATTGCAATAAAAGTTTCAAATTTCTTGTTAGCACTTGTTCATCCAACAACTTACTAAATCAAATAGAAAATGCACTGTAAAAAACAGCATTCAAGGAGAAATACAGAAAAGTGGCAGTATGTAAATGTTGCAGTAAAAACGAAGATACAGTTTTAGACTTTATTCCAAAGGAGCGTTTTTTGTGGATGGCCTCTGTGACTTGTGTAAAGATTCGCTCTGAGTAAGCAGGGTCAAACTCAGATTAGGAGGTCTGACTGGAAAGATCGCCTTTCAGTGTCAAGTCTGCTTGTAACAGTCTCCTGTTCTGTACAGATAGATCCTATGTTCAGTCTTTACCTTAATCTTCATGGTCTGAATAAAATTTAAGCAACCAGTTTCATGGAGATTTAATGTTTTTCCTAACTACTTGAAAACATACCAAGACCACAAACTGTAAATGTGTTAGATAATGGTCATAAGAGAGAGTATTCATAATGGTCATGAAACAACATGCACTTTTAGCTGTGGGTTGTTTTTTTTTAAACCGTATTTCGGGTTTTTTTTTATTTAAGGTAATAACCATAGAGGACATAAGGGAGTATTTTTATCCCTTTTATAGCATTTGTTGCAAGTCAGTCAAAATATTAGATAGGAAAGATCTGTTTTGTGTTATTTTATAAATAGCTTCTGCTTCTAAAGTCAGATACGTGACTCATACACTAAATCTTTTCTTTCCCAAAATGTACTAGAAAACTTAAAAATACTAAAATAAAATTGGTTTTTTCCTTCAAAGAAAGACATTTTTGGGCCCAGTGATATATAATGCAGCGAACTTTTTGAAGCTGAAAAAAAAAGGAATAAAGGAAATACAAAGACATTTCAGAATAACTATTAAAAATAGTGTCAGTCATCAGTCCATTTATACACTGCAACACATGTATATTCTCATTAACACAGGTATAGAGGTTTGGATCACTGCATAGGTGCAGGCGATCTGCCTGTGTGAATTCACCTGGAGGAGCACAGCCTGAGTATTAAACTGTGTGTTTAGAACTGCAAGTTATATACATTCATTTGCAAAGAATGGACAAAAGTTCTGAAGAACAATGGAAACTGAAAATTAAGTATTTTCTAATAATAAAGATGTTTTAAGCTTAGTTCATCTGGAATTAAAGAAAAATGTTGTTACTGTGAGCATTGCTCCTACAATTGCTGATTTTTGTATTCCCAGTCTAGATTTCTAGAAATCTAGTTTTCCTGGAATTAAATGTCAGTAGCAAGACTAACCATAACAGAAACAGTAAATAACAACAACAATATCATTAATCATAGGAACATTTCTATAAATTTGTTTTTTACAAAACCAAACTTTCTGTCCAAAGTTCACTTGTACTTCTTCTAGACATTAGGAAAGTATTTCCCTCTCTATTTAAACATCCTCTTTTCCTCTCAAAATATAAACGGGTAATGAAGTGGGATTTTCTGTATGCTGCATAGCAAAATTTGTGTAGAAGGCTCATGTAGTCTTGTAGACAAAGTGCACTTGGATGTCAGCCAAGTATTTTTAATAATGTTGTAAAGGTAGTTTTGGAGATATCTAGCTAGACATCTGTGATATTTAGGCATCGTAAGGTTAGTCATCCTTGATGAGCAAAAAGGTCCTATTATCTGATTTTAGAGTGAGCTGAGTACATTAAAGATTAATTTCTTGTCCTGTCAAAGTCAATGGGGAAGTCAGCGGGCAAAAATTTCATTCTAGTAGTTGCATCTGGATACATTAATATATTATGTGAAAAATTCTTTTAGCTGAGGTTTTCGCTAGGATAAGAGGATGGACCATACAGATGTTTTAGTCATTGGAAACTGTTCATTCTATATTATGGAGGTAAACATTTCCTTTTAGAACTCCTTTTTTTCCCCCTGAATTCAATCATTGTATCATTTTCAGAGATTTTGAATTTGATTACTATTTGACCATAAACTTGACCACACTTGCTTGCTCAGGTCCATAATCAAATAATACTAACAGAACCTATATTTAATTCAGTATGCACTGTTTCTTACTGAAATTAATGATTTATACAGTTTGAAAAGCTGTTGCTTCAATAGCCAGTCATGGACAGAGAATGTACAAAGAAACAGTTATCATTAAGAGTGTTCATTCCAAAGAAACCATGATCAACTTTGATAAACTGACAAAGCCTGATCAAAGTTTGATTCCCATAACCTCTCCACGTACTGCCAGAAAATTTTTTATATCTACAAAACCAAGCTTTGTAATAAGTGGAATAATGAAATTATGTCAAGAGTTCTGGAGTTTTCATAAGGTAAAACTCTAGTCCTCCAGTCTGCCTTACATACAGCATTGTCTCACATTTGATTAGCACAGCTTCCTGTGGGAAATGATTGGGCACACAGCTAAACAGGACACCTTTTGCTTTGTGTACTCTACTATAATTCTATAATCGAACTTTCAGTAAATCATGTAGTTATTGAAAGGTAAAACAGATATACCCATGGAAAACCTGAAAAATTAACTTTTAATTTCATTTTACTGAGAAAATTCTTAAGCCATTTTGCAGGGTGCTAAAGCACGTATTTTTTTCTGCTTGCCAATGCATAAAGGAATAGTGATTAATTTAGATGATACAACTTAAATATGCAAACCTTAAAAAAAAAGGCATGGTTCACGGACTCAGAAGTTCAAGTTTAGGCTTTTATTTAGAAGCCTATCAAAAATTGGAAAGCCTCTGGACCAGCTTCTCAACTCTTATAAACTAATGAATCTCTGTTGAAGTCAGTGTCAGCGTGCATTGGTGAAAATCTGATTGCTTGTACATGTATAGCTGGGAGATTTTTTTTTTTGGTCATCTGACAGTCTTATTCAGGAAATGAGGCAGGAAACATTTAATTAACAGTGAAAGAGAATAAACCTAGTGAAAACCAAACAAGGTACAGTCACAGGACCAGACATTAAATCGGTGAAAATTGGCATAGCTTCATTAAAAATAACGTAACTTTACACCAGCTGAGGATCTGGACCTTACTTCTTTAATTAAAGTTGATTCCAAGATATTAAACAAAGACTGTTATCAGGCTTTCTGGATTATTGTGTAGCTCTTACCTACACTATTTTAATCAACTGCGTCCAAATTGGTCTTATTAAAAATACATTAGCATTCATCAATATATGGAGAGAGCTTAACGTAAGACAAACATACCCTGGAAGCATAAAACTATTATCATTTCACTACATGCAGAGGAAATAAACGTTCAAAAAAGTTGAGTGTCCTATTTGTGAGACTGTGGAAGTTCAGATTAGAAAAATTGCCTTTATTAAGAGTATTTTAACATCCAGCAACTAGGAAAGAGAGTCATAGCATTTATCTTAAATTGAAGCAGGTATCTTGGGACTTCCCCTTTTTCTTTTCTTTTTTTCCTTGAAAAAAATAAATTGCTCTTTTACCTGTGCTACTTTGCGAAACACTTAACAGTGAAATCAGTAAGAGTCAGACAGTAAAGCTAAGCTGCATGCTGATGGAATGATGACCTAGTTGTTTCGTGTGTTTGGAAACGGATAATGGACAAACTTTGTACAAGCAAAACTCTGACATAAGGCACTTCAGCACAATGGATCTACCTGTTGAAGCCTGACACAGAAAAGGCCTCAACTGAGTGATGTTAGTGCGATATTTGTTTGAAGCCTGATATCCTCGTCCTGATCTGGGCATGCTGGTTTGAGATATTACACCCTCCCTGCTGACTCCCAATTGCTCTTTACCACCCAGCAGCTGGATGTTGGCACCTGTCATTGTCAAAGTTATTTTTGTGAACACTCCCATGTATGTTTAGAGTAAAATCAATCCTGTTAACTCAGACCATCTACTTAAACTGTTTAAACAGCCCAGCTGGTTTTGCAACCCACTCCACCATGCAATAGTGAGAGCAGTAAGATTCCTCAGAAGTACAACAATCAATAGCTAGTGGCAGTAACATCTTAAACCACAACATCTGTTTGCTGAGCAAACATCTGTCCATGGCCAGCCTTCCATGGCCTCCTGCTTTCCCCAGCTCAGTGACTGTAATGGACCTGAGACCCATGGGCTGCCTGAACAATGTAACAGACTGGTCTAGTTTTTTTAGAACGGAAGGAAAGACATAAAGCCAACTTTGTTCTGAGTTGTTCAGTATAGATAGATACCTAAGAATATAAAGTGTGCACTATGCATGCTAAGGTGGTTTCACTGTAAATACTGAGAGTACAATCTGGCCTCCTGGTTTTGTGTCTTATTAAAGTGTCTGTAATTAGAACCAGCCTATTCATATGGGTTTTTTTTTAAAGCAATAGATGGACTCTTCTAATCAGGAAAAAATCTGGATAGTGTGTATAATAACTGCTCTGTTTCTGGATTCATATGACCAGGAAAGCCCAGGTCAGCTTTACGAAGGATAATTGGGATTTACCAGGGAGAAATGTCAGCTCAAGGTCTACCCTGAATGCTGTGGACTTCTTTCAGACTCTATTCAGAAGAAGTACTTCTGCAGCCTATTGCTTCATTTGTTTTACTTGTCCCCTGCTCTGCCTTAAAAGATAAAGTTTTAAGCTGTGGAAACTGGCTTTATATTTAAGTCTGAGGAACTCCTGCTTTTTAATAGGGAAATACTGGTTTGACTTAACTTCTAGGGGTCCCCAGATTGAACAACATGGCAGCACTATTTTTACCCTTGACAGGACACAGATGAGATACTTTCTCTAGTGTTGTTCCGTATCACAGTGAATGTGATTCATTCAATTCCGAGAGCTATTTTAATGCAATGGCTTAGGGAGTAGGAAGTTCCTCTTTTTACCAAAGTAAAAAGTTAGGTAAATTCCTAAAATGATAAAGACATAAATGAAGCTATCTCTTAATCTCTGCTGAACAATATGATTTTCATCCCAGTGGATGTCTTCTCCTACATTTCATGTAGCACATACCATCAAGGCTCGCAATAAGGCAGCCATTTTTCATCTAGAAAAATACTTGTCACAATTTATATGGTTCAAACAGGAGGTAGACTTGGCTAAAGCATAGCAATCCAATTTTAGCTACAGGTAGCTGTAATTATAGAAATGTATGTTTTTTCATTAAAAGACCTTGAGGGTCAAAGTCATGACTGAACAACTCAAGACTCACTAAGATACAACCTGAGATAAAAATAGAACCATTCTTTGGTATACCATGATCTCTCATGCTAATGGGACATAGATCACAGATAAAAGAGTAAACCACAAAGAATTAATACATGGACATGAGCTGATAAGCAGGAAAAATTGATTTTTTTTCTTTCTCCAATATTCCCCACTTAAAAAGATTCTAAATAGTTTTCAGTTATTCTTTTTACTTTATGTCTACTAAATAGTTATATAGAGAAATGGAATTATGACCGGTCTTCTAAAATGCACTTAATTTGTGTTTTTAAACCATCTTTCACTAAAGACAAGGAAATCTGTTCCCAGGAATAAGACTGTATTTTATCCCTACTTAGATATCAGATATTACAGTCACAAACGTAGAGTACATTTCTGCAGGTCTCATTTTGAAAGTATGTTAATAAATCTGAGGAAAAATGTAGTTTCTCTTCCTATAGAGTAGCTTATTAACTTGCCATGTGGAGTATGAAATGTGATTTAAATAATAAATAGCAGAACATAGTATCTGCCCATGATAAAAGCCTAAAAGATACCCATTTCTCTCTTTATACTAATATACATCTAATGAGGCCACAAAGAAAAGAATTTTTTCTCCTGTACAGTCACTCACTGCCTTTTCTTTGCATAAACATCACTGGGATGTACACGTGTATTGACTTCCTGTACTTAATTTCAAAACCCAAAGCCATTAGGGAAAAAAATCACAAAGTCAAGACCTCAGAAAACAAAAAGATCAGAACATGAAAACAATGGGTGATACTGGGTTCAAGATGATTTTAAAGAGTCAAAATCTAAACTTTTTTTAATCAATATTAGAAAATGGTGCTAAAAGTCATCTTTTTTTACAGAAATCCACCACATTTTAAATGTCCAGGTTGCAAAATAACCTTTCATATTCGTAGTGATTTAATGGTTAAGTAGAAAAAGAAGTAGATTTCTGGAGAAGGGAGAAATCCTAACTCCAGACTTGGCTAAGAACCTAATGAAGAACTCAAACTTGTTTATTGGATGAACAGACATAACATAAATTCTAAGTGAAAGCAAATTTTTGAATGCCTTTCACCTTGAACAGAATTCTTAATTGGATCAAGTTATTGAGGGAAAAAAATTAAATAGTTGGGATTTATAAGTCATGTGTCCTTTATGTTATTATACAGTTCAACAGTGTTTTTAAGACATTGTGGTTGTTCATCCAAAGCTAGGACCGTATTAACTTCACTGTGCTAAAATAAGTAAGGAACTATACAGCCTTTCAAATACGTTTTACTACATGCTTTTTTGAAAATCTGGCATTTCATTGCTCAGTCTCCCACTTGTATTTTACATTGGATAAGACACCAAAGCACAGGTCCTCCAAATGAAAAATAAAATAAATTATTATTTCAAGAACAGTTTTCAGGGACTATCAAGAGGTTGCATTAAACCATTTGTCACCATCTGCAGTCGCAGAGAGGTGTATTACATTTAATAACATAGCATACTATCGTGTTTGTTAATAATGTTTGTTAACAATAAAGTCTTAATTCACTGTTACTCATTTGATCTATAAAGGAGATAGAAGCTTATAGCTGCATAAAACACCTTGGTATTTAAGATGAAGTTTAAGATGAAACACATGTTTAATGTTTTCTTTTGAAGCAAGTGACTAACCATTTCACTTTGAGTGAAACTGTGCCAGGTCACAAAATAAAACTCAACATACAAAAGGCTTGTGGTGCTGTATAGTTAGCTTTGTCCCAGCACAGGTATGGAAACAGTTTGAGCCAAATTACACCCCAATTTTAATGAAATTGCATAGGAATATCTTAACTGAAAATTTTCATCACTGTGAAATATGGATATTCTTAAATTGCTTCTGGTTCTAATCTGTTTTAGAAGTGTATGTTTGTATTTTCTAAACAGATTCCCTGCTGCGTCTCCCCAAATAACTGTATTTTAGAGACAGTTTATGTGCATGCATGAATTAGGGTGCATATATGAATTACTCACTATCAAACATTTGCTAGTTCAGAACTGTCCAAATTTAAGCTTTGAATCAAATCTGACGCTCATTGGCACCTGGACAAGCATATTAAAGCACATGTTCTGTGTTAACACCCAATTTGGCTTTAACTTTGCATATGTCTCCCTCTATAAATTTCCTCCTATGGATCAGCTTCCATGAACACAGAATAAAACAGCACAGCAGTGATATTTCTTTGTTACCAAAATACAACGATGTGCATGTAGATTATTAAAACAAAATGCAGGATAGATAATTTGCTTAGCTTTACTTGCTAATGTACAATATATTTTCCCATCTCCTCCCATTTAGTGAAATTACTCCAAAAGAAAAATATCCCTTTTTATTGAAGTATACTGGATTAAAGTGAATTATTAAAATGCATAAAACAAGACAGTAATGTATAATGTGGTTTGTGACAAAATGTACTGTAACCTTAACTGTAATTATATCAAATATATTGATTTAAATTTCATAATCAAATTGTGCAGGTAACGATCCATATCTTTGGTAATTGAGTTGTGTGTGCAAATGTAATTATAGTAATGGTATAAAAATTTGATGATGCCATCTAGATTAGATTGAACTTTGGGTGTACTTTAAAGAATATGCAGGGATTCATAAAAAATCAGTTTATGTGGAAATATATCGCAACACAGGACTGATGTTTTCCTGAGAATGGAGCTTAATCCCTGTTAAAAATGTGGTAGAAAAAGTTCTAACCAGGAAAGCATCTTCAAGTTTTATGTTCCTATTAAAGTATAGGAGACAGCTGATGCAAGCCTTTGTAGAAGACAGCAACTCTATTGCATAGGAGCTATATTAAGTTTTTTCCTGAGTGGGCTTCTGTGGCTAGCAGCACTTTCTACAGATGCTAAGAGCTTCAGTGCTCAAAAGTATTCTGAACTTTTAAAATAATAACCAGTAAGGTTACATATTGCAGTGTAGAAGGGAGATGTATTTCATAGTTCTGCGCAACGCTGAAATCATTAAAAAAAAAAAGGTAGCAAATGGTCAGTCATGTGGAATGATATCCATAGCCTGGCTTTTATCACATTCTCTCTTGTGATGGTTCTAGTAATAGCAAGCAGTGCCTATAGATTTGCTCTGGTCACACATCTTTGTTTCAGAATGAAAGACAGAAGCGCTAATTTTAAAGATCTGCAGAAAAAATGCAAAAAAAAATAAATAATTGCACTATCATCTCCCCATTTCTGGAGTAAACTCTTCCCTTTGTTATGTTTTAAGCTCACACAGAAATTATTAATCTCAATAGGCTGTATATGTATGTTTTTTAAAGAACAGATTTTGGCTCAGAAAATCAATTAAATTTTTATGAATGGATGTGACTTTTCATTTACTTAATGAGAATTGGTTGGGGGTATAAAACAAGAAATATTTCCTAGAATAAATGATCTCAGCCAAAAAACTGCTGTGATAGAATTGTCCTTACTGAAATGTGTGTGTTGAATGCATAAGTAAAATCAAAAACATATGAAAATGGTGCATGTATGTCTTACTTTTCCTAAATCTGCTTTATACCAAAATCCTGTAACACTTTTGTTGTTGTTAGAGTCATGTATTTAGCAGAATTTTAATTGCAGTATCACAAATGCAAACAAGACTAGTTTATCGCAATACTTGAGGACGTAGATTTTTTTTTTAAATCAGCTATAGAGAGTTTCAGATTAATCAAATGTATTTCTAGAGGATTTGGGATTCAAAAGATGTAGACAAAATTTGAATATGTGTATGGATAGCAGTATGTGGTTATTGAATATTCAGCTAATTAGAGTTTTCTTGTATCAAGCACAGGAAGAAACATTGTATGTTTCTGTCACATCTGATCATGCATACCATTCAAACATCAAGGAGAACTATTCTTTACAATTAAGAAAAAAAACATGGAACGTACCTCCACTTTCTAAGACAAAAGGTGGCTATATACTAATGGTAAGATATGATGAAACTGGGACAAATTATGGTTATTTTTTTATTTATTTATTCTGGGTTTCTATATTTATTGAGAGAAGATATATTGCATATAGGAGGTAAAGGTGTACGAATGCTTCATATTGTTTCCTTATCTTCTCCAGGTCATATCTGAAAAAAAGGGTAAATAAAGACGTTCAATAGAAAAGTCACTGTTCTATAAGGACAAAGTGTTACTTTTATGAAAAACTTTAACAATGAAAAAAAAGCAATAACAACCTTTGTGTGAACAGAGGGGAAGAAAAAGAAAGTGAAAAAGAACCACATCTCGTATTATCAGTTTGCTCAAAACTGCACCTGTGGTTTATAGTTGCTTTTAAGTAATTTTTTTTAAGGTTCTATTCATGTCACCCAACAAACCACTAATATTGATTTCTGCTAATACAACACAAATGCTTCCCCAATAAATTAAAGTCAGTGACACATAGTTTAGCATGGTATGGCAGCATATTTACTCAATTACAAATAAGAAAATGCTATACACAAATCCACCTGTAAAAGGAGGAAGAAATCAGAGTGATGGCTAGTATCTTTCATGTCATTGGTCAAAAATACTCCTCAATAAGTCAGAGAGCATATACTGGGCACAGAACACATCTGTCTTTGCCATATGCAAACTACGCAGTTAGCATTCATACTGTATTTTTTTCTTAAAAAATAAAAAGGCAAATTAGTTCAATATATGATAATACTTTTCACTTAAACCGTGCGAACAGGAAAAACTCCTTCCCAGCTACAGTCCATCCAACTTTTGATCCAGAAAATCTAAGTTCATGTCACATATTTTGGATAAGAAGCTATCCAAATCATTAGAAGTCTGAGTTGCTTGACTCTTACAGCTATGATTCTCCTCACCACAGCACCTACATGGAGAGGAGACTGCTTCACCTGCTAATCCCACCTGTTAATATCTATTCAAAATTCTATGATTAATGATTTTTCAATGTACGCAAAAAGTCTAGAGAATGGACGTATTTCTAAGTATTTGAGATAAAATTTAATAGATGCATATGGTCCTAGATTTGAAAACAAAGCAAGATTATTTTTTAACTGGTGTTTATAATTAAAATATAAGCTCATGTTTAGCTACTGCTGTGTTTTCCAATGTGTTGAGAGCTCAGATATTATCACAAAGGTCAATGGAGGTATACAATGACATGGTACTAAACAGGAGAAAATTAAGAATCATCTTATGTGTTTGATATGCTTCTGAACAAAATATATTTTTACCTTTTCTATTTCTTAAATGCCATGTCCATCTATATGCTAAGAAAGTAAACAAATACCTCATGAACCTTTGAGAATACATTCCACTGTTTTTCAAATTCAGTTGAATCCTCAGAATAAATAAAAGTGTCAATTAAGATCATAGGACCAGTATTATAAATTCAACAGGAATGATAACATTCAGATGATCTTATTCTGATTATCAAAATAATCTTGTTACGAAAGTGGTTTTTCAGTAAAATGAGTGGATTTGACCAGAATTTTCTTTTACCTTAATACCAGTTCATTTCAGCTTTTCTGCCTCCCTAAGTCAGCAGTTGTCAGAAGCATAATGTATTTTTTTGTGACATAATGCATCTGAATTTATTAATTTCTCTTTATTGATCTACTTATGAGTCTTAATAATGTAGGATTATCAGAATTCCTTTGTGGAATAGTAAGTGGGGTGCCTTTTGTAGAAAGACATTCATTTTGTGAGACAGATGCACAAACACTAAGAATATCACTAACTGAGACAAAGGTATCAGTGAAAAGAATTATGAAAGAAAGAAAACTGGCCCTTAAATGTTCGGAGGGAAAAAAGGGAATTTAAATGTGAAAATTTCTATGAAAAATATTGATCTCCTTTTTATTAAATACATTTTGCGTCCAACGCAATTGTGCAAGTCAAAATAAAGTTTTCTGTAGCTTATGCTAGAAAGAAAATCTTTCTTTTAGGAATAAAATTACAGCCCTCCATTTCTTCAATCAAAAGCTTTCTGAATGAAATTAAAGATTAGCTTTTTTGCTGAAGCAGTTAAATGATTTAGCTGTTCATGGTGCAGTTGTCTCCTAATTATACTTTAGATAAAAGAATATTTTAACGGTCTTGCGTACTGCAAGCAAATAAAAACATACAAACTTATCTCAAAGTTCTTGCTGATCACTCAGTTTCATGAGCTTTTTTACAGTAAGCTAAAATAGAAGTTTTGAATACTATCCTTTCATTTCTGAGAGATGTTTAACTTCCTTAGTATAAAGCTCTTATTGCCCATTCAGTAGAAATAATATGCTGCTTTGCACACCTTACAGGCATAAAGCTGTTGAAGAAGCTATTCTTCAGAATACTGTCATCAGCTACAAGACCTGGTTTTAAAATCCACAGGTGTCTTTCTCAAGCATGAATCCTGCTTTTTGAAAGATTAATCTAAATTATTTAAACAATTTGGTAGATATGTGCACTTACCCATATTCAGTGGCACTCATTTATTTCTATCTTTGATCTCTGCAGTCCCAGTTCAGTAAAATATATAATCACATAAGTGGTCATGAACATAGTGAACTAACACCAAAAAAAAATAAAAAATAGATAGTGCATAAGCTCCTGAAGCATACTGGGCACGAGAGCACTTACATAATGGAAGGTATTCCTGCTTTAAGCTTTTGGGGGCTGAATCAAGCATCTGGAAGGTAAAAGAAAGATTCGTTCACATTGGATGTTTTGTGTTTAGGGCCATCAATATAATGACTCAAATGTGAAACGTTCTGTTGCTCTATACACGCTTATTACAGCTCACAGAGTGTGATTGAGTATGAAATATTAACACCCGAAGAGAGTCTGGAAACAACTGAGGGTCATTACAATGCAGGCAACAAAAAATATCTAATGCACTTTCTAGAAAGAGTCAGAGTAGACAAACCTGGAATATGAATATAAAATTGTTAATTGTTCAGAGCCATGTAAATGCGTACGCAGTCCTGGGAAAACAAGAAAAGGGTAATAGTTACAAAACCATTGTCTTAAAAACAGATATGTATGCTCACATCCAAAAAGTTATTTTTCAGGAAGCTAACAGCAACATATACCTATTGCACAGTGATTTAAGATTGCTATTTATAAGTATTTTGGGGTTTGCTCTCATTTATACACTGGACTTTGATCTACCAGTAAAAAAGAGACAAGTTTGTAGTACTTTTAGTCAGTTACTAATTGGGTTCAAGCTGCTGCCACTGGAGTCACTGTGATATCTAAAGGCATGACAAGTGGGAGTTCCGTGATAATTAGAGGTGATAGCTACCATAAAAGTGTTGAAATTACAAGAATAGAAATGGAAGCCTGGGTTTTAAGTGTATTCCCAAATGTATATGTTCCAAAATTTTTTTTAGATTGTCTCACAATTCAGGAAATTCTTTATAGGACTAGTTTGAATCCTCGCATGCTCAGCCAAGTTCCTGCATGATATTGCACGTCCACAATTCATAGTAAATGACAGAGTAAATTCATGGTACAGAAAGGCATCCAACTGCCATTGATCTGAAGCTTAATGGACTAAGGTTTTATGTTTACTTGGGTGTTTTTCTGAGAGACTGTTTTGTGATTACCACAACATAAATAAAAGCAAATATTATGATAAAGAAGACACATTAGGAGATAGGGAAGTGGTCATATGATCAAATGAAGCTACCAACTTTACCTATTTAAAAATTTGGCCCAAAATGATAAACAACAACAATCTACATAAAGGTAACCCTTTCTTCCTGCACCCTGGAAGTGGTGGCCTGTTCGTGCTGGTACTGGACTCTTGCACCAAGTGAATTTTACTGCCTTTTTTTTCTCCCAAGACACAACTAAGATTCATCTCCTGCAGTGAGTCCATAAAAATTAATCAGGAAATGATTGTGTGATTCAAAAGTGGCCTGGTTTGAGGAAAGGAGAAGATTTCCATTACACTTTTACAATAGGAAACTTCCACAACTTCCAAGAGGTTTGCGGAAAAAATCCACAGTTACAAAGTTCAGATTTCAAATATCTTCAACAGTCCATTATTGTTTGGGTTTATTGTTCTGATTAGCTAATCTTTTTTTTTAAAATGACCTGAAAAAAGCAGCTGAGAATTTAGGTGGATGGAATCTTCCCACATATTTCAAAGAGGAGTATTTGCTTTGCGTCTGCTTCTGCAATGCTTTCTCAGGATCGAAGGTATAAATACTATATTTACTTATTTATGCAGTGATTCTCATTAAGAGATTCTGTGAATGAGAGCTGTACAGCATGAGCAACTCAGAAATTGGCTCTTGTGCTGAGAAGCATGTGATAGGAAAGTACAGATCTGAACTTCTCATTACACAGTAAATCACTGATTTTTTTTTTTTTAATTGTAAGGCTCTACACTTTCAAGCTGACATGTAGAACTTTTAGCTGTGTTTAGGGCTAAATAAGGGAAAAATAAATACCAAATAGGGTTACAGATTTATTCCCAATAACTGGAAATTATTAATTATTTTTTTGGCATTGCCAAGAAGTAAAAATGATACATTTTAACATTGTAATTGTCTTTTTAAATACGCTAGGTTTTAAAAACCACGAGGTCTTATGGATGAAAATAAAAATTGACAAAATGAATCCCCTCCAATAGCATCTTTGAAATAGCTGGATAAGTAAAACACAATTTTGCTATGGAAATGGGAATTACTGCTGTAGCGACACTATCATTTCAGCAAAAACCTACCAGTAAGTTACCATAGAGTCTGATTCACTGCTAAGTATTTTGAAGCTTTTCTAGAATGAAAGGCTGAGACAGCTGTAAAAATTGAGTCTCCAGCAGCCTAGCTGATTCAGCAAGGAATTAGCCATGCTCAGGAAGTCCTTTAAAAGATACTCTATTCTGAGGCATCAAACCATGAAAATATGTGGAGCTACTGTAATTGAGCAGTGCAGAACACATGTCCACATATTAAATACTGTGGGTTAAACAGTAGCACAAAATCTCTGCCTCACACTGGAGGCTTTATGGACAGTGTTCCTATTCCCTTCAATGTCTCTGTCTTCGCACACCAGTGGGAGGAAAGGATAGGCCATGTTCAGTCTTTCAGAATGGTCTTCACTTCTGGTTTTGGAACACACCAAAACAGTGTTTTCTGGCCTTCGAACAGTACAAAGAGTGGGATGACCCTTCTCCAGGGTGCTTGTAGAGAAATTGCCAGTCTCTCATTCCTTCTTCTCCTCTTGAAGTGCTTAACCTTCACTTCACAGTTTGGTTCCAACATGTAATTACATACAATTATCAGCACTTTGATTGTAGTGTCCTCAATTATATTAAGAAAAAAAATTTAACCTTCATGATTCTCAAAGTTGAAAATGTGAATGCTGAACAAAAAAAAAGATTAAAAGAAATTAAATATTATTAAATTCATTACTGATTACCCAACTTCAGGAATTATGTAGGTAGCTTTTTAATGCTTAGGAAGGTAATAGCTAATAGACCTTCAACCAAGTCATTGCTGTTAACAGCACTGCATTACTCTGCTGCACAATACAGCAACAGAAAGCAACTTTAAAGCCCCAGGGCACTGTCCTGGAGGCTAGAAATTCTAGGCTCTATTCTCTACTCTATAAGATAAATTTAGAAGGTGGAAGCTGCATTACTCTGATCAGCTCTACTGTAGTCTTCATACTTTCAGAACTGTCAGTATGTTTCAACATCTTCTGTGCAAAAGGCAGTGAACGTGTAATTCAATTTTAACACACATTATTTCATCACCGTGTTAGTCTTTATATTTCAATTATCCCCTCACTGCAGATCCTGTGTAACTAAGTTCTAGCCTGAGTGTTTGTAGGTAAAACAATTACGTATTCAACAACACAGTGGCACAACCTGCACTCTCATTTTTATGAACGGAGGGCTACTTGCACTTTTGCATAATAGGCACATAAAAGACAGTGTGCTTTATAAAGTCTTCAAGTAGGTTTCCACATAGGCATGAACTTCCTCTGAAGAGACCAAAATACTTTTTCCTGAATGGACTGTGTATAAAGATGCCAAGAATTGTTAGTGTATGGTACGTAAACGTTGCTGCAACTTAGTTTAAAGGATGTGGAAATGTGCAATCATGGTACAGTTATGTGGAAAGTAATTTGCTAAGAAGTGGCCTTGGTTTGGGGAGTCACTGACAGCATAAGCATGTGGGGTTTTTGTGATCACAGTGTCTCAATTGTCTAGGTGGTCTGAGCCAAGTTGGAAGGTATCTCTGAACAGAAAGTGTTTTCTGTGCTTTCCAGTAATTACATTTCCTGGGAATTACTTCTAAAATGGCCTTTTACATGAGTTTTCAAATAAATGTAGGAGGGTTTAGAGGAAGGTAAGACCATTTTTTTCTGATATATCTGATCCCCTTGAATTTGTGGACATTGGTATTTTAAGTTTCATATATACAATTGTACTCCCCGATTTTAATTGAAACATTTTTAAAGGGGCATTTCAATTTGCATCTTTACAGAATGTATTCCAGTGCTATCTGGCACTCCCAAACATAGGCTATACCCTGCTCACATGAGAAGACAAAAATAAGCCCCAATTTACTCCCATTTCAGACTGGCCAGATACCAGGCAGCTTCAGCTAGAAGCTGCATAGCCTTACTGGTATTACTCTGGGATAAAAACCTTTTTTTCATATTTAAGGAAAATGAAAGGGTAGAAGCATACAAAGATAGGTTTTGTTTTAAAAATGTGTGTTAGATTTATACTGTCAATTTATGGGCACCTATGAATTCAAAAGTATTATCAGAAACAACCGCAAATTGCTCTTTATATTCTTAGGCCTCTTTAATCTGCTACCACCCATGTACTAAATGAAAAAAAGGAACAGAAAATAATATTCTGTTTTCCTTTCGTCCAGAATGTTTGCCATGTGGGTCAGTGGATATCTACTTTGAATTTTCTGTGAATTGTTTTCTTTGGTAAATGACGTCAAATCTCCATTAAGCTATATCACAGTCACAGCTGGAGATGTCTGAGGTCTAGCTATTGCTCAACTGGGCCATTTTTCAGTATTTTTATATTTATTATTTTGATGTATGTAATGCGCTAACGAGGCTGTCTCATTTTAGCTTATCTGGTTAAATACCATCTGAAATATCTGACCCACATCCCTCAGATTTTACTTATTCTTAGCAAGTATAGTAATGTATTTTTAGAGTGTTTTTCTAATCCTTTTTTTTTTTTCATCAAAACTTTCATATCTGCTACGCGTGCTTCTTAATTCACTGTGGCTTTGAGTCATAAAGTTGAAGAGTATCTTATTTTTCCTTGGGTGTTTGCTTACATTTCCTCTTGTAAGGTCTCACATTTTCTTAGACCTGAAAGATGACAGCAGTGCTGCTATTACTAATATATTCTCAGTAGGTCCAATAAAAATTGGAGATTAAAATGGCATGTACATAATTCAAGCAATGAACTAAAATATACCGAACCTGGATTTGCACATATGCACACAAGTTTGCTAGAGGAACAGTAAGATTTTGTTCCATCATGATGTTCTTATACAGGTGTATGTGGCAGTGTCATTCTGTGTTTTCCTTCAGCTTGTTAATACACACTATTTAAACTATGCAAAGTAGTAAGAAAAACATATTTTTTTTCAGCAGTTTAAATACTAGCCATGCAACAGTCTAAGGTATCAGTGCCTTTTGATTCTTTTCTCTGAGCTACCACTTTTACAGTAAACCTGGATCTACTGAATTCAGTAAATTATTTTCAATTTACACAATGTGAGGGAAGAATAAGGCCATTAGTTACAGATTTCCCATCCAGGAGTATATTAGTCTCTCATATTCACATGCATATGTACACACATAGCTATTGATATGAGCATGTAAAGAGTCCATTTTACTTTTTCCAGGTTCTGATTATACAGATGTTAATTTACATATTTGGAAAAGGTAGCTTTCATCTTGGAGAAGCAGGGAGAAAAATCATAGAACACATCCCCTTTTATAACTCATAAAACATTTATTCTACATGGTTTTGTTTTACAACTGAAGTAAGAGGGGAAAAAATCTCTTTCTTTTCTGTCTCTGACATCAGTCACAGAACTGTTCACAAAATAAATGTTATTCCTGCATGTTAGCAGGCTCTGAAAGTAGGGCTTGAAATGGCTGCCTGATTACAACCTTAACACCAACACCTCCTTAATCAACACTCCTTAACTCCCTCCAAATAAGCTCTCTATGATGTTATGATTTATTATATTGACTATGGCTTTTTTCCATTTTGCTTTTTAGGATCTCTTAGAAAGTTGTAATTTAGTTCCTCCCCACCCCCTGCTTCCCCTTAGTGAAGTGGCTGCCTTTGATTAGGTTTGCTAGGATTTAGTTCAGAGAGAATTTATTTTTATTCAACTCCAGAAAAAAAAAGGAAAAGTGTGAGTCTAAAAGAATAGGCATTAATAGGTTCACTGCCAAAATAAACCAAAACAAAATCCACAGTATTGGATCTTTGATGTCATTTCTTTTAATATTTTGCTTACTACATAAAAGATAGGAACAGAATTTTCTTCTCTCCTAGTCTCTCAATTTACTTTTTGAGGAAAACCTTGAATCAAAAAGATAAGACTTCGTAGATTTTTGAAGCAGAAGAGGCAATTTATTCACTACAGTACCTTTCAGAATGAACAGCTATTTCTCAAGAGTTTTTGACCAATTATAAAATGAAACATGTCTTCTTATTTTGAACAATATATTCTCCCTATGTGGAACAGATTACTTATACTAAAGGACATGTTTCTATTAATACCTAGTAGAGCCTAAGATGAGCTGCAGTACATCAAAATACTATCTTAGAAATCAGAACATAATCGGAAAATATTCCAGACAATTACAGTCTTCTGCAATACATTATTATCTGTAACCTTGATCTCTAACCCTGTCATATAAAAAGTTTACCTGGTGGGCATATTATCATCTATCATTTTACAATGTGATTTTTTCCCCCTCAGATTCTATTACATATATTGTTTTGATGCTTTTGAAACAGATACACAGTCAGACAAACCAATTATCTTACTCCTTGCCTGCTAAGGATAAAAAATATGTTGTGAAACTTAGCCTATAGGTGACTTACATAGCTATCTAAGGATGGAGAAAAGGTTTTAATACCTTTTTTTTTTATTCTGTGCTATTTTTGTGACCGTCAGCATGATAAAAATGTTATTTGTTATTTGCTGAAAAAGCTGTGGTGCTGGATTGTAGTTATAACTGCTACTTTGCTTGAGGAATCAGCCTTACCTCAGTCTATTAAAATTTAGAGTAAGTGTAACAAATACAGTTGTGGAAACAATTAATGCATACAATGTGAGTTAAATGCGCAGTTCTATCAGGACAATGTTTACTTACAGATGGCATTATGATGTCAAAAAAACTATTCTTTGAAAAAACTGTCAAAGAATACTACATCTAAACATTATCACACTTTGTACATTCTCTTTAAGTGTTTGATTGTGTGGCTGTAGGGAAAGACAAAGGTGAAAATTTCAACCCCTGCACAAACCCTATAGAATTCAGTCATTCAACAAATTATTTGAATTTAATTTAGGATTGACATTTGCAATGACTGTGGTAAGATACTTTCTCTAAGAAGGTCTTCTTATGAGAGAGAAATACAAATTAATGTATTCAGTACCTCCATATTGTTATAGGTACTAAAAAGAAATCCCATCCAAATGAGTTCTAAGTTTTTAAACTACTTCAAGTAATGTTGGTCAGGTCATTATTTTATTTGCAGTTAGTAACACTTCTTCTAACATCCATATGAAATATGTTTACTTTCTATTTTCATTTATATAGTTAAATATAGGTGCATTAGAGAGCACTTCTGATACTGTACAATTTGGAAAGTCAATGAGAAGAGCAGGAAAATAACATAATCAGGAGTACTTCTGTAGCATTTAGAATTAGCCAAAGGTATATCATCATTTCATTTAAGGCTTAAAAAGCATGCAAACTTCGGGGATGAGGGAGTATCCAGAAGGAGAGAAATATAGATACTTCAGGTTTGATTTCATATGTATAAAGTTGCCCTTACATTGTCCTATTATTTGTGTCTTTCAAGAAGTATATAACATTTTCAATGATAAATAACATATGGATACATAATACCAGCTAATCCTTCTTCAATCCCTTTTACACAGTATTTAAACATGCTGCATTGGATGCTTTTTGCTCAACCTTCCCTGGAATTTGCCCACCCTTTAGGGACATATCTGCTAGGGGAAGTGTTTAATGAATTGCAAATCAGAAACATTTATAATTCAGGAAGAAAGGCACTTCAAGTTTTCCTGAGTAAATTACATGGAAATGGGTCAATTACATAATAAGAACAACAATAGTAACAAAAAGGAGAAACCTTCTCTATCAGGTTGTGATACGAAGTGTCAAAGTGACAAAAGCTAGAAAATTCGAAGATGCAGCACAGGCAAGATACAGCCAAGATACAGACATCAGAGTCTTAAGATTAAATTCCAATTATGTGTCTTCTTTTGCAAAATGACTCTCAGAATTCTTAGTCATCTACTTCTGTGAACTCCCTGTTATTACAGTAACATCAAACCATTGTAAGGAAGGCTGATTCTCCATGACAATTCCATTTTTAACCTGTTAACAAGCTGTTCTACGTTGCAGTTGAATTTCTTTGCCAAATGCGTAGACTGCAGTCTAAGATCTAAGCTGTGATTACAGCTAAAATAAAAATCATGACATAAACACGCTCAATTAAAATGTTGCACAAGTAAAAATTTGAGAAAATTATATCTTGGGTGGAATGATCCTCAGAATAGTTTTCATTGTGTCAATAAAAATGGGAGCAGCCTCTTAAGATTCTAATGCCATAAAGGAGTCCTTCAAAACCTTTATTTTTCTGAAAAGGAGACATTAGATGGGAGATTGCTTTTCCAGAGGCATGGTTGAAGATTATTAAAAGGACGCTATATTAAAAGGATACATGGAGATCATCCTTTCTGCTTAAACAAATGAACAACTTTTCCTTCCTTACACCAGAAAAAGGGAATTCCTCTGCTTCCTCCACTCCTCTCAACTGACAGCAGATTCATTGCTAGGAAGAGCCAGAGAAAACACTAGGAAGTCTTTGGGGTACGGGCTGAGTGGTGAGAGCTGACAACGGAAGTGTGTGTATTGACTTCTTCATAAGAAACTGTTTCTTCATGCAGTACCTCATTGTCCTAGCTTCATGAGGAGCAGTTCTATTTCAAGAAGTACATAATACACATAATGGTCGTCTTCACTCAAATACATTAACTGCTTCTAATATTATAGAGTTGTAGATCAGAATATAGGAAAGAAAAAACGTTTACATGCAATTTGGCAGGAATAGAATGAACCTCAGGAAAAGGGAGAAAGAAGGAAAAGTAACTGCAACAGAATAAAGGAAAAGCAGCATATAAACCTAGAAAAGAAAAGAAAGCGATAAAACTAACCAGAAAAGATACTGATGTACAAAGACAAGAAAACTATGAAATTATTCCACAAAGATAGGGAGTAACTGAAAGTAATGTGCCTGGAAAGCATCAGTCTTCCAGGCAGATGACCAATCTACTCACTTAAAGGAGTCAGTTAAAGAAGGGAAGTGAGTCAGAGGCAATAGTGGATCCTGAGAATAACCTTTTTGGTGAGAGGTTCTGTTTCATTTTTCCTCTTTGCAATCATAAAAAAAGAGAAAGGGGAAAAAAAAGGTAGAAAACTAAAATGGGTTACCTGAGGATTTATAAATAAATGTGGAAATACAGTATGCCATCATATTTCCTTTGCCTTTGACTTACCATATGTATGAATTGAGTAATATTTGCACTGACCTGTTAATCATTGTAACTATATTGATGGGAAGGGATAGTAGCTGATTTAGAAATTTCTATATTAATATTATATATTAATTGTGAATGAAATGTAAAGTTTAGACTACCTTTCACAAACAGACCGGTATAACAAACCAGTGGTCTCTATATGCTTACCGTTATCAATAGGATTTCAAAGACAGCTAGTAACTAATGCTATGTCAGGCAAGTTAAAGACCTAAATATACTTTTTGAGAAGAATGTGATATCTTACTCATCATTCATTCACCTATTAAAACAGATTGCAGTGCTGAAGGCTGTATATGTGACCTATTACTGCATATATAATGGGTATCATTTCTGTTCTGTACAGATGATGAATCAACCTTTAAATCAATTTTTTGCAAAGCTGAGTGGAAAGCAGGCATAAGATAAAAATCTGTCCTTCATCAGTTTCAGATGATACACATACACACACAAATGATGTTGGTTGGATTGGCAAGAAAGCCTTTAGTGTTTACAGTACCATGCTTGGGACACCACTTCTACACTTCAATTACTACAAGTATTTCAAGTGGTCCGCAGGAGTTACCTGCATATGACGTCTCTTCTGGCTGCAAACAGTGTGCCAGAAGCTGAGTCTGATGAGTATGCCAGAATTGGCACATCACCGTATTTTCAACAGGGTATTGCTGCTCTCCTAACAGTGGTACCCTGTGTCTTTGCCTTCTTAACCCCACACATCAGCCCTAGACAGCCACTTACAGACTGTGGCACTGCTGAAGAAAAAGAGCCTGGGTAGTGGTTAAAGCCCATCTCTGAAAACATGCCCAATACATGCCTCTGATGCAAGTATTTTTTGGTACCCGACATGAAGTTGTTCCCCGTCATCGGACTAGATGGAAGATGATCTACTTTTTCTAAGCCATTGGCATTTTTGCAGTCATATAGGGGTTTACTCAGATGATGCATTGGTGAAGTATTTTATAGACTTTCGTAGTTTGTAGATACACAGAAAAATGAAGACGGCAGTACTAGTTAGAGAAAATTAGGAAACAGACACAAAACTGGTTGCCACAAGATACATTAAGGTGTGAGTTTATTTAGTGCATGAGTTACTTAAAGTTGTAGCTCTATGCATACTTTAAATTTTAGGCTAAGGTCTTCCATTTTATCATTTGTATATTAATTTCAGCCATCACAGTTCTCCTTTTTGACAAGCGTTGAGTAGATCGGATGATTGATTTTCAAAAATTTGGAAATGTACCAGCTGAAAAAATTTGGTGGTGCAGAATGGGTTTACCAATAATGCTGTACGTGCTCTGGACACTAAAAGAAGGTTGTAAATTCAGCACCTTTCACAGAAAACAGATTTTTTCAATGGTAAATACATAAGTCAAAGTTTAAAATAGTCAAACTTATTTAAAAAAAAATAAAAATACCTGAAACCTTGTGCACTCAGATTTAGCCTGAAGTAAATTTTTATAGCTAAGTAATAAACAACCCCAAATAGGTTATGTAATAAAAGTGCTGACACCATCTTAACTACATCCTAGAGTTGCAAACAGCAATGCTATAATGAGTCAGACTCATTGTGTCTTTCACAGACACGGTTTCATTTTTAGAAGTACTATACTGCTGATGGCCCACATTTGCATTACATAAACTTTCATGATGAAATATCTTACCATTTCATCTGAAAAGTGTGGAACAAAGATCATTTTTTGTTTAATTAGTTCTGAGTTTGCCTAAAGGCTTTAGGAGCTAGAAATTTTGCAAGCTTGTTTTTACAAATTAGTTGTGAAGTAGAATCTGTCTTTTCTGTTTCTCCATCATGGTAATGTGCTTTGGTCACATTTATCTTTTTTTTTTCCTAATGAGCTGTTTCTGATAGTCAGCTGCTTTTTCTGCTCTATAGTTCACTGAGGGCACCATGTTATCTGCATTATTCATTACTGGAGCTGTGGCATACCTTGGTTAGAATCTAAACACAAAACAGTTTCTAGGCATAACTCTATGTCTTCTATAAAAATCATGAATTATGTAATGCACAAATCTCTCCACAATAACATCACTTCTTTCTCTGGCAAGCGAGTCAGCTATTTTTATTAAATATTGCTCATCTGCCATATGGACTCCAGTATTCAAGTTAATTATGAAACTGAAATATGGCAATACCCTTTGAATCTGTAAAATCATTTTCCAATTAAAACTATCGTAGAACACCACATATAGAAAATAATTTTGTATGATTTTGCACATCAAGAACAAGAGATTTTTTTAATCACCAAAACATTACACAAATACCTGCATTTGTAGGCATTCACAGTGCTCTACATAGAATTAAACATGCCTCAGTGAACAAATTCTATCATTGTTTGACAAAGCCACAGTAGCTGCACCAACTGCAAAACAAACGTCAATAAAGAAATGACTACAAAGCACTTTATTCCTGATTGCTACTTCTACTATTCTTGGATTATTCTTAATGTTACATATGTATGTTGTATTTGGTTGAAATGGGTAGTCTGTGGAAAAATTTTCCAAACTTTTATTTTAGACTTGTTCTATGATTAACATTGCTGAAATTGAGGAATAAATTTATTTTTTTACATATGAACAGGATTACCTGCCTCCAGGAGTAAAATACTTATGTGGTTAGGCAGATATTTGGTATGATGAATTAAAGAAATCCTTCATGATGGCATCTAGCATGCTTCATGCTGAAGCATAAAAGCATGAGATGCAGCACATGGAAAATCAGCGTAAGCAATAGTTGGTAAATAGCTAAATAGTGCTTGTAGTTTTGACATTCTTTCACTGAATCCTGTATATGATTTGGAGTATTTTAATAGTGCTTCTTGATAATAAAAAAGTGGGATTGCCTTCAGAAATTTCCTCCAAAGGGCACTGTTCCTATCATGTGTAAAATGAACTTCACAATTACCAGCTGCATTTCACGTTTGTTGCTGATTGAAAGTGACTGAAGAAGTCATGTCAAAACAAGATTTTGCAACATCCTGGTCACCAAAAATAATGTGCTAATTCAGCATGAAATTGTCTAATGTTTTACTGTGCCCATACAAAACCCTGCATGGGGATCGAGTCCTCACTTTTCAGAAACACCCCCCAGATTGTGAGAAAATACATAGTAATAGTCAAAATTATATTAACACAAAGTTTAATAGTTCATTAGAAACTGAGCTGAGCTTTTTTCCAAGTTGTCCTCACTTGATTGCTTATTCGTAATCGCACAATGAAGGTGTAAAATGTGATGAGCAAGGGGATCACAAGGGAAGGGATGGTGGTTCTGGTACCTTCCAGTGTCAAAAGTGCTTAGTCACTAGTGTCTTAGTCACTTAGGCACTGGTCACTTAGTCACTCTCTCCGTGTTGGGAAAGTTACTGACTGGATGTATTTGTAAACTGGATAATTTTATTTTCCTAAACTGATAACTTCCTTTTCCTGTCTTGGGAAGCCACTGAATAATATCATTCGAAAGTATCTTCTAAGAGACACTCTTGTGAGTGAAGAAAAGCAGAAGGGTCTGATGAAATGAGAGATGTTTGAAATGAAGAAGTACTGCTGATGTAATGCATGTGGTCATTTATAAGCCTTGGCTCTATCTGTCACTTTGATTAAGAGGTACAGGATAAACACGTTTAAATGTGTCTGTAAGACTGCACGCATCATCAAATACTTCTAGTAAGATCCTTAGCACTGTTATTAAAACATTTGATCAATGAAATAGAAAAAAATATACCAAAATATTCTACAAGTGATCCAAAGGCTGAGAGAAATTTTAAATATAGAAAAAGAGGGGTCACTGATGGTGCATGATCCTGTTTGCTTTGGAAACTGAGCATAAATAGATAATATACATTTTAATAATGCTACATATTAACAAAGAAATATGTTTTACAGAAAGTAAACAAGACGTAGTAACAATAGTAGTAGTAACAATGAAAAAGGATTGGCACTATGAGAGATAAGCAGCTGTACTTGATTTCATGTAACAAAAGGCAAATGCAGTACATACGTAAAGGAGATCCTTGGGTCAGCATAGGCAGTTATTTCGCACTGGCCTTACCAGTTAGGAAACGCATTTTTTATTGTCAGCATCCTCACTTAAAGAAGGGTGATATAGTTTGCAAATAGTGCAGAGAAAACACATGTAAATGCTGGTTTAGTGTGGTAAATAGAAGAGGTAGATACTATTTAATGTCTTTATTAAAGATGAGACAAAATGCACCCTCAGCAAGTACGCAGACTTATCTAACTGTGAAGAGCTGACAGTACCCTGGAGGGCAGGGCTGCTATCAAGAGGGACCTCAACAGGCTGAAGAAATGGGCTGACATAAGCCTCATAATGGTAGATGCAAAGTCCTGCACCAGGAATAGAACAAGCCATGCAACAGTACAGGCTGGATGCCAGATGGATAGAAAGTAGCTTTGGGGGGAAGGACATGGAAGATCCCAGTAAACAAGATGATGTACGTGAATCTGTAGTGTGTCCAACCACATACTGTGATGTGTTAGCAAATGTATTGCCAGCAGGTAAAGGGAAGTGGACATCCCTCCCTCTCAGCACTTGCAAGTCTGTGTCTGAAGTATCATGTCCAATTTTGAGCTCCAGCAGAGTGCCGCAAAGATGGTTAAGGTACTGGAGCACATGTTAAGGGGAGGAGAGGTTGAGAGACCATAGTCCAGCTGAGATGGTTAAGGGAGGATCTTATTACTGTCTTTGGCTACATAGCAGAAGGCCATAGAGAAGATGAAGCCAGATTCATCTCGGAAGTGCACAATGATAGGATGAGAAGGATGGGCATAAATTACAACATGGGAAATTTTGAGAAGATATTAGGGAAAAAAATTCAGAAGGAGGCTATCAAAACCTGAAATAGGTGTTCAGAGTAGTCGTGGAATCTCCATCCCTGCAGATCTTCAAAACTCAGCTGCGGCAACCTGGTACAGATTGCTTCTACTTTGAGCTGTGAGATCAGGACAAATAACTCCCATAGGTCATTTCCAACTTAGATTATGCTATGAAATTATTTCAGGACTACGAAACAGACAGTAAAGTTTCTCAAAGGCCCTGTATCTCAGAATTACCACAATATGTAAATACTTACACAATAGATCAAATGTTGACAATTGAAGATGCCTGATCTGAGGAAAGATCCAGACTGTGGATCTGAGGAAAGACCCAGCTTCTGGAAGCTGGAGCTAGATATTCAGTCTAGATGCAACATGCACATTTTTAACAGCACAGACAATTAACTACTAGAACAAATGTTGTGGTGGAGAACCCCATTAATGGAAATCTTTTAAATAAAGAATAGATTTTTTTCTAAAGATATCCTTTTATTCAAATGCGAATTAATTCAGGGAAATCCTATCGTTTCCTATAAATAAGAGATCAGGTTAGGTGATTGCATGGGTTCCTTCTGGCTTTACAGAAAATGTGATCCCCAAGTCCTTTAACATCATAATGTATATGATACACATGTTCCAATTGAGCTCTCAGTTTTTCAAAGTGCTCCCCTGTGGATTGTCTCAGGACAAAGATAAAAGCAAAGAAAACTTTTGACAAGTCTAAATTGGAGCTGTCTCCTCTATCTTTTAATATAAAGGAAAATAATTTATCAAATGGGTAGATCTGAGGTCAGAGACTTTCTAGAAGCTAACAGTACAGATATTCTCCCTAACTCTGAGCCACTGGCATAGTCAGCTATAATTACCAGCAAGGTTATTATGCATCCACAATGACAAGCCTATATTTCTACCAACAAATACTTAAGCTTTAGGGGTATCCTAAATTAGCTTTTTTTATCCCTTGAGACCTTGAGAAGCAGAAAGTACTTTGGCTGATGAATGAAACATCCAGCCCAGAAAAATGTAACAGAAGCAGTGAACGTATTTCTGTTGGAGGACAGGGAGTGACAGACCTATTATGAAAATCTAAATATCATTCTGGACCAAATTCTGCTGAGCATTTGAGCATTTGATATTTGGACTGAAGGCCCAGAATATTTTGGATGCTTAGTATCTCCGTCTCTTGAAATAAGTTTATGAAATTTCTCAGAAAATATAGAATTCAATATAAAGATTGATATGCTAAAATTCTTATTGATTTACTGTCTGTTTACTGACCATTATCTGTCTGTAATAAGGAGTGTGAATTCATCACATAAACACCTTTCACCTTTCACGATCTGACATCCTTTTGTACAGATATTGCCCATACATAGTAATGTATTTTAAGCACTAAGCTGTTAGCATGTTGTGGTAATTATCCAGCACTCCATTCTAACATGAGTAGTGCTATTGTAATAACTTAACTCAGTATGTTTGAGTTATACAGAAAAGTTATTTAATAGACTGGATTTCTTGTTAGGATATTTCTTTCTAGCAGATTGCACATGCAGTGATACAGCCTATGCAACCTGAATTATTTGACAAAGGACTGGTCTGGAAATAGTTGCTGAGGGCCTCTTTCATCTGTTGTAAAATTCAAAAGAGACAGAAATGAAAAAGGGATAAGATTCAAAAAGATTCAATTCAAATGACATGCATCCCTGATTACAAGCAAATGGTTAAAAAATTCATTTGACTGTTTCTTATTTTCTAAATCCAATAAAAACCTATATTAGTAGTTGTGATTAGGATTTTTTTTCCTTCAAGAAAAGAGAAAATGTGTACAACTGATGTAATGTGATGGCAAATAAATAGTACTGCAGGTCCTCCAAGCTGGAACACCCATTGTTAATCTCAGGCATTCCAAAGGGGCCTGCATTATCAGGTCTTTACATTTTGAGCTAATAGAAGCATAATACTAGAGCAAAGCAACAGTGGAAGAATATAGAGTCCCCTGTGGCTGCAATTGAAGCTCTAAAAGCCTGTTTTTCATTTTTAAACTGTTCCTCTGGGCATAGGTAATGTTCAAAGAAGCATTTTAAAGAGAAAATGAAACTTTAAAAGCTTCAAAATGCAGTTGTAGGAAATCCAAGATGTCGTCTGTGACATCTCCTGTCTTATTGATAGTCTTATGGGAAACAGCAGCATTCAGAGCTCCTCTTGCTACATCACAACACTTTAGAAAAGGTTGGCCGTGTCTTTCTAGAGGATCACTGCAACTTTGCAAAATCAAAGTCCTTACTATGAAAAAAAAAAAAAAAAAGAAATGGCTGCTTTGTGTGAGAGAAGTTTATTCCAACTGAAACACTAGAGCTTTTTAAAGAAAAAAAAAAATTGCATTAATACCGAACATATAAAGAAGTGAAAACAGGAAAAACTATCTATTCTAACTTGGAGTGTGATATTCTTACAATGGCAGTAACTATATGCGGTGCATATTCCCAGAGTTGGGTGAAGAGCTGGTGACAGGGACTGCACAATGGCAGACAGATGCCTGGGTGAACATGGACTGGAAGTGGACAGAGATGCAGACAAAACCTTTCAGATTTTACACACTTGTCTGTCTCATGTCTTTGGGAAAAGATGGCAATTCTGATAGAACCTGATTTCTGTCACTAAAACAAAACTGGGGAAAAAGCAAACACTCTTTCAAAACCCTTTAAGATTCATTATGAAGTGATCTTTAACGTCTTTTTCTTCCTAAATAAATCCTAATCTGTACACTAATGCCTATATAACTGTAGGTATGTAAATGAAAGAAGTTAGTCATATATGTTTGAAATTGAAAGTTACCAGTAAAACTGTAAGACTAGGCACAAGGAAATAAGAAGTTGGGAGTCAAAAGCATTTTCTGCAAGGACACACCATTATAGGATAAGAATTTCAAACTGAGATAGAGGGGGCAAATCCTCTGAAATACGTTTATCAGTGAATGACCCTGATCAGCTGTGTTCCATCTGAAGAAGATCATTATTGTAGACGTCAGGCTAGTGCAGGAGACAGGTTAAAAATGGCTTTCAGATTATTGACACTTACTTTTTTATTAAAGTTTATTTACAACTAGGGATAAGAGAACGTAGAGCCAGAATTATGGAACATTTTAAAACTCCAGAGATTATATCTTTGAAAACCTTTGCAAAATTCATAAAGTTTGTATTTCTTGCATTAATCCTATCTGAATTGATGTCTTTCAAATACAGTGCTCTGATTCTTTCAAGTTTTTGTATTTTAATCTATTTTCATTTATGATATACTTTCTTTTGAATTTCTATCAAAGCCCGAGCCTTTCTTGAGCAAAGTATGTGCTTAAAAACTTTGCTAAATAGGGTTAGGATTAAATAAGTGTAATGATTTAAGTTCTCTGTCTAGTCAGGATTTAAAGGCCATACCTAGCATATAGCTGCCTGCCCAAAGGACAGACTCTATTGGAATTACATTTTTAAACTTATAGCTCACCAGCAACTATTTCCTGTTCCTTTATAAATCATAACAGAGACTGATGATAGATGCCTAAAGATGTGCATACAATTAAAATGCATCTTTGTATTCCTGAAGGGAAATTCGGCAATATTCTCTAATCAATTGCAAAAAATTTCTTTTAGTCTGTGAAGCTCCAACTCCTTGAATGTAAAGCTTGCCTTAGGAGAGAAAGTGAAGTGTACTTACGCATAGACTGAGCTCTAAGAAATGGAAAAGAACATTGGTGATGGTTGGCTACTTGCAATAGCAAATTAAAAAGGAAAGTTCTACATACTGATTTCTAGTGGATTTCCTCTGCCAGCTGCAGCTGAGAGCTATGTCCCAAACTTTTTTTTCATCAATAGAAATTCAATAGAAGAAAAGTCCAGGTGCAGACACATTTCTGTTCTGAAGAGCTGATGTAAGAATATATAAATTTTTTGATAGTTTCTGAAGGCTGTTTAGAGCTAATGATGGAAATAAAAGATAATTCAAAATCAGATGTATAATTCAATACTACTAATCATAATAATTAATTTACATCACTGCCCTCATCCTGAGCTGTTCTGTTGAGCCTCGTTTTGAAATACATAATGCTATTTTATAACTTGCATACACTTTTGTCTAAAGATATGAAAATATGAAGTAAGCAAGCAAGTTGTCCACTGGGGCTTGGAATGATGAAGCAAACAACTTTTTGAAAAAATCTTCAATCAGTTACAAATATGGAAAGAAGCTATCAAGTCTGTCAAAAAATGTTATAATGCAGACAGGCAAGAAGATTCAGAGTATGTCTGTTTATGGTCCATATTTCAGTTTTCAGAGCCCTGTGCATATAATGGTCTGAAGTTGCATCGGGGGAGGTTTAGATTAGATATTAGGAAGAATTACTTTACTGAAAGAGTGGTCAGGCCCTGGAACAGCCTGCCCAGGGGGGTGGTTGAGTCACCATCCCTAGAGGTATTTAAGAGATGTCTAGATTTGGCTTTTCAGGGCATGCTCTAGTGGCAGAGATTGTAGGTTGTTTGTTTGTGGGGTGGTTTGTTGGGTTTTTTTGGCTTTTTTTTTTTTTTTTTTGGTGTGTGTATGGTTGGACTCTATGATCTCAAAGGCCCTTTCCAACCATGAAGATTCTATGATTTTACGATCGAGACAAGATTCTATGTTCCTAGACAAGACACCTAACTTCTTTACATTTCTGTGTCATTTCCATGATGAATGTGGATTCTCCATTCAAAGCACACATGTAACTGCAAGAACTAATAATGATATTTGCAAATACTGAAAGAATAAATAACTAACTCTGTAACTGTTAGGACAAGTCTTCACTGAGTTCTAGTTTCTGTGCTCCTTCTTTTGGAAGGCAGTTCCAGAAACACATTATTCTAATAGTTTTGGACTGTCTCATTTCCAGTTAAATGCATTTACAGTCATCACCATTTTTTCCTCGTGACAGCATTGTCCTTTACCTTACAATATCACTGCTCAATATTT
The DNA here is from genome assembly GCF_964199755.1 of Larus michahellis. NCBI lineage: Eukaryota > Metazoa > Chordata > Aves > Charadriiformes > Laridae > Larus > Larus michahellis. The sequence goes on along the minus strand of NC_133903.1, from coordinate 43,237,250 downwards.
ACTCCTGCAATGTGTTTTTTAGACAGCGATCATATGTGCTCACAGACTTCAGTTGTTTTGCTCAGCTAAACAATTCAGACTCCTTAAATATCTTCTTGCAAAACAGGCTCCCCAGTCCCTTGATCATCCTTGCAGCCTCGCTCTGTACTTTTTCACATTTAAGGTGGCTTTTCTTGGACCTTGGTAACGCTACAGAGCCCAGTGTTCAGATTATGTCTCCTCAGGTTCTAATGCTACAGCAACAATACCTCAATAGCTCTGGAAACTGAGCTCCACCAATTGGATTTTCCTGGAGCTTGTTGATGTAAGACCATCAGCGGAGATATTCCAAAGGGTAGAGAATGAGAAGGTAGAAAAGAAAAATTCTAATACATTTATAATGTTAGAGAGATGTTTTATCACTACCTTTACATACAAGAATCCTCAATAGGGATAGTTCGGCATCATTGCTTAAGTCATACCTGAGGGGGGCTTATGATTTTACTTTTAGAATTTGAAGAAACAAAGTCTAAAACATTTTGTTTCAAAATATGTGGCAGGGCCTAGATGCTATTTTTTGTTCCTGTCCCATCTCAGTGGGACTTAGTTATTGTTAGTCTTGAGACTGTAGTCTAATAAATATAACTTTGAAAACTCAAAAATTCAGATTTAATTTCAGATCAACTTTGTAGTCTTCCATTGTAGTGAAAGAAATGTTCAACACGTGAATTTAAAAGGAGAATCCACGTGAGAAGAAAAAAAAGGGAATAAAAAATTCCGACACTCATTTCAGTGGGTTTACTTTCTCAGGAAGAAAATCTTTTTATTCTGTTATGGACAGAAAGACACAGTAGTAATGTCGAACAGGCCCATACACAGTGATTCAGTATCTGATAAATCATAGCTGTCTGCGGCAGACAAGTATTTTTAAAGAAATATAGTATACAACACGTGGCATGATAGGTAAACTTAGAAATTATCTTTTGATACTGAATCCTTGATTAAATCAATGGTTAAAGAAGGACATATTGCAGCTCTTGGGTCACAGCAATATTAATTTATTTTTTTCTTAAAAAACACAATGTTCTGTTCACAAATGCTGGAATTCACTGACACATTATCTAATGATCAGTCTTTTAAGACAAGCCTCTCTCAATGCAGTACATTAAATGATGCATCTGAGACCAGGACATTTTTTGCACAGAGCTGAAGGGAATACTCTTGATCCATTTCAAGCATCACTTGACACATTTCAGAATCATAGAAGAGGCAGTTGAGTTCTGAACTTTCTGAGCTCATGCCTCCTATCAAATGAGAAGATGGAACTATATTTTTTTTTCTTGCATATTTTTTGTAACCCACCAACTGTTTAGCTTATCTGGTCGGGCACACAAATCAATATTTTTTATGATGATAACATATCCACCGTGTTCTGTGGATATTATCTTTGCTCTTTTTTTTAAAAAAAAAAACCTTCAATTTCAGCATGTTTTTGCCTTAAGCAGACTCCTTTTATTAATTTCATTGATTTTCATGTGTTTTTTTTTAAAGCTCTCAATTGCAGAATCTTTTTTGGAGAGCACTGTTTGTTTATTTGCTTCGTAAACTAGGTGGTGAGCATAGATATTGTGGCAATAAGAGTCAAGAAGACTTTGCTAATGTACTGGCTCGGCAGTGAACAGAAACTGCATTTGAGCTGCTGAGGGGCAGATCTTCAGCTTGCATAAATTGTCAGAGTTCCATTGATATCAGTGTTACAATGATAACTTATAACATCTGAGGCTTTGCCCCTTGAGCCTGAGATGAATTCAGTGATGCCATCATCTAAAATTGCTATTATTTTATATTTAAAAATTGTTTTTCTCAGTTGTCCTACTACCTGAAATTTATTGATTATTTTCTATCTACATCATGTCATGCATCTAGCATTATTTCCTACACTGTAGCTCTTCCTTGTCATCTTGCTGCTGCCAGGTTTTCAGCCTACTTAGAAGTATACACAGAACCAAGACTATTACATACCTATATTCCGCTTTGTTTTGCATCATTTCTTAGTCTTTTAACTTATTTTTTAGTTTTACTTGGCTGCTAATCACAAGGTTAGGTGTATTGTGTATCCTCAAGTTGCACATTACTAAATATCGGGGGCAGGTCAGGATGAGGGAAGAACAAAGGACTTCTTTCGGATCTGACAAAGCCATTAAGGGATCTTTTGTGAGGGGTCCTTCTGTTACCGAGTGTATTTCTCTTCACAGCTATCATTCAGTCTTGTGAATCACGCAGATGCCCATGACCAGAAGATACGGGACTCTGACATCTAACAGATTTCATTAAACAGCCTGGAGGACTTCTTTGTTATTCAAACCACGAGGTGAAAGACTAGTAGCAAACCACCTGCCCACCAGTCACAGACACCTTCAAGTGACAATGGGCTGGAGTCAAAGGCTGCAGATACTGAATGGCCCATGTGGTTTCAGGAGAGTGCTTTCACAAGTTAATAACTGCCCAAACCAAGCCCTCTGAAAGCTATATGCCATTTCAAGGATTTCTCTAAAAGCAAGGATTTCTGAGAGCTGTTTCATTTTGGACACTTAAAATGCATTTCAGATATTAAAAACAGATTTGCAACTCACCAGAATGGATTGCATTGAATGAAACAAGTTGAAATTAAAAACGCAAACAGCTTTCTCAGTATTTTCTCACTAAAATTTCAAAAATAGCAACATATTTGAACAGATTCTTTTGGAAGAATAACACTAACCAAAAAGCTAATTATTTTTAATTAACAGTGCTCTTAATTGTTGCTTTATCTGCCTTTGAAGGGTAACAAATTATTCTTGTATCAATGAAGACAGACTGAATGAAGTGTTTAGAGTAGAATTCAGCCAGTAGTAAAATATTACTCGAAGACTTAGCAGTGTTTTAAAAGTGATCAACTGACTTTTTTACATATTCTTCTAAACGCCACATCACTACACATGAAAATACATTTCTAGAAATACTAGAAATAAGTGTCTGATCCTGAAAATAAGTAGGCATGCAAATAAATAACCGTACTTAATGTGAACCGAGGTTAGTAGAATTAGTCATGAGTATGGTTGTTCTAGTGCATGTATGGAGAAGCAACTGGGTGGTGCATGAAATAGGCAGCATTATTGCATGATTCAGGGGAAAAAAATCTATTGCTTTGTCTAACTATGTGATCAGACATGCCTATAATTTCCCATTGAAAAAAATCAATTATGTGGATTCAAGTGTTGTTTTAGTGCAACATGTTTATCTGCACTATGCTCACTGATACTGAACAGACATAGTTGTGAAAGCACTCATTTCTATTAGAAACCTCAACCTAAACACCACTGCCTGCTATATTAGTACAATTCTTCAATAAGAATTGACAATAGATTGATTAAAGCAAACTTAAATTTGTGCAATTTGCTGTGTATATTCCCAAAATTATTGCATTATCAGAGTATCTTCAAAGACTGTGTATTTCTCACAAAGATAAAGAATTTATAATACCATCTGTAACAATGACATCTGCACTGAAATATATATAGCAATTGTAATAATAGCTTCAGATTAATGCAATACCTGGAGGTTAGCTACCAACAAAGATAATGGAGGTTGGCATATATGAGGTCAGCAGTTCTTCCACTTTTATCAGGCAAAAATGCCCACTTGCCTTGATCATTACTTATAATTATATTTTAAATTTAGAGAATGTTGCCATGGTTAATTGTAGTATTTAATCATCAAACCCCTATGTTTTAATATTTAAAAAGCAAAAAAATAAATAATGTACCAGCAAAACTAGTTTAAAAATCAAAAACAAAGATGAGGTTTTCCTTTCATTAACTGAAATCATCTAAGCTCTTTTATCCCTTTCTTCCCACCGCAATAAAAGACGACCTGAGCCCCCTTTGAAACCAGCACAGTGTGATCTGAAGAATGAAAAAATGTTGATTGACTGGCACTGCATGCAATAATTTGAAATGAGCATAATCTTTTCAGGTAAAAATGGAACAGTGCGCTGTTGATATATGTATGAATGTGGTCCCTCCCCACTGCCTAGGGCAGGCAGCACAGTGGAGATGGTCTCTAACAATGGCCTGGCAAATATGACAGAATCATTTTTTTCACACAGTTTTCAGCTAATCTGTAATGGCAGACTCACACCACTACATTTTCTGCAGCTCTGCTAGACCTGCTGCTGCTTCTGCAGCTATGTGGCTTGTCCCCAGTGCTTTGCTCCCGGAGTCCTGGGGGATGCAGTTTTCGTGGGACATACAGCACCACGCTGGAGCATCCTGGGCTCCAGTCCCAGCTGCCAGCTGGTTCCCTGACGGTGCCTACGGCAGAGTGTGTCATTGTAGGCATCGCTGAGAGATGCTGCTGCAGCTGCTGTATTTTGGTAGCAGTACAAGTTTTAGATTTAACCGTCCTGGACACTTTCATGTTTCCTCCCGTATTAATATTACAGAAAAATAATCTGAAGGCCAGGGCCAGACACAGGCAAGATCCCCTACGTGGATTGTATGGCTGTGCCTGTGGCTCCAGCAGCTGCAGCAGCTTTTATGTGGATCTTAAAACCTGGAAAGAGGGCTGTAGATTTAGCTTTTTCTATCTGTGTTTCACTAGCTCTGTATTTTTAGGTCTCACTCTTGCTAGCTTGAAACAAGAGGGAAGGCTTCATGAGTCTTGCATTTTGGAAGGGTGATGTTGGTTATTTTTTCTATTTGAAATCCCTTTGCTATAGGTCATTTCCTCAAAATCCCAGACATAACATTCATCTTTACCCATAGGGTCAAACAAAAGAAAGAGCTGAGAACGGGAATGGCTGTTCTATTTACGCATTCAGTCACTGAAATTATTGCATGTGACACAATCCTTTAGGTCTATGGAATATCAGACTTTTCTTTCACAGAGGTTCACTGTTGTGCTGTAGAAACAATACAGTTTTCTTTGCTGTAAAAAATGGTGCTTGATTTGAACCAAAATATATATTATTTTCATTTTCAGCGAAGCAAGTTTAAGAACTGCTTGAATAAATGAGTCTTAACACAATATTTCATTTGAAAATAAACATAAAAATAGACACAACGAAAGTACTATTTCCACAATATTGTGAATTTGAAAAATTAAATATTTCATGTAGAAACTATAAAAATACTTTGTTACTTCTTGCATTTTTAAATTCTTTTCATAGCTGAAAGGTTTCAAAATCAACTTGGATTTGCAAAACCTTTCTTAAACTCAGAAGTTTGATGTGGAATTTTTTTCTCAGCTCAGTCAATTTTTGCTTGTAACAGTAGAAAATTGACTGGCACAGCCCCAAGCCCTTTCTTTTCATTCTCTTTTTCCAATTAAATTTCCAGGTTTTGATTTTATGTTTTTGCACGCTAATGTTAGGTTTCCAGAATAATTTAAGCAGTTTCTAAATAACATATTATCTTACTCATTGCTACTTATGTTCTTGCACGTTGTATTTTATCCTCTTTTCGGTTTTTGACTTCTCTGTTATGCATATGTGCTGTTTCACTCCTGTGTAGCTGTTTTACATCCTCTTTCAGTATAGCTGATTTATTATAATGTAACTATAAAAATTGCTATTTGAAAACACGGACATGGATATATCTTAGAGGGAAATAACACAGCAGGTTAGTTAGATAGAGGCACAATACAAAAAGCATTATGCTAAAGTAAGGGGGAGCTTTTTTCAGCAACATCTGACTCTGACTCTGTCACTTAGGTATGAACCAGTAGCCAAACCAGAGAGAACATTTCTTGCAAGAAAAACATGATTTCATGACAGGGAAGATGTTTGTTCTGCTGAACTCTGTAATGCTTATGACATAACAGGGAAATTGTGTTTCACCAGTCTCAATCAATGCTATTCTCTTTAAGGGCCTCCAGTCTTACCCTTGGCAAAGATTTCATTGCAATTAATCTATTTAAACAGAGCCACTGAGAGTTTTCTTTGTCATAGAACTTCAGGAACAGCCCTTAAGGCAGCTCTCTGAGAGCCAAAGGATACTAATTTCACTACACAGCAGCATATTTCAATTACAGTATAATTAAACCAAATGTTGAAGCCGTATCTGAGAATTGCTGTGATGGAAAGCTGAATTTCAAATTGCAGATTGAAAGTTAGAGTAGAGTTTTGAGCTCAAGTCTGTACTACACTATGCAAAGCTGCATTGGCTGCTGACGGAATCTGTATGTGGAGCAGCTGCCTGAAGAGATCTCTGTCTTATTTTTGTGAAAGCAGTCAACAAATCCCATCAAACTTCTAATGAGTTCTCGAAGCAGCAATTGAGCAACACACCACTAATGGATTTAGAACCTATGAGCTACCATATTTCATCTTCCTGCAGCAGAGCCTGCTAATAGACATGAAGAGAATGGAAATAGCCTCAAAGATCCACCAGTGCATTTTTTTCCACGGGGCTGGGAAAGTTTATGCAGTCAGAGCTCTTGTGTATTTGTCAATTGCTTTAACAAGCATACTGCTACATTTTATAACTGAAATATAATTCAATATCAAGCTATCAAAATGGCATTAAACATATACCAATTTAGCTAAGATAACTTTTTTAATAATGCAGTTATATTCTGATTTTCTTCACTTGCAGTTATTAAAATAATGTTGATGACCTATCTAACTGATTACATCTGACACAAAAATACAGTTCCACAAAAATCTGGAACAATGTTGTATACCATAAAAAGATATTCTGGGCACTACGTCACCAAATATATTTTTAAAAGATAATCCAATTAATATGTAAGTATAATTGAACATGTAATTCATTTACAGAAGTATTTAATGGACTTAGAATCAATGAACTTTTAATAGTGAGTAGAAATAAATTATTGCATCCTTACTGTCAAAGCAGTTTCAGGTTTTGTATTCATCCTCTGTTAAGCCTTTTAGCTTATTTCAGTTTTTAAATCACACACAGTACAGCTTTAGGGGCCTGCGTCTCTGTGATTTATAATACAAAGGAACAATTATTTCTGCAGGTAAAATTGTGCTTTTTGAAAAAGGTAAGATAAACAGATGTGCCTAAAGCATCCTTAGAAAATCATGGAGAAATGGCTAAATGTATTACAAATAGCAATAATAATAAAAAAATACAGCCATTAACTGTCTAAAGTACTCTGTGTACATTTGTGTGTCTACCTATACGATTCAAGTGGCTATAAAAAACCTGAGAACAGAAAGCCAAAACCTTTTGGATAATCCCTTAAGCCCCCAAACAATAAACAGGAACAGGTTCTGACATGTAATTTATCAAGCTGTGAAGTTTCTATTCTTATGAACAAAAACCTAGTAAAACAAAAATAAATGAATAATGTGAGCACAGTCTTGGGAAAAGTTAGATTTCTGTAAAAAAAAAAAGCTTTAGCATCCTTTCTTCAAGTCCAACAATCAAGGCATTTGCATTAGACCAATAGACAAAAAGATGTTTTAAATGCAAGCAGATGAACATAGAAAAAAATCTTCGTCTAAATTCCTTGAATTTCCAAGAACTTCTGGAAGAAGAAAAGTTTTCTGTTTTGACCTGACATTTCATTCGGCAAAGGTTTGAAAGCATTAATATCTACTTGTTTGTATGCATCAGAAAAAAGCCTGTAGCATTCCAGAGTGGGAACACTATATTAACTACATTCTAAACACCCTGAAATATCACAGGATTGGAAAGAAAGAGGTTGCTAACACTTTCCAGCAGATTATTTTTCTACAGTCTGTGTGAGTCTTCACCATGCTCAGTATATCACCTTGATGGTATTTATGCTATTCCTTGCTAAAAAAAAAAAAAAGAATCACAGGAACGTTTGTCCTATGTTATTAATTGTTATATACTCAGCTGGAATGAAACATAGTATAGCCCAGCTTCCAAGTTCTTTTTTACAAAAGCTTTCAAGGACCATTCTTTCTGCCCGAATAAACACACTTCATAGTTCGCAGGAATTTGTGTCTCCAGTGTCTTTTACTTTGTGCGTGTGTGGAAGGAGTTGTTTATTTATTTGTTTATTTGCTTGTTGTGTGCATACAGACCCTGAAGGCCATGTGAAGAATGCAATATTTGCACCTGTGCTTCAGATTTAGAGTGGTTTCTCCCCCCATTTCTGATTTTCACACTAAAACTACTCAAGTTAATTTCCTTGCAAGAAAAATATGCAATTTGGTTTTGTCTCAGAGAAAAGTGTTCTAACAACTTCTGGTTTGTTCAAGAGAAAACCTAAGATGTGTGATTTTAATGATGGCTAATACTTCAGAAGTAATCACTTTTTTGTTGCTTTTGCACATGTTCTAAATTATATTCAACTTTTTGACTCAAAATGGAAAGGAAGAGGCCTTGCCTCATAGCTCTAAAGGAAGGTTTTCTTTAGGTTCTTAAGTGTCAGTGGCATATTATAAAAGATTTTACTGATGAAGGTTCCTGTCACAGAGTTTTGACTGATTATCATTATGTGACATGCCACCTCTCTCAGCTAATTTTCAAAGTATGTGTTTTGGTCTTCTGCTGATTTTGCCCCAGTGGTGCTGAAAGTCGCTTTCTTAGATTTTCTGTTTATGAAAAGTGGGTTTGTTCTGATTGTGACCTTCGTGCTAAGGCCGTATTTATATAACTCTTTCCCCTCCTGCCTTCTGAAGTCAGTTGCGTTGTGGTCACACGATCTTCCAGCCGCAGCCAAGGGACTCCTTTCACAGTCAGCAATGACATGTCTTCTGAGAATTGCGCGTTTCTCTGCACAATTAGAGCTTCAAATAGTTTGTGTCACATCAAGCCAAGGCATGTGACAGCTGTCATTCAGGAATACGCTTTCTGACAAAGAGAGATGTATAACCTCACAGATCATGCAGTCTTTATTATTTCTATTTAATTATCCTCCAGTGGGAAATAATAACTGCAGTTTTCCTTATGCTTTATTTTGGTGCAAGGTTGAAGCTTTTAATCACATGTACATTTCTGGCTTCCTTAAAACAGGGTGTTTTTTTTCCTGCTTGTTCCCAATTTTTGCAGCCTCAGGGTAAACTCTGCACTTTCCATTATTAATTTAGACAGTTACAATTTCCTAGCAAAATAATTAGTCAACATGTGGCAAACTTTTGTAATAAACTAGATATAAAATGAATAATTAAGGTCTTGTTAAATCAATAACATCGATCTAGACTTCTCTTGAAATCAAATTGTAAGACAGCAATTTCTTCTGACTTCTGAATTCTGCATCTGAGAACGGAAGACTGACATTTGATTTTTATTTGTCAGATATTGAACTTTAAATACTTGTATTTTCTGTCATTTAAATTTTCTTAAAACTTGGACAGTGAAACAAATCTACATATTTAATTTGCTGTATTTTTTGGTGAAGATATAAAAAGCAAAGGCAAGGCAGTGAGTTGAGAAGGAGCAGATTTTGTGGATGCACTGTCAGAAAACAGCTTCTGATTCTCTAATGTCAGCCTCAGATCACCAACATACCCAACCTTTTGGGTGTCTTTGGCACCTTTTTAGACGTGAAGTTCTTAGGGTTGTGTTTAAGACAACAAATTAAGACACTGAAATATAATCTGCTGTTTTCCAGTTGCAGTTGCAGCTGCTGACACGTTCTTGGCACTGTTGCTGCTCTCTTGTTGAAGAATTGTTCCCAAGAGGAAATGACATTTAATTGTAGGCTAGGGTTACCTGAGCCTTGTTTGATACATTCGATCTGCCTGCTAACTGAATACATTCTTTTATAACTTCTTGAAGGATTTAATGACAACAGGAGTTTGTTCATTAGCATGAAAATTGCAGTTTTGTCTTTGTGAAATCAAGGCATTCTTTGAAATTCACTAATACCAGTCTGCCTTATCTTCAAGCAGAACAAGTTCATACACCTGTAAGTGTTCCTCTTGGGGATGTTATTTTTTCACACCAGAACAATGGTAACTGATCATTGGTGTGTATGCAGTTAAAGAGCATATCTAAAATCAACGAAAAGTTACATGACCCTTGTAGCAAATACAAATTTGTCTTGATAGCCAGTGGAAGCTGTTGGGCATCCACTGCAAGGTCACAGATGCTGTCACCTCGCTAGGGACCTTGGTGAAAGAAATAAAATTATAAACATGAAAATCTGTCATTAAATCTTAGCTATATTTTTAAGTCGACTGAAGTGGAAAATACTTCAAGAATATACTCTTTTAATAATCCAAAAGAATAGAAAACGATGACTTCTATCTTCAGCTGTCCGTGCCAAGTGTCATTAATGCCTGCATTTACCAGTGGAAGCATCGCCCAGAGCATATAGACTTACTAAAGGGGCAAATGCCAGAATAATTCTCCAACCACCTGCTTGCCTGGGACTGGCGTAGGAAATGTGGCCAAACCTGCACTCTGCCCTGAGATTACTGGTTACCGTAATGGCTGTTTGGCACAATTAGTAGCCAAAGTAATTTGGAAAAGCATTCAGACTTCTCTATCTGATGCCAAGAATCTGGCCCAACACATATCTGGAGTAAGACTGGAAGTGTGAAGGTGACGCACAGCTAACTTTGAAGCCTACTGTCAAGTTGAGCTGTGTGTATGTCAGCAGCTGATAACCAGACCCTCTATCAACCTTGTATACTCAACACAAACAAATATTCCTCTTCTGCAGGTGGTTATGGTTGGAAGGAAATTAATCATATTCAAAGACTTAATTACTTAAATACTATATTCTTCATTTTATCTGTAAAGATTAGAACTCTTCTGTGCTAGGGTTAGAGAAATTAATCTGAATTGAAAAACTAACCCCAGAGCATATATGCTACAATAGCCCTTTGAATGTTGAGGTCTGGTCACAGAAGTAATGCACCATTAAAAAGTAAGAGTTCACAGTAAATGTTTTAAGAAAAAATTGGAAACTGTATCTTTTTTTATGGACAGTTTATAATTTTACGTACTAAGATCTGAGAAATCTTTCTTCCCTAAAATCAATGCCAACACCATCTTTGTGAGTTAAATATCCATCTACCACAACGTTCCCTAATTGTGTAGCTCTGGTTACACAACTTTTCTTCCACTTGTGCGTGGGGTACAGACTCCCTCCTTGATTTGCAATCTGTAAATTTCATATTCATGTTATAACAGGAGCAGTTCCACCTCCAACACTGTAATGCCCTAGAATGAGGACGTACGCTTCAGCATTTCACTTGTATTTGTATTGCAGAATGTAGTGCCTGAATGGGAACTCTTCTCAAAAGCTAAGTAAAAATAAAGTTCTTAATGCATTCCAACCTCAGCAGATGATGGACACTATTCAGCTCTGTGTTAGCAGGAAAACTTATGTCAATAGTTTCCCGATTTGGAATCTTGGTGGGTAACAGTATTCATTTTTAATTGGAAAGAAAATCAGTTGGCTGGTTTTCTAAAAGAAATTACTGAAGAAAAATACAAGACTTTTCCTCTAACAAGGCCCTAACTGAAAGCACCATTTCTACCTTTTCATATACAAATTGGTAGGAGGTGATTCACTAGTCAAGAATTTAAAACCTGAATAACACCATCCCTTTCTGCCACCAGACTGGCTTTTAATGTATTAGTCAAATGCTTATTTATGAATGTGATGCTTAGCATTGTGGTATTCTTACAAAGGAAATGTTTTATGAGTTGTAGAATATATAGTACCATCCCTAATTAGCTATGTACTATTTCCCTAGTTTGCTGTTATTATGTTATACACATGTATGTCTCATGCATGAGAATAAGAACTGAAATTCATCTCTGCCAGGGTGTGCGTATAGATATACACATATGTATATATATGCATATATATTTATGTATACATATATACCTATGTATACATTTTGAAAACTGTATAAGTAATACACAGACTTCAGCTGAGATTTTATAACAATTCTTGGTGGAATATGTCTCCAGTGGCAATCACTTTGAGAGGTTACAGGGTCAGTACAAATCAAAGATACAGAGGTTAAGAACAGGAAATAAGACTGAACAATTGTTCAAAGAGTATCCTAAGGTGATGGAACGGTTTATGTGGTAGCATACAACAATATTAATGGTGCCATTACATTGTCCTATTAAAGGCATAAAACACAGTAGCCACTGTAAAGCAGAATAATATCATCTGTTTTTTTACTGAAAGGATTTACTCAACAATTACGATAAAAATGTACTTGAAAAAGATATCTCTGTCCTATGCGAGCAATAAAAAATTTAGATAGTTCACTCATCCAGCATCGTCCTTAGGAACAGCTCAAACTCTTGGCAACATAAACTATCCCCATTTCCTAGAGAGTAGGAAATGTCTTTATTTCGCAGAAGAAGAAACTGAGGAATGAGTGAAAGCTGATGTCTTCAAATTTGATAATTTAAAATGAAGGACTTACTTTGGTAATCAAACACCTTCTTCATTTTTGTAGGTTTTTTAATGCACTGACCATCATCTTTTCTGACAAAGTTTGTAATGTGGAGATATATTTTTTTTTTTCCTTCTTTATGATTTTAAAGAACAGACAACCAGTGAATATATATATGTATTTAAACGGTGTATATATATATATATAAAAAGATATACTTTTCAAAAAAGCACCTGGTAATTGCTTGCAAATCAGGTATTATTTTGAGGTTGACAGTTCACTAAGATTTAAAAAGTGATTAAGTATTAATTCAAATAATTAATTATATCAGGTAATGCACCAGATATGTAATACAGCACTCACTTTCTAGGACATCAGATTAACTGGAGGAGACTAGAGACAGTTTCCCTGTTGTGCTGTGGTATTTCATTATGCAATTTTGTTCACCTTTCTCTAAAAGGGAAGACCACATATTTATTTACAAGTGTAAAGATAACTGAGGAGGAGAATTGCATGAGGGTTATTGATTGCATTATTTCTATCTTATCATTCTAAACTGAATAGTTGTATTCCTTCATTATTATATTTCACGTTGTCTGTGTCTCTAAGACATTTGCATTCCAAGAATGTGTTTCTGAAGAGTATCCTTAAAATAGACATGCTTTCCCAATTTTTGAAGAAAAATCTTTGAGTTTTTTTCAGTTTCAAACCATGATAATGTGGGTGTGCTTTTCAGAAGATATATGTGGCTAGCAAGACAACAGGTCCATACAAGAATAATTAAATTAAAGCTGCGAAATTTGTATTGAGAGCTTCAGTTTCTCAAACAGAATTTTATCTAGATTTGGGAGTATTGTAACACATGTATACAAAAGGAGTCAGGCAGAGTTGGAAACGCATAGATATTTTTAGTGCATCATTATAATTTCAATAACATTTGTATCACTTTCAGTGGTAGTACCATCATATATCAAGTACAGAAGCAAAAGCAAGGCTATCAGTCTCACTCAAAATTCAAGCCTTGAATACAGCACATAGATCAGGATGTAAACTTACTTCTCGTAATACATAGTGAAATAGCAAATGCATCAGCAGAAGAATAGATGAATATTGAGAAACCAGTCTTTACATATTAGTAAACAATTGTTTATTATTTGCTCAATGGTTCTTAACCATATTCATGACTTGGGTGTCTCTATTGAAAGAAGATATGGGGGACAGAGAGGAAGAAGGCAGGAAAGTGGCTTGTTTCTCTTTCCTTTTTCTGTCTTTCTGAGTCTCCTCTCTTGTTTCCTTTGATTCACTTCCCTACCTCAACCCATTTCTCAACCACTTCATAATGAGTTCATAAGAGGTTCGTAACCCAGTGGATAATGCACTACATTGCTAACGTGGTTTTTCCTATCCTTTTACAAGAAAATTCACCCGCTTTGTCACTGTTTAATGTTTCACGGCTGCAATATCTTTATTTCCAATGTCGCTGAATGCAACCATGACCAATCATCAGCAACCAGAAGACTGTTACTTTATTTACCCAACCATTTACTTACTCTCTTTGCTCCTTTTCTCCATTCTCCTGCATATGAACTAGTTCACTTTCCCAGCTGTTACTGTCTGTCTGCATTGTACCTATTCTCATGTGGCAACTTAACTCTCTGATTGTCAGTTCACATTTTCAGATGAGCTTTCTTGGTATTGGAATACTATAATCTCCCTCTGATCAGACCAGATACCACGTATATATAAACAAGCACCTTTATTCCTTTTCCCATGCAACCAACTATATTTAGATGTAATTAATTAGAAATTTTTTCAATACAAATGCATAACTTTCCCTCATTTTACTTTTTTTTTGTGTTGTTGTTCACTGAAAATTTACAACCATGCAACTCTTCAGTAAGGCCATCGCCTGCCTTGCTGTTTTCTAACCTTTTTTGTCTCTTCCATCCTATAGTGTTACCCCTGTTCATAAGAAATATTACAATAATAATTGCAATAATCACAGAGGTAAGTATTTAGTATGTAAATGCCATGATCAAAATTATGGCATAGATGAAATGCCATAGATCAAAATTGCTACCCGCCACAGCATCTCTTCCAGAGAAGACCGCTGCTGACTACACCAGGACTGCTGCTAATGACCTTTCCGCTCCCTTTTGCTGTGGGGAGGACAAATGACTTAATTTTGTGACATTTGGCTAAACGTCTGAGTAATGAAGTAGTATGAGGTGAAAAACTTCATTCATTTTAAGTGAAACAATGCTTGGCAGCATGGCAAGTTTGGATACTTATGGTCTGTGGAGAATCAAATACATACAATTGATATGCTCCTCAATTAAATTGTGGCAGGTGAAAGTTTCTCACAATACTACTTACACTGTAAGCTTCATATCTGAAGCTAAACTTTACACACCAGATAAAATGCGAATGTTAACTAGACTTAATAGAAGCCTAGCTGTTTGGCTAGCCATGCTTCCAGGACAAGTGAGAAACTCAGGGGATGGCAAACACAAGAGAGGAAGAGGAGGTCTGTACAGATGTTTGAAATGTGTGCTGCTGTGTCTGCTTTCCAGTGAACGTTTCATCTCAGTCCACTGCGGAGCAGCTGTTGTGCACAGCATGCCCCACATTGGGATCTTACTCGTCTACACCTCAGTGCCTCTGGCTGGTACCAGGCTACATACCATTCCTTAGAAGTGTGATGGAGTGTGTGGAGTGTGGGGCAGCCAGGGACCAGGGCATGTTGTGGAGAGCCACCTTCCTACGTTCGGGGCACGATTGGTGTGTCTGCACTGGGGCATGACCAGGCTGTCTGGTCTGGAATGAGCACTTTGGGTCAGAGCACACAACACCGCTGCCCCACAGTGTGCACATAGCTCTCAGTTGCTCAGACTGCTGGTGACACAAAATCTTTATACCAAAGACATTAATTTAAATAATTTTCTGTGAGTGATTCATTTTAACTTGGAGCCAGATAGTACTGATGTTTGCAAGATGGCCTTATTAGATGCTATTTATTTCTGCATTGGAAGGAACAATGTGGACTGAAGTCACAAAAAGAATTACAAAACCTAATTTATGGTTTGCTCCAACTGGAATCCGCATTTCTTCCAGGCAGACAGACTTTTTTGTTGTTGTTGTTATTAGCTTAATGAGGAGCATAGTCTTATTTCATCTCCTTTGGAACTCACTTCTTACAGCTCGGTCAGTTTGTTTTCATAATGCTGGGTCTCATCCAGCTGGATTTGGGCCCATTCAGGCATCATATTGCTCAACTAGTTTTATGGCAGTTTATGGGTCTTACAGTTAAAAGTGCCACCTCTTCTTTAGGCACTATAATTTATGATACTTAACTTGTTAACGTGGCTTCTAAATGTGCCATCATTCATCCTCTTAAGAATACAGCAACACAAAACACCACTAATGTATACCTATCCATATGCACACTCACATATTCGGTATTTGTATTTTGACTAGTGTGCTTTGCAGTATTTTGAAAGTTTATTCAGCTGCATGAAGCTGGGCAGAGGGTGTTCTCTATAAAATTGTCTTTCCCTTTATGGATGTTTAATCCAAAATTCTTCTACCAGAATCGTCCTTGACTCTTTCTTGCTACCAGATGCTTATCACTAGGGAAAAAGAAGTCTCTTAGCTGCACTCATATAAACCTTAACTGAAGGTGTAACTTAATGCAAAATTTGGCCCTTAATGCTTAATTCTCTTTCTTGGCTCTAAATACCTAGTTGCTCCCAGGTCTCTCATCTGATTCCCAGTTATTTCGCTTTCACACACATTTTCTCTCTTCCTCCAGGGCTTTCTCTTTTCTAGGCCACCTCCTCTAAATACTGTTTTCTAATTCTTGACTCTTGTCCTCATCATCATGACTTGTCCCCACCAGACCTGACTGAACAGCATTCTGCACAACCGTGATTTAAGAGAACGAAGCACTAGGGACTGTAATTACTGGTGTTCTCAGCATGTTGAGATGTGCTGGCACGTGTCCTGGCAGCCCCTAAAACGGTTAACCCACTACATACATGCCGTACAATTTAAGCAACTTAGATCACAGGCAGAGTCTGTCAAACAACTAATTTGCATAACTAATTTGAATAACCAGGATATTTGATTAAATATGAAATGTACACAGAGTATTTTCTATTTTAAAAAATAAAAGATTAAGACATTCTCTCAAATGTCAAGGAGAGT
Source organism: Larus michahellis (assembly GCF_964199755.1). Lineage (NCBI taxonomy): Eukaryota > Metazoa > Chordata > Aves > Charadriiformes > Laridae > Larus > Larus michahellis. The sequence goes on along the minus strand of NC_133903.1, from coordinate 43,220,710 downwards.
TTCACATCAGGGACAGAGGTACATTAGCAAACTGTGCAGAGACATTTACAAAGCAGCAGTTATTCACACTAAAGCTATGAGAATATGCCTCAAATAAAACTGTATGTGATATAAATGACACGTATCAGGAAAAAAAGAAAGAAACCTCTTAAGCAGTGCATAGGTGTGAGCAGAAAACACTTAAAGATTGTGAGGAAACCTGTGCTGGTTTTGTTCGAATGACTTAACTTAGATTGTACACAATCTGGATCAGGGCAAATACTAGTGATAACTTTAAAAGAATATACTTTAGTAAAATTACGTCTAAAGGACATAAGAAGAACATATCAGTAAAACAAAAATGTATAGAAACAGCAGTCTTTACTCCGAATTGTTTTGCCTAAGTGGTGTCAAGATATGATCCATAAGTGAATGACAAGGATAGAAATAGGAGAGAATATAAAAAAATAGGAGATAAGGCTGTGATTTACTGAGGCTATGTATAAATTGATTGAGAAGGGTACTTTTGAGATTTCAGGTCCAAATTTTGATATTAAAATAACCCTTCAAGATATACATCACCACAATGAACTCTGTGTATAGATTATGCTGGAAAGGATAACCATCAAACCAGGACAGAAAACAGCTGCAGTGGGAGTCCTGCTTGGACACGATTCTGGGCAATGGAGGAACCTGTTGGGCACCCATCTCTTAATACAGAAACAGCCCAAGTGACTGCAATTTTGTCCATATTATCCTGTTTCTGTTAATATTTTTCAGTTCTTGTGATATTATCCCATGCAAATCAACTTGAATTAATGTTTTCAAGCAAAAATCTCATGAGAGACATTATTAAATATTCTAAGAAAATATCCAAAATATATTTACTGAGCTTCTTTCAACTATTTAGCATGGATACTTTATTAAATAGCAACAGTCTGCTTAGTGCTGGAAGCATATAACACTGTTAGATGATCCTCTACCTCAAGAATCTTGAGATAGCAGTGCCCCAGTATTTGCTCATTTATATACTATTAATGTCTAGGGATTGTTGAAACAGTGTCTCAGTTACAGAGAAAAATATGTATGTCACTTTGTAGCAGGAATAATCTACAAAAACTATTTTATAATCTTGGAATTTAAGTAATAAAATATCCGAAGAACAGATGAAGTTAACCTAACCTGCAGCAAGGTTGTAATTCTTCATTCTGTTTGTCTCCTTTCCATCAGATCTTGGTTTTCAGTTAAAGTATAACATTTAACAGCTGGTTCATCACCAGTTCATGAGAATGCCTGATCAGCTCCCCCCTACATATTAGAAAATTAACTTAATCTGCTTGAGCACTCAGTGAACAGGCAAGAAATAAGTCAAACAAATAGGTTAACCCAAGCAGCACTGTATTGTCACACCTATTTTCAGCTAGCTGATCTGTCAGTCTATTTTAGGCTGATGAGAGGAAGGAGCCCTTACCAGCTTCATAGGAAACTCCAATTCTTTGAGCCCCCTTTGCTACTAGGTTCTTCTGTATAAGCCACTACTGTCACCTCCTTAATAACTTCCGTTCCGTAACAGGGAAACAATTATATGCAGGATTTGCACACGGTCGTTAGAGAAGAAAGATTTTCCAGACAGTCTTGTTGCCCCTGAATTTCTGAAGCAGGAGATACTGAAGAGCTAGCATGTCAACAAGCAACTGAGCTCTTCAGGTCTGCATTTCACTATATAAGTGCCATACATCCCTCCGCTTCCTGACACAACTATATTTTTAACAAATTGACCCAAATTTTCTATGCATGCGATGTAAACCGAACATATTTAAGCCTGATGTTGTCTTTCAGCACTTCTCTTTACCTAATACAGATTGTGAGCTCTTATCAGGCTTTCAAAGGGAATGGGCCTTTTAGGCTTATGCATGCAATAGGCTTCTTCACCATGTGTAAAAAGGCTGCTAATTTCTGTTCAGTTCAGTCAGACCTTTCCAACTAGGGAGTATTGACAGTTAACAAGTACAATGTAGCCAGCAAAATTATGTAGCTAGAAAAGTACAGTATCTAACACTCTAAAAGCTCATATATTCTAACTTCATGTATGTATGGCTTGCAGCATAGTTAACATTTCAATTTTGAATCTCTTTAGCTCTGTAGATACTTTCTGCTGGTTCCTCTAGAGATGTGTTCTGTATTAATTCAGGGACAGCCGTATCAGTGATTCCCTGGTGGAGAACTCTCTGTTGGACTAAAGGTCTGTGTAACCAAGACAATTCTGAAAGAGTATTTTTATTTACAGAAATGCTTTGTTTGCCTGATCGGAGCTTGTAATTGCTTATGGTAATCTTTTAGAAGTTTTAATAGGGAACAGTATATTTTTTACAAACATTTGGAACAACCCAAACATTTTAGGTAAGCTCGCTCTTAGGCATGCTTCAGAATATTTCTACAGCTCACATTGAGGGGGAGGTTCTCTTTTCATTTACTGTGTAATATACCCAGAAGTCATATGGGATCATGCAGACATTACAATAGCTTTACACATTTGTACAGAAACCTCATATTTGTGGTAGTGGCAATTGTTTGGGGCTTGTAATAATGAATTTTTAACTTTAAACTTGGGTGGCTATGAACACTCTTACATTTGCTGAAAGAAAAAAATCGAAAGAATGACAAAATGTTCTATATTCTTCTAATATGCCCTCATTCTTTTTACTTTAAAAGAGTCCTTCTTTTTAGAACTGAGATTACAATAGGGGCAGAGATTAGGTTACTGGCTGTAATGCTATGGACTGAATACCTACAGGGCAATTTACAAAAAGGCTGGAGTAAACTTGTTAACCTCTGCCTGCCAAAGTGTACACACAGGACAATGACTTGTGTTATGGAACAACACAAATGATGAGATTGGACCAGGAAATTTACAGACGACCAGAACCGTTAGGTCAGTTTTCCATCCTGAGCTTATTGAACAAACATAGGAGACTTCTGTTTTTCCAAGGGGACCTAGAGGGTCTAGTCTGCCAGCAACTGGATCTCAGACAGCCAGGCAGTTCCTTTCTCCCCTCTGCACTTGCCATATGAGTAGAAGTAGTACTTAACTGCTTTGTGCTTGGTGAAGAAGATAACTGACTTGTTTGAAAAGGAGATCTATTAAACTGCTAGAATGAAACTGGAATATTACATACACCTATAAAGACTTTTGAATTTACTGTCGTATTGAATACGGATTTACACACAGTCCTTGGATGCCACTTCTACATGCTATACCTTCAGTGCATCCTGCACTACTCTGTTGATTCTTAAACAGTGGGATCCCAATAAATAATGATCAGATGGATATCATGAAAATTGATTTTTCTTATATTTATTAGCATACTGAAACTAAATAGACTATAAATATTTTAATGAGTATATTTTATACAAGTGTGGCTTTCAATAAATTTTAGATTTTTTTATTCCTATTTTGCCTTTTATTGACACACAAAGAAATTCATTTGATTCTTGAACAATAAATTTATAAAACTTAGTGTTTATATGCATATTTCAGTGTTGGCTGAGATTGTCAGAAGTAACAGCTAATCTTCTTTATGTAGCGGGGTGCTGAGTAGGCTTAAAAGTCCTTTGCTTCCAGAATGCAATGTAATTATAAGACGTGATTACAACTGATTATAATCAATCAGCATAGTCTTAAGTGTAATTTATATTGCTGCAGCTGTGGTTAGATGAAATCATCATATAAAATACAATTTCTCCAAGATATGTAAAATTATTTGAACAAACCCAAATACAGTAAACTCATAATGCCATAAATATAGAGTAAATGATGCCAATTACATAATAGTTTAGGGCTGTGTGTATCACAAAATAAGTTTTCCCTCACAGAGGATATTCCTGATTTGAGACACAAAATTGTCCTTTTGTTATAGTGACAGGACAAACTTTCTAGCCTTCTGAACTCTTTCTTACACCACCTGTCACATATAATGTGTCGCTACCAGCACCAGAACTACCATGGACAGTAAGAGCTCTTTTGAAACAATAATAGAAACTAGGTATAGGGCTTTAGAGAACAACATGTTTTAGTAGGATAACTCCCATGCTAGCTGTCAAAAACCGTTGAGTTCTCATTGCAGATGTGCCAAATGGCTTTGTTTGTTTTCTTACCCACCATCTATAAGTCCACGTTGTAGCTGGGAAGCATGACTGCAGATAGGTATCAGCCAGCTTTGCTGCAGCTGGTCTGGAGGGCCCCAGCAGTGACCCAGGGCTGAGCAGGAGTCAGGGCTTGCTGCAAAGGGCTGGTGCTCCCATGGGCCAGCCAGCACAACTCACCATGGCTCTGCTTTAATCCAAACCCAAGCAACTTTTCAGTATCTGTATTTCGGTTGTGTTTCTGATATTGCTGAGAGTTAACGTCAGTTTTGCAGTCTGCAAAGCAGCAGTAAACAATACTTAGTGCCTTTGTTAGGACCATGTGTTCAGGGATAATGGAACGGTTTCTCAGTTCTTTCATTTTTCCACACAATTTCATGTCAAAGAAAATCTCACCAAAGAATGTCTTGTCTGGCAATCTGAGATTAGAAAAACTACAGCAGTCTAGACTGATCAGAATATACACACACACACACACAAAAAGAAAAGAAGCCAATTTACTGTTCTTTTTAAAGATACAGCTTCAGCTTTTGTCTTTAACGTCAGGGGAAGGTAATCAACAGTTTCCTCCCAAAAATGCCATAGTATGAAATTTATAATAACTTAAACAACTGGTGCTCAGAATAAAGCTCTTCTCTGTTAGCTCCTAAGATTCTGCATTCTTGCCTGGAAGCCCCTTTGCCCAGTTTACTGAGAATCTGAAATAAACATGGTATTTTCTGTTTATAACATGAAACCTGATTCAGATCTGCCTAAACCAAAGTATACTTCTCCCAAAATTTTCTCAACTGAAAGGAAAATGCATCTGTTCCCACTTGAAAAAAAACCAACCAAACAACAAACCAAACTGAACAACCCCCCCCAAAACCCTGTGGCTTCTAGTAGGAGATATTTTATTGCTCACTTTCCTCCAGAACTAGTGTGTCATGACATCAGTATAAAATTTAATGAGTGGCACCCTACAGCAGTAGGTTAGTTAAAACAGAATCTAACCCGTTTTTAACATTGAGGATTTTTATGTTTTACGTATGAGCTTCAAATTTCCCTAGCAATTAACTTCCTTAGAAATAAATTGATATTCTTGCAATTATGATACATCATTAAGATTCTGTACCCTAATTTTTTATGGTTAATGAAGGCTCATTGAAAAGAGTTTACAAAAATGTGTGCTTAATAATCTGGAAACTGAGCCTATTTAACCCATATATGTCTTAACAGAAGAACAAAGGGTCTGTGAATCATAAAAATGTATAAAATTGTATAAAAATGTATTGTTTATATATAGATCATTTTTTAAACTAGTCAAATAATTCAGCAGCTGGTAGTATGTTTCGTCTGTATTTCTGTTGATGCTCTCACTGTACCCATAAGTTGTTTATTGACATCTTTAGTTCATGGACTTGATCCTTACAATGAATTCCCGTGACGCTAAATAATTTTACTTTGAAACTTAGTGATTGCTTTAAATCTTCGCTATTCTATTTTGATTTGTTCATAATACTTCTCAGAGCAGTATCTGAGAATGACCAGTAGTGTATCGAGGAGCATAAAAAATATCTGTTTGACATGTTTGTTGTTAAGATCATAAATATTAGAGAAAAACAGATACAAAATTAGAAGGTAGGTCCCTAACCTATGACAAATTTTATCAAAACATATATAGTCCATCAAAAAACAACAAAAGCCAAAGAACTGAGGATGTTAGCTGACATTGAAAGAATTAATCCATGTGTTTAAATATGAATGGTCTGTACCCAAATGGTATTTTTCATTCAGATGAAGTATTATTCTACATTCCACAAATTTCATGATCGCCAGCCCCCGTATGATTGTATTTTAAAATAGTTTTAATCTAAATATTTTTTAACCTGCCATTTTCAAACTCAAATGCCTCACTATGTTTTTTTTTAATTTAACTACACAGTACCAAATATGGCATAATTTCAACATCTAAATTTGAGTGTTCTTCAAATTTCCAGTTATAAAAGTTGTTTTTCTTATTCAGTAATGAGTCTGCATTTGAGCCAAGCAGCTGCATATGAAGGCTGCCAGAGTTGCTCTTCACACACTTTTTGGTTAGCTGACTTTAAATTACTTTAGGTACGGAAAAATCTATTTTACTGCTTTAAAAGGGGAGGTCAGTATGATGTCAGCCAATAGTCAGAACCCTTATATATGAAATTGTTTTTTGATGCTTTGCATTTTTAATATTTATGGGTTTATATTTAAGATATTTACTTTGATAAGAGCCTAAACAGGAAAATTCAAAAATTTCTCTCATTTATTGTGAAAGCTAATTTAGCTATTGCAAATCTCTTTACCTGCCATTTTAAAACAAATTCTGGTCAAATTAAAGAACTTTAAAGTACATACTGTTCCCACATGACTTTCCTACTCAAAATGATCTCATAGGACCCCAAAAATACAGCAGTTTTTGAACCAGATGCTACCTTTAAGCATGTTCTTTTCAGCAAGGGAGCACAAGTACATGCTAAGGCCAAATTGTCAAAGTTCTGTAGGCAGTTAAGAATGCACATAGGCTGCTAAGAGCACCTTCAAGAGCAGATGGCAGGCAGGGTGCAGGAGCAGACATGGGTCCACTACTGATAACAATGGTCAAAATAAGGATAAAGGACATATGGCCATAGCCTACTTATTTCACTTTGCCTATTTGGATCTTCAGTTATCTAAATACCTTTTAAATCTAATATCAAGAGATGCATTGCTGGATTGGAGCGGGATGTATCTCTTGACTATCAGTACTCAAATATTTATCAAAATTGAGTCAAGAAGTACCATTCACTACATCTATTTGTAAATATTCAACTGGGGACATATTTATTAAATGTACTCACTAAGCTGCTAGTTTTTCCAAAAAAATAGCCCAAGTTAATCTTTAAATAATTTAACTGATCTCAAATATGGACTTGCCTGCTGTAATTATAATAATGACATAAAATAGATTATTTCCCTTTAAGCATTAATATTCTGAGTGCAAGTCACAAGTTAACGTGACTGCAGTAGGTGGTTGGTGAATTTTAGGCTTAATATACCTCACTTACTAAGAAGTAATAAATGCCTAATAATAAAATTCACAGTGAATTATTTCAGAAGTTTTTTTGCCTAAATCAACACAAAATATTAGAAAACAGATACTTCTGTTGTTTAAAAAGGATAAATGACAAAACAATGAAACAACAACGGAGAAGAACAATGTAATTTTAGAATTGTTGAAATACTCTTAGCTAAAAGTACATCTTCAGTTATCTTAAAACAATTCCTATTTATCCATAATAGGGTCAGAACCTCCTACTTATTAATTATATTAAAAATCCCTTAATTATCTTTCACTCAATTATCTGAACAGTTTCAATGTCCAGCATGACATTTAGATAATGAACATAGCATTTTAACGGTATCAGTAATACCCACATGGATTTATTTAGCGTGTGCTTAAATTTCTAATTTTCAGGGGGTTTTAGAACCTTAAAATCAGCAGGAGGTATGCATTATCAGTATCGCCTAAACCAGAAGTAGAAGGAAGTTTTCAAAGCGTAATAGTTAAATTCTCGTAACCAGTTTGTAGACCAGTAGACCTTATATTAAAATGTGAGGAGCCAGATACAAAGTCCATTTGCATTGACCCAGACTTCTGTTAAACATCATAACATTTAGGTCAGCCCTTCACACCCAATTATCTTCAGAAAACTGATCAAGAGCAGAAATTATAAAAGTCCTAGTTTCCTTAATGCATCATCTTTATTTTTGTTCCCAAGAACTGCTAACCAGTAGGAATTCTATGAGCACCTTAGATTTTGATTAACCCATATGCAGTAAACTCTGTGATAATCAATACTCCAGCTCACAATTCTACATGTAAATCTGAAGTCATGCGCCATTGAATTAATTGTGAAGTTGTATAGTTGCAAAGGTCTTTCCTGGTGAAGAAGACTGCAGATCAGTGGGCTTGTTGTTGATTTCGATAGTTATGCATAATGTGTGTCCAACAAATGTAAAATAAAAAATAATCCTCATATTTCAATATGTGCAGATAACTAATGAAATGCTTGTAAATGTTTCAGTGATTGAAAGTTTTAAAGGAAACATTAAAAAAATAAAATATTTTAAATTATGGGAATATTTTTAAAAAAATAAAAACATTTTAAAATACGGGAAAACATACAGATTATTATGCAAATATGTGGCATACAATGTGTTGTAATTTCAGAGAAGTGCCAACACTTCAAAGATTTAGTAAAATACTATTTTATTAGTTTAAAATACTATTTTCTCATTTAATTATAAATTAGTGTGATTTTTTTATCATTACTCTGTTTCATCCAGAGTACCACAATACTTAACACATGAGAACTTAACCAATAGTTCTGTTTTCTTCAAAGGACCTGTTCTGATATCATGGTTGGTGGGGACACAAAACAATGAAACTAGAAACATGACATTTCTCTCAGCAGCATAATGGTGAATTGTGCTCATTATCTTAGTTTTGAGCTTGATGACAGTTATTTTATGCCAATAATCAGCTAAAGTTAAGAAAATCCACTCGTCATGATTTTCATGGCATAAAAGCAGAATTGCGAATTCCAGAAATGGGTATCTTCATCTCCTCTGCCAAATGTGGAAAATTAAGAGACTTGGTCAATTAATTTAATTTTCTGTATTTACTTCTTTTTTTAGAAATACTCCATGTAAATGTTAAACTTCATCTTTTCTAGTTTAAACATTAGTTTATTAAGTTTGTCTAGTACTTATAAGCCCTCTCTACGGTTATTTAGGATTGGTACCAGTCTTATGACTTACATACATGATTATTAGATATCTAAAAGAGATGTCAATGATCAGTAAGAAAATTTACATTGTTAGACCACTAATTCACATCAAGAATGAAAAAGAGGGAAAGTTAGACAAAAAGACTCTTAACATATGTGTTGTTGGTCATCAGACGTGCCTATTGCTAAACCAAAGAAATGATACAATGAAAAACATGGCAATCTGATTTTAAGAATATAGTAATCAAAAGGATTATTCTGAAACTTTGAGTTGTAAGAAGGTGTAAAAACGTGATGCCTCACACAGGTATAATGCAGTCCAGATTTATAGATGAGGATCTGTACATTTTTAATATACATTTAAATTAATTTGATTTTTTTTAAGTACATATATGAAAACATAGGCAAATAGAAGTAGATTTTTGTATCCTTTGTATTTAACTTTAATTTTAATTAAAAAAATTCATATCAGGAAGTCCGATTATATTTAAAACAATGTTGAAAAATATGGTGCTTTACAAAAAATAAAAGTAACCCACTGTGTGGTATTTTCCAAACAGTCAGTATTTTTTCTGCAAGTTCCTCTATTCCTTATTATAAAGGTCTTTTTCCAAAGTGCATGAATCATGGGATATAATGTAAAATTTGACTTCCATTTCTTTGTAATTAAAGCATTGTCTGCCATCGTCACCATGATGGACTGGTGACTGCTTTATTTACAGTGCAAACAGCCCTAAATCCTCAAGCCATAAGATTGAACAAAAACAGAATTAAAAAGCGGTTGGGGGAGATATTACTTAACCTAGGGAGGCAATGCCACTTCAAAACATATTCAGACCAGACTAACTCCATGTTTAGTTTATCTGTCTTACATAATTAAGTGTATAAAGCAGTTTTGTTTTCATGTACATGAGTATGAAGATGATGGGTGATGATAATTGAGGTCATAAAAGGCTTTCCATTCCACTGCTGTTTTATAGTTCAGACAAGTGTAACAGTCACAGTTAAACTTTCCACTCAAAGGTGTTTGACCAGTGATACTAATTTATCTTGAGGAGCATCTTCAGATTATTTATGATTATTTGTTATTTGCAACACATCAACAGTGGAATGCTACAAATATAGCAACTTTTCTCTTTGTGTATGTAGTCTTAATTACTATGATGAGTTTTCTCTACAAATCAAACTCAAAGATGCGTAGCCTTCATTCCTGTCTTTTCCATGCTCTAGTGTTTGTTGATAACAATTAAACAACTGATGCGTAGCTACATATTTCCCTAAATCCCAAACTGCAAATGTGACAAGTGCATGTAACTTCTTAGTCTATTTTTCCTTCCTTGTACAAGAAGTGTTTCCCACCAAACACTAAGGCTCCTCACCAGCCCTTTAAATTCAAATCAAATTGTTATTTTCTGAACTGTAGCAACTTATTTTTAAAAGAAGTATTTTTGAGCTCCTTCAAAATGATTCATGAGCATCTTTCACTAAATACGAACATTTGCTTTTAAGTCTCTTCAAACACTACAACTTTACCACCCCTTGTAAGAAGAAAGAAAGAAAAAAACCTGAACTTTGTAATTTCATATAAAACAAATCTAAAAATACCTGTAGATTTTAAATCAGATAGATAGACTGATTTGTGTGAGGAGCTGGTTGTACATGGCCTAATTCTCTGTAATGTTTGTTTCCAGTTATTTCCTAACAAGTATCTTTTCCGTCAACTATTCACTTGCAATAAAAGTTCTTGAAGACTGTTTTCCACAAATGTAGATCTTTAAGCACCAAAAGTATCATAGATTCTCTTATATGAAGGATGTGGTTACCACTTCCACTTCATAGCTGGCTTCCTTGTTTCATTTACAGCCACCATCCAATACACAAACATGGTATAATGGAGGATAAATAACACGTTGATTGCATTTCACTTCCTAATTAATCTTCAGCCGGTGATGGGCATTCCCATGAACATGTTTTCCATGCTTTCCTGAAGAATGTAGACAAGCATTGGATGGCATAGCTGGAAGAGTCACTGGAAGGTTGGGGAAGACAACATTAAACTCCCAGTGTGTCCCTAGATTTCGTGTAAAAGCGGCAAGCTAAGGGAGGCTGTTTTATCTGCAAATTCATGGGGCTTAAATCAGATGAAAGCCTTTAAAAAAGCTGTGGATTAAGATGAAAGGAATAAGTAAGAATGAAAAATAGTAATGCAGTAAGAACGGAAGTATAGTATTAGCAAATTAGTTATTTCTACCTATGGTTCTTAGGAACTTCTCTATTCTCAACTCTTTTCTCTGTTGAGGAGCTCAGTTTTTCTCTAAACCACAAACAACTTTTGAAGTGAAGCATCGTCTTCACTTTATGGCTGCCAACTCGTACATTGTTGCAAAAGTATAGGCCAGCTTGCTCCCCTGAGGTGGAACCGTTTTATAGCCCAGTGTGCTGAATATTTATTACTGAGCTAAATTATTTTGTGGAAAGGCTTCAGATTAACTCTTTATGTTAACGCTACATTTAGGAATAGTGGAAATCTACATCAGAGTGTACATTCAGGCATGATAATTTATTTTAATCCCCATACCAACCATATTAGGAGATTTTGTTTCAGCAGCTTTCTTGTCTGAAAATGAACAGCACTGAGGTCAGTAATTGCTGGAGTAGCAGAAGGTTTCTGAATCTTAGGGTATCAAATGAAGGCTTTGCATGACAGAGGATATAGATCATGAGAAAAATGAAATGAGAAGATTTTTTTTTTGCTTTTTGAGGGAAGCTTGTATCATTTAAGGTGGTTTTGTCTATAGAGTAATTCTGGAACATCAATTTGATGTCTCAGAGCTCTCTGTTTAAAGACTGGCACCGTCTGTTTGAAGATGTCTGAGGCTGTAGTCATTAATTTTAAGGAAGATAGCATTTGAAAAGATATGGCTGGTGAAACTGAATTAAAGCTCTATTACTAGTTATTCAGAAAACAGCCTGAGTCAAATGTGTAATCAAACCTTCATTTCAGCATTGTAGGTAGTGACAAGATTTATGTTTTTTTAAATATGTAACATTTCTACAGGATTATCCTGCTTTTTTTTTTTCTTGAAAAGATCCTCCTGACTCACGTCTTCCTCCTGCTCTGCTAAGGGGTGGCCATCTCTCTGCTAGGCGCTGACTGGAAAGCAACGTGAAAAAAGGACAGGCTTTTCAGAAGGACAGCTTAAGAGCGCAGCACTGTGAAAGGGGTGTTGAAAAATCAAGTTTGCTAAGGAAGCAGCCTTTCTTTGCCCTCTGTCATTTGTGGCACAAATCTGTTTACAGGAGGTATCAAGAATAAATTGAAGGGATGGAGACATTGAGTTCCATTTCTGAGCTACTAATGGTGAAGAATTTTTGACTTCCATGCTTGTGCTTAGTTAAATATTTGAATCATACTAATCCTCATTATTTCGATTAAAATTAAATTTGCTATTGCATGGATTACCTTTTAGTTCCCTTATTTATGTAATTTGAAATGAAATAATTTGTTATTTAAGAAGTCACTAAAGAGAAGAGAAATGTTTCATTTATATAGGTCTGGAACAATGAAAATTCTGGTAAAAAATTAACTTTGTACTGATTGTACCCACTTGTGCTATTATCTGTATTGCTACTTCTACTTCCGTAATACCACCCAGTCCTAAAATAAGACATAGCCAAACAATATGCTTATTGTCATTATACTTTGAATTTCTAAAAGTGAAACATTGCTGTGCAGGGTATGTGATTCTTTGATAATGCCTCTTACTTTAACAGCAAATTTGTCCTGGCTAATCAGCAAATCCAGCAGGATGACTTCTTTATAAAAGAAAAAAAAAAAAACAAAAATTGAAACTCTCTCTCCTCTGTGTATCTATAGGAAATGCATTACTGATGCTCATAAAACTATGCACTAGATAACAGTGTTGTTCTATGGTAGAATTCTGTTAAAAAACCAGAGTTGTCAGGGAGAAATGGATTTAAAGGATATGGCTTAAATATTAAATATAAAACCATTTTGTATCTGCTTCCCTAACAATAAGTGGTTGGATTGGAATGAACAGTAAAGAGTAACAGTGAATGGTAAACAAATATCAACTGAGAAGACTAATTCAAGTACCAAGCCAAAGATAGTCCCTTCTCATAATTTCTGAAAGGTGTGATTATTTCACATTATGATATATTCTGTATCTTCTCTATATATTTTATACGTATTTTATACATATATAATATAAAATACATATTTCTGTGATTATATCCTATTGTTGGAATTCTAGGTTGAGGCTACATACTGAGGCTTATCTGGGGAGGGGAGGTGTCAGAATGTCTCTATTCTTCACCTGTGACCTGAAAGAAATTAATTGTTGTCATGAAGAAGGCTGAGTTTGTAAAAATACGCAATTACAATTCAGTATTTCTCTTTACTGGACAGCTTAGTTGATTTCTGATTATTTTATGTTTTCTTTTAACTCTTAAATATTACTTCTGAACTAAGCTGCTTATGTGCATTTGGACATCTAGTTCATTATACTTTTTCCCAGACCAGGTGAATTTGAAGTGATCATACATATTTGAACACAGAAGATCCTATGAGAACATGAGCTAGTATTACATGAATGAGGATAGCAGAGTGCACTAAAAACACAAGCATTTCTCAATGATGAATGCTTCCAAAATGTAAACAACTTCTCACAGAGACCAGTCCCGCAGCCTCCTCACCCCACTACCTAAACCTTGCCACATACACCCAATACAATATTGCATACACAAATCTCACTTGATAGTAAGAGGAAGATAAAAACATGCATGGCAGATATCAGTCATACCAATTCATGTTCCGATGGAACGTTATTGAAAGTGATAGTAATTAGAACATTATGAAAAGTAAACTAGAATAGAAAATTAGCCAGTGTAGATTTATCTTCTTGGTTAGACACATGCACTGACATAACTTCTTTTTAAATTTTCTCGGACTTCTTACATGTAACTGCAGGTGAGAAAAAAAATCAGGATGTTACTGTATCCATATATGTCATGTGAAAAAAAAGACAGATAGATGAGTTGAAACAAGTTTTCACCTAGGTTGTGCTGTTTCTTTTCTATATATTTTGTCTATTTGTTGGGTTTTTAATCTTTCCCATCTTTTGGAACAGAGACCTTTTTCAGTGTTCGTATGTTATCTGCTTTACCATGCATGTGACTAAAACGTGCACATAAATACCTAAAGTCTTAATGCCTTAGCCAAAGCAATATTAATGTTTAAAAGATCACTACATGTACAAAATGGCGCAAAGCTTTAGATAATTGTGTTCATGATGCAGAGTGGGATAACGAAGCCAATAATTTTTTTATCTCTTTTTTTTTGTGCGTGTTTTTTATGATTAGGTTGCTGCAATTCATGGGCTTGTCATCTACCTTCCAGATTCAATACATAGTCCCCAAGAAAGTGGAAAAAGAGCAGATGGTAACAATTGGCCCCTGCAAGCAGGTAGGCAATTCAATGAGAGTATACGTAGTTTTTGTGAATACACTTCAACACAAACTCAGAGCTTTTGTGGTCTTTGAAATGCCTGAAAAGAGAAGGACTGCAGAAGAAAGACGCTGTAAGCCACAGTCACCTGAGATGGACCAGGCATTTAAGAAATGCGACCCCTGACCAAAGAGGTAATCCCTATTTCCCAGGTGTCAAGGACAAAAAAAATCAAAAAAGAAGCAAAAATTGTGCTCTTATAAACTCAGGAAACAAAAATTAACAAGTAGGGTGAATTGTTTTATGTTGATTACTGAATGTAATGTTTTAATTTTTGACCCTCAAAAGAGAGGTATAGCAAAGACTGGCAATTTTTTAAATTTTAGCATAAAATGCATCATATATCATCATGCACACATTTTTATAGATATATTTCCTTGTAAATAACTGTAGACGAATAATGGTGCTATCTTGCTCTGAAAATGAAAAATCTTACTGGGGCTGTAATTCAGACTCTGGTTTAAGAATATGCTCTAGTGGCTGTCTGGGGTGTTTAGAGGTCATGCATTTAGTGGCCAGCTTTGACCACTGATTCTAATGCAAACAAAACAGCAAGATGCATTACTAGCAACCCCTTTTGCTACTCTGACAGTTGATTTTCCAGCAGACATACTTAAGTAAAATAAAAGTAATTTTACTGCCCCTGACACAGTTCAAATTATCAATGGAGTGTTTTTAGCCCTCAAACAATGTCCTATCAATAGAATATACTAACCACAAGTCTTAAAATATTTGAAAAGTCATTGAGGCTGTATCTTATAAAATTTTAATGTGAAATGTGCTGTCACATATTTTGTTTAGATTAACATTGATCTAAATTGCAAAATAGCATAGACAGTAAAATATAATTTGTATTTATGTTAATTTAATTTATTTAAAAACACTGAAGCTTACGGGACAGAATCAGCGTGGGTAGAAAAGCAAATTACCCGAGATGAAAAAGAAAAACATTCAGCATTTAAAATGTTAAGAAAAAAAGACAGAACACATTGGTGCTTCTTATTATTTTTGGATAAGATACCATTTCAAAGGAAACATCAAAATACCTCTATGGGCTAGTATGCTAAGGTAAGATGACGGCTGCTCTTGATTTCTAATGCCTGAAGTCAGGTCAGGAATACCAGCTGTGATAAATTGTAAAGCAAGTATGTATAGTTTGACAAGCCAAGCAAGGATTTGCTTTCTGGAGTGTTTTAAATCTTTTGTTCTTTAGTTCTGTCCCTCAAAATCTCAAAGTTAGCTAAACAGAGCCCAAGATCAGGCGTGGGGATTGTAGCAACACTAGAGCTCGTGCTGCACTTTGTGTGCACGTTATTCTCATCCTAAATCTTTAGCTGCTGAAGCTAAGCAGAAACTGTTGAAAACCATAATCCTGATTAGGGAGGAGGAATATGAATGCAGCTCAGCAGTAACACTGTATTACCAGTAACTAAAACATGCTTTTCTCTCAAAAATGTTTTTAATATCTGCAGATAGATTACAATAATTACAGTCTATTAAGATTCTTTTATTATTTAAATCTTGCACTATGATAAAAGAATAGAGTCATTAAATGTAATTATGAAGAATTTAGATAAAGAAATTATTCGGAAGATATGTGTTTCTGAGAACAAAAACAGTAGTTTGTCTGAGTATTTTCCATATAAAAAGAAAGCATTTGTGTTATTACTATATTTACTCGTGTACTACATTATTGTTATTGCCAGTATTATTTTTAATTCTGTAATGTAATGGTACCTTTTCCTTTTGAAAGGACAATACATTAGGAAAGATGGCTTCTAAAAAGTTTAAAGTTTTCAAAATACATATATAGTTGCACTTAAAGAATATCTATCTCATCTTCTTGTGGGAGATCTGTAGAACCATATGCAAGGTATTGTTTGCTGTGTTAACCACATCTGGCTCCAGGCGCTCGGCAAGTACATCTGTCCAAATATAAAGGGCCACAACTGACAGGTATAAGAGTTCTGAATGTTGGGGAGAGAGGAGGTGGGACCTACGCAGGAACTGAGTGTCCCACACATCAAAAATCACAGTCACAAAGTTCAGCTACTGGAGAAGAGGCTGAGAGAAAGCTCTGCCACAGCATTGATGAGTTATCTTAGGCAATCAGTGTATGGGAAAACCTGAAAGAGAGTTTGAAAAGCATTGACACGTAGACAGGATTCCTAATTTTAGCATCAGGGTTTTGCTGCAGAACATTGGCATCATTTTTTTGAATAACCTCTGTAAGCTCCTTCCTCATATACACGCTTTTGAAAATTCACTCATAGATCTATAGGAAAAGCAAAATCGTCTGCAAGTAGTAAGCCTTTATGACACATTGTTATTTTTGCAACATTGGGTTTAAAAATATCAGTATCGTAAGGTGGTTTAGGACTATAATGTTTGGGCTACACCCTGGACTTTTTAAGTCATTGTCAGATAACATATTGTTCTTTTAATGGTACCAGAATTTGACTCAAGTTTGAGAAGATGGTCTAGGCCTCTATAGTTTTTATATAAAAATATGAGTAACAAAGTGTATCCGGATTGCTATTCAAGAAATGAAATAACTTCTGGAAGATGGAAATAAGCCATTCCCTTCTCTCCCCTATTGCTTTGCCTTTAATGTTGAAGCTATGTTCCGTGCAAAATAATTTAAAAAATGAATGCATCTTTTGCTTGGTGTTCACTTCATCCACTTATGTATTTATCATTTTCTCTTGTGCAGTACAAACAACAGAGTATTTTAGAGAGGCTATTGTTTGATGACAGCGTGCGTGCATAGCTCTGGGAAAACATTTATAATGTTCTACATATTATTGCAACGGTTGGAAAATCTTAAAAAAAAATCATATTGAAAAGGCTGCAGAGTCCTAGGACCTGAAATATATTAATGAAATACTGTTTCTTGTAGAGTCAGGTCTTCCCATGTCTGTACCTTATTCACCCCCTAAGTAAGTGTCTGTGAAAAAGACTATAGTAGTCTGAGGAAAGCACTGAGCCGTCCTGGCTATATGTACCTACCTCTCTTCCGTATGCTGATTTTACTTTCCATGCAAAATAAATTTGATTATTTGGGAACACTTAGGTTTTTACCTCTGAAAGGCTTCAGTGAACTTGCTTGGACATGAAAGAGATATAAAACTTTCCCTTGCGTGGTTTGGAGGAAATTCCTGGAGGCTGAGCTCAGTGCAAATCAGGAGTAAAAGTGGTTTATTAGTGGAGCTGGTGGAAGTGAAGCATGTGGCCACTGATTTGGATAGCTGACATAAGGCAAAATCCTTTTGCCTTCCCTAGACGTGCACTTCTGCTGCAATCAGCAGGAATTATTTATGTGATTATTATTGCATTTAGATTTGTACTGCTTAAATTCGTGCATGTAAGCACATTTGGAAGCTCCTCGTGGCAATGCAGCATTTTGCCACCTTTCTTTCAGTGCTGTTTTGGTTGTGTTACTTTGATTGCTTTCTTAAAGATCAGTCATTCTTAATCAACTGTATTTATATGATTATTTAAATGATTCCTAGTTATGCAATTAGTAAAAGTGTTTAGTCATCATCTGTTTTGAGCATTGAATTACAATTTGAAAATTGAACTTGTTTATCTTATGGATATTTAAACATCTTTCTTAGGTACATGTCCCACTTTTTTTCTGGTTCTGCTAAACCATGACAAAAATGACAAAAATGACAAAAATTCTTGAGGGAGTTTTGATGAAAATATATCTACATAGAAAACAAACTTACAGAATGGGTCTGGGCCAGAATGCTCAGATGTATATTGCACTTTCCACCTAGACACCATGATTCAAAATCATGCTGCAGGAACTCCTGCCAAATTGATTTTGTTTCAGAACTGCATAGAAGTGCCCTTATAATGAGTCAAAAATTAAAGTCTAAATATTTTGATGAGGATAGTTTCATTACATTAGGCACAGTTTAACTTATCCTACTCAGTGCAAATGAGACTAGGATAAGATAAGATGAACCCACTCTATTTCCACTGTTTATTACAGTCTTGAATCCGATAAAATACTTAGCATTGATCACTGGGGACGTTGAAAAGCACACAAAGGAATACAGGCAGTAGATGCTAAATGATTAGAAATTTTTCTGCAAATGTATTACATTTCAGAGGTTAAGTGGGTAAGGGAAAAAATGCACTGAATATTCACCTTTGAGAGTAGATAGCAAATTTTGTTCTCAATGTAATCATGTCCAAAAATCATTCTATTTTCACAGCTGCATGCCACTGCACACCATTTTAAACTTTGCATTTTGGCACTGGGAAGAAACAGGAGGTTAAAACGTGTGGAACAAAGAGATTCTCTCACCTCCTTGCCAATATTGGAATTGAAAGAGGCCTCACAGTGGCTGGACTGTGAATTTAATTAAGCATCCTTTTAAAGGGGATCATAAGAGGGAAGAATTTCCTTTCTATTCCTGTGACAACTTCTTGGACTAAAGGCATTAAATATTGGTTGGGAAAGGAAGGAAGTTGAGAGTGAGTGGATATATGTGTAGTTCCATTCTTACTGCTAGCTGACCACAGCATCTAACCCAGAGAAGGAAAAGGTGGAAAAAAAGTAATTTATTGGTGGTATAACCCAGCTACAAATCACTGTTTCCCAGAACTCAGAAGGAGATCGGGATGATTCATATCCACAGCTCTTCTTGGGACTGCTTCTACAATGATGCAGTCCAAATCCCTGTGCTTTATGGCTGGGATGAAAGTCTCGGTCTAGCCCTAAGCCATCATCGATAAGTTATTGAAAACCTGACAGTGAAGAAGTCACTACTGTTTCTGAGTTGGCCCTTGTTCTGTAGGAAGAGCTGTCAAGGTTTTACAAAGATTAGCATACAAACGTAAGATTAAAATGGCTCTGTCTTTTCTGCTGTTCAAAAGTCCAGCTGACAAAACAATTGCTTCTTTTCAACTTTATTTCCAGCAATATTTTGTAAGCCAACTTGACCATTTCCCCTTTTGATATGAAAGTAATTCTGTAAAGGGAAGTCACTGAACCAGAAAACATACATTTGGTCTCTCTGATTTCTAGTATTTACGACCAATTGAATGCTTATAGAAGTCAGTGAAAAATAATCCCATTTGATTCACTCCTCATTTTAAGTTATTTACAATACAGAGTATGCTGACTAGCACTTTCTTCTGCTGTGTGAAAGTATTAGGTTTTGACTCACAAAGATAGCTGTGGGAAAAAACGCTGTAAATATTATTGAAAATGTGTGCCTTTGCTCCCTTTCTAAAGAGGAATAAAGAATTTAGTTCACACCAGAGATGATACAAAGAATATTCTTCCAATTCATTTTTTATTTGTTTGTAAACTAAGATTTTGAAAGAAGAATGTCCTGTGTAAACTCCTCTTGTCACAAGACATTACATTTTTTGCAGGTTCCATTGCAGAGAACACTATTTGAAGTATTTGTTTTTCTATGCTTACACTAATTTGTTCAAAATACTGACTTTTAAACTTATTTTCTGGGTCACATAATATCTCTTTTCAAAGCAAATCTGATCTTCCTCTGTGTGCAAAGCTAATGTACATGAAGTCAAATTCTGTGGCATCAGTAACGGCCAGGCATCAGTTGGGAAAGGGAAATTATCCCTTGATTCTGATGCTTTTCTTCCAGCTTACATAGATTTCTCATTGAACTCAAAGATTGATTTCAAACAGAGCAGAATATCTTTGAGAAGTACAACTATGAATTGAGTCAGAGAAGAAAACTAAGATCTAAACATGACAGATATTTGAACAAATTAACTTCAGAACATTGGCACAAAGATATAAGAATGTATGGAAATGTTTTCCAGGAACTGCTAAAAGATAGAGACAGCAGACAAAATCATCTCCGCATTAACTTTTATATTGTTGTAGCCAGCCTGCCCTAAGACAAGTTTTTGGATCAGAGCATATTCATATTCATTCCAGAATACATTTTTTAAATTATGTTCTTCTATGTTACCCCTTCTATTTCTGCTAAACAAGTTTCTTCTTTCCCAGACATCCCAAGGAGAACCAGAAAGCCTAACTGATCCTGATATTGTGCAAAGGAAGTTGGTTTTTTTAATTTGACATAGAAGTGTCCTGTGTTCAGTTAATGCACAAAGGCTGTAAGAAATTATGAACCTAGCCCATAGCATCTTTTAAAAAAGTAATTTAACTCAGGAGATCTTTGCTGTAATTTTCTGATACACAGTCACAGTTGGAGAGATTGCAGTTGCAGAGAAGATCATGAAGACTATTTTTTAATTCAATCGTGTTCTTCTGTATTGATATCTTCTCTGAGTTTTATCTTTCCTCAGAATTATTTTCATGTTTTGCAGGTTTTGTATGGGTAACTATTTCTCAATCTTGTTACTTTTTTTAACATGTTTTTCCTAGAAATTGCAGAATTGAAACTTTTAATATCCCCATTTAAAATTGGAATATGGATTTTGGAAGATTTTGGAAAATATTTGTAAGGAGTTGGCAATAATGATCATGGTAAACCACAAAGCAAAATATTAAAGCAAATACGAATGAGAGTCATGAGAACTTGGAAAACCTGCCCAGCAAGCCAGTGTTTAACTTTCAGAACTCATAAACTCAAGTAGGAGCTTAAATAGAATTCCATAGCATTTATTACTTTGTCTTTAATTTTATTCTTTGTGTAGTTTTAAAATAGCAACAACAAGGGTCCAATGTTTCCTTTGCAATTGTAAATCATATGCTGAATTATATCAATGTACATCAGATGAAGATCTGTCAGTTATCCTAAAGTAGTATAAACAGTTAATCCTAGGGATTCTCGATGCAAAGATATTGGGGGGGGGGTTCTTCTTTTTTGGTATGTGTTTTGTTTTGTTTTATATCTTTCAGATATATATATATAAACCAACCTGCTAATTAGATTTTTATAAGATTTTAAGATTTGTTCATATTTGCATTGTGAAGCTGCCTGCTTTTCATTTACCCTGCACACACACATTATTAAGTGTAGCATTGGTGATTTCAGCAAAGTTGATGTACATTTTCATGGAAAAAAAAGTTCCAGTAGTGGCAACTGATACCTTTTTTGTTGTCTCTGCCTGTCTGCTTGCCATTTTTACACAGGATGAAGTGGAAAATTATTCTTCTGAAATCCTTAGTTTACTATGATTGCTGTTAAACTTCCAGAACTTGTCTTCTCGCTATTAATGATACAGTATTCATCAACTGAAACTTGTTTCTAAGGGAACCTGTCAGGACTTTTTCTTTCATTGAACAGCACCATTGGTTTAATTTGAACCAAGAACAGACATAGCCATTTTGTTCCCCAAGCCACAATGTGATGACTATTTTTGAAAACCTTCCATTAGTTGTTACAGCCTGTTACCCGAAAGACACATACTATGCTCTCTCGTTTTTTTCTTACTGTTATCATTCTTGGTCTAAAATAAAAACAGTTTTAGGCTGAAAGTGTGTGGATGGTTTTTGTGCAGGAAGAAACAAAAATCCAAGTACTCTTGCACCCGGTCAAGGTGATTGCTTGGTAATACTGGCTTCTAACTGAAATTTAGTCAAAAACCATTTATTGCTTACCAATAGCAAAAATAGCTATATATATTCAAAACAGTAAGAAAGTTTGAAAAGCTTTCAGATCAGGAATGCTTAGATTCTTTTTTCTTTTTTATAAAATATTTTTTTCTTTCAGCACTTTTTTTTACTTTAGTCAGAAGCATTAGGCAAAATATTACAGATAACGGAAAACTGAGTAAGAATTAAAGGCCAAAGCGTAAGCATTACTTTCATTCTTTTTAACTTTTTTGTTTTGAGGATGAATAATTGGATATTCATACAAATAATGAAAAGAACCTGTGATAAGAATACTTGAAGAAAAAAAAATAGAAAAAACCCACAATTTAGATTATTCCAGTTTGTGACGGGAAAATTTTGTGTGTGATTTTGTACTAGTGTCATTTGAGAAGCTGTGCAAAAGCATAGCCACACATACTGATATACTGATAGTTTTCTCTCTCTTATACTGACAACAGATCCAGTATCAACTACATGACAGTAGGGAAAAAGATCACCTTAAATTTGAAATTATTCTTTTTGGAATAACTGTGACAATTATAATGCCAAAATTAGCCAGAGGTAGAGTGGCATAGCATTGCTCTTTACAGAGATGAAGCCTGTTCTTCAATTATTTTTTGATGTCTTTTTTTTCTAAGATTTACTACATATAGAGCTATAATTGCTAACAGCTTGGTTATGAAAGCAAACTAAATTATCTACAGCTGTGTAAATAACAGTGACTGAACCAAAAAATTAGGGGGAAAAGCAAGTTTGGGTCAAGCAGAAATGGAAATTTTTAAAATCTAGATTAATTTAAACAGAAGCCAAAAATATTTCAGTGGGCTTGATGGAAACACAGTATTTCATTCAAAAATATATTTAACTCTTTAAAATGTTCCTAGCTATTTTCAAATTTAACCAAAATTGTATAGGCATGGTCTATTTGCCAAAAAATAAGTAAATTCACTCTTCATATTTAGTTCAGACCATTTTGAATCATGCTGTAGTGAAAGCACATCTTTTGCACGCAATCTTATTTCCAGTTCCTTCAGAAATAGGAATTTCTGTCTTCTTATGGAATAATACAATTCCAAACATCATCTGTCTCCTGTCAGAAGGTATTTCCCTTAACAGTTAGACATTGCTACAGTTGTCCATTATGTTGGCATTTCATTTTCTTTTGAACTGTATGATGCTTCCAGTTGCTACAACTGTTTCCAAATCATCAGACAGTTTTCTTGATTAATGTGGTCCATGGAGGGCAGGAATCAATTATCCTGGTTCAGAGGTCCTGCATGTATCTGCATTGCAGGATTGTCAGGTGCGGATTCATAGTTGTTCAACATTACATCCAAAAGGCATGCAGAAATTGGAGAGCTGAATGTAGGGGACAAAATGTAAATACAGGGACAGGGACAAAATGTAAATACCGTGGTAGCAATGGTGGTTATGAAAAAGAGAACTGTCATCCCATAGGAAAATATCCTCCAAGTCTCCTACAATACATCCTAGCCTGCATTAGATAGGTGAACGGAGAGGGACACAATGCAAGCTGGGTTGTGTCACTGCTGTCTCTAATCGTCGCCTTCCTGTGTTCAGCAATATGTAGTTCTAAGAGATCTTGGACTGCATAAATCTAATATTAGTAAACTCAGAATGATGACCAAAGAAAACCTTCCAGGGGATGAAAAATCTTTTGACAGAGCTTAAAAGCTAGCATGTAGACTCTGCACAGGTTCAGGAGCTTAAAACCTCATGCATCCAAGCCCGCGGGACGTATTAGTAGAGACTGAATGAAGGTTCTCTGCAGGGGAAGCCAGGCTGGAGCTCAGACGCGGGAATTTGGTATTGTCTGGGATGGAATCAGGGTCTTGGTCTTTACCCTGTTGACTGAATCCCATGACTTGGATCCTCTCCAAAAATAGTGTCTATTTTTATAGAAAAATAAAGTATTCATTTCCCTTCCTAAGAACTCAGCTATTAAATACTTCAAGAAAACATTTCACCTTAAGCACTAACTTTCCAGTTTACTATGAAAAACCTCCATTTATGTTTCTTCTTTAATTTTTTTTTTTAGTAGTTGCAAACTAGTGCCTGATATCATAGAACTGTAAGGTATTTAAGGGAACAGAAGAGTTATGAGTGAATGAAATGTCACCAAATTTTATTTAAACAGCTTTTGCTAAACTTTTACTAAGACATGTTTTTCTATCCAAGCCCTAGCACATAGGAAAAGGATAGTAAACCTAACTGTAATACTAAATATAGGTGTTCCTTGCAGGCATTCAGGATGTCAGTTAAATTTCACAAAGTTTACTTATTCTACCATGAATTCATAGAATTTCCACAATATCCTGTTTTATCTGCAACTTTGCATCCAAGAGAAAAATAAACCTAATTTAACAAGCATGTTTGATCCTCCAGAGTACTTGTGCCATGGTAGTTAATTCACAAATATATTTGCATTCTCCTGCATAAGTTTATGATATTGTATCAGACTTTGCCTTTAAAATTAATGAGCTAAGTATTTCCAAGAGATAACCTTCTAGAATTTTATCATATCATCTAATAATGTCTCTATGGCCTACATAAGATCTCTTTGGATTAGTCAGTCTTTGTTCAATAAGATCAGCTTGATGAGAGTGGACAATACATTCGAGGCAAAAGGATACACTGAGGGACAGTTCCTCAAAACTACTGACTATAAATATAAATATCTCCGAGTTTGTATTAGCCAATTAGGGAAATATTTTATCAAAACTGGATAAACTTCTAATTTTCAGTAGAATGAACATTTAATGACATTGAACAAAAGTGTTTGCCTTTTTAATAGTTTCATTCTTTAACTACTTACTTTTTTAGAATATATAAATGATTGTGCAAAACATGGTAGCATACTTAAAAGTCTTCTTCTAAATACCTGCAATACTGCATCCACTTTCAGTCTTGGAAACACTTCTTTTGTAAAGACATTTCTTTGCCATCTGTTGAACAAAAGACTAAAGTATACATTTGGTCTGGTTTTTTGGAGTTAGATTTTTTTATATTCTTCTAGCTTAAACTGTACTGAGGTGGTCACCAGGGTTTTATGCATGGTAGTATCAACTTGCCTTTGTAATCAAGAACAGAATCATATGCTACGTACTACACACCAGAAGCTGCCTTTGAAAACAAATATTATAAAATTTTAAGAGCTGATAGAATTCTACAAGGTATGGAGCAATGTGGACAACTTAACACGTCACAACATCAACAATGAAAACTGCATGTATTATATTCTACATGTGCGCTTTTACCTTCTGGAACTTTTGAGACCCAGAAGAAAATTTAGACATAAGCTACTATGTAGGTAAAATTCAAGATATCTGACACTCATTTGGAATCAGTGTTTTCTGTTGAAATTTGC
Organism: Larus michahellis; assembly: GCF_964199755.1. Lineage (NCBI taxonomy): Eukaryota > Metazoa > Chordata > Aves > Charadriiformes > Laridae > Larus > Larus michahellis. Next base: position 43,195,328 of record NC_133903.1, on the reverse strand, counting down.
TGTACAAAATTCAGATCATGTCCAATATTCTTACACAAAATTCTGGTATTAAGCTTTTATATTCACATTTCTGTTAACACCTATGTTTTTTATCAAAAGCTTGTTATCATTCAGTTCCACAGAAACAGTGATCTAACGCCTGTCCCTCCTCCGCTTTCTCAAGCTATCAAGAATCTCTTGCATTTCGCCTAGAATTTTTTCGATTTCCCTGACAGAATATTTTTCAGTGCTTTGGCAGTCTGCAAAAGTGAGATTTTATTATAGAAAACACTACTTACTTTGAATAAATTTTATTTTATAATATAAATAACTTTTACTTTAGCCCCAAAGTTCCACCTCCCGATTTACACCAAGGAGCTCATCTGCCTGGTGGAAAATGCTTTGTGGAGATGGAGACCTAACAGATTTCCTACTACAACTTTGGAGTTATGATCACGTAGAAATCTATGTTCAGGAAAGGCAACTCTTGCAGAAGATGTTTGTATAGGTGAATATTGGTAGCTTGCTGTGAACTACAGAAAAGGGATGCATATTTCCACTTTTTCAAGTATTTATGTGAAACAGAAAGTAGACAGCCCAGGGAGGTCCAGGAAAACATGGGACATAAGAAAACACAAGGGACTTCAGGGCACTGAGAAACCTGGACAGCTAGTCAGACTTCATTTGGGGTTTTTTATTACGTTTTCTGTGTCTGCCTGACATTTCTTCAAAGTCCTCTTGTGCATCCCTAAGGTCTGCTTTATGTTTTGTTGGATTGCCTTCTTGCCTTTATACAGAGAATACATGGGTTTTGTTTTGTTTTGTTTGTTTTATTTTTAATGAAATTTTAAATATCTATTATATAGTGTACATTATTTATCTAAAATATAAAATAATCTGTTAAGCCATCCTTAACCACTCAATATGTCTTTACTAAACCTAATGAATAATTTGAAACTTTGATATGATATGACAGGAATGAAAAGCGGCAGTAAATTGATGAATGAAGTTGGGGTAGCAGGATTTTAGATGCTTATGTATAGAAGTAAATTCACATATTGAAAAAATAAGGGCCGTGCAACAGAACACCAAGAAAAAGGCCCTTACTGCAGTGCAATTCTCTTTTTGTTATTGTTTTCCTCCTCTCACCTTTAGAGAGTTATAAGGGAAGCTGCCACATGTTTCTACTATATGTCTTGTTCTGTTCTGCCTTAATTCAGCGGGTAACACATCAGCCAGTCTTCATTTTTACTGTGTTTGTACATCAACAACAATATATGGAAAATAGGTTTATGAATTTTCTGACTTTCATAGTATTACCAGTGCCACTGGCTGCACATTTCTGTAGCTAGTAGACGAGCCCTGAAAGTGCTGAAAAACATAGAAATAGGCAGCAGTAGTGTCAACACACGGTGGTTTGTTATGGGAACACATTCTCTCCAGTGCAGTATCTAAATTCTTCGGATCAATACGTGATTTGTGGTTCTTCAAATACTCAATTATCTCAGGTTTTGAAGATCTTGCCTGAAGATAGCAGAAAGAGTATTGATTTGTCTTTAATATAATACTTTTTGAAAGTGGTGCTTGAAACAATTTCAACTTTAAATGTCATGTTTTCCTGTAATTATTTTGATCAAATAAGTATAGCATTTGATCATTATAGGCATGGGTAATTTTGCCAGTTTTTACAGAAAACATTGCAGGATCTTTCAAGAAAATACTTGTTTAATCCTTTCTATTTTCTCCCTTGCTTACAATGTAAGACAAGTGATAGTTACACTACAATGATCTAACGTAGCCCTAACACACCGATACATTTTGAACTTTTGTGTTGTATGTTTAACTCCAGCAAAGATCAGGGTGGTGAAACACTGAAGAGCACAGTCAATAAAGGACACTAAAAACTGGGCATTAAATCACTGATAGTAGTTAAATATATGGCAGTGTTCATTGTTTCCATTTTGAGAATGAGAAATACTACAAATGTTGCAGTAAATTGAAGCGTACGTGCTGTGATAAATAGCCATTTTTCAGTTCTGCAGCATATTCCATGACAAATGCAGTAAAAAATACTCTGAAAGAGTTTCTTTAAGATGATTTGGGAGATGGGGGATCAGAAGATGAAACAGTGTTTCATTATTCCTTTCTTCAAATACAGCAGGAGCAAACATGACTGTAATTATGAACCCTTTAAATAAAACGTAATTCATTGTACACTGGTACGTACATAGAAGTCTACTGCTATTTTTTAAAGATCTCCTTCCTTAGATTCTTTACTTTTATTTCTAGTTGGAAAAATCAATAAAAGATTTTAAAAAGCCAGGTCAGTGACACTTGGACTATGTTTTCTGCAGAGACCTGCTGCTCCCTAACTGGTCCGTGACATGTGAGTCTCATGGCCAAAGTGTATTACGTGAATTGTGACATATAGTCAGGTTAAGGGATCTTGTAAATCAAGTTTTTCAGAACGGCTTGTCCATTCTAGACAACAAAAAATATATTAGCTTAAATATCCCAAGTATTTTTTACAAATGGAAACAAATTTGTGTGGGACTGAAAAAGGCAATCATTAGCAAACTGCAATCTGTAAGAGCGTCCCATTCAGTGTTACCATATTTCAACAAAAAGGTCTTACCTAAAAAAGAAAAGATTCCTACCTCATTTATTTTATTTGTATAATATCACATGCAAGTGAACACTTGCCCTCATCATACCTTGTGCTAAAGTTATAGCCGCTTAGGGAAGTGGGTAACACCACTCAAATTGTGAAAAAGGATTAACATTGTTTAACACTACAAATTATTTTCCTTGGTTGAAACTTCCCTCAGCCACTTTTTTGAATGGCGTTCGGTTTTCCTTCAAGTCTCAGAGGGAAACTGGAAATGATAGCATTTTTGTTCCTGCTCTGCTGGAGATAAGCCAGCGCAAGGTTGAAGACGTAGAAGGATACTTCACTGCCTTGGAAAGGCAGCTGCAAGTAATGATGCAGACAGAACAGCATAGCAGGAAAAGATTTCACCTATGACCTACTCAGTTTTGGACCCTATTCAGGAAAACACTTAAGCACACATTTCCTGCTCCTTATTATGTCCCACTAGAACTTAAGCACGTGCTTAAGTGTCACTTGGTGCAGGAATGCTTTCCTGAACAAACACATCAGAGAAACAGACTTTCCTCCCACCACCCAGCTCCTTTCTGCCTTCCTGCCTGGTGCCTCTGTCAGCACAGCTGCAAGGATGGAGTTCATCTAAACATGCGGGCAATTACCTGCACCTGAGGATCACCACATCAGACAACACAAAAAATGTGTTTCCCACAGTTTTGCTTAATGACTGTGCAGTCTACTCAGGGCTTAATGAGGTAAAAGAGAAAAGCTGTTGGGAGCTTCTGCTTATTTTATATCAACAATTAACTTCCATGGTTCTTGATCTATGCGGATGGGTTGAATCTTATGGATTTAAAGGTATCCTCATTTGGCAGTAATGACTGAAATTTCATCCATGCTATTAGATTATTTTCATGCTGAACAGAGGTTATTTGCAAACATACTCCTTTCCGTTTTGCATCTTCTGTTCTCAGAATCTGAACTGCATGCATATTGAGCTAAATACTGTACATTCCACATTACTAAGCATTCCTGTCTTGATTGTATGCAATAATACGAAGTAAGGGCAGCTCCATTGCTACTCTTTGCTAGAGGGCTAGTTCCACTGGAGATGCTAAAATGATTTAACTACTATACATATAATTCATTGAAATGTTTTAGTGGTCAAAGGGAAATGGGAAAATGGGCTGTACAGTCTAGATGTCTAAGTGTAAGTTCGTTACTTTTTTTCTTGTCCAGTTTTGTCTCCATAGTTTTTTCTGTGCACACAAAGATTGTCGTAGGAAGAAGCTTAATTTCCAAATCTGATTCCTTCTGTTCATAATAAAGTCTTTATTAGAGGAGCACTGGAATAAAGCTAAATTAATCATGAGCAGCTAGATCCACCAAAGCATTTATGTGCAACAACGCCGAGCCGAAAACTGCAGCACATAACAGTTAGGCATCTGCTCCCTGTAGCTGCTCCATGCCCTGAGCAAGATGCCCGGGCTCCTGCTGGATTTTATGGAAGCAGTTGGACCTTTTGGAGTGAGGCTTATAACGGGTTGACTGCTGAGGGGGAACAGGCTAATGTTAGTGGTGAGAAATTGCTGGGGACAGCAAAATGAATCTTAACCCAGTCCTTCTCTGAGATCAGGGAGATCTAACAGAGTGATGGATGATAAACACGGCAGGGAGGGTGGAGCACATCTGTAACCCTTCAGACGCGGAAGGGATTCTCATGACACCTGCTTGAGAGCTTCTTACTGCTTCACCTTGTACCAAGTGTGTGGTAGATGATAAATAAAAAAGCCCCTTTCCTTACTGGCGGCTGCAGAGTCTGTGCACAACAGCCTCGCTCATGTAGAGAGCAGCGAGGTGCAGCGAGAGCAGGAATTGTCCTGCTGCTAGGTTGTAAGATCAGGTGACAGAGTGTGTGCTGACAGCTTCGTCAGAGATTTCTTCCTTAGGACTGGGCAGTGACCTAAATTCTACATTTACTCCTCTGAAAAAATGAAAATAATGATTGCATTTACCTCAAATGCTAACTAAATGCAAATTATTGTTTTCCTGAGGATTGTACTCACCATACCATAAAATAAAACCACACCTGATTTTACCTTCCTGTCAGCTCTCTCCAGTAAACACCTGAAGGTTTGTTTTGCTCAACTATTCATCACTTTTCTTCTCTTACACATTTTTGGGGTTTTGGCTTAATTGTGGATTAAATTGAACCGTATCAGTCATCTGTCCTTGAATAACTCAGAGAATAATTTGCATAATCAAATTCAAAATGCATATTCAAATCACTTGGAATTAACAGACCAAGTATTAATTACTGATTTCTGTGTAGATGTATATTTGTATATATTTACACCTATTTACCTACATACATTTCTATATATGTATGTGTATATATCTATAATATGACTATCTGCTCTTAAAATACTTAACTGCAAGCAGAAATTCGCAATCAGTCAATATTATCAAATAAAACTAAGCACATTAATTAAATAAATTAATATAAAAGCAGCCACTGCGTCATCACAAATGCATTTTGCTTTCATTTTAATAAATACAAATTATTTTTACTTCAATACACCTATGATGGGAAAATAGAGCCATGGCTTTAAGCCAGTAATCCATTTAAGAACATGGGTGATTTTAGTTTGTGACAGGTGACTAACAGATGACATCCTGCAAAAAATGAGGCCCATGTGCTTAAATTTAAGCACTTGTTAAAGTAATTTACAAACTAGGAACTGAACTCATGTTTTCATCCATCTCCTTTTCAAAAATTATTAAATTTTATTTAAATTAAGCAAATGTATAAAATTTAGAAATCAACTTAGTTGTGCAAACTTCAAGACCCGACCTTACTGAAAATCAAGTATTTCAGTTTTGAGGGTTTTTTGTTAGAAGGATGTCAGAGAGTCTGAATCATTTCTGTGTAAAGAAGAAAGTTTTCATGTTAGTTGTCTTATTTTACTCAATGGAAATGTTTGTGTTAGAGTAATGTGACAGACGTTTGTCGAATTACATCTAATATTGAAGCGTTTCGTATTTTTGGCACTGTGGACATTGATGTAAAATATTAAACACTAGTATTTAGAGCAATGGTAATTTTGCTACATGCAAGGTGTTAAATAATTATTATATGATTTTAAAAAATATGGTTAAGAACAGCACAATTCTCATGCTAAGACATTTTGCAAAAAGAAAAAAAACACTAGAAAAAACAGAGACTATTCCATCACCAAGCTACAAAGAGACTATTCCATCACCAAGCTACAAAACCCACCCAAAATATGTTTTTTAATAGAAATGGAAGCAAGTATAATAGACGAAGGACCTCAAAATGTAATCACAAACCCTATTACTGCTAGGAGTGTTATACTACCAGGAAAAGAAAAACAATATGCACACAAATACAGGTCTAAAATTCAGCTTCCTTAGTCTAGTCACCAAGGCAGGAGGTAAAGATCATACTGCAAAAACTTTATAACCAGACAACAGTTGTTGGTTGGTTTGTGTTTTGGTTTGGGGTTTTTTTGTTGGTTTTTTTTTTTAAAGAGGAAATAGGATGAAACAATATTTTTTGGTCTATTTTACATTTATAAAAATGACTAATGGTAATGATGATGAAGTTGTTCCATGAAAGGAGAACTTCAGCTTGAAGGTGTTTAAGGATCACTAGTTCATGTGCAAGGAAATGCAACTGCCATTTACCTAAATCGAAGGAGATACCAGAGGAGGAGTTTTCCTGGTTTTCCTGAACCCAAGAAACACCTCAAGCTCTGAGCTCTTTCTGCTCCAAGACGGGCAGCTGTGGGCAGGACAGGATTAAAAGATGAGCAGAAAAGGCAATTTTTTGACTGTAGGTTAAAACACATGGCGTACCCTTCTTCCCCCTGGGTTTTCTCCGGAGGCTTCATGGGATCAAGAGCGGGATGGGGCAGCACTGTCAGGCCGGGAAGTGGATGGAGGGTGGCTGTGCCAGAGCTCAGGGAGAGATGGGCTTTTGTAAGGGGCTCCCACTGCGAACACAGTACCCATGGGTTCGACTTAGGCTGAGGTTGGTGTTGCTGTGCATGACCAGTGAAAGTGGAGGTGCAAAGACCACGACCCCTGTTACCCTAGTGGCACCACTTGCCCTGGGGCAATGGACCGCTCAACTGGTCTGGTGGCCTCTGTTCTCATACTGGCAAGTGTTAATTCCTGGCAGACACCTGGTGGATGTTTCAGTTAAAATCCTTTAAGTGGATGGAAGCAAACTGGAGACATGCTGAATGTTCAGCCTGCTACCAGGCATTGATTTGTCCTCATTCTGCAGTGACTTACAAAAAAAAAATATGTTTTTCTGCACAAAACTTCACCAGAAGTTCACAAACTGATCTTTCTGCTGCAACAAAGGCAGTTTTCATATTTAGTATTGCACTTTTAGTATTATTATCAGCACCTATATTACAGGGCAAGAGAAATAAAAATATTGAAAAAGAGAAAAAACAATAATAGCAAACATAAGCTGTTTTTTCTGTATACTTAGAAAAAAATTGAAGTTTTTTATTAAGCTTCACCTTCCTTTTTAGTACCCTGTTTATGCCATGTTTAAACATATGTTTTAAATAGACTCTAATGAAAAGCTACAACAGTTTTCTCTGTTGCTCTTATATTTTACTCTGTAAACCATTGTATCTGTTGAAGGGTAGAAAAGGAAAAAGAAGAGAGATGTTTCCTCAAATGAAGAATAGAAAGAGCTACTGTATTTTTTTGATTTTTTTTCTCATTAAGATTGATCTTTGCTGTGGCTTGTACAACACACTAAATTACAAAATGAGAGAGACATGTTAATCCCTAGAAATACTGGAACTTGCTTTTCACTTCTTTTCCAGTTTTACACTAAGTGAACTACAGTGAATTTGAAAGAATACAGAGTTAATAGGCATGGTATTATACTTTGAAGAACCAGGTCCATCCTGCCCACCGTATCACTTAAAACCGCCCCCCAAACTTGCCGTTGTCTGAGAATGTAAAAAGCAGCAGCACTAGTTTACACGGATTTTGTCTATCTATTACTGAGAATGTAAAAAGCAGCAGGACTAGTTTACACGGATTTTGTCTAACCTCTTCTAACTGCTTTTGAGAAGATGCAGAAATACAGAGACTCAAGAGCAATTGTAAGATCAAGATACTGGCTAGTCATGGAATTCTCATAGGTGATGATAAAGGCTAACAGTAAAAGAAGAGTTTGTTCCCAAACATCAAGATTATACTGAATGAATTTTTAAAAGAGTAGACTAACATTACTGGAATTTAAAAGGAAGTTTGTCAATAAAAGGGAAAATTAAATGAGGCTTAATTAAAAGATCACAAACAGAACTGATGGCAGCTTCTCTTGAAAATTTCTTAACTACAGTTTTACAGGGATCAGTTGCTAGGGTGTGATCAAAAGTAACCAAGCGTTTGGATCAAATATTTTTGAAAAATGATAACAAAAATATTTCTGTTTTTTTCAGCTCATATCTGTAGCTCAGGCTTGCAGATGTATTTTTAATGATGAGGAATAGTGGTGTCAAAACATATCCAGAGAGCATAATCTCAGCAAAGTGTTCCTTCAAGACATTGTTTCTCTGCATGGACCGCATTAGGCTGAATGAGTCTGAGTACTGTATACCCTCACACAGGCTGAGGGGAGAGTTGTGTGTTTCACCAGTGACATGTGGAAAAGCAATCAGACACTGGATTACATGGCTGTCACTGTCCATTTGCCTTCTTTATCTCTACTCACTCTAAGCTCTTGCAAGGCCTCACTGATAATGACGTTGCTGCATACAGCAAGACAAAAATGTGCAAGAAATAATGGTTTTGGCATATTTGGACTTCGTGTTCGCAATTTATTTGCAAAGCAGTTGATTTTTTTATTCTTAATAAAATTCTTCAATTATATACTTGAAGAAATATTTGCTAAGTATAAAGGTTACTCCTGTACTGTTGGAAGGTTTTTGTTATTCATGAATCACTCTTTGTTGAAGGTGACTGGCAACCTATATGTATCCCATTGCTTCATTTTCCAGTCCCTATCTTTGTATACAGTCTTTGTATTTATAAATACAAGGGACATCTAAATAAATTCGAGGAACTGGGATCTTTAAAGAAGTGGAATGCCTGCTGGCTGGGGGACGCAGATTTCCTGCGCACACTTTGCTGCAGAATCTAGGTGTGAATCTGCCAATTCGCCTGCCTGCAGTCTACACCTTCATACAATGATTCATAGAACACAGATTAATGCTAGTCTCCGTATGTTCGTTTATGTTCCTTCAGCAGCAAAGTAGATGTATCCCATAGTGAGAAAGCAAATAGCTGAAGAATTTTAGGTAATCTGTGCACTTTTCTTACTCCCATCTGCACAAGAAAAAACATTGTTTTGGCTACACCCTTAGATGTCTTACCTTACTGAAGAACTAGAAAAATATAAGCCCCTATGTATTATATTCAGAACAGATTTTTCCTCACAGTCAAAATATGTCATATAATAATCAATTTTCATACCTGTAGATGCAAACCCTGAAATTGATTGGTTGAATTTTAGTGTTTTGGGGACAGAATTCTGCCATTATTTATCATTACTTCTATCCATAAGTAGGTAGTGCTATCTTTGGAGAACATGGGGGGTAGCTTCTTTTGTTTTATTTTGTTTTACTGTGACCACGAACAACCATGAATAGGTCTAGTTTCTGTTTAGAACAGAATAAAACTCTGTGTATCACTGTAATTAATTTAGATTCTGTGAGTCATTTTACATTAATTTTAATAAAGATGACATACGCACTGGAGGGGGCCTTCAGAGTAGCAACAAATACAATAAAAGAAGAGAAAACTAACATGCTTGTAACATACAGAATCTGTTGTGTCTCCTTTTTTCTTACTGAGCTTGTAAAGTTTATAACTTTAACTATAGAATACTCATTAGAATGACTTTAATGGTCATTAAATTGGATATCCAAACACGCGGAAATAATTGCATAAATATCTAGCTGTGTCTTTTAGCCTGTTCTATAGAAAAAACCATAAGCTGCAAACACTGGTTGGTAAACACTCCAGCTTAAGAGTCAAACAGCTGACCTTTCTCAAAGCTTTTCCCATTGACAACACAGCATTTGATGGAATAAGTCATAATGATTTTAGCTTTGTATTCATAAAGGAGTAAAAGATAATTACTTTCTGTGGAAATAAGCAGATAAGCACTCAGTGTCCTCTGCAGCTGATGAACAACCCCCCAAACTGTATAGCACTCCGGGGACTGTAAAAAAAGACAGGATTATCTGTTTCAGCCTCTTTCCTTGTACTTTCTTTACTGACCCTTAACTAGTAAGGACCTTTGACTGCAATATAGGGAGCAGCTTAGTAATGTATCTTTCAGCGCCAAATCTGCTACTTTGATCTTTTCCATTTATGCTTTGCAAGTTCAAGGTAACAAAAACCCAACCAACAACAAACCAAAACAAAAAACACTCAACAAACCCTCTAAGAAAGTTATCCAAAGCAAGTAACGTCTGTAACGTCTGTTTAATATAATGTTTTCCCTTCTTTAATTAAAACATGATACATTGCTAACTTAATTAACAAACCAAGAAACAGGGTATTTGAAAGAAATGCTTTTTCTCAGGGTGCATCTGAAATTATGCAGTGGAAAGTTCCTTACTGGAGAGATAATAAAGCTCCAATATGGATTTTTAATATCTTAGACTGAGGAGGAGCAGAGAATAAAATATATCTTAAGCAATATATCTGAAGACTTTGTATCTTCTATGTATGTGTCAAGAGAAAAAAAAAAGGAAAAGTCCCACGAGGAGAGAGCCTGTAAAACAGTCAGTTTGCTTGTCAAAGTTTTCTACGATGCTTTTTCTAATGCTTTATTTAATCTCATTTTCATTATCTTAACTGAATGGGCTTCTTCATTTTGCTGGGAGGATTCACGTTGCAGTAAATCACACAGCTCATTTTTATTTTTCCTCCTGATTCTTATTCTACATTTATTTTCATTTTAAAGTGACCATTTTTCTTACATTTCGCAGGCCAAATCCAACTCCCATTTAAATCAAAGCCTCCCACTGACGTTAGTGAGAACTGAATCAAACCTATATTCCTAATGCCATGTCAAATTATTAATCTTTCTCCTTAAAATTTTCATCCTTCTGACACTTGCGAGACCACTCTTTAGTTATTCCTTTTTGTTCATACACATCTTCCCGTGAAAACACCTGCTGTCATTCTAAATACAGTACTTAGCTCTTCATGTAGAAGACATTGTGGCAACAAATTAAAAACCAAGGAAGTAGTTTTCGAGCTACGTGCATCTTTGGTCTCATCTAAGTTATTCGTTCTGTAGTTTACATGATTAGAAAGCTTGTTAAAAAAAGGAATTAAAATAATTGTCATTTGTAATTACGTAGGAGAACATGCACTCAGGAAAACTTCAAACTCACTTTGTGGTACCAACATTGGCAACACAATGATGAAGAGGAAGTCTTTCACAACCAGACATTACCCCATCAATCAGTTTGCAGTCAGGAGAAAAATTGACTTTGTCATGATATGGTTCTTAAAGCAAAAGTAATAAATTCTATACAAACGGCAAGCCTACAGCGTAGCTAATTTATTCATTATCCACACCAGAAAAATAATTAAGTCATGCTTTCTTTCCTGGCTCTTCATTACAGTTTAGCCTTTTTCTGCAGCAGTCAGTGACTGAATGCTTATTAAAATAAATTAGCTGCAAAACTTTTAACTCTGTCTTAAAGAAAAACTAATCCACTTTTCTCGTGGAAGCAACATTGATTAAATAAACCTAGTTTCATGCCTAGCCAACTAATTCCTTTAACCACAGTTTCCAATCTTAAATCATGTTGTATCTGTGTTAGTTTGAGAAGTATATAATGAGCTGTGAGTTTATAATTGGTATTAACCTCTTTCTGTATGCATTTTGGTTTTTTAGTCTGGGTGATTTTAGTGATGGAACGAAACCACCGTGCAGCCTATAGGTATTATTGTACTCATGTATTTTTTCCAGCATGCACACTTACACTCACTCAGACATACTCTGTTACTCCTCTGATCCAGCTGTTTCAGGCAGGCTGCCTTGACATGAAGTCACTTCAGCTGTATCAAACTGCTTCACAGTTACTAAATAGGAAGATCACTTTAAGAAAGAAGTGTTTGAAAACTTGCTCATATCTCATATCAGAAACATGGAATACTGGGCATTTAAAATAACATTTGAACCTGATACACAGACAGGCTGAACTGATGGAAACAATTCTCTCAAACTCTTTGGGTTTTGCATAAGTAAGTAGAACATTGTACAAGGCCAAATGCTGCAAATTGGGCAAATAAAGCTGAAGGGATTGTCCCTATGTGACCTATGTAGAATTGCCCACATCATTACTTTTTAAAATATATAGATTCATATTTTTAAAAATAAATATTTTCTTTAATGCCACCAGCAGTAGTCAACCAACAGTTCATGAAGTAAAGTAATCTAGTGACGCGTCAGTCAGATCACACACTCACCAGTTCCCACAACAAAAAGAGATAATAAGAACCTGATGTGAGACAGCGATTAAATTAATACAATAATTAAGCCAGGGACAAATCCATCACCCCCTTCCCAAGACCAACCTTGTCACAGGGCATCAGAGGGGCTGGCTGATGCAGAAGCACAGCTCAGCAATAACTGCAGCCCGAGGGTGCCGACATCCTCTGCTCATGCAACGATCCCCTGTGCACTGGTGCACTTCCAGTGGCTCTGAATATTTATAAAACTCTCAGCCTCATCTTCAGCATCCCATTCAGCTCCTCTGCACTGGGAAGGGCATTTTTCTAAAGAAGCCATGCACTTCATGGATCTTAGTCCCTGTAGTGCCTCATTACCAGCTGGCAAAGCTGCTCAGGATGGCACAATGCTGTTGCTCAGAGCAGCCAAACAGCCTACTGTTGGAGGTTGGCTTTTGTCTCAGTGCACAAGATGAAACAGGGAAAAGAAAATACAAAAACCTCCTCTGTCACATACATTGATGGGGCCAACTGCATTGGACAGGAGGCGAGAAAATCTGCAAGAGGCAACTCTTCCAGGTTACAAAAGGTATTCATGAGGCAGCGCATGCTCTCAGCTACAGTTAATCCATCAGCAAACAACAAAGTACCTGATGGTCCTTGGTGACTGCTCGATTTTCTGGGCTGCCTGAGTGCTATGGGACCTCAGGCAGGGAGGACAGGGATACGGGACCTGTCACCCCATGGGGGCAGGAGGGTCTGGTGCTGCCCAGCTGCTTGGGTGGACCCTTTGTCTCCCAGAGTGGGCAGCCATCACTCTCCCTGCCGTAATCTGCTAGACCACAACACCCCATCCCACACAATAACACCTCAAACTTCCTATTGAAAAATCCACAGGTGCCGCAAGACTGGCAGAACAGAAGGAGAACAGAACATTGTCTTTATTGTCAGTTTCCCCCCGCCCCACTTTCATTCGCTTCCCTTCCCTTTTTCTGTTCATCTCGTTTTATCTTAGCCAGGCTGCAAGCACAAGGGTGGGAAGGGAATATGTCTGGTCTGACATAAAACTCTTCTTCTATAGACAGGAACCCACCGAGGGACTCTGGCTAAGAAAGTGTTCTACATCTTGTATTGATAATATCTTTGGTCTTTTCTTTAGACTGTGGTTATAGCTGTACCACATAAATTCTACCTATCCATAAATTTTTTACTTAACAGCAATAATCAGAGAAGAAACCAAACACTAATAATTCATTGAAAAGAATCCTTAAAAAAAATTAAACTTTTATACCTCCTAGTCGTAAGCAGATTATTTTTATGCAGTTGTCTGACTCAGCAACATGCATATTCAGGAATTTATCTTGTTTTCAGTTATTTTTGTATATTTACCTAGCTATGCCAAAAATTGTTAGGTTGCTCTATGTTTACACCAGTGAATTATTCGGTGAAGGTATGTTACCTATTTCAGTTGAAAAGCAGGAGCCATGATGGAACTGCTTCAGAATTGTTATAGTAACATGTTTAGTTCTTCAAAGAGATAATTAGAAGAAAAAATATTTCATCTTCTATTGATACAGTGGTGAAGAAATTTAGAGTTTTCTGGAATTAATTTGTTGTTAATATTTTCCAGTGAAAAATCCCTGATCTTCAGTTATATGTATATTTCCATAGGAATATTTAAGGTTTGTTTGTGTGATATACTTTTATTTAGTGGCAACTGAAGGCCTCAACTAAACTAAACAGAAGAAAAAATGTACTCTCTGTAATAGTTCTCCTAGAGATTCTCACATCAATGACAACTCATTTCATTTGATATATGGCACTGGCTTTCTGTTCCTGAATTGAATAATCATAAATCTTATAATTAATTAGGTTTCAAGGTGAAAATATTTTTATTATTATGTGTATAACAAAACAATGATGTGAAGTATAATCTTCAAAGTATTCTTTTCAGAATGAAGTAAAAATTATTAGTTTCTGGTAGACCTACATATTACGTTTTTCTCAGCACAAGTTCTGTGTGGAAGCAGATGTTATAGAGAGAGCAGTACAAGACAGCAGGGATTTTTTGTAATACTTTAGTCAGAATTAGGTGTTGAAAGGGAACTGGTTCTAGCGACTCGGTTATTGACCCTGGGATGAAAGTCCTGAAAGAAAGGATTACTCTGCATGCTAAGTGACCGTTTTGTTTTCAGCCTGGTTTATACACCTAAATAAAACAAGTTACAATATATGCAGAGTTTGCCTGAGTTTTGGCAGCTGTTTTAAGAACTGTCAACCGTGTTGGTGGACCAAGCCATCAGGGGAAGGAAAACAAATGCCTTTATACACTCATTGTTAACTAAATTGTTTCTTCTGTAGGATTTTAATTAATACACAAATTTGCTACAAATAGTCACAGAATGGAACTCCAAAGAGGTTTAGCCAAGTCTAAGAAAATGAGTGCGTAAGTAAAAGCATCTGTGTGCATAGTTATACATATGTACAAACAGACACACACGTTGCACGTGAACCTTTTACACAGAATCGTGGATAAGGAGGGATAGTCTTTGGGTCAAGATTTAGGGCTCTGATAAGACTTGAGGAGCTGAGATTGTCTTCTTACACCAAAAAGTGTCCTGTGAGCTCATAAAAGCAAAAGATAACATGATTGTTTTTGACATTTTGCTGTTCATAAGGCACAAAAATTCACAGAGTACTTTACATTTATATTAGAATATAACGTCCTCCCTTATAAAATTTGGATTGGAACTGAGCAAATAAAACACGAAACAGTGAGGTGCTGCAATAAGAGAGAGGATTATTGTCTATTATTTATTCTGAAAATTGTCAAAAAAGAACATTTCTGGATGGTCCAGCTTGGCCTATAACTTTTGCCAGGATTTTTTGTGCCGTCTTTCAAGCATACATTACATTTCATTAACTTTTTCCTCCATATATATGCTATGCTCCCCTGTTGATGAAGCATTTAAAATACTATTATTTTTATATGGTAGTTGGAAATTTATAATTAGCTATTAAAAAGGAAGGTGAGGGAGCACATGATTTCTTTTATTACAATTTCTCAGATTTTACAAAAATTATAGAGAATAAAAGAAGTATAGGGTAAAGCATGAATACACGGTATTTTTGTGCTATGTTTATTCTTACTTTTGTGTAGCTAAAAAAGTTTTTCAAACAATTAATTCATTTTTAAGAAATACTATAAATCTGACAAATCTGATACAATTTGGTTTTCTATGTCACATTGTCCCACATGCATGTCTGTTCCTCAATACTCTTAAAGAATGTTGAGAGAAATGAGATCTGGTGTTCATGAAATTATATACTTAAATAGAAATTTTACTGTAATTCTTCTACATCCAGTGGAAAGGCAGGAGACACTTCTTAGAATCAGGTCTGGGGAGCCCAGAGCTTTCCTCTGGAGACTCTGTGATGACTCAGAAGGGAGCGTATGGGAGACTAGTTTTCCAAATTAGACACTTCAGACTGAGTGACTCACTCCCATTATGACTCAAATTTTGTGCAAACACATTTCAGCAGTTTCAATATTATGATTTCCAAATCATAATAGCAGTCATATTTCACATAGAATGAAATCTCAGCTGTGTTTCTAAAAGGCTCCAGTAATTTACTGACTTTGGGCTCCTGATCTTCAATGCTTGAAAGGCCTGAAGACTGGCACACGTCAGTCTAGGGTTTTAAGAGAAAGAAATGCAGATTCTTCTTCCTTAAGAAGCTTCCTTTCATATCCATGTTCCCCTTCACTGGATCCTGCCTCCATATGCCAAGAAATGTATTGAAAGAGGTGCTCAAGGACTGTCCCAACAGGCACTCAGCTACTGCTGGGTGTTTACTTCTCTTAAAATTAGGACCTCTGATCTTGTTCAAGTGGATGCACGTCCTGCAGCTTTGTAACTAGCTAGGTAAGGCAATCTCAATACTTGCAAAAACCTGTCCTTCACAGTCTTATGCTAGAACTCATTAATGTCATTATCTTCGAAATGGAAAGGATTTTCTTTTTTTTGCATGTTATTAGAAATTAGAATTAGCTGTTTTGATACTGTAACTTAAAATTCTAAATACTTTCAAATTAAGAGACATGAGGCACGTTTTCAATGAACTAATGTGCAATTTGTAACAAGTGAAATATATCACATGAAAATGATTTTGCAGTGATCTAAACCCAATTAACCTCAAAGAATGCTATACGAATATAGACTGTGAAAGATTTTAATTATAGCTGGAAATGCTATGCAATTATTGACCAAGTTTGGCAGAGACATTTTATGTTACCTACTGTTACTACGTACTGTTAGCTTTTTAATGTGGAAGCAGAAGAAATGAATATCAAATCAGAATGGTAATTTGAAGAGTCACAGATTGAATACTTGTTGACCACTTGAAATAATAATTTAGGCAGTCTTTTCAAAATAAAATTTCCTTTTAAAAAAGGAAATAAACCAGAGCTATTCTACTACAGGTATGTGCTTGAAACAAAATTAAATGAAAATACATTAGTAAAGGACCAGATATCAAGAAGTGCCAATTGCTGTTTCTAATTATGAAAACGTTTGCTATTAATCTCATGAGTCTACTTAAAAGTCTTCAGTCACATAGAGCTCTCTTATAGCCTGGAACTACAGTTTTGGAACAAAACTGTAATCTGAAGTATTTATGATATTTTTGTAGTAGCTGGATAAAGTTCAAAATTGTTCCAACCGTTCCTCAGTACAAAACAGTGGAATGCAAAGACTTGCATGCTTGCAAATACATCTGTGATGTTTTCATTCCGTTTGGAGGTTCAAACATGTAAAACAAATAATCTTTATGAAAAATGCAGTGGATACAATTGCAGCTGTAGTGAAACAGAGTCTAAGGACAAAACTTAACATTTTGTTTCTTTTTTCAAAAGAAAAACAAATCACTTCTCCGCGTTCACTTGTTGTTTAATTTAAATGCTTGCAGAAGTACAATAATATTCCCATTTTACAGACAAAAATGAGGCAAAGAGAAATTTAAGCACTTGAAGAAAGGATCTGCTAGGGGATTCACTATAAAGTGATGTTCTTTCTATTAAGAGGCTGTGAACATAGCACGTATTTTGTGCTTTCATGTTACACAAAGCTCTTCTTGGACTGCACAAGGTAATGCTGCATTTGACACAGAAACAGAATAATTTAAGTTGTAAGGGACCTCTGGAGATCACGTGGTCCAACCTCTCTCTCAAAGCAGAGCCAGCTTTGAAGTTAGAGCCAGCTTCGAAGTTAGACCAGGTTGCTCAAGGTCATATTCAGTCGAGTTTTGAATATCTCCAAGGACAGAGATTCCACAACCTCTCAGGGCAACCTATTCCAGTACTTGACCACCCTTATTTTGAAAAAATACTTTCTTATATTGTGATCTATAGTTAGTTATATACTCTTATAGTAGAAAAGTCTCAAATCTCATGAGGAAAAAAAAGAAACCCTTCATCTAATTCAGTTTGTTCAGGTTTTTTGTTTTCTTTTTTATTCAAAGCTAAGTGAAATTGAGTGCGGAAGGCATAAGAAATCATTAGATAGACAAGACCTGCTATTAATTTGCGGTATGCTACTTTTGGAGAACAGCTATGCTTGAAAGCCACTTTTTCTAGCAATTGTGTAGAGTCTGTGTTGCCATTATCCATGTATTCCTGTGATTTTACAAGTTAATTAAATCCAGGAAACAGCATTCAGAAGAACTGAGTTTGAAAATGTATTCATATAGATGGGTTTTCATCCCTTATCCAGCAGATTTTTACCCTTGGAATAAGAGTGGAGTCCTAATGATCACAGAAAACTAGTTGTCTGCAGGGCACAAGGTTTGATTGGTGTAAAATCATCAGCAAAGAAGAAACAATGGAAAAGGATATTAAGAACTTCTGTTAAAAAGGGGCAAACATGATCAATAGGCAAATTGACTACCAGACTTGAACAGATTTATATCAGAGGGAAAGGCCTGAGCCTGAGGGCTGAACAGAGAAGACCACAGGAAGAACCTAGGACCCCTGAAAGGACTGATCACAAACCGAATCATTCTGTGGATGATGAAAAGGAAGGAAGTTGCTTGCAGGGTTGTGTTTTTCCCTGCTCTGATCTACCTCCCATGTTATGCCTATGAGAAAAAAAGTAATTGGTTAAAAAATTCATTCAAATTTTGCATTTCATTTAGTTCACCTACCTCTAAAGAACAAATCATTCCTCAGGGTGGAATGTTGCAAGGAGCATACTTCTATTACAAGGATTTTACATAGATGAAGTCTTGGTTGACTGGGGAAAGAAACTTCTGGCATGAATTACTTTTATAAATGCCCAGCTAGTATTTACAAGAATATTCATCATACTATAAGTGACATCCTCCTATAGTAAATACAAATCAGCTAATTAAAATTAGATACTTAAATAATGCCATTAAGTCCCATTTTGTAGTAAGTCAAAAGCTGTGGAAAAGGCACAGAAGATTTCTGGTGTACCCAAAAGTTAGAGTTCCTCCTGACTTGCCTGAAGTGGGTCTCAGTACTCTGCAAGACTTCTGTAAAGGAAGACAGCCTTAATCCTGTGCCACATCTTCTGTCCCGAATCTCCTAATTTCAAGAAGCCTGTCACTACTTTCTTTAGGGATGCTGTGTCTGTCTCAAGAGACTGATTCTCTATGTACAGTTTTTGCGTAGTTCTGGACTTAGTCTTGGTATCCTGAGCTCTTTCTGAAAGGGATATGAAGTTAGCTAGAACAGCTTTTTATTTGGGGTTTATTTTGCATTCTCTCTTTTCAATAGATTCTTGGGTAATTCATAACATTTTCAACTGACATACTAACTTCTTCCATCCCTGAAGCAGTTAAAGCTGCTTGCACCGTTTTGCTTATATACTCCTTAGAGTCCAAGGTTTAGGACCTTAATTTAAGTTTGACAGTTCAGCTTAAATTTTACTTTGAAGCAAAAAAAAATCCAAACCAAAACCCACGAACTATATGAACATTATAATAAAATAACCTTGAAGAGACAACTTAATTAGTATTTAAGTGATCCTGAATTACAATGAAAGTCCTATGGAAATGTGAACACCCACCTGCATATCAAATAAAGTCACAAGATCATTGCCTTTGCAGTAAATATAATTTCAGTTCATAACAACTGGATTTCTTAAAGAATATATCATCAAAAGATAATACATCATTTCAAAGATTTAACCACATAGGAATGCATATGTGATGCACTGGCTTATAGAAAGGACTGGGAATAAGCAAGCCCTAAGTGCTGGTATGAGCTGAGTTCATGCAGAATGACCTTGGAAAAGTTATTTTCACCTTTTTGTGGTTCAGCCAGCCCAACTGGAATATTGCATAAAAAGCAAAAGCCAATTGATAAGCAGATGCTGCTTTTAAGCTGGCCATCAAGTGACATACATGAATTTCTGATGGGGATAATTTCGCATGGAAAGCAGAAACAGCCATTTGTTTTGATGTCCCTCTCTTGGTTGTGCTGTTTGGTTTGTTGTTGTTTTTTTTAAATACATACTTAGGTTAAAAATAGGAAAAAAATAATCTATTTAATGGAGAGCTGTTATTCAGTGTTCTGTTTCTGCACCTTTCTTTATTTCCATAGTAGTGTGTTTTGCTAAGTATGGAGAAACAAAATTCTCTCAATGTCAGGCTGAGCCTGGAAAGCAGCCTGACATTAGCACAAGCACGATGATTCACGCTACAGATGAAGCCTTGCTGCCCAAGGGACTCTTGCTGTTTTCTCTTTTTTCCTGAGATACTTCAGCAACAAGAGTGCGATGAACTCTGAAGTGAAAGTTTGAGATAACAAAGAAGAAACAAAAAACCCTTCCAAAACAAAAAAGCTGGTGGAGAGACAAACCTAAACCCATTCTCCTTTCAGGTGTCACTGGGAGGTTCTGCCTTTCTTTCCCATAATCTGCACATGCTGCACTCCTCTGCTTACTTCAGTGACTATACAGTGAAGTAAATCCTAATCTTAGTGGCTAAAAATTGGTAGAAATAAAGAGAAACTACAACATATACTTATTTTTTAACATTTTGGTGAAATTTGTGCTACTACAATAAATGTTTTAGTGTCCGTCCCCCCCCGCCCCCGAAAAGAAAAAAAGAGAAAAAAAATGAAAAGTGAAAGACAAGAGGAGCAGTGGAGACAAGCAAGAACAATAATGGAGGTCGTGACTTGAAATTAAAGAGCTGCTTAAAAGGACTTTCTAGACTGGTGGCAAATGGTTTCGGGTGAAACATTTGGAGCAAAATCAAGGAGACTTTAGCAGGTTTATTCCAGGACAGAATGGATTTTGGTAAGGGTGAAATACATCAGTGATCCTCTGGGGATAGCAAAAAGAAAGAGTGTGAAAAGGTAACTCAAAAGGACCTTCCAGTGAGTTCGGGAAATGATCTTTTAATATGTGGAAAGGCAAATTTGATCCAAAAGAATGTGTGCTATAGGTTATTATGGAAAGATAATAAGACAATCAAATAGATGTGGTAGAAAGTGTGTGTCATTCCCCCCGTCCTCCTCCCCCCCCGAAAAAATCTCTTTCCAAATTTTATGTTAAAACAATAACAAATGCATAATTGGATCACTCAAAAAATAAAGTAAATGCAAAAAAAATATGAGAGAGGAAAGAAGGCAATGATTGTCAGGCAGGAAAAGAAACATACTGAGTTCAAACCTACCATGACTAATTTAGCTATGGTAAGATACATTATTAATATGAATTTTAAATAAGAACTGAAACTTCATGTGTTATTTTGATAACAAACAACAACAACAAAAATCCAAGTCACTTTAAATAATACATTTCCGAAAATGTAGAGATCAAAATAGCTGGTATCTACCAGTACCTATGATATTTTTTCACATTTCCAGTTCCATACCTTTGGACTGAGATGTAAACCAATTTCATTCCTAATGACAATGTTTACAATTATCTCACAGGAGCTGCCAGCAGCTCCTTTCTGCTTCTGTGATGTGGCAAAAACTAAAGTTACCTACAATAGACATGAATCATTTAGTAACTGGAATAACTGTGTGACCTGTCCCAATTATTCACTTAAAGAATTGGTGGTGATGATGATGATGTTGAAGATGATGATGATGCCCTGGTGGTCTACCTTACATCGAGGTCCAATATTGCTTTCAATTACAATGGTTTACATTAGGAAAATTCTGTTGATGTCAACATAAAATGACAGCTACACTGCAGCACCAGTCTCTCTAGAGCTTTCTGAATCTGCTAAAACTTCTTTTAGATGTGCTACGGGGCATAGTGCAAAGTGTTGTAACAAAACACTTAATCAAGTGCTTAACTTTAAGCATATGTGTAATACCATCCCCATTCAGCAAAGCAGTAGCTATGTGATTAATGTTAAATAAATGGGACAAAGTAAAACCATGTGCTTAAAATTTAAGCTTAAATGCTTTCTTGAGAGTAGAACATATAACTCATTTCCTTAAAAGAGCTATATTCCAAATTCTTGGCTGAACGGTGGTTGCTATATTTTGAACAATGTCACACGTGGACCTCTGACAGCATCACTTGAGTAGGAAGTGTTATTTCTCAGCAGATTAAGAAAATACCTTGTTTCCAAATAGTTGTATGACAAATAAACTCATGGATAGGTATTCTTTGTTTTTCCTAGTGTAACATTGTGGGAGACTCCTCACGTATTAAGTTTGGCCATAGAGAACGACACTTCAGAAAAAACGGTTCTCTCATAATAGTGAAAAGTTGTGCTGAAATTCAATGATTAAAGAGACAGGGTGTAACAATGAGACTCTTACATGGGACCCAAAACCACTCATGACTAGTAACCACTGGTAACCATACTGTTTCTACAATAAAAACTATAAATCTGTAAGTATAACTAATTACCATCTGAAGATTTGTAAAGCAAAGTGCTGTGTTACAGGATCCAAACTTAAGCGTTAGGTATCATTTGCGTGTCTACTTCCAGTAATGATTTTTCTTTTGCCTTGCAACGTCCACTCCTTAATAGTGAGGAGTTGGTCCATAATTTGGTGAATTGTTCTAACTAGGTTTAAGTTATTCTATAAATTGAACGATCATTTGGAAAATATTATAGTATGGCTGCATTTAGTTTATTCTTTAAGCTAAATCTTATTCAGTACAAATGCTAAGTTCTCTCTGAACTGGTGTCACATTTTTCCTAACTTTACATACACTGTAATATGCATAAGTAATGCATAACTGGGGAAAATGGAACACGTCTCTGCCACCACAATCTCAAGTACTTAAAACGTGCATCTACTTGTCTTAAAAGTACTCTGTGAAGTAGTTCCAAAGACAAGCCACTAAAAAGTTTGGATGCTTACTACTTGGAGTGTTATTAGGTCCACTCAATTATCCTTTCATCTGAAGTCTACAACACTACTTCAGCGCCTTCATTGTGTTTTGAGGCTCCAGCCTCTTTTGTGCAGAAGCTTAATTGCACTCCCAATACTGTGATTGCTCTCACATTTTATTATTATGCAAAATAAAAGAGACAAAGTACAGCTAGTATTTTAAAAGAAACAAATGAATAACAAGAGATTGTGAAGTTTTTCCCTTTTTTTTTTTTTTTGCTTTCACTACATGGTGATCAAGCATTCTTAGAATGTATTTTGTTATTGTAAATTCTATTTGAAGACCTCCTTATTTATTTATTTTTCAGTTCATTACAGTCCAAAACCACCTCACTTCGAAATATGGATGTGCTGTAAAATTAATACCAGAGGTGTTCTATGTATGTGAACGTATACAGGTGCATAAACATGTGTCCAAATTACAGTAAGTGACATCAATAATTCCAAGAATTCCCCTTTAAAATCTGAATAGTCTGAATAATAAACCTTATTTTCTTAGTGCAAGAAACAGGAGTTCATAAAAACCTTTTTTATTCCATCCTTCCTTATTAAAATAGAAGCGTGCTACAAAGAACTGCAGAATTCTGGAACATATTATGATTTAGAATAATACACTTATACTGTCTGCAGCATTAAACTTTCATTCCCACTGGACAGAAAATTGTTTTTTCAGAGATTACAAACACTGAGAAGTAACGGTTTCATTCTTATCCCAGAAAAGAAGATACGTGTATTTTCTTTAAGACTGGAAAATCTTCACAGTCTGTCATTCCTTAACGTGCTGAATGACCCCATTGTAGCTATACTTTAAAAAAATATTATTCTTTACACAGTGGAGAGTGGAACAATATTAGATTGAAACATTTTCTGTTCAGAATTTCCCTTTATTTTAGGGGTGGGAAAGATTCATTGTCCAAATCCTATATAATAGTCTAAAGGACATGCTTCAGGGAACACAGTGGGTTGGGAGACGTGTATGCGATTCTGTGGTCACTGGTGTATAACTAAGTAGTCCAGAACTATAGTTTGCTTCTGCCCTGCCTTACAAACAAATGGTAGGCTGGGAACTGCAGCACATCCGGTACCTTTTGGAATTTTCAAAGAAACACTTTTCCCATGTTTTAAGTAACAATGGCAGATAAAGACTGTCAACTTAATGTCATGGCAGATTGGAGGTGTCTATTGTTCTGCTTTCAGACAGGCCTGGCTAGTCCAGCTGTGGAGCTGCTTAATCTCTGTATGATACAGCTTTGTTTTTCTCCATGATATAAACACATTATCAGGTACAGACCTTGGCATCTGTCAGCTATAATAGGAGCATCTCAGAGGCACCGTTATGTTTAATTCAGACATTTCTTAAAGCTACAGAAGTGTGAAGGGACCGAGTTTCGTTGCCTTATGCTTTCTGTAATCGTCAAAAATTGTACTACAAATACTACAAATACTTGTAAAGATCATGGTTTATGTGCTAAGTACATTGTTTATGGATTCTGGACAAGCATAAAGTAAGAATGAAGAAATAATAATATATTCATTTATTTTATTTCCAAAATGCTTTGAAGTATGATCAAGCAAACTAAAGTTCCTGAGGTAGAGAAACCAGCCTGATTCTTAGATCACTGGGATGATAGAAAAAGTACCTAGTGAGCGTAGGGGAAGCTGCTGCAAAAAATGAGAGGAAAATAAAAATATAGTGAATATCAGCTGTTTCATAGGTGTTACAGTGAGTGCTGATAAATTTGTCTAACAAATTCATGCGAGGTTACTTTTCAACTATGTTATGAAAAGTCACTGGGCAATTTTATTTTTACATTGGCCCACAGGCTCAAACAGTGAATCGGTTAAAAAGAAAAGAAAACATTCTTGTGAAAGCCCTGTAACTGAAACGGCCAAGATTTGCACAACTCTAATTGCAATCATTGCACGGCAGGTTGCTGATTATTTTAGACTGATTTGTATGAAACATAGAGATATTCTGAATATATTGAGAACCGTGATTGATATAATAAATTGATTGATATAATAAAAGATTGCATCTGCTTCCATGAAGAAAATACTATCCAACTAGCTTCCGAAATTACTCAACATATTACAAAAATATGCAAAATAAGATTAGGATAGGAAAGTTCTTGTAAACTAACAAATAATTATATTATTTCAAACATTAAAATTGAAATGGATGTTTTATCTGCTTGACAGTCTCCATAGGCATCTGTGGATGAGGGGAAACACCCTCACAAGTGTTTAACTCAGTGCTTGGAGAAGATCTAAGAAAAAAGTGAAAGCTTGTGAGACTTAATTCTTTTTTATATCTTTTCCCAATACAGATTATTATTTTTCTCAGTCCTTTAGGCCCAACTGTCTTTTCCTTAGTTTCAAAACCCCTAAATATCGTCCCCTCTTTTGTGTTTTGAAATTGCTCTTCCTTCATTCTCTCATTGCTGGAATTATGCTCCATCCGACAGGACAGAGTTTGGTACTTCGTGATGTAGACATATTACCCCACATCCTGAATGAGGGTAGCTGCATTAGCACAATCATCTCCCCAAGATAATTAAACATTTCTGCAGGTTTGACTGGCCTGAGTCAAGGATGTTATAGGACTATGAAGCTGCAGTCTTCTCCAGCTGCTTGTAGTTAATGGAAATCTACAAAAATCTGTAAAACCTTCATTTTATTCATATGCATTCTTTGGCTCAGGGATCCATTCTCTTACTTTATACGAAATCAGGTAGGCTGCATCTATACTATACCTTAGAGTTGGGCCAGAGGAAGGCGGCTAAAACCAAACCTGACCCTTGGCCCAGCTTTAGTCATCACAGTCATAACATGGAGTGGTCACTAAATTACAAATGGAGTCAAACTTCAGTTGTATACAAGGTTTATCTGCGTTTTTTTTTACATGGTGGAGGAAATCTCTCAAAAGACCTGCATTCAGTTCATCCATCTGGTGTAACAAGGGTCCGTGGGCAGCTGGGACAGTGACAGGCAGAATAAATGTCCCAAGATGAACCATATTCTACATGTGTGTCTGGGGTTTTAGCTCCTGACTCTGTGGGATCATCCACTTATGTTAGCTCTATCATTTTGTCCAGAGCTTGTGCAAGATGAATTTGAACTTCACTGAACGTCTTGTGTCAAAAAAGGTAGTATAAAAATACCCACAGGCTTCTCATCTTTGGCAAAGGAATTCAGGGCAGCTGTGGCCTTACACCCTACCCAATTGGACACGAAGATCAAGTGCTTTGTTTCCATACAGACATATCTTTTCTTAATAAGCGAAAAGATAAATTATGTACAGTTGGTTTCCCCAAGCAAACAGGAAGAGAAAACACTTTCTATTTCAGCCCTTAAAGAGGTAATAGCGTAGATTTTCCATCAGTCACTCAGTATTCCCCAGATATACTCTGCCAACACTTGCATCTGCTCATCAAGTTTTCACCAAATGCCAGAACTCTCTGTTCCAATATACATGACTAAGCCAGAAAGGTTTCTGCTGATAAAAGAGGAAATCTTCAGTGGGAACCAACAGAACTGGTAATCTTCCAATATTGGAACCAGGATACCAGGCTTTCATCCCTGCAGAGCTGATGTAATGACTTTCCTAACCTCTTTATATAGTACAGATCCTTCAAAGTTTCTATTAGTTCTTATCTTCTGGAAAGATGCCAGTAGACAGCACATTTAGAGATAGACTCTTAACAATATACAGGCAATGAATGAAAAATCATTAGCAGATATCTGTTTACAAAGTATCTGTTTCTGTGTTAGTGCACAAGAAGCATCTTGTCTGTGTGTGCCATAGTGCAAAGATCAGCCACAGCTGTGTTTCTCAAATACATCATGAATTTTGTCCTCTGTACAGAAGCAGCTTCCCTAACGGAAGGTAAGCTGTGGTCCTGCCGCTTTCCTGTACTGACCTGGAGACCACGTCAAAGAAGCTGCATCAGAGCTCAGCCAAGCTGAGCGGACATGAGGAAATCTCAAACGCCCTTTCAGGAGGCAGCACGTTTCTCTCAGCCATGTGCTCCTCCCCAGCCCTGGCAGCGATCTTGAGTCACTATGACTACAAATGATTTCACTGCCTGAAAACCCTTCAATACCCTCTCACTCAAATATGATTTTTTTTTTTTCTGAGGGAACAAGCTACTTTTTGTTTATTTCAGTTGAGAAAACAACAAAAAAGATAAATTTAAGAATAGCAAGAAGCTTTTAATAGCATCGAAACTAGCAGTTATTTCCCCTGGATTGATTCAATTGGATCATTAAATTTCTTTTGTTGGGTTTAATAGAGAATGATTGAAAAATCAATGTATACATGCTTGAGATCATGGAAATGATGATATGTCAAAATGTCAGAGGGGTTGAAGGGGTAATGATAGAGTGTGGAAGAAAAGTCTCCCTTTGACTGCTGTACTTGGAAACTGAAAGGCTGAAAGTTTCTCACTAAACACTATCTTTTACTTTTTGAAGCATTTGACATTCATTGTGACTCAATACACTTTTTTTTTTCCAAAGAAAGCATTCCCCAAAGAAATCACAGAAATTTTTCTTCCACACCTACATGAAAGTGACAATAACTTCGTAACTCTTCTGAGCATATTTCAACTACACGTGAAGTCACATATGATAGTCAGCTAATAAATTCAGTGATGAAAAAAAAAGTTTGTGGAGTTTACATAGTGGTTGCTGTCAATGGCAGGTATTTCTACAATTTTAAGATAAGTGAGTGTATTTTGTACTGTAGATTTATAAAAAGATAAGTGAATGTCAAAGCTCTAACAGAGTTACCAGCATATCATTCCCTTTTAACCCACAGAGTGAGTTCAAGATTTTCTTTAAGCTTTCTCTGGGAAAACTGAAAAAGTATCTAAAAATAAGTGTCAGGAACTAATTATATTTCACTTATTTGCATGGTAGTTTAGATCTTTTTTCTTTTGATTCTGGCTGGTTCTTTTTGTTTTGCAGTGTATTTCAAGAAGATAATTAAAAATGCTAGCAAACCATTTTCAGAAACTGTGTTTCTAATTTGTCTGAGCTTGAACAATTGTTTGAAACTTTTGAGACCTCTTTTGTGACACCATCGTGGTTTTTACTTCAAGGTGTTGGTACCAGCCATCACAGTTATGGTTAACCTATGCTATGGAGGAGCTTCGGATGCCCTCTTAAGGTAGTTTACATTTCCTTTACTATGTGCAAAAGGAAGAAGGGGTGAGTGGAGGTCTGCCCATTGAAAATTATCCAGAAACTGAGACTCCACAGTTAACTTTAAACACCATATTAAAAAAAACAAAACAAAACAAAAAAAAACCCAACAAACAAAACCAAAACCAACCTAAGAAAACAAAAAACTCCCAATCCCATGTACATATAAATGTGCACATATAAAAATATTTTTGAAATGATAAAATTTGGATGCTCAACAGCCTTACATTGATTTATAAATTGTCAACTGTCTCCTACAGCCCATTGTCCAAATTACAATTTGGGATATTGTTTCAGTTCTACTTTTACAGAGAAGAAGTACAAAGATAAAGGCATTTGTCCTTTTGTATCAGTCTAGGCATACTTAGTGTCATGAGTGTTCTTTAATGATTTCCCTCTTAATGACCATGCAACTCATATGTCTGTAATTAAAAAATGCATTACTTCCAATTTTGAAAACAGAAACTGTTGTCTTACTTCTTATGGTTTGTATTATGATAACATTTAGGAGTCTCAATACTGAACTTGGACTCCACTATGATGTGAGGTAATGGAAAAATAAAAATCAGGTTTTGCTTGCAAGGGGCAAGAGGTTGATAACAGACAGAAGGGGCAAAGGAGATCTGATTTTCATCACAGTTATGGGCCATGGTTCCTGCAAGACAGCAACTGAATTTTAGTCAAACATTTTGTAGCCAGGTGACTTTTTTTCACCAAATATGATATTTACTGGAAAGGAGAATTTCTGGGTTGAATTGAGTATGTTCTTTCTGTCATATGAAATATGCATGAGGGTAAGAAAGTAACAAAAGTAACTGCATTTCATAATGAAAAGTCCATAAAGCCCCATTGCTGGCCATCATAGGTATGTGCCCAGACCAGACTGACAGAGAGCTAAGGATGATACTGAAAAGCAAGATGAACAGATTATATCTGATAGAAGAGAAATAGAACAATGAGAATAATTCAAAGAAAAAAAAATATTACCAAAGTAACAGATGGTCCATTCCAGTGGTATTACAAGCAGATATGCAATTAAAAAAGTGTATTTTAGTGACTCAGATATAGGATGATGAAAACATAATGAGATTTTGTTTTTATCTATGGGGTAGTTCTACAGACCATGTGAAAGAGATGGTATACAGCAAAACCACAGATTTGAATATTATCTGCATATGAGGATTGAGAGATGTTTTTAAAGAGAGTAGTATTTCAATTCAATACACAGAGCTTTTCAAAAAGAAGAGAGGGGGAAAATCGGTTTCCAAACTGGAAGACTGTGCTGGATTTAGATCTGTAGCTTCAGATCATATTCATCTTACTATGATAGTTCCAGGATACTTTTGGGAAGTGTGATGTCTGACTGATATAATACTTTCACAAGTGGTTTGATTCTGTATTTGTAGACTTTCACTCTGCTTCAGATGATACAAAAATTCAGACATCTTTCAGTCTCAAAAACCTGATTGCATTCTGTCAATATCAAAGTGAGGCCCAGTCCTACACCTAACCTTGATTCATATCTGCATGAGAACATTCCTGCTTCTACTGCTAATTAAAATTCTGTCCTCTGAATGAGAATGATTCCCCCACCCCCAGTCTGTGTGCGTACTTAGAAATGCCCATTTATCTCTGACTACAGAGACATGGCTCTTAAACTGAAGCTGTTGCAACTCAAACTGTTTTAGTTCAGGAGGTGGCTGGGTCAATACCTGTTGTGGCAGCCACAGGTGTTATTAACATATTCTCTAGCTCATGACAGATTTAGTAGGAAGGCATGATTAACTTTCTCAGCAGTTTTTTGGGTATTTTTTCTGCACCAGATCTGAATGTATGCATAATTACTCCTTATTTTACACTCCTGACAGACTTAGTAGTGATTTTATCAGGTGCCTACCTGCCATACATTTCCGATGTGGCTTCTTAGTGCTGCTGTTTCCCCCCCCCAAGAAATATGACATTACCCCGACCTGCTGCTTTGATGATCGGGGTACCCAAGCATCTGTACTGTAGCCTAGGAAGATATTCTTTAGTGCCAAAGTCATATTACTCTCTTGGATAGCCACTATCTGATCTTCTTAAATTGTATCATAGAAAAATATCTACAGCCTAGCAAGCTTCTCTTTTAAAGACATGTAACTGACAAATTCATAAGACATGATCCTGTTTTTTTTTATATCCTTGACAATTTCATTATTGATTTCAGTAAGATCAGAACTTGAGGACTTACGCCTTGTTCCTGGTCATTTAAGTGTAAATTAAAATTTTATGGTAATTTCAATGAGATACCAATTTTAACTTGCTTTATATAAAGCAGTTTAGACTGCTTTAAAAGTGCAATAAAAAGTGATCCAAATAAAGGGAATGAATAATGAAACCTTTTGAAACTAGGCATGATCAAAGGGTAAAACTGTGTTTGGTCCCTCTTAACCTCAATGAATTTTTTTATTTGGAAGTAGTGAAGTTTGTGTTCCTCATGCTGCTGTCAGTTACAGTAGAGCTAAATTCGGCCATTTCAGGATAAATTATGAATAAAAAAAGCATAAAACATTAGCTGAGTTGTTTAAATAGGCTTTTCCATCTCTCCTTCAAGTACTAGAAGAATCTTGTTAATTTGGTGATTTCGTCACTAAGAAATGGCTCAAAACGTTCTTAAAAGGTTCTTTGGGCAGCTGTCCAAAAAACCTTTAAAAACACCTTATATTTATCCTTTTTTAGTAATTAATCAGACCTATGAGTTGTCATCACGTCTAAACATTTGCAACTTATCTCACATTTTGCACTCAGCAGTAAGTCTTCACAAAAGACTCAAGAGCTCAAATCTTGGACAAGCATAATTGAAAGCTACAGTCCTGATTTGATTACAGTTGGTGACAAAAATTGAAAAAAGAAAAAAAGGTTAGCTTTTAATGTGCACTAAGTTAAGCAGGAGTTCAAATTCAAATAATTGAATGCTAGCATGGTTCATTTACCAGGGGTTGTAATGGCAACAGATTTCTTAAAATTCTTTTTATTGAGCTTAAAAGCAAGA
This sequence comes from Larus michahellis, assembly GCF_964199755.1. Lineage (NCBI taxonomy): Eukaryota > Metazoa > Chordata > Aves > Charadriiformes > Laridae > Larus > Larus michahellis. The sequence goes on along the minus strand of NC_133903.1, from coordinate 43,164,584 downwards.
ATGTCTGATGTGAATTTGTTTGACCATGAGCTTCCTTTTGGGCAACAAGCTACACAAGCTGTAAGTTGCCCGAAAAAACAGAGTTCATAGCTACCCACATTTAATTCATACTGCTGTATGCAGCCCTAAGGTGACAATTATTTTTGAATTCCATAACAAATAGAGGCCTGATATGATGGCTAAAACAGAATAGCTGTTTTTTTCCTCCTTACAGCCTGGAGAAGACCTCATGGCTGATAACAATATGTCACCTCTAATCTTATTTCCCATTCCCAGACTATATTTTCATCAAGTTGGGTTTTTTTTTATTTTATTTTATTCTGCATTCTACAATCTGATAGAGCACTAGCTTTTTTCATGAAAACAAAACAAAACAAAACAAAACAAAACAAAAAGTGAGTGACTTTATCAGGGATAAAATGATTGTATGAATTATACTTCCCTTGTGTGAGTTTTCTAATAGTATTACTGGGGGTGGTATGGTAATGGTTTTACTTAAATGTCAATACATTTTCAGGGGGCGGAGGGGGAAGAATTTAAGGGAGACTTTGTAATACTTTTTGAAATTCAATAGAAAGACCTCACCAAATAAATGGAATGTATGGTTCTATTTTGAAAGATACAGCGGTGTACTATGTTTTAATAACATAATTTTCAAAGGTATGTGGAAAACAAAATATAATTTATTAATAGCATCTTCATATTTAGTAATATCAGTGAAAAGAGGTCTAACTTCAGGACAAGTTTAAAGGCTGATTTGTATCAAAAAGGGCAATTTCAGCACTCCGTTTTAAAGGCAATTATAACATTACAACTGACTATTTTATCGTAATCAAACATTCTCCTGCCTGAGTAGTCTTAGAGTTCCAACAGTCTTAGAGCTGCTATGAAGATCCACTCATATATGTATTGTTCACAAGCCAACTTGGACTTTTCATGGTCTGAGTGGCAGTCTAAAACAGACACTTCACCTCTATCTTGTACCCTCTAGGTCAATCCTGAATATATGGCAGATCTAATCAAACATGTAGTGCTCCACTTTTCGTTTGAAATTCCATTATGGCACTGCTGCCTACCTTCACATAAGATGATTCCTTAAAAAAGCACTAAAAGAGCATGAACTTGCATTCACTCTCAAGAGTAGAAGCAAAGAGAACAGCGAAGCCCCTAAACAGCTAGTTTCTCCTTGATAGTTTAATTTTTAACATCGATAGTGTTCAGCTTTGTACAAGGTATAATATGAAGATAATCCTGGTCCTAAATTCCTTAAAAGATAAAATAGAAAAGAGAAGGAAGCTTAGAAATAGAATTACTTCTTGAATTTTTGTGTCAAGGTGTTTGCAAACATTGCAGAAGTGTCTCATCATGAAAAAGTAGTTGCAGAAACCTCTAAATTCATTACTGCTAACACAAGCTATTTATAAATGGGTAAATAGTATGGCTGTATAGATTTTTGCAGAGCCTCTAAACCTATCAGGGACCACATCCTCCATTAGAATAAATTGTCACAGCACCGCGGGTTTGATGCCCACTCACCAGAAACAGCTTGAAAAATAAACAATTAAAAGAAAAAAAAGGTGTCAGCGGTTTGCACTGTCACAGTTCAGAAAAATCTGAGCCAGCACTGTTACTTTAGAAAATTTGCAGAGTCTATCTTATGACTTTCAAAAATGGAGCTTTAAATTTCTGTTCTCTTAGGATTGACTAAAATTGAGTTGAATTTCTTGAATGCTCATGCAAGCTTATTTTTAATCTGTGCGTAGAAATAATCATATTGAACTCATTCTATATTCACACAAGCTCTATATTTGTGCCTGTTTGCATGCGTATGCACAACTGAATTGTGACTGGAACTTTATGGCTCCAAGAGCCACAAGAAATGAGTAATACCTTAAGAGTACAGGTGGAAATTTGAATCTTCCTGATGCACTAGTTAGTACAACTGGCACAGGTCAACAGCGAATGACTGCTTCTTCCCCAAGTCCCAGATAACACAAAACCAGACGTCAGTTGTGCCCCAGAAAAATATCTTCAGCGAGGAAAGCAAGTACTGTAATGTTTGGCACCACTTTTTTTTAATATTTATTTTATTTATTTATTCTATGTAGAAGCATATAGTTTAATGCTTTAAACAAAGACACTCGCCAAACCAGTCACCACTTAAAATAGGTAAAGCAATTAATCAGTCATTGCCAGTTTCTATCAATCCACAGAATTAAAGAATTTATGAGAAGTGTATCAAGCCAACTGTAAGTAAAGAATTCCATTTAGGATCTACCAATCTCCTTATGGATATGCTGGCTTAGAAAATGATGTGTACTGGCTATCCAGTGGGTTAATAATTACAAAAGACTCACCTAGAAACTGCTGACTCAGTTTACCTGCCAGTGAGGATTTTTGTCTTGATGCATTACAAGTGTAAATTGATGCAGAGATGCACAGACTATATACATACGGGGCTGACTTGGTTTACTGAGGCACAACTGATCTGACTTACGCTTTCTCCTCAAATCATCTCACTGAGCCTCTCAGTGTGCCTGTTGAGCCGCTGCAGAAGGGAGCTCTGGAAGGCCTCAGGTTACAGTTTGGTCCAACACCGCTTTGTTGGTGACTTGTACTTCATTGGCTAGGTGTTTCCAAAGAGAGCTGAACTGAGCAATACCCCGGGCTATATACCAGCCAGCATTCTTTGTGTATGAAGGGAATTTGTGATAACGCTGTATAATAAGCAGGCATTATATACTGCTAAATTTCAACAGAATTCCTGTGGTATCACATATTATATTCACATTAAAACCGAATGAGCTCATCATGATTAATGTTACTACAATGAATGCTGAAGGAATTAAAAACGATTATCCACTCATTGTAAAGGGTTGCTGATAATTAGGGCTATTACACAAAAAGGTACATTTTAAGCAATCACCACAGTTAATTCATTCAGCATTATATTATGCAGTGCTGATAACAATGAGTTCTCTTGGCACTCCTGTGGCTCCCACATGTGTGTCCATCAATAACCCATTGTACTGTACCTTCACTGGTTGAGCATCAAGTCACAAACACTTCAGTAATGTGCTACCTGTTGGGAGCATTTATTGTGCTTTTTTAAAGTTATTTTCAAACCGTTAGAAAAACACAGCTATAGAAACCATTTTCAGTGCTTGGATCATGGTGCAGAGATAACTTTAATAAGTATTTTATTTAGAAAAAGGAGAATATGTGCTTAAATATGTACAGACACTTGTGTGTATAAATAGGCACATATACTTAGCCAGAAGTTAAACCAACCAAACCACTCCTTAGCTCTCATCTTTCATCTTCTCCTTTATGGGTTCCCTCCCATATTTGTTCTCACCATTTGTTGCTTTTTTTCTGATGTTTTGACTGTAGGCAAGGCAGTACTTGTGGTTTGTAGTGACTGTGAACAGGTAATTCAAAAATATCAATACTAATATCAAGAGCTCCAATGTGATAACAACGTTTGTTTAAATTTCAGGTAATGCTTGACATGGCATAGAGGTTTGATTTTAGTCTTTCCAATATATCTCAGTTGTGTCTGATCACCTGAGCCAAACTCAAAGTCTGAGGATAGCTGCTATGTAAGATACTGGCTCACACTTTCTCATATTATTTTAACAAACAACAAACTGTTTCTTTGGTGGTAATCATCCTGTAGTCACCCATGAACAGACTACAGAAGGCAGACCCTTTGGTGCGTCTGCCACTCGGTTGCTGTAACCTTCAGCTGGTTAGTTGCTATTTATTGCTGGTAACAGTGAGCTCATGTTACCAAATCTTTCCTAAAAATAAATGTATCGAAACCCCACCAATAATGTAAAAACTGATACTTTCATCTAAGTCTGGGTTTAATGCAGTATTTAAAGATATGTGCCACCTAATTGCAAGTTCTCCCAAGGAATACGGAGACTATTATTGTGTTTAAATTTAGGCATATGCTTAATGACTTCGCTGAATCAGAGCTTTAGGAGTTAGACAAAATTTGTAATACGTTCAAAAAGCCTTTCTTTTCCTAAGGACTGCGGGATTTGCCCTTTAGGTAGGACTTCTTTGTTATTTAGTGGAAGTATAAATCACTTTTACAAATGTCCTTTCACTTGCATAACTGTCATATATTTCTCTCTTCCTTTGTATTTTTGACAGTTTTAACTTGCATAAAGCATCTAGAAATCATGTTTTCAACAAATGTATTCACCTGTGGATGATAAAATGAAAGAGGTGGAGGCTAATAGTACTGAATTATAGGGTGGCAATTCAAAGCTATAAAAAGAAAGTCTTGAGGTCTGCTGAGTGCTATACCCATTAAAATGTCTATTTTCAATAACTGATAAGAAGTGGAATGTCAGCACTCTGTTTGCTCTTGTCCTCGCTGATGCTGACAAAGATACATCTTGTTGGTATTAAGCGTAGAACACCTATTTTTGAAGGCTGGTTTATTTACCGGGCATGATAGTTCCCTGTGAAAGAACATAATGTTATGGGTTTCAACATAACATTAAATGGACTCCCCGTATTTTTTTCATAAATAAACATTGCATCCCTAACAATATTTATTACTGATGGAAATGCAAAATTTATTCTCATTGTAAATGATGTAGCTGTTTTCTCTAGATGAAAGACAATATCGTTTAATTATAATTCTTAAAATATTTTTCTACTATTATTGTAAAATAAAATAGTAAAAAATCCCCGATCAGTGATATGAAGTGCAACCTACGGTGATACAGTTTGACATTTCTCACTCAGATATGTTTATCTGTGCAGTCCGCATACTATTCAATCAGAGCCAAAATATGAAGCTTTTTGTCTATGAACTTCAGTTTTTAATTAAATCCTCAGTTTAAAGAAAAATATGGATTACTCTCTAGTTTTTCTAACTTAGCCTAAGATTCCACTGAAGCCAGGGACAAAAGGTCTCTGATGATAGCAAGGACAGGTTTTACGCTCACTATTTGTCAGAAAGGGCTGCCCATTTTTCAGTCTTCTGTGTATACCAATATTAAAATAAAAGCAGAATCCTAAAGAATTCCACCATTTCCCACAACGCTCGCCCAGTAAGCTTTCTGAAGACATCACAGGGGAGCAGGCTGTCTCTTGTTCCGTACTGTCAGTGCTACTACAGACATCACCTCAGTGTTTATTTGCATTTTTTCTTCAGTCTTAATGTCTCCTCCAATGTTTGTTGAAATCAGTGGAGTCAATGGCTTAAAGGGGATGTAATTTTCTGAGCCCCGGAGCTCGTCAAAATGCAGTGTTGAAGCTAGGAAGGAGTGAAGGTTGTTTGCTTGACGGGCTTTGGTTTTCACTTGGTTAAGATGATCTGTAAGGAAGAAGGGAGATTGGCCAGTGCTTTAACTTGAGTTGCTGATTTACTACGTTATGCTCAGGACCCCATGCCCTACTTGAGTTAGAAAAATGTGCTTTACAACTATTGGAGTTAGGTCAGAGCAAGGTAAAGGAATCTGCTTAGTGCGAATGAGAGTTGCGTAGTTTGCAGTAAATACATTTCTAGACTTCCTAATTAAAGAGGAACAACACTCTTGTATAGCAAAATTTAAAAGCAGGCCATTTATAAATATGTATTTGCAGCAAACCTAATTTTGGGAAATACTGCAATTTCCTCACTAAGGATGCTTTGTCACTGTGTGCTTAAATGCTCAGATCTTTATTTTTCTCTTAGTACATTGTTTTGAAGCTGAATTCATTCCAGCCTTGTACATTTCAAGTGAAGACATTTTTGAGGCATTTGAGTGCAAATTAAGTGTCTGCAAAATGACAGCAAATGAGAACACTACTTCATCCTGCTTCAATAAATTTATAAATGAGTGAATACAAATTTTGCCAACATTTACATATACATACCCATGCAAGCACACACAATCGCCTTCAGTGTAAGAATATGTATGAGCAATTTCAACAGAAAGAATAGTTTATTCTGGAAAATAACAAATTCTTGAAATGAAAGGCTGTGAACAAAAACATTTCACATCCAAATAGAGGGGCCCTCTGTCTTGACCACTTATTCAGCACCAATCATTCGTGCAAGTCAAATTTCTGCCTGGACTGTGGATTTCCAGCAATGGATATTGAAACAATGCCACTCACTGCTACAGAGCTGTAATATTCTGGTACGCTTTGTAAAGCAGCTCTTGCCTCACAGAAAACTTTGAAAAATAATCTCTTTAGAAACAAATCCCTTTGCATATGATGTTTTCTTTTTCTTCATAACTAAAGGCATTTGCACAAGAACAAGGTCTTTGTTTTAGAAGAATCCAGCTACTCCCACTGTTTATTCCCCACTTGAAGTCATAATCCCCGCTTTGTGACATCATGGTTGGTTACAGTGAAAATGGCTACTGTTGAGGAAATAGAGGGATTAACCACAGTCCTGCTGACTGTGGGATGCGGGGGGAAAGGAGATGTAACTTCAAGCAGGTACGCTTTTTCACTTGCTAGCATTTCTACATGGCTTCTGCTTTGACAACATTGCCTTCCAGCGCACTACATTCAGCCTCCTTTAAATGACAAAGCTTTTGTATGCGTAGGTGGGAAGCGAGGAAGGAAAGTTATGTATAAGGAAAATGTGTTCACAACTCTCTCCCCATTGTTTATTAAAATAAATATATATATATAGACACAATTTGCTCATTTTTCATCCAAGGCAAAATGAGACAGAAAGAGACAGACAAAGAGAACATAGATCAAGCATTGAACATAGTGATGAATTTTGCTGTAATTCTGGATGTCACCCAAATGTTGACGAAGCATTCTCTAAACTAGAGTTTACCAACATGTTTATGGCAATTAAGTTACCTGACTAGTGTTGTCCTTTTAATTCTCTTCTTAACTTAGATTTTTTTCAAGATTACAAATGTTTCAGATCGGTTGCAACATTTTTAAAATATATGCTTGTCATGAACTGTCCATCTATTCTCATGACAATGGCTGACAAAAAGTGAAAATCCTCCCTTATAAACAAACATTTCTGCTGATTTGGAAACACAGATATCTGTTCAGCATGTTCATATTACGCAAACTGCATTCATAGGACTATAGTTGATAGCAAAAGGCTAGCATGCACTGTACATTTTGGCCTGTTTTGAGGGTTTCGCAAGGCACATATTATAGTTTCTGCCTATAGCTGACTTCTATTAATGCCACATACTGCTATGTCGTCAGTGAAGGACTTAAAAGAAATACCCCAGATCATTCTGTGGCCGACGAGAAGATTCTGTGATTCTGTGATCCTATGCAGCCTGTCGTTTCACTCATTAATGTCATTTAATCCCATTGGTAAATGGATCACATTCGCTCTGAAACGTAGGTATTTGTCCTTTACTACTCCTAGTTGGAAACAGATCAAAAATGAGAAGGCTCTAGGCCTCCCTATTCATCTCTTGCTAACATCATTTAGTGGAAATGGCTCTTTTCCTACCATCTGCCTTTCTAGTGTACTCATTCAGAGCAATTGCACCACGGATTCCCCATTCCTTTCACAAAGCCAGGTGTGATCCTGCAGGCTGGTGCATCGCTTGCAGGGTACCATGGAGCTCCTGAGCAGACACTGTTTGCATTCGCCCCTGAACTGGAAGCAGTGTAGCCACACAGTGCTCTGCAAGGGTTAATGAAGCCTTTCTAGAGGCAGGCTACCTAGCTGAGGTAAAATACCATGTTATATTTCTTTTTAACATCCAAGTTATTACCCTTCGATGGATCTGCATCATGATGTGTAAAAGTATCAGCCTGGCTAGAGGTAGACAGAGACTGTTTCCATTGTACTTCATTTTACTGGATAGACATGCCATCAATCTCCTCTCATGGGTTCTCTTTTTCCCCAGGCAACTATTAGTTCTTCTTTATGCCTGTTTTAGTTTAAATTCATGTTTCTTCACTGATGTTATGAATACTTTCAGAATACTATGAACAAGTGCTTTGTGCAGAGACATGTACTTGTTTGGTAGAAATAGCTTTCTCGATGTATCCTGGAATTATACCTGTTTTTTTCACAGCCATCTCACAGCTATCTTAACTAATCTGCTCAGACCTGTCTCCTTATGACCATGATAAAGTATTCAAAATTCAAATTACTGTTGTTAAACACTGATTGTTATTTTAAAAGGCTGCATACAAAGATCAGTCATCAATGAAGGCACAATTTTGGCAAATCTAATAAAGGACATCTCAAAGAAGAGAGAAACAATGAACTGCAAAAATATTTGGTAGCTAATGTGTTTATAAAATGAACTTGAAAAAGCATTGTGAAATGCCCTGAGATGCAGGAACAAAATCGTACTGTTCTTGCATGCAATAACTGATGATCCTCATTAGGAAAAAGTAAGGAGTAGGGAACTTGAAAAGGGAATCAACATTCCTGGCACAGTTTGACAGGAAACCCCTGTATCTTACCTGCTTCATTGTTGCTTACTGAAATCGTTAGATATGGGTGCTTTTGTGGGGAGGTCTGTGGTACTTGTCAGTCTCACATCATTAATCAGTGACAAATTTTTCACAAATCCTTAATCCAGCTCTCCCATGTTAATTCTAATAATTTTGCAAGGAGCTGCCAAAAATTACTTATTGTTCTGTTAATCGTTACTAATAGGAACAGAGGACTGCCTTGAATTTCTTCATGAAAACCATACTAATTAGAAATGTCTGAATACATACAAGTCCTCAGAGATTAATTTATTCATCATAATCAGTTAATCACTTTTCCTTTACATAATTAGATAGCTCCTGGTGGAGAGGAAGACCCCTTAGTTTTCTTGGAAAGAAGAAGACTACTGTAAGCTGACATTAGCAGAATTATCATTATGTTTTCCTTCGAGTGCATACAGATTAGTGCAGGTGGGTTTTTTTGCCCATTCACCACAAATGAAATCACAAACCAGAAACGCTTTTTAAAAATGTATTTTCTAAAGCTGCATCAGAAGAAGTTTTCTACAGTTTTGCCCTTCAGCTCTCCACTGGGACTAGGCTCAAAGATTGCTGAAGAAACTGGTAAAGTTTTAGTATTGACGTGCCCAAACAGAAAACTGCTCACTTTGCATGTAGAGGAATACAGAGACAGTCCAAATATTTAACCCTCTTGCATATTTCACAAGCTGAGCTTTTCTTATCCCCACAAGAGATTTTTATATGCCCTTCAAAATGATAGCAAAAGTGTCACCATCATTTACCTGAGTGGATCACTTTTTAGGTCCCCTGATAATCCATTTTAAGAACAGTCAAGTACGGATTTACTAAGAAGGAGAGCTAACAAGGAAGCTGTCCCATTAACATTCTCTTTTAGAGAATGAATTCTCTACTTTTTGATGTGGAAAAATCCCAAGAATTGAATTAACCAGGACCCTGCGTGCTGGGGTGGCAGGTGCTGTGGGTTTTAATGTCCTTTACTGCACATTGACATACCTGATTATACTGACTGGTCACAAGCCCCTGCGAGAGTCTAAACACTTAAGTGCTCTAGAAATGCTCCTGTACTCTTTCTGCTTTCTGCTAACTGCCCAGCTGTCCTGTAGAATAGAGAAACATTCCTCCCCTCTCCCTTGTATTTCCATAGAGCAAAGCACACAGTCTTCTCTGATATTAATGTTTTAAAAGATAACTACTACAGTATGTCTCATTCTGTCAACCACTGTACTAAACTGCAAGGTAGAGCAGTTGCAACATGTGGCAGATGTGTACTGTAGATACTTGTTTAAATCTGAATTTTACCCCCAAATGGAGTGTTATTTCCAGCAACTGTGATACCTTCTAATGTCTTCTAAATAATTCTACATTAATTTTAACCTCAAAAGACTTCTTTTAGAATGTAACACCTTGCCTATTAGGCAAGTTTGAGACTGGCATATCAAGGGCAACGTCTGCAGCCAGATAAAACCTATTCTGCTCCATCTTATGTTTGTTTTTTTCTTGACAGAAGGCCCAGGGAAAGATGAGGAAGGGAGTTCTGGGGCAAAATTTCATGCACTGTTTCCGCGATTTTGCAAATGGCATTAGTTAATGGTCACCTTTTTCTAAACATTTCTACGATGTGAGCTTATGGAATGAAAGAAGGTGGTGCATACGTACACATATCAGGTCCAATAACAGTCTGTCTAAAATTATATTAGCAGAAGATGACAGAATTTTCTATTTAGTGACTGATGAAGAATGAAAAGAATTTAAGGTTGACACTTGAAACACCTGGCAGTTTCCTGAAGGTTTGGGTGCTCTTCAAATTCCAACGATTCATGTAAAGAGTATCGGACATTTAAAAGTGAGAATATGGAAAAATACCTCATAACAAAAAAAAGGAATTGTCTCCAGGTATTTTTAAATTTATTTTCCTAGTAATAACAAAAATAATTATTTTTATGTGATTTCTGGCTACAGCTATAGCTTTTGTGGAGTTATACTGTCTTTATCAAAGCAACAGAGACAGTAAAAGTCAATTAGTCCATTTTTCAAAGATCTCTGCTTGTGTTAACTGCAGTTTATGGTACTTGGGGACTACAGAGCTCTAAAAACCTATTTAGCAGAAAAAGCAAAGGAATAATAAAGGATCTTCCCAGTCTTTAAAATATCCGTGTTCAGAAAGCTTCCATGGGTATTTCAAAACAGGCTATCTTTATAAAATATCTGTTTTGTAAAGCAACGGGAAACAATTCAGATCAAATCATTGTCATTTTTGAAATGTTAGCAAGTATGCAGTTATAGAAAATGGCTTCAGCAGCTTTGCTGTTTGCTGTGTTTCACTTAGAGTGTGTTACATTACATCAGCTTTCCTTTTGGATAGTAAATGCGATAAGAAAGTGCAGAAACAAACACTGATGCAAAGAAGATGCGTATTAGGAGCAGTTAAAAATGATGGGCATATAAATCATTAGAACAATCTGGGAAAGTATGATAAACTTATAAATCTATAATGAAATAATTCAAACAAATCTCTTCTTTTCTTTGATCATCTTTACTTTTTCAGTAAACGTCCCAAGATTTTAGTGAAATCATTTAGCAAGGTAGGAAGATAGGTAAATTGCCTGGATTAACAGAAGAGCAAATGAGAATGTTTGTCATAGACCCATACCATTCCCATTAAAGAAAACCCAACCAAACAAAACTGGACTATTTCTCCTTTGTGCCTTTATTTTAATTTCATGCATTTCCTGGTTCTCATGGGATTCAATGTCCTGAGTGGCTGTCCTTGTCATTTGATATTTCCATTTGTAAACATGAGATTTTCTGATCATTCAGATAAGGTTAGGTATGTACCCAAGTAATTGTACAGTCATTCAAGCCCAACAAAAGTCAGAGCATGTGGAGTTTTGTGATATTGAGAATGATCTAAAAATGAAAGCATTGTGTGCCTATGGTGAATAAAGGTCTTTTGACCTGCCAGATTTTGAGTCCGTTTGTGCCTTTTTAATGGTTTGAGTCAGTTCATGCAATATTTGACTCAATTTCTGCTCACTTTCTGGGTAAAAAACTGCAGTGCAAAGGTGCAGGGTTATCATAATATTCCTGAGGAGATAATAAACAGTTGCCTAAGTAATCTAAAGAGTTCTTATTCCTCACCCTGTTGATCTTTTTAGTGACTTGTTTTATATAAAATATTTAATTCACTTTCACTCTCCTACTTTGTCATGAAGAACGCTAAAACCAAAATGCATCTGTTTTCTGTGGTTAGAGAAAATTATCTAACTAAAACTGACGTAAATCCTCATATATTAGCATATCATATACTGCCTATATCTTGCTAATACTTGCAATTTTTATAAATAAGGGCTTTATAGTTCTTCATTATACTATTTTCCTTACAGAAATAAAATTCTTGATGAGATGATCCAGATTAGGATAATGACAGTCAGTGCAAAAAAACTTCTTAAAATTGGCTCTTGAACTTAAAATGTTATTTAGCATATTTTGTATCTAGTCTATGGATTTTCTCTTTACAACAGTCCACAAAGCATCCTGAGCACGTAAACTTCTGGAGATAACTGTATGTTGCTCCAAACCTGTATTAGAAGAGCTTTTGGAGGAAAAAACCTTCAGAATGACCAGTGACTGGCACTTACTCACAAAATAGTTCTCATGACCCCCAGTGTGAGGAGGGAGAGAAGTGAGCTTTCTTTCACATCAACAATAGTGTTGTTACCCAACCAATGTGCAAATGGATAAGAAACTTCTCATTCATTTGAAGCATACTTTTTTGGCATCATTTCAGGAAATGCTTGAACTTTTCACCTTTGTTTGAAGTGGGATATACTCCGTCTCTGTCACCACTTTGAGAATCTGTTCATTTTTCTGCACCTCTGCTATCATAAGCACCATCTTTCTGATTATACACTAGATTTTTTTCAATCTCATTTTAAAGTTAACTTGCATAAACTGGGCGGGGGGGGGAAGCAGTTACTGTAGTATAAAGAGTAAGAGATCAGAAATATGGCATTTTATTTGTCTTTAATACAAGAACACCCACAGAAGCAGTGATAAGAGAAAAAAAATACTGTGCCAGGTGAATCTTCAGTGGGTTGGTGTTGGGGAGGTCAAGACAGACCAATTATCTGAAAATAAACCTTCATAGAGATGCGTTGAGAGGATCTGATTTATGAAGAGGAGTTTTTGCATAGGAAAATATAGATTATCCTAACATTTTCATGAGCATACTACATTTTGATGATGCTTTCTTTGGCTCAAGGATGGAATTTATAGTTAAAATACCATAGAAACAGAGAATATCCAATAAAGTACATGGTGCTTCCTTGGGGCAATTATGTTCCAGGTTTTGCTCTACCTGATTTAGAACAGGGAGTTAAGTCTGCCAAAAAAGCACTCTTGATCTCTTCTACAGCACTTGCTTTACTCATGATAAGCCGTTCTCTCAGACAAAGGCCACGGCCTGTTAGTTAAGGCCCTGCATCAGGTGGGTAGACAGCTTCAAATCAGGTATTCATCTTATAATTCTCATCTTTTAATTATGCATAATTTTCTTAAACACTGTCTCTCAAAGATTCCTGGTAATTTCAGTGTACTTTTTACATATTTTGTATTGCTTTCGTGTTTCTGTAAAACCCTCGAAATTTTGTGTGAATCAAAATACCTAATTTTTAGCCAGCCTATTTTTGTGCATAGCTGCTGGCTCCATGCTCACTTCTATCCACAAATGCTATCTGCGCTGGCAGACATGCTAAAAAGCTTATGAAAAATCACATTATTCAAAGAGGAATTGTTGCTATGAAGGGCAGGATCCTGTACATTGTGGACAGGCAGTATGTTCACCTTGGAATTTCTCCCCTTCCCATTTTCAGTCCCTTAGGCAAATAGTTTACCACCTCTGTTACCTCATTTTCCTTCTAACCTATGTGTTTACTGTGTACCTCTTGGGGTAAGGACTGTCTCTTATTATTTGTATGAATACTGACTAGCATAATAAGGCCCACTCCTGGTTAGGGCCTTCCAGTGCTAACATAATTCAAATAATAATCTCTGCAAAACACTAGAAACTATCACATCAGTGATTCCAATTATTATTACCGCTTTCACCTAGTTCCAATGATGATACTTTTAAATACACTAATTCAGAAAATTCCACTACCGCATTATGTAATTCAGTGTCTTCTTAAAGAATATGACTTCTGAAATAGCAGAAACGTATACATGCAATAAAAATAGTATGTATTTACTATATAATACTGTTACATTTTTTATTATATTTGTCTTTATGCATTTTTGAATATTTGGTGCAGCTGTGTGGGTATATATTGTTGTATATACATACTTAGGAAGTCAGATAGCTAACCTGATGCCTGAATTTTGTGACAACATCCATCATCATGAGTTAAAAGAAATAAGAGACTAACACAGAGCAACAAGTGTATTGTTCTTTGTCTTCTTGCAGAAACAGGAGAATATGCAGCACACTTAAATTTTAAAGAAAAAATGGATTTGTATTTCCGGAACAGGAAGCGTGTGTGGTGAAACAGAATAGATTTGACTTGTGGTTTTATTCCCTAGCCTACGTATTACTATGTAGCAAAACCACTGGTATAAAATAATCTGATACAATCTGTAGAACGAAATATTACCCTCACTCTTTTCACCTTTATTTTGTCTGTAACAAAGAAAACTTTTTTTAATCTTTGAAAAAGATTTTAACAAGAAATCTACCATTTTCTGTGATTGCTTTGCACTATGAAATTGTTGGGCAGCACTATAAACTGATAATACAGAAGTTTTGCAAGGCAACACCAAAATTGAGGTGCCAGTATTAAAAACAGTTATATACATGCTTTACAAACATCCCGCTTCGGTAATTCAGTGTAATATTAGTAATCTTAAATCTCTCTTAAGATGAAAATGCCAAAAAAATTCAGAAACTGGTCATCTATGTGGTAGTTTTGTTGCATAGTTTTTCTCAGTGGACCAATCTGTCTGCAAGCCAAACTTCACTTCAGATTTCACTTGGCTGGAGTCTAAAGCTCCTTGGGAAAGCTCAGCATTAAAACATCTTAAGATGGTCAGCTGTTTTTGAGATAATTACATTTAGAGCAAGGTTTCTGTCTCTTGTTTAAAATACTAGACATTGTATTGCTTGAGTTAAATGTTATTTATATTTATATTTGTATATATAAAAACTCTCATTGGCTTTAATGAGAAATGGCCACAAAGTCTTTTAATATGAATTAGAGCAGTTCTTTTAAAATGCTGTTTCTGCTAAATTGTTATGTGATTAACCACTGGTCAAAAATACAGAGATCTGATGTTCAGCATTTTGTGGAAGACTACAGTTAGCTTGAAAACTTTTTTTCATGTTCCCTTGAGCTCAGCCTGGTATCAACAGCAGATAACAATAGTCTTAAATTTCTGCAACTAATAGTTTACTCTATCCTCACTCAGAAACAAACTTTCCAGTCCTGAGCTTGTCCCTGGTGAGCATCAATGCTAATTGCTGGAGGCAGGAAGGAGGCTCTTGGCATTAAAAAACACATGGTGTAAAGACTTCACAAAATCTAAGTGCTAAATGAAATACCAGCTAAGAAATCACAGCACACAAGGTAATTTATATTTTAGTATATCAAATGATGTACTCAAAAACTGAAATCCAGACTACTGCTTCCTGGATAAATGCTATTCATCACTGGTCTACAGAGTTGTACTTATATTTCTGCTGTCTTTCTGGTCCAATTAATTTTGCAGTCCTTTCTAAAGACTGGCCAAAGTAAACAAGAATGGCTGCTAACCTCAACTATATGTTAGTGGGGTTTTTTAAGAGCTAAAAAGAGGGGAGACCAGATATGCAAGTGTCGTGATTTAACCACAGCTAGCAACTAAGCACCACACAGCCATTCGCTCACTTCCCCCCACAGTGGGATGGAATTGGAATTGGATAGGATTGGATAGGGAATTGGAAGGATAACAGTGAGAAAACTCGTGGGTTGAGATAAAACCAGTTTAGTAGTTGGAATAATAAAAAAAAAAATAATAATGATGTTGTGATGAAAAGGACGATAACAAAGGGAGATAAATAAAACCCAAGAAAGACAAGTGATGCAAATGAAAACAATTGCTCACCACCAACTGACTGATGCCCAGCCAGACCCTGAGCAGTGGCTTCCCTGACAACCATCTCCCTAGTTTTATTGCTGAGCATGATGTCCTGTGGTATGGAATATCCCTTTAGTCAGTTGGGATCAGCTGTCCCGGCTGCGTCCCCTCCCAACTTCTTGTGCACCCCCAGCCGACTTCCTGGTGGGGTGGTGTGAGGAACAGAGAAGGCCTTGACTCTGTGTAAGCACTGCTCAGCAGTTAACTGAAACATCCCCGTGTTATCAACACTGTTTCCAGCACAAATTCAAAACATAGCCACATAATAGCTACTAGGAAGAAAATTAATTCCATCCCAGCCAAAACCAGCACAGCAAGCTGGCTGGTCTCAGGCTGTGGAAGCCATTTTCATGATCACTGTAATCATTTGGCTGCTGCACATGTTGCAGCCATTACCACCATCCTACGTTCCTCTAGCAGTCCTTCAAAATTAAAATAATGCACCTAAGCAACTGTAGAAAGCAAGTAATCAGGAGGGAGTACTGGATAGACAGATTTGAAATAACCAAAGAGGAGGCAGGAATAATGATTTACCTTGTGTTCAGCAGCTGCTCTCTGTTTATCTGCTCTCACTAACATCGTTCTCTGTGGGTTGCTGGTTTTGGTTGTCTCCTCACCTGATGCCCCGCTCTCTCCCTGCAAGTTACTGATGTGTCTGTGTGGAAACGGTTTTCTTTTCTTCTAGTTTAGGGTCAGGTACCTGCTTTCTCAGTATCCAAGTTTTTCTTTGGATCTAGGCTTCAGTTGCTTAATCAAGTTCACATATCAAAACAGTGGTAGAACCAGAAATAACCTGGGATTTCTGGATAATAGTGCCCTGTTTAGATTTTTACACTATGAATCCAGAGATACATGCGTTATAAACTATTATCTGCTTCAGTAGCCAAGATACTGTATTATTTTTTTCGTCAGTCCTGTTCTTAGTGTTCATTACAGAGATATGTATTGAAAAAGTGGGTTTTCTTTTTTTCGTCTTGGGAATAATAATTATACATTGTCACTTTCTCTTCCTCCATATTATGCTAGGTCTAGCCTTTATACTTTGGCACTACATCTTATATTTGTCTTAGTCTGTTAAAGCCTAGGGTTCCTATTGCTAGTTTAGATTTCAATTAACATTCTTAAACAGAACTAAAAATAGTAGCTGTCATGTTATATTCTTTTCCACCAGGAACCAAATGTCCTCCACTGTCTCTAAACCATAGTTCGTAGGACAATAATCACATACTTTATTTCTCACTGAAAGAACAGGCACAGTGCTTTGCTCTTTCCTCCATTCCCTAATTGGCACCGGTGTTTACTTGCAGATTTTTATACTAGATTGTGTGACTGATATGATAATAATATACTTCTACAGATCTGAAAGTTTATAGTTCTGCCTAGGATCTCAAAGCACTTAACCCAAGGTAGTTATGAGCTGCTGCCTCTCTGAAAGTCTAACATAATTTAAGCTTCCAGAAACAGATTTCTCTGTAGGTATAATTATGTTTCATTTCCATAAGAGAAAAATGAACCTAAGATCATGACAATGGGGTTATTATTGTCCATTCAGGCTCAGTGACAACTCTTTTATGTGTAGTTAAAACAAGTGTGTTTTAACATTTTGTGACACCGATGATCTTGTCTCATAGAAGAAAATAGGCTCAGTGGTCTTTACCTTTATTGTGCAAGGAGAATGAAAAGATGCAGCTGAAAAAGAACAGCATTGTTTTTTAAAAAACTACTGTACTTTGTTCATTGAATAATCTCCGAGTCACGGTATCTGTTAATTTATTTATGCCAAGAGTTCATTTCTTTCTGAGGTTGCAAAAGTTAAGCCTGACACTTTACAGGAAGCACAACAAAATGTCCCCTTTCTTTTTTTTTTGAGTTCAAAGTCAAAGTGGAAGCATCTTATTTTTCTGAAACATTTTACTTGGAAATAAAGAACAACAAAAAAGGAATATTTGATAGCTTTTTGGAAGATCTGGATGATTCATTTATATCCAGCCTCTCTTGACCTTTATCAGAACTTAATGGATAATTTGAATGGTTTGAAGATTATTTTACTTGGTACTTTTTCTTTCCATATGAACATTCTGTAGAAAAAACCAACCCTAAACCATAGTATCATCTTTGGGATGTTCTTTTGGTTAATTTTATTATCACTCCCCGAAAAGTGAGAAAGGTCAAAGGTTCATTGTAATTACATGTTTGAGTTGGCTTAGAAACATCTAAACCCAGACTAATGGCTTAAAAGAGTTTTAAACAGCTGCAGCATTTTGAATTTGAAAAGACCCCTGGCTTTGAAGAACAGTTCTGTGCATATTTTTCTGACTACAGAAAGGAAAGATACCTTAAACTATGAACTTATTATCATTGGGAATGTGACTGGACTGACAGCCCTGAAAAGTGAAATCCTCTGTTTGTCCATCAAACAGGTACAGCGGTGCCAGCATCCTCCAGCTTGGGTGGGACCAGTGTCTCAGAGCAAAGAAACAGTCACCCTGGCTCTGCTTATGGAGATTGAGGAAAACTGTAAATTTTAAGGGCAGAAGCCGGTAGAGGACTGAGAATGGAAATTTGAAGGTTGTTCCTAAGTTTTTCCCTGCTTAGCTTAGCTTATTCTGCACATTTTGAATCTTAAAATCACACTCTCTCAAACAATAGCCTTTTGTTTTATGTTCACATGCTCAGTTTGTAGTAGTTAATTCATTGCCACTGCATAGCTCCCCATTAAATAATAATACAGTACCTGCAGACATTAGAGAGAGCTTTTCAACTGCAGCTCGGTAAATCTGGCACATGAGATGCTAATCAAAGTCCACTGAATTCAGCTGAAAGGCTCCCATTGACTTCACCAAGTTTTGGATCATGCCCTTGAGCAGTTACATACACCTACACACACACACGTTGATTAAGGTATTGTTTATGGGTTGTGAGGATAACTTCTGTTTAAATTCATGAGACATTTTATGCCCTCTAACTCTACTCCTGGACAGGTGAAATGATCAAGGTTTGCTGGCATTTTTGAAGTTCAGAAAAATGCTGCAGCTTCTTCAAATGGCTTTTTTCAAGGAACAGTCATGCACTCAATCAGGCAAGGAAATGCAGTCGTTTAGAACAGGCTAATGCCTATATCTGGCAGTAATCAAAGAAGTCTATTGAAAAAGGAGGGGGAAAAATAGGGGCGGGGGGAGAGAGGGAGGCAGAGGCGGAGGAAAGAGGAAAAGGGGAAATAAATGTGCCTACTGTGGCTTAAAGCACAATAATTTAATTGTCACTAAGCAATCAATAAAAATGTAACAGTGTGAAGGGAGCATGACAAACATAGATTTGCTTTGTCTTAAATGGTATGTACTAAATGAATGTTCCCCAAACTGAACAAGATAGATTGACTAGTAAATTAGAAGAAAAATTGGTGTTATTTTACATTTTCTGCTTACCTACAGAAAAGACACTCATTTGCAAGAAGAAAACTGGAAAATTGCTTCTTTTTCTCTGGCAGTTATTCTTTCAGGTCATCCTAAACAGAGGGAATAGGCATATTCTAAAGTAATAGTATGATTCAGTAGGCGGCCTGCCTTAGAGAATCAAATCAGTGTGGTCATCACATTGATGTGAATGGATTTCACAGGATCAGGCCTTACCATTAAATGTTCACTTGAAAAGCAGAGAAATATGAGAAATATAAAGCAGTATAGACCCTAACACTGCACAGATGGAGTCTTACATCCTCACATAAATATGCTAAAGTTAACAGGGAACCATGAGACAAATGAGTTCCATCCTTGCAGACACGGGAAACTCAGCCAAAGTTTGCAATTGGTTGTGATGATGCAGACAACCTGTAGTATGTTGGTTTCTATATGAATTTTAAATGAAAATGATCAAACGGTGCAGAAAGTGCCATGAGACAACAGTACATTCTCATTATTATTCCAGCCACTTTATGGGCTTGTATATTTACGATATTGTTTTTTCAGTTGAGGCCAATTCCCTTCTTCTGAACATGGTAGATGAGGAGATTTAATGAAAGAACATCTACACTCTAAACAATTTGGGATATTAGTTCTGTATTCTTT